>NC_041411.2:74301533-75501533 GCF_900747795.2 Erpetoichthys calabaricus | reverse complement strand
ATGGTAAGCTATGATCTATCATAGTATTACTGAGGGCAAGGGAAGAACCAACGCTGCGCTTGAATCTCTACAGTTCAGACTTCCATACTGGGCCTACTTACACACACCTAAGCACTCTTCAGGTCAATTTCCATCCATCCATCCATCCATCCATCCATCCATCCATCCATCCATCCATCCATCCATCCAATTCCCTATTTCCAATTCACATTGATGATAAGCTATGACCTGTGCCAGCAGTACTTGGCACAAGACAAGAACCGACTTTGGATGGAGTGCCATTCTGCCATAGGACCCCCCCACATACACACATATACAGTAAGTCCAGTTTCCATTCATCTGTCTGTACATTTCCTCAAGCAGCTTATCTGCCTCACATTGATGGTAAGCTATGACCTATCACAGCAGTAATGAAGGCAAGGTGGGAACCAACCCAGGGCTTAAAACTCTACGGATCAAACTTCCACATAGGGTCCACTTACACACACCTTAACACCCTTCAGGTCAGTTTATGTCCATCCATCCATCCATCCATCCATCCATCCATCCATCCATCCATCCATCCATCCATCCATCCATCCATCCATCCATTCATCTTTCCATCCATCCAGTTTCCTATTTCCAATTAATTTATGATAAGCTATGACTTGTGCCAGCAGTACTTGGCACAAGCCAAGAATCAACTTTGGATGGGGTGCCAGTCTGCCACAGGGCCCCTTCACACAAACATCATTCCAATATCCATCCATCCATCTATAGATTTTCTCAAGCAGCTTATCCACCTCACATTGATGGTAAGCTGTGACCTATCATAGTATTGTTGAGGGCAAAGTGAGAACCAATTCTGGGCTTGACTCTCTACAGTTCAGACTTCCATACTGGGCCTACTTACACACACCTAAGCACTCTTCAGGTCAATTTCCATCCATCCATCCATCCATCCATCCATCCATCCATCGATCCATCCAGTTTCCTATTTCCAATTAATTTATGATAAGCTATGACCTGTACCAGCAGTATTTGGCACAAGACAAGACCCAACTTCAGATGGAGTGCTGTTCTGCCATAGGACCCACCCATATAAACACATATCAGTCCAGTTTCCATTCATCCATCTATACATTTCCTCAAGCAGCTTATCCACCTCACATTGATGGTAAGCTATGATCTATCATAGTATTACTGAGGGCAAGGGAAGAACCAACGCTGAGCTTGACTCTCTACAGTTCAGACTTCCATACTGGGCCTACTTACACACACCTAAGCACTCTTCAGGTCAATTTCCATCCATCCATCCATCCATCCATCCATCCATCCATCCATCCATCCATCCATCCATCCATCCATCCATCCATCCATCCATCCAGTTTCCTATTTCCAATTAATTTATGATAAGCTATGACCTGTACCAGCAGTACTTGGCACAAGACAAGAACCAACTTCGGATGGAGTGATGTTCTGCCATAGGACCCATCCATATAAACACATATCAGTCCAGTTTCCATTCATCCATCTATACATTTCCTCAAGCAGCTCATCCACCTCACATTGATTGTAAGCTATGACCTTTCACAGCAGTAATGAGGGCAAGGTGGGAATCAACGCTGGGCTTGAATCTCTACACTTCAGACTTCCATACTGGGCCTACTTGCACACACCTAAACACACTCTTCAGGTCAATTTCCATCCATCTATTGATCCAATTTTCTATTTCCAATTCACATTGATGATCAGCTATGACCTGTGCCAGCAGTAACTGGCACAAGATAAGAATAGAGTGCTAGTCCACCACAGAGCCCACCCACATACACACATATTTGTCCAGTGTCTATCCATCCATCTATACATTTCCTCAAGCAGCTTATCCACCTCACATTGATGGTAAGCTATAACCTATCATGGTATTGCTGAGGGCAAGGCAAGAATCAACTAGGATAGGAGCTTCAGACCATCACAGGCTCAACTCATGGACACATCCATATGAGGCCAATTTAGTCACGCCAATAAATCTAAACTGCACGTCTTTGGAGTTGGAAATAAAACTGAAGCGCCAAAAGAAAAACTCATGCAGACACAAAAGGAAGGTGCGAAATTGAAGCAAACAGCACACGGATCAAACCCAGGGTGCAGGATCTGTGAGACCAGAGAGCAAACATGCGAGGCACAATCATTCCTTACCTTAAACCTAATCATCCCTGACCCAAATCATCCATTACCCTTCTGTCTGTGAGAGAAAGCCGCAGCATCACAGCTGTGCTTCTTGTTTACCCAGCAGAGGTCAAAGGGTCAGGCTGCAGATCAAAGTCCCCCCCAAGCCCCCCCCACCACCACCACTGACAGCTTTAAGTGTGACCTCTCCAAGCCCCATGAGAGGATTCAGCAACTGGAGCCTTGAGAAACCTTCACATGGCAGTTTTGTGCCGGCTGATGGATGCTGAATAACACCGTGACATCTCCTTTGCTGCCTTTGCCCTTGACCCCAGAAAAAACGGTGCTGGATTTGTGGTTCTCCATCAGGACATTCCTACTTCCGTTTGAACTGAATGAAGCTGTAAATCCATCATCCATTAGTTGCAAATATGGAAGGAGCCAGTCACCCATTGACTGGACTTTCCGTGTGTGACTCCCCAGAGCTGGAACCACAGGCCTAAATCAGCGATTGGTGAGACCAGCACAAAGCTGCAAGATCTCAAGTGCCTGGCTAGTCAAGTTAGTGGACAGATGTTGTTGTGGTCATCACTTTTGGTGCGAGTTAGGGACCCTCTTATCCAGGGTCAACAGAACATAAAGAGGTTATTTAATTAAATCGCTTAACACAGGGAGTATACAAAATGTATGCAACAAGTAAGACTTAGCAAGTCTTCTTCCCTCAGGGAATAATCAAAAGAGGGTCAATTAGTGATAAGCAGAACAATTCGCAGTGTTTCACGATTGCCTGTCACTTGCAGTGAAATTCCTGCTATCAACGCTAGAAGAAAAGTACAGTACCTCTTTCCTGTCTGGAAGCGTTTTATTCCTAAAACATTTCTTTATATTATATTGAGAAGTTAAGCAAAATGACACCTTTTATTGGATAACTAGAGAGATTATAATATGCAAGATTTCAAGGCAACTCATGCCTCTTCTTCAGGCAGCTTATATTATATTAAAAAAGTTCTCTGCCATGTCCGCATTATTCAGCCTTGACTACGCCCCTCCACACCGCTCATCCAATCATTTCTCCTACTGCGCACATCCCACTGCATGTCACTCTCAGTGCTGGTAACTCACCTGTCAACGCAGTCGCTTATAATAGAAAAGCAAATTATCTGTTCAAGTTAGTGAATTGATGTGAATTTAGTTTTTTTTTAATTTTGACTTGATTGTATGGGATGTTATGTTTTTAATAAGTTCAATAAAAGATCAAAAAACAAAAAACAAAAGGGCAAACTAATTGGTTGAAGTAACAGATCCTATTTCGAATGAAGTCTTGAGACTGTACCTGGCTCCTGTATGCAGTAATAAAGTACCTGTATTTTCCGTGGGGAAAAAGAGCGGCAAGAGCTGATAATGAATGACGAAAAAAAAAGAAAGCAAACAAAAAAGAGTTGCAGATAATATAAATGAAGAACAAAGAGACTCGTCCAATAAACGAGAAAGAGAAAAATATCCCGAACAATATACAAACAGAAATGCAAAAAAGCAATGTTTATAGAATGTAAGTTAGAGGATTAAGAGATTCATAATATTGATTTTGAGGAGGCGTTAACATTATTTAATTTTTTATTTACTTTTTATTACGTTTTACTTTTTTACTGTGTTTTATAATTCGTTGGCATTTAAAATAGACAGTTGTAGTGAAATCCTCAAGTAACTGATTTTCTTTTTATAATAACTAAGCACCAACATGTCTTCCTCCCAAACCTCACATACTCCTCTATATACTATCTCTTTAAATACAATCGCTTTCTCTAATGGAAGGGCTCAGCCACGAGATAGCGGGCACCCAGCGCCCGCCCACAGAGGGTTGGCAAGCATAGCAAGTAGGGGGCGGAGCCTCCTAGTAATATGTAAATAAAGATTTCTACTGAAAAGAAAGGAGCAGAACTCTGCACTCGTCTCCTGTCAGATGTGAGAAGTTTTCTTGAGACTTTGTGATTTTCTGTGATACAAGGATGTCAACTTTAGCAAATCTTGGTGAATGTAATCTGTGACCACAAGGGGGCGCCAGTGAGCCCCAAATCTCCAGCACAATGCCACCCAACAGAATTCTGTGTTCAAATAAAATATTTGTTTATTTCGCCAACACTTTTACACACAAATGTCAGCTAAAACATCTAAACAGCTAAAACCTCCTCATCTCGCCTCCAAACTCTGACTGAGGAGGCTGGACCACTTCCTTTTATGTTGAGCACATCCAGTGCCGTAGTACTGCATACAGGCAGCTACACAACACAACAAGCACCATTGTAAGCCACTCTTCTATGCCCTCCATGAAGGGCAACCAATCATGGAATGCAACACTGTAATGAATAGGAGCCTATCAGGGAATGGCTAATAATAAGCATGAACCAACCAGAGCACAATAAAGTCTGCACATTTTCAGAAATGTTTGTTTTTGCCCATCCACAACAAAACACTCAAAAATCTTCGAAACTGGGGAACGTTTTTCAAAAGTATTCACTGTCATCGGTTGATAATGCCAGGGTAGTGTGGACAAAAGGCAAAAATAGAGATGGGGCCCAAGGGAAGATGTACCAGACCACCGTAGCGGCCACTATTGAGTTTTTAATTAGTCTAACACTGCTGCCTTTAGGGGTGTAGGAAGAACGTTGGAGGAGAAGAGAAAATCCCACACATACACTTGGAGAACATGCAAACTCCACAACCAGTCAGCAGAGCCAACCACTACACCACCATGCCATCCCATGCATGTCTCAGAGTCTGCAAGTAGCATAAGGAAAGTTTTAGAAAAAACAACTGAAATGACCAGTGCTTCTCCGTTAAATGTGGCCACTAAAAGAACCATCACTGCCATCCACTTTGCTTTATATGAAATAATCTCATTTTGTTTGTTAAAGTGTAAACTCAGTTCACCTCACCTGACCTCACACCGTCGAGACTCGGTGACAAGCCAGCAGTGAATGAAATGGCCTAAGGTGTGTGCCAGCATGAGAATCCCGGCATGACTGCTTCACAGGCACAGAATGAAAGCAACACTTGAAAAGAAACTGAAAAGGCAAAATGGAGCAGGCACGCAACGCGAGAACAAAAAATAATAATAATAATAATAAAAGCAGCCCTGAGCCGCAGCGCTTGATAGCCGTGAGGCTGTGGGCTCTCCATTGTCTGCCGACATTTGCATCGACTGACTCTTGAAAAGGAGGCAAACCCCAGGGAAGTGACAAATCAAGATAAATGACCTCTTCATTGTATGCAGCTAAACAGAACTGGAGAAGGACAGGCTTCCCATGGACGGCTCCATGCAGCACGCTGAAGAACCGCCATGAGAATTTAAAGGAAACTCGGCTTTGTTATGGTGGGCCAGCCATCTGAGACGCTTTAGTCACCCAGGCCTTGTGTCAACCAAGCAGCCTGCATTATTTTATATAGTAGTAGTAGTCATATATAGTGCCTCACCATGGTGAATACCATGTCTGTGTTCTTTACAACTGCAGAACTAAAGAAAAAAATATATTTAATTCTGATATTGTGTTTATTTTATGTTTATGTACAGCACTTTGGTCAACACTGCAGCAGCCTCTTATAGAAGCCCCATAATTCGCATTGTTTTTCTTATTGTTTCTGAAACATCTTCTGTAAAAAGACAAATTCACCTGGGAACAAATAAAGTTCTATCTATCTATCTATCTATCTATCTATCTATCTATCTATCTATCTATCTATCTATCTATCTATCTATCTATCTATCGATTTTGACCAGTATGGCACCTCAAACCTCATACACCACTACAAAAACACAAGTCCTAGGTTCAAATAACTGATTTATTAACAATGCTACCTTCACAATGGCTCTTCCAAAATTCACACTTCTGCTTTTCTTTCTCTCTTTCCTATCCACCACACCTCCAGGTGACCTTTGTCCTCCTTCCTCCCATCTCCAACTCACCTGAATATGGTAGGGCAATTCCATTTATCTTGGAACCAGGAGTAGTTCTGGTGCCAGGGCATAGTCTAATGGAATTACTTCTGGATCAATCAGAAGTCCCAAAAACCATGGAGCACAGCTCCTGGCAGCAGCTCCTGTTGACATCAACATGTCTGCTCCATGGCACTACAACTCCCAGAATGCCTTGTGGTTGTCCATTAGTGAACCTGACTCCAGGGTTACTGCCTCCTAGCAGTTCAGGGGAGCATGTAACTTGAATAATCCCCCTGTCCTTCCTTCAAGCTGGCCTCCCTGCTGGGTAGTGTTCCTCCATCTAAACCTGGTAAGATGCCAGTGTACCCATTCTTCGGATGGAATCGAATGCCCAGATCCTTGTGTAGACAGGGAACCTCCTGCCTCTTTCCATGTGTATTTGCCACCTGGGCCTTCTGACAAGGTATGGGAAAGGAAGTCCATTCTGACAGGGATTCCAATCTCCATCACACTGTAAAATTTTTCGATGTCATTTTACAGTAAAATACTGGCAGCAGAGTTGCCAGCCACTTACTGTATTTTTACAGTGAAGCTGCTGTAATTAGCATTTACAGTATTACACTGTAATTTCATAATGCAGTATGATACTGTAATATTATTTATTGCACAATACTGTATTATGAAATTACAGTGTAATACTGTAAATGTTAATTACAGCAGCTTCACTGTAAAAATACGGTAACTGGCTGGCAACTCTACTGCCAGTATTTTACTGTAAAATTACAAGGACATTTTAACTGTAAAATTACATGAGAAAATGTTAGTTTTAAAGCTGTATTTTCTTTAGTTATGTATTGTATTTTTACAGTGGTCAAACTGTGAATACCATTTTATAGTGTCACTACAGCATTGATAAGGACATTATATTGCAGTATTTACTGACAGATTAATTAAAATGTAAGCAAATAATGCTTCTTTCATTTGAAACATTCCAATAAACATTTATTTTTAAGATCTTGATTAGCTTTTTACATTACCAGTTTTTTTTAATTGTTAGCAGTCTTTCATTATTTCAGATAAACACAAATGGTTGCAACAGAGGTGGGAAACACTGGCAATAAACATAGTGTAGCATTCAAGTACTAAATTTAAAAGTAGCACCGATGTTGACTTTCACATTAAATTGGAATATGAAGACCATGGTAGACAGAAATTGCCTAAACTGTCAACATTAAAAGTGAAAGTAAACGTGGTCTTGGATGAACTCACACCAAATTCCATTCAAAGTCCATTATCTTACAAAGTGGATAAGAAAAATGAGGGTTTACTGCGTTCTTCTTGTTATGGACTACTTGGCTAGTCTTCTTGGATGTAGCTTTTCCTTCATTGACTTTGGACATTTGTTCAGGGTTGATGTCAATAAATCGTCTAAATGACAAAAAGAAACAAAAACACATCTACTTAATTGTTTTCACTTTGTCGTGACTGCAGTGGTTCCTCTTCAGATTCATGTGGGAAAGTGAAGTCATAACACATCTTCAAAACAGTTCCTTAGTTCCTGCACACTCAACAATTTGCATTCTCTTAAAAAGATTCAAGCACATGACTGAAGTTACCAATATTTACTTTTATCCAATTTAATTTATAGAAAAAAATATCATGGTGTGTGTCAGGGTGGTTAATAGTGTGTCACACAAGTTTAATAGGCCATGAGAGGGAGAAATACACTTACTGTATGTTGTGAGATATGGCCGGCCATTCAACCCGGCCAATACCCCCAAGTCGCCAGATGGAGCCCTCCCTGTAGCGTGGAAGTGCCCCGAATGCCAGCAGGAAATCATGGACAATGGAGTGTTTATTCACAGGATACCATGGGGGGCCACCAGAGGACGCTGCAGGGAGGATTAAGTACAATTTTCCCTACACCCCAGAAGTACGTCCCCTTCACATGGACAGAAGAAATGACGTACTTCCGGGATGAAAAAGAAGAGTTTTTGATCTGACCTGGAAGTGATAGAAAGTCACATGGACTGAGGGACAGAAACACTTCCGGGTCATGGACTATAAAAGGATTATGGGAAACCCGAGAAGATTGAGCTGAGTTGGGAGGCTGGGTGGCTAAGCGTCTGGGAGTGGAGGATTGTTTATTGTGTATTGTTTAATTGAGTATTGTGGAGTGGAGGGTGCTTTGTGCACATTTATGATTATAATAAAGCCATTTTGGACTTTTACCTGGTGTCTGGCGTCTGAGCAGAGGGAACTAAAACCTCTGCTCAGCTTGCACCGCTCTTACTTCCTCGTCACAAACCAATCCCAGAATGCCTTGCTTGTCCAGTATGTTACTGTATTTTTGTTAAATTATTGTATTAAGTTTTGAAAACAGCTCTTTGCTGGAGATGTACAGCTATTCCTTAAAATATTACAGCTTGTTACTGTGTAAACAAAATACAGGAAAATACTGTAGGAAACACACTGTAAATTTACAGTAATTCTTCACATGGTATCTATAATACAGTATAGTGTGTTTCACATCTATCTATCTATCTATCTATCTATCTATCTATCTATCTATCTATCTATCTATCTATCTATCTATCTATCATACAGTGCCTTTCATATCTATCTATCTATCTATCTATCTATCTATCTATCTATCTATCTATCTATCTATCTATCTATCTATCTATCTATCTATCTATCTATCTATCATACAGTGCCTTTCACATCTATCTATCTATCTATCTATCTATCTATCTATCTATCTATCTATCTATCTATCTATCTATCTATCTATCTATCTATCTATCTATCTATCATACAGTGCCTTTCACATCTATCTATCTATCTATCTATCTATCTATCTATCTATCTATCTATCTATCTATCTATCTATCTATCTATGTTGTGTTTTAATGTGATTTATAAATAAAATATTGATTGATTTATTGATTGATTGATGTTTATAATCCACAAGGGGGCACAATTTCCATTTCTATACGGCCAGGATTAATGACCTGCTCAAGGATCACAAAGATGAACCATTAAAGACAAATATAAGAGTTGTCCCTCAAGCCCTGCAGCGCTCTACAATTCTGGTTCCCCTGAAGTGTTCACCCAAACAACATTAAGTGAAGACATGGTGGTACTCAGGGTGAGCTTTTTAAGCAAACAACACAGAGTTTTCTGTCTTCAAAACACATTTCAAAGCGTGAATAAATTAACAGTCACATTTTCTGCATAATACGTGGTGCCCTTCCCAGCTCCCACTCCGAAGGGGGTCTGATTTCAGCATTCTCCACCTCCGCCATCCAGCCTCCCACCTTGTCTTGACCTCCGGCCGTCTTCACAGCAGATGGGTTCACAGGGTCAGGTTCTCACAGGGCTCGCATGGCTATAAAGCAGCAGGAAGGAAGCAGAGCACGGTAATGCGTTCACCTGGTGCCATGTTACACACTGCCTCGCCTGCCCACTCGTCACCGAGTGATTGAAAGTCTCCAAATGGCCACGGGTGTCAAGTTTTCCTTTTCAGGCCTCTGCCAGCATCCCAAATTGAGCCAGAAGCATTGAAAGCAAGATCACCTTCAGATGCACACGAGGGAAAGTCACCCGATGCTTCAGCGTTGGTCCCCTGGCCCGATCACTTCTCAGTGTTGCACGTGCGCAGATCCTGAGGGGCTAAGGCGGCGACTTCACAGACGTCTGACCGCTTGGCCGCGTTCTGAGTGCTTGCAGCTACTACATGCATGCGGAGCACAAATTATTAATCATCTGCTGAGCAAAGCAAGTTTGGAAAGGAAGGTCAACCCGAGGCTGAGTCGCTTTAAATTTCTGAGCTATAAATACTCGAGACTCTCAATTACGGGAACAAAAGCAAACAAAATCAGCAAACCACGTCCGGTGTTGCTCTAATTAGTTGTGCCTGATTTGGAAGCCTGTTATTAAAGACTCCCTGTTAAACTGTTTCCCTACACTATGGTAGCATTTCAGCTTCGCTTTGTGTTTCATGAGTTTTCTCATTCTTGTCATCGTCACCCAGTCCCTTGCTTTTGGTGTGCCCACATTGCATTCTGGGTTGTCGTTTCACCTCTGCTGTTTCCTCCAACGTTGTCATTTAAGACTCAGTTGCTGCATGAATTCTGCCTGCAGTCACCTGAGTGTTCTTTGAGTTGGTTACTTTCCTTATGTTGTGACCTGGATGTCATGACTTGTTGATTCTTTTTATTCAATTTGATAATCAAGTGGTAAATTTTGGGGGGTGGTTTTGCTGAGGTCAAGGATCCTTCTCCTCTGTTATTATTTCTGTAATTTTTGTGTTTGTTAAATTTTCTTTTTTTTTTATTCTCTTCTCACACAACTGTTGGTGGTGCCGACGTGCACAACTGCAATTGGTGTCACTAAAAATCAAGCATCACTTTTGGAGATGACATAGCTGTGCAGAACGATCCAACTGGTGCTCCACATGGGTATATAAATACGAGGGACGTTCAAAAAGTTTCCGCACTTTTTTTTAACTCTCTTCACACTGGTTCCATTCCATCTGAACTTGTGTGGTGCTGCGGTGTCACCTGTTACATGGTTACCCTCGGGTCCCAATGTAGGATCCTGAGTTGGTTTGTCAAGGTGGTGGATGTGGCAATGAGCAGTATCAGCGCCTGCTCCTAACCTAACCTTTATTAAGAATTTCAAAAATGAAAGACATCACTTTTCTACATAGTCACCTTCGTTTGCAATATAATTTTCCCAGCGTCAAAAATGCTTTTGGCATAGCCACTGATGCACTGCTGCTTTCACATCATCATCATCACATGGCTGTAGCGCTCTCTGCATCCGTCACACTAGTACGGCCATTTTCGAACACTTCAATCCACTCATAGACAACTTGACGAGAGAGAACTTTATCCCCATACTGAGCACACATGCAGAGATGAATTTGTGCTCCTGGCACACCTTCTTCCAACAAAAAGCGTATAACAGAACACTGCCATCTTCACCACATTGTGACAACTCTTACACTAAACTGCAAGGGCAGCCGGCTTGCCAGACAGTACTACCGTATGTACTCGAATATAAGTCGGGTCTTGAAACCCGAAAAATCGATCATAAAATCAAACCCCGACTTATACACCCATTCAAAAATGCGATCCTTAATTTTTCTTTTTTACATCTTGTTTCCTCCAATCTCGCACCAGTTTCTCAGACGCATCGAATTTTGTTGCAGCAATACAGTTAACCAATTTCTTTTGTCACTTTAACTCCAGCTTCATATTTTCCTCTGATTGAACGCTCCATCGTAGATAAGGGATGCTCTTACCATAAAGGTTTATGAGGGTGTGAGATACAAAAATCACAAAACAGTGCAAACGTCACATCGGAATAGTTCAGATATTACTGTGTGGTCACGTAGGCCCAATACATAGAACAAAAAGGCAGTGTGCTCAGAGGTTACTCTGTCAGGTTGGCATTAGCATTTTGGCATGGAGCTAGACAGTTTGACATCCGTGGCAGAGTGACGGGCGCTCAGCAGGCTCCTATCAATTATGGAAAATCCACTGCATCCACTAAACAGTGTCATCTCCAGACAGAAGAGCAGCTTCAGCGACAGACTGCTGTCACTGTGCTGCTCCACTGACAGACTGAGGAGATCGTTCCTCCCCCACACTATGCGACTCTTCAATTCCACCCGGGGTGGGGGGGGGGGGGGTAAACGTTAACATTATATAAAGTTATTGTCTATTTTTACCTGCATTATTATCAATCTTTAATTTAATATTGTTTTTTGTATCAGTAAGTTGCTGCTGGAGTAAGTGAATTTCCCCTTGGGATTAATAAAGTATCTATCTATCTATCTATCTATCTATCTATCTATCTATCTATCTATCTATCTATCTATCTATCTATCTATCTATCTATCTATCTATCTATCTATCTATCTATCTATCTATCTATCTATCTATCTATCTATCTATCTATCTATCTATCTATCTATCTATCTATCTATGTCTGTATATTCGATCTATATTCGCCTTTTAGTTATTTCTCTGAGTAATAATTTCTCTTTGTTTGTGCTAATGTGATGTTTACTTTCTTTTTTTTTGACACTGTCGTTTTCTTCTGCTTTCATATTCTGTATCTCGCTCTGCATGTGTTTGTTCCCCTTGTTTTTTAACCTCTTTATGATGTTTTACTTTGTTTTCTACTCTTTGTCTTCTATTTCTGACCTCGCTTTGTCCTGCTATTTTTTCACTGACACCTGGTCCGTGATGATTATTTTCCCTTTTTTCGAGTAATAATTTCCTTTTGTTTGTGTTAATGCGATCTTTACTATCTTTTTTTGATTCTGTAGCGACCTCCGTGTCAGGCTCGAAATGAGAAGTAATAACATAATAAAGTCTCACAGACATTTTACTTGAACAATCAAGAAAATGAACGCTGACTTCGTAACCCCAAACACAACTTTCTAGCACCCTCTCCAACCCCCTCCTCCTGTCCCGGGACCCTCCCTCCCTTCCTTACCGCATCAATCAATACCGCGCTGTCAGTTTTCCGTTCTGTACTCCGCCCTCCCTCAATTGAACCTAACAGTCACTCCAAAAAAAAAGAAAGGCTTCAACCTGGAAGTGACGCTATAATACTTTCGAATTTCCTGCTTTCATATTCTTTACCTTTCTCTGCGTGTGTATTGTGCCATCGTTTTTTTTTTTTGAGCCTTTCGAATTACACTGCTTTCATAATCTCTAACCTGCTCTTCATGTGTATAGCGCCAACATTTTTGAACATCTTTATGAAGTTATACTTTTTCTTTTAATTCTGAGCCCGATTGGACGTGCTTTTTTTTCAATTCCACTTGTTCCGGACTGATTATTACTTTCCTTATTTTCTGAATTTGCACCTCGATTATTCTTTTTCTTTTTTACATTTTTTTCTCTCCAACGCTTTGGAGTCTCTTTTCTCCGCGCTGCTCTTTCTTCTTCACTTAGTTGTCGATGTTTCATTTATAACGTATTGTCCTTATA
This sequence comes from Erpetoichthys calabaricus, assembly GCF_900747795.2. Taxonomy (NCBI): domain Eukaryota; kingdom Metazoa; phylum Chordata; class Cladistia; order Polypteriformes; family Polypteridae; genus Erpetoichthys; species Erpetoichthys calabaricus. The sequence continues at coordinate 75,488,438 of NC_041411.2, read as the reverse complement.
TGCTTTATATGCACTGAGAGCCCTGGATCTGTGTGTGCTCAAATCCTTCACATGACTGAATGTTTTGCTGCCCCGTTGTCTTATTTGATATTGGTTGTAAGTAGGGTGTGGCTTGCAAGAATCTCGTGTTCTACGTCCCCGCGAGATGGTCCTGGGTCAATCTCTTGGCACAAAGTCTCATGTTTAAGGTCCCCATGAGATGCTCCGTGGCCAATCTCTTTCGTCTCGCGGGTCTTTTAAGTGTCTTCTGTGATCTTCACGTGAAGATCACATCTCATCTCCCTAGTCATTCTCTCCCAGGATTTTTTTTTTATAATAGAGAGATTTATTTTTATTTCTTGAACAGACAGACTCCAATAATGGGAATTGTTGTGGCGTAGGGAAGAAGACTCAACAAAAAGCTGGAATAGTTTGGGGTGCCAACACGGCCCTACCCATTTTCTAACAAATCTGAAAATAAGAACAACGCTCGACGGCTTGAAAATGATAAAACATAAACAGGTGGCACGTAGCCGAGTGGGCTTTATTTGCTTCTTTGAACATGAAGCTCCTTTCTTTAGGTCATCTCTGTGGTCAATGACACTTCCTTCTTGGGGGGGTCTTCCCTTTGAAGCTCCGGGCCAGAAAGGGGAAGGGCTCACTAGCCCACACAGGGCGGTTTCTCAAGACTGTGAAGGAAGAAAATGACAAGCTGTTAGAGGCAGTGCCCCCTCTTGGCCAAGGGGTGGTATGGCATACCTGGGAAGAGCTTGGATGGTGATTCTCAGAAGCGTATGAGAGACTGAATCTACATATTTGTTTTTTTTTTTATTATTATTTTGTTTTGTTTCTTTGCTTTCTGGGCATAAAACACAAAGCTTTGTTACGGCAGAGCTATCAGGAAATATTCCAGCATTCCTAATGTCCTTTCCACCCTAACAATCACTAGGCTTGCCATTGTACTTTTCTTTTACACATTGTACTTTTGTTGATGATATTTTACGATTTCTCTAGCTATTTCGTGCTGGCACATTATATTGTATATGTGAATACCCAGATAACACATCTTAAAATATCCAGAAGCCCTCATCCCAAGGTAAGGTGTCAGACTGTTTCAGCAGGCTGGTTGCCAAGCAGCAGCAACCTTCTTGTCTGAATACGGAGGAAATGACACACACGCCACACTGAGTCCTCCTTTCTGCTTTAGTTGCCTAACACAAGTGGTGAAATGGGAATTTTAACATCATGGAACCACCAGATGTCAATTGAAACATACTGTTAGACAGTATGACACCCAGAGTCATGATTTAACTTCATCCATCCGTCCATTTTCTTCTAATAATCCACATCCGGATCACTGAGGTGCAGCAGTCTGAGCAAAGATGTCCAGATGTCCCTTTTCCTCATCATCCTCCGAGAGCAACTTCTCCCAACCATCCAAGAACAGTTTGGTGAACAACAATGGACAATCCAGCATGATGGAGCACCGGGCCATAAGGCAAAAGTGAGAACTAAGTGGCTGGGGGAACGAAACATTGAAGTTTTGGGTCCATGGCCAGGAAACTCCCCAGACGTTACTCCCATTGAGAACGTGTGGTCAGTCCTAAAGCAGAAACCCACCAGTTCTGACAAACTCCAAGCATTGATTATGCAAGAATGGGCTGCCATTAGTCAGGATTTGGCCCAGAGGTTGATGGACAGACAGCCTGCCAGGATGAAAAGCAGAGGTCTTGAAAAAGAAAGAAGGGAGAACACTGCAAATATGGACTCTGTGCATAAACTTAATGTCATTGTCAGTAAAAGCCTTTGAAACTTCTGAAATGTTTGTAATTGTACTTCAGTATACCAGAGAAACATCTGACAAAAAGACCTAAAAACACTGAAGACACAAACTGTGTGAAAACCAAAACTTGGGTCATTCTCAAAACTTTTGGCCATGACTGTAGATTGTAATATCGGTGAGACAGACACCACTGCATATCGTCAGCATAGAACTGATAGAAGAAACGCTGGGACTGGATGATAGGGCCCGGTGAGGGAGGTGGTGTACAAAGAGAAGAGGAGAGGGTCCGGCGCTGGTCTATCGGGCTGGTGCACTCTTGACATCTCCACACACCAGGACTCCTTACAAGAGTTAAGACATCAGCCACCTGAGGGCAATCCCAGTGATGCCAAGGAGGACCTGATTGTTGACCATGTTGAAGATAGAGGAGGAGAGATCTAGCAGGATGAGGACAGATGACCTCCTTGTAACCCTGAGCAGAGCCCCCTTAGTGGAATGACCACTCTTGAAACCTGTTGGAATAGAACCAAGCAGTCTGCCCTTAGCGTTGGTAGAGGCTACCTCTTTAGCTGCACCCTCCACTCTCAGCAGTCTACACTTGAAGAAGAAGGCCAGCCGCAGATGAGATGAATATAGACACGCTAATGGTGCAAATTTCACTTGTGGCAAAGCATAATTTGTTTCCGCAGACTTTTTTTGTAAAGCCAAACTTTAAACTTCATGGTGAATTCAGTTTCATATGAATGGCTTCGCTCATCACTAACAATAATTAATGTTTCAAATGTTCTGAGATCTCCCAGGTAAGGAAGATGGAAGTTTCAAGGTAAGGCAGTCATAGACACTAATCATGGCACCAGGCAGTGCATGTTGATTGGCATATACAAATAAGAACCTCACTGTGGTCTGTAGATGGGTCAGTAATGACCCTCCAGAAACCCACAGTGCTTCCCTGCTGTTGGGGGGGGGGGCTGAAGTACTATGGTACCACCGGGGTCCTAAATGCCTCAATGCTCATTTCTTTTTCCTTGCCATCTCTTGGTATGTGGATTGCTGTGTCGCACCAGAAGAGCGGAACGCAAGGCACAGCACTCTACTGGGATTATCGGGATCTGTTTTTCCTTCAGGCTTACTGTCAAAGAACATTCACTTTACTAAATAAATAAACATGAAATGTTGAAGTCGTTTCCCCACTAACTGGCACTGATCCCAACAAATGTCTTCTGACCTGCACTGAAATCTTACTGTAATTAGCTATTTATTATCTGTTATGTTGTCCATTCTATACATCACTGGCTTCATAAAAAAAAAAAAGCCAGACTCCTTCCAGTCACGTTATTGATCCCAAGGGAGCAATAAATACATAAAGAATCAAGAAGACAAGCAGGGAGACGACTCCCTAAGATGTCATTTCCAACTGTGATAACTTCATACTTCTGTGCTCTGAGCACTCTGCTGTAAAATTTAATGACGGATAATATTTATTTTACCAACTTAATAAACATATAAAGAAACAAATCAGCAAAATGGGGTGCTCTGCCAACCAAAACATGAGCTCGCGGAATTAAAATTCCATCTCAAGATGCAGGATTATGGTTATTATTATGAAAGAGAATTCAAAAACAGAAGAATTAAGAATAACTGGGAAAGGGGGGCTCTCTAGTCCTGGGGGGCAGCAGGGGCTGCAGGTTTTGCTCAAGCCCATCAATTTACATTATATGTAGATAGATAGATATTAATTTGTAGTATAGTAGGCAGGATTAGATAGATAGATAGATAGATAGATAGATAGATAGATAGATTGATTGATTGATTGATGTTTATAATCCACAAGGGGGCACAATTTCCATTTCTATACAGCCAGGATTAATGACCTGCTCAAGGATCACAAAGATGAACCATTAAAGAAAAATTTAAGAGTTGTCCCTCAAACCCTGCAGCGCTCTACAATTCTGGTTCCCCTGAAGTGTTCACCCAAACAACATCTATCTATCTATCTATCTATCTATCTATCTATCTATCTATCTATCTATCTATCTATCTATCTATCTATCTATCTATCTATCTATCTATCTATCTATCTATCTATCTATCTATCTAATCCTACCAACTATACTATCTATCTATCTTATATAGTGCCTTTTCTATCTATCTATCTATCTATCTATCTATCTATCTATCTATCTATCTATCTATCTATCTATCTATCTATCTATCTATCTATCTATCTATCTATCTATCTATCTATCTATCTATCTATCTATACAACCTCAACAACTGAACCCATAGCCCAAAGCACCCTCCAAACTGGGCAGACTGGTCCAGACACACAATCCCAAAAAGCAGGCTGCAGATGCACATGTTGTTGATCTGATGTCCTCTGTCTGTTCATGGAACCAAACAGCCTCACCACTGGATTTGCTTTAGTGTGCCTCAGGGTCCTCAGCCCTGGTTCTCCCTTTTGTGCCCTCGTCTTAATTACATTTTTTCTTTGTCTGACGCCATGTGACCACTGATTCAAAATCAACTGCTGCTCTGGAGATGTGTTGCCTTGTTAGCTGCGCCGAGTATGGTAATCATTTGCCCCCCGACACCTGCCACAGCGTGGGATTTAACATGCCAGTGAAGAAGGAAATGAAAGTTTTTCCACTAGCTGTGCGCAAATGCCATCTCTCTTAAATGTAAATGTGGCCTCCAAATGGCAAATATGAACTTCACGCGGGGTTTAATTCACACTTGGCTTGATAACGCTGCACTGATGGAAAAAAAAGAGGCTGGGGCCTAAAGTCAAAAGGACAAAGGGAATCCATAGAATAAGGCTGGCATGTGTGTGGTGTTGAAGAACTGGGGCCCAAAATGACTGAAGGACCTAATGTGGACAATTCAGCAAGGGGCTCAGCCCTACTTTGTTCAACATTTTGAGGTGGGGTCCCTGGATTGGGCCTTGTGGTTTCTAACATGAAAGCCAAACAAACATTTTAACTCTTGGAGCACCACAGCTGACTGTTAGCTCTGCCACTGAGGTCCAATGATCATGTAGGATATGTAGTAGGAGCTGGGGTACATCCAGAGTTGATGGGCTGGCTCAGGTTTGGTTTTATTTCATTATTTAATTATGTCATGCGTTATGTCTGTCACAAAAATTACCAAGAGACATTGGGAAGGTTTGGGGCAGCCACCCATATAATATTTCTCAGCTGCAAAATTGATTAAATAGAACAGACATGTTCACACGACTGAGTCCAAAACAGAACTGCCTGCTGTCTTAAGATGGCGGCTTTTTAAATGGAAGTAAAGGAAGTGATGTCATCAGGGCTGGAACTGGAAGTGATGTCGTTGGATGCCCCAGGACCGGGCGGGGCTTCCCGAGAATGGTCTGCAAGGAATTGAGAAAGAGAATCAGTGCACTTTGCCACCCCCTGGTTAGGCGTGGAATTACGTTTATTCAAGTCCTTTAGTTGTCCCCTAATCGCGCGTATTGTGACATGTCATGTTATTTTATATTGTTTTATTAAGCTATGTAACCTCATGTCATGTTATGTAAACTCATCTTAAATTTTGTTGTTTTATATTCTGCCATGTTATGTTGTTATGTTATGTCATGTTAGTTATGTCATTTTATTTCATGCTATATTACGTCATGTCATCTACGCTATGTTATCTCATGTCATATAATATAACCTCTTGTTAGGTCACGTCATCTCGCATCATATCATGTCACAATGTGTTGTGGTACGTTATGTCTGTTGTCACGTCATGTCATGTTATGTTATGTTAAAATGTCTGTTTTCTCTTCCTATCTGCTGCTTTGGTCAATTCAGGTGCATTCATGTCGTCTCCCCCATATTGGTTTGTATGGAGAACTGGAATCCATTCATAAGAGACCTGGAAGGCAACAAAGCTATCTGAAAAATACCTTTGAAGTTTTGAAACTTCTCATCCGAAGCACTGGAGAAACTTGCAGCAGATCGCAAAATCTAGGAAAGCTGTCTGCAAAAGCGACAAGAATACGACTTTGTGAGGAGTATCGTTGATGAATTCATCAGTCACATCTGCATCTTCTGCTGAACTTGAGTTTTCAGTGTCCACACAGTCTGAGAATGTGTAGCAGTAGTATCTTAGTACACTCATGTCGTGGAAGAATAGATAGATGACATGGTCATCGCATTGTTGATGGACCGCCATAAGGACAGAGAGGCTGGGGTCTATCCCAGTTCTTCTTCTAATGCATTATTTGTGTTCATAAAGCTGAGATTTCCTCACAATATTCATTTTCTTTCACTGCATGGCCTGTGGTCAAACCTTCTTATGTGGTACTACTGGAAGTCAAGCAACATGACAATTACCGATTACATTAGGTTGCCTGCCTTCCTCGAAAGCTTGCATATTTTTAATCGGTTCAGTTAGCCAAGGTGTCATCTTGCTTGACTTCTCATTGCATCCATAATGGCTAACTTGGTAGAACACCCTAGTACCACAGACACATCGCTATTGTAATTCTTGCCCACTTTCTATGGCACTTCCTGATGGTTTGCTCCTACATGTTTGAACATTATAATACATACTGTATAAGGGAAATCAATAAGTGAGATTTTTCATTTCAACTTGAGGATCGTCCCCTCAGTCCAGGGCACATACTGTAAATCACCACAACTCTCTAGAGGGAAAGAAGAACACAGTGGAGTGATTTGTGTTTTAAGCGACATTGGAAATCCTTTGGTTTTGCAGCTATGGCCACGTTTTGAATATTGTGTTCCTTGAAATGTTCCTAGCAAGACATCCAGGGAGCTGTGCCGTGCCATTGTGTGTGTGCTGGACACTGCAGATAAATGACCAGACCCGCCACAGGCTGGGAAGTGACGCGCTTAGATGTGCTTTATTGGAGAAGTCAAAAGAGAAAACAGCCCTGCACTTGAAAAATGTAATCCTTAAGAACGCTAATGGCCCTTGACGAGGGGTAATGAAGCGTCGGACGCGGCCATCGTTATAATGTACTACCGTTTTTTTCTTGCTAAGTAGGAATAGTGATTGCAAGTTTGTCCTGTGCAAACTTCACCAGCGTGCACATTGATGGAGTATCACAACAGTCAAACATTCACAACAGCAAGCATCCAGCATCCTCAATGAAGTCATGCAAACAAAGCAGAATGGCTCCGTCTGACAATCCAGGGAGCTTGTGGATTCTTTTGTAATTTATGTTTTTCTCTTTCCCCTTTTTATATTTTAATGAGCATTTTGTGTTATTATTTTTATTTTATGATTAAGTATTTCTGTCTAGTCTATTCTGTCAATTACTTTCTATGACCTTTGGGGTTTGAGCCTGAAGGGGTGGGACCCCTGATGCTGCATTAAGAGAAGCCTATGAAAAGGAAGAAGGCACGGTATGCCAAGCTGGTGGAAGAATGCAGGGGGATAAGTTGGAGAATTTCAGCATACTCAGTGGGAGGAATCGGCCGTGTGAGCTCGTCAGTAAAGCTTCTTTAAAGCTATAGAAGGCAATGAAAGATCTTACTGGGGACGATACCAGCTGATGAGTTAAGGAAGTTCCTGAGGATCTACATCCAGCTGCATGGTGTGGCAGTGAGACATTCTTTAACATACTGCCTCACCTAGAGGCGTTCTGAGATTAAAGAAGTAAAACATCCATGAAAGGGGGGCTCCAGATGACCTTACAGCTGGTATCTTCGCGCAGGCAGAGGTGTGTCAGCCACCAATGCCTGGCAGGTTTTAATATCTGTCTGTTATGCAAGTTAAGTATCTATCTATCTATCTATCTATCTATCTATCTATCTATCTATCTATCTATCTATCTATCTATCTATCTATCTATCTATCTATCTATCTATCTATCTATCTATCTATCTATCTATCTATCTATCCTGCCAACTACACTAAAATTAAAAACTTCATGGTCTGGGCACATACAGTGGAGAGATGAGGGGGACATTGGGAAATTAATGTTAAGGATGGAACCGTAAGGTAAGAGGAAAAATGGAAGGCTAAAGACGAGGACTATGGATGTGGTGAGGGAGGACATGAAGGCAGAAATAGAAGACAGGGATACATGGAGACAGATGATCCACTGTGGTGACCCCTAAATGGGAGCAGCCAAAAGAAGAAGAAGAAAATTGAGACTTGGTTACCGTAGATTACCTTTTAGGCAAATCATTTTTGACTCCTTTCTGAAGTATTTTACATAAAGATTTATTGACTTCGCTCTTTACAAGCTTGTTGTTTATGGTTAATCCCTCTCTTGTCGGGTATTTTTTATCTATTTTGGGAAATTTCTGAATTTTTTAAGAGCCCCTTCCCCATTTTTTGGTTTTGTACAGGCTTGAAGCTGGCTGGTGGAGATGGCAGGCCAGGCTGCCTTTGGAGAGGCCTTTTCTGGGCACGCTAGGAAGAGCCTTGGCCTGTTGATAGGTGTTAATCGAGGCTTCGAATCACAACACAAACATTCTTGAATCCACTGAGGGATAAAGTAGAGTGAGATTGCTGCCATTTTCATGCAGTCACTTCTAATGACGTAATCATTAACAACGATCACAGTCACATGACAGGAGCCAAGACTTATGTTAACAAAGAAAATCATTTCAACTAACATCAGAAATGAAATCAACATGTATCAAAACCCCAAATTTGGTAAAAATACACACACAAGTTTCTTAAACTACAGTATGTGTTCGAGTGAGGTATGCCACAAGATCTAAAATAAATGTTGGGGTGCCAATCGGGTCACCCCAGAGCTTGGTGATGCAAAAATAAATAACTTAATTAAACAAGCAACCAAAATCCAGATGAGTGCCACAAATCACAGTCACAAATCAAAGAGAGAGTTTGTTTTCAAGTTTTAAAGGATTTATCCACAGATCGGATAAAGCTTGGTGCGAATGCTTGACCTTTTATCCCATCAGGCTGATGAACTTGTAGGTCACGACCCCGGAGACCACACCCCTAGAAACGTGGGAATGCGACCCTAACGACGGTTACATAAAAATGGTGTCTAAAATTGGTGACAAAAATTCAGCCCTGATCATGACAGTTAAAGCGGTCAGCTGGGGAGTCGAGCTGCGTCCTGCGGCGAGTCTACAACCAAATGAGACGTCACCTGGGAGCGCCTCAAGTTGATACTCTTCCAATCGGAACTGGCAGAGTCAGTTGCCCTTATTGGGCGTCTCTTCAGAGTTTTGAGGATAGAAAGAGATGATACTGTTAGTTACAGCTCCACCTCTTGTCCTTGGGTGGTATTGCTTACCTCAGAAGAGCCCGGAAGGGGGCCCTCTGATGCACCAATTATTCTCAAACCTGCTTAATCCAATTCAGGGCTGTGGAGGACCATCAACATTGTGTACAAGAGAGGCACCAGCACTTGATTGGGTGTGAGTCCATTGCAGGGTCCACACTCACAGAGAACTAAGATAAACTTCTTTAAATGGGGGGAAAGCTGGAGTACCAGGAGATAAAAAAAAAGAAGCAGACACAAGGAGGATGGAGAAATTCAACACAGACCACCAACAGGGGGCCCAGTTCAAAGCCACCATACTGAGTCTAGGAGGCTCGACTCCAAACAATTGAAAATTCACCAAAGGCTGACCCTTCACAAGTACAGAACCCGAGGAAACTTTACCGAGGCTAGAATTAGTTTTCACGACCAATTTCCTTTCCGTTTCTTTCTAAACAGAGTCATGTCGTATCTCGGTGAGTTTGATTTCAAATATCAAATGGCATTTTCTCTTATTATTTCTGGTTAAGTTGACCTTTAAGATTTCCTTTGTAAGGCTTATCAAGTCCTCCATTGTAACATCAGGTGCTTAAACTTGTCTCAAGCTATTAGAATATTTTGATATCTCACCACACTTTATGGAAATCTGAAACTGACCCCAGCGCACATAGAGAAGAACTTCTGAAACCTAATTTAATTAAAAGCATAAAACAAGATCAAAGGGGACAATAGATTTCCTTACAGAAGACTCTGCTAATGTGCACAAGCCAGGACTCCAGTTGTGCTCTGTTGATCAGGCGGTTGACACCATGGGCCATACACCAGTAATGAGGACATCAAGGGGCTCTGCCTGTGTGCCCCCTCCACCAGTAATGAGTATATCAGGGGGTCTGCCTGTGTGACTCCTCTCCTTGTAATAAGTATATTGGGAGTCTTCCTCCGTGCCCCCTCTATCAGTAATGAGTGCATCAGGTGGCTCTGATCATATGCCCCCCCCATCAGTAATGAGTATAGAGGGGGTCTGATCATGTACCCTCTCCACCTGTAATGAATATATTAGGGGCTCTGTCTGTGTGACACCTCTCCTAGTAATATGTATATCGGGGGTCTGCCTGTGTGCCCACTCCAACAGTAATGAGTTCAACAGGTGGCACTGATTGTATGCCCCTCCACCAGTAATGAGGGCATCAAAGGGTCTGCCCATGTGCCCCCTCCAGCAGTATTGAGTGCATTGGGTGGCTCTGCCTGTGTGACCCCTCCAGCAGTAATGAGTATATCAGGGGGTCTGCCTGTGTGTCCCCTCTCCTAGTAGTAAGTATATTGAGGGTCTTCCTGTGTGCCCCTGTACCAGTAATGAGTGCATCAGGTGGCTCTGATCACATGCACCTCCACCTGTAATGAATATATTAGGGGCTCTGTCTGTGTGACCCCTCTCCTAGTAATATGTATATCGGGGGGTCTGCCTGTGTGCCCACTCCAACAGTAACGAGTTCAACAGGTGGCTCTGATAGTGTGCCTCTCCACCAGTATTGAGTGCATCAAAGAGTCTGCCCATGTGCCCAGTCCACCAGTAATGACTATATCAGGGGTTCTGCTCATGTGCCCCCTGTTTCAGTAATGAGTGTATCAGGTGGCTCTGATCGCATGCATCTCCACCTGTAATGAATATATTAGGGGCTCTGTCTGTGTGACCCCTGTCCTAGTAATATGTATAATGGAGGGTTTGCCTGTGTGCCCACTCCAACAGTAATGAGTTCAACAGGTGGCTCTGATAGTGTGCCTCTCCACCAGTATTAAGTGCATGAAAGGGTCTGCCCATGTGCCCACTCCACCAGTAATGAGTGTATCAGAGGGTCTGCCTGTGTGCCCCCTGTATCATTAATGAGTGCATCAGTTGGCTCTGATTGCGTGCTCCTCCACCAGTAATGAGTATATCAGGGGTTCTGCCCATGTGCCCCCTCCACCAGTAATGAATACTGTATATCTGGTGGCTCTGCCTGTGTGCCCCCTCTACCAGTAATTAGTATATGTGGTGGCTCTTGTGAATTTCCCATTGGGATTAATAAAGTATCTATCTATCTATCTATCTATCTATCTATCTATCTATCTATCTATCTATCTATCTATCTATCTATCTATCTATCTATCTATCTATCTATCTATCTATCTATCTATCTATCTATCTATCTAATCTTGTCTACTATACTAACTACTTTCTATCTATCTATCTATCTATCTATCTATCTATCTATCTATCTATCTATCTATCTATCTATCTATCTATCTATCTATCTATCTATCTATCTAATCCTGTCTACTATACTAACTACTTTCTATCTATCTATCTATCTATCTATCTATCTATCTATCTATCTATCTATCTATCTATCTATCTATCTATCTATCTATCTATCTATCTATCTATCTATCTATCTATCTATCTAATCCTGTCTACTATACTAACTACTTTCTATCTATCTATCTATCTATCTATCTATCTATCTATCTATCTATCTATCTATCTATCTATCTATCTATCTATCTATCTATCTATCTATCTATCTATCTATCTATCTCTACCCATGTGCACCTCCACAACTGGTGATTATACCAAGTGGCTCTCCCGTTGTGCCCCTCCAGCAGTAATGAGTATATCAGGGGGTCTACCTGTGTTCCCCCTCTACCAGTAATGAGTGCATCGGTGGCTCTGCTCATGTGCCCACTCCTTTAGAGACTGTATGAAGGCAGAGTCTCCCCCTAGTGGCTGTGGTGTTCTAAAGCAACCCACAAGGCTGTCAATTAACACTCCAAGAAATCCAAGATTTGGGATGTTACTTACCCCAAGTAGTTTGTAGTTGTGTCCGAAGAAAAATTTTAATCTCATATTTTCGTGGAGAAAGGACATATTGAATATTCAAACTCAACTGCATGTATGGACAGAGAGGCAGATCTTCAATTCAAATGCACAGCATTGTGGGAACAGCATTTTTCCTGCTTATTGCAGACGTCGCCTTTCCGGGAAGTAACTGTAATAACACTTTAGCAAAAATTGCAGACATTTTGCACATTAAGGTGGCCCCTCAACAGCATCAGATCTGAACGCCTGCAACAAGGACTCACAGCTCACATCTCTCTGTCCCACGCCGCTGTGGCACCAGCATATGACACCTGTCCCACCTCCTCAAAGCCCCCTTGATATATTCTGTGTCTTTGGATTATGCTGATTTTCATGCAAACTGGGTTTTTAATCTCTAGCAGAGCAAAAGGCAGGAAGATTAATTCAGAGTGCTGTAAGTGTGTGGCCCTCGCCGGCTTCTCCATTCTGCTCTGGTGCTCATAGCCAGCCTCTGCAAAAGCATCCAGCAGACAATGAGCAAACAATGGGGCTTTGAAAGTGGCAGTGGTGTGAAAGAATCTGCAGGGTCCTTAATGCCATCTGCCCCGAGATTCCCATGCACAGCCTCGCAGGGTCAGGGCCATCACTCGCTGCCGCTCTGCGTGTGAACCTCTCTGCCGTGTGGCCATTGGCTGTGTCGCTGCAGGTCACCACCACTGAATGACACTGCTAATGAAGTGAAGAGGACAGGCAGCCTGGACGGTGCTGACCCTGACACGTATTAGCAGGGTTCAAAGGTCTCCTGTTTCTGTACAGAGGACACCCTGACACCTGCTAGGGAGAATGGAACTCAAATGTAGATGTGAGCAGACGAATAAGAACAAAACAAATCAACAAAAAAAAAAACAAACTTTGTGGCTTTTTCACACGGAAAGCTGTTTGTTACTTGAACAAGGAGCTCCTAATGGCGCCTCTTCTGTTTGTGTTTAAGCCTTCCTCAGCGATGGCATCCCGCCTTCTTTGCATCCAGCTGCCTCCCTGCAGATAATTTAAAATATGACAGTGAATAAATTTGCACTTCTCGTCATTCTCACTTTCTTAGCTAGCAGTTAAATGGCACTGACAGGCGCCAGTAAAACACAACATGCCACCACATGAGGGCACACTCATGTTAACTCTTTGTTAACTTTAAAGACACAAAGAATGAAAGAGAGAGAGAGAGAGAAAGGGGAGGCAGTGTCAACTTGTCAGTCCATCTTTGTGTTATATAGTGCCTTTCATATCTATCTATCTATCTATCTATCTATCTATCTATCTATCTATCTATCTATCTATCTATCTATCTATCTATCTATCTATCTATCTATCTATCTATCTATCTATCTATCTATCTATCTATCTATCTATCTATCTATTGTGGCTGAATAAGGCAGTGTAGGTTCCCACAGACAAATGTTAGGTGCCAACACAATTGTCCCGTTTTAATGCCATCACAAAAATGTAAAGAAAAAGGCCTGCTATGCACTCCAGTACAAACAATATAAAGAAAAGGTAAAATTAGAAAAGCCATCAGGCTGAGTTAACGAGATTCCCAACCTCTCTCTCTCAAGTGATGTCAGGCTTCATTTTACGGTGCAGTCTGTTCACAAACGCCCATCTCCGTCTGGACGTGGCAAGATTTATAGGTAGGAGACCAGGAAGGGTTGAAGTCAGTTGCCCTCACTGGGTGTCTTCTTGGTATTGTGGAGGGAAGAAAAGAGGAGAAGATTAGTGTGAGCACCACCTCTCGACCCGGGGTAACTGTACCTACTTCATAGGAGTCTGGAAGGCGAGTCACAGACGTGCATGCATAACACTATCTATCTATCTATCTATCTATCTATCTATCTATCTATCTATCTATCTATCTATCTATCTATCTATCTATCTATCTATCTATCTATCTATCTATCTATCTATCTATCTATCTATCTATCTATCTATCTATCTATCTATCTGTCTGTTGTACATTGCCCTACATATCTGCTGTATATCTTTCTGTCATATCTATTTTTCTATTATATAGTGAGTTTCACATGTGGATTCCCTTTGTCTTTCTCTCTGTAGTCAACAGTGACAATTCAGTCTCTGCACCGTATCTGTTGTGTTGTCTTGGGTTGATTAGGGTCAGTGAGTTTGAATGTGCTGATAATATGTCTTAATTAATTAATTAATTCACGCCTTCATTCAATTTTTATGGCTTAGTAACTTATAATTTATTGATCTTAAATTCCCCTGATCTGGTCAGCTTTAACTGGGTTTCGGCCTGTCGTAATATATCTTAATTAATTCATTAATTGAGTCATTAATTTCATATTCTCTCCTCCTGTTTGAACGGCTCAATAACTTTGCACTTTGCAATGCGCTACTTCACTTTAAATTTCTCTTGTCCGGTCAGCTTTGCCTGTTTTTCAGGAGGAGACGAGTCCCATCATCAGGACAGTGTGTATGTAGCACTTTGCACTGACAGGACTCAGGAGGGCCCACTCGTTCAGCTCTACTGTACATTCGGCAGATCTCTAATGACCGGGTACAAGCAACTGGAGCACTGGCAGGTGTTGCATCATTGCCATATTTGTCCTTAGTGTTTCTAGGGTGGGCTCCAGCTCATATGATTCTGAGCAGATACAGATAATGGAAGGATGGATGGGCAGATGGAACTCAAGTTGAAGTCACTCAGGCTTCTCCTCCATTACCACGTATCACTTCAGCTCCAGCCGCCTCGTATCTCCTCGTGATACTCTGTGGGTGCAGAGATGAATGATGCGCCAGCTCACTGTGCACTGAAGCTTACAAATACATTTAGGAACAGCAGAAGGACATTCATTAATATTCATTTTAACTTGTAATTACCAAATAATGATATTTCATTTACTTTCACATAAATCAACTTCTTATAAGATGGCAAAAAAAAACTTTGCAGGTGGCAAGCTAATGGATGGCTTTTCTTTGCATTATAGAAAGTTGCCAGGCTGCTCAGGAACAAATGTGGCAAGCGGGTGATACAGGACAGGGGATGGGGTAGAGCAGACGAGGGGCCACACAGAAAGGTGGGAGCGTCAGAGGAAGGAGTGAAATGGGTGGGAGCCACGCTTGAGTACTGAGCAACTAAAGTAGTCCAGAAAAACATCTGTATATGCAACACTGGGACAACATGGCTGCTATGAGTTTGTGGGGTCATTAGTGTCACATACTGTATACATTGTATAATTGGATGTGCCAATTAATAGGTGACAAATAACTACAAAAGAGTATGAATGGCCTCTTCTCATTTGACGTGCTTCGGATTCAGAAAGTATGCAGACCCCTTCGCTTTCTGCATGCTTTATTGTGTTGTAGATTTAATTTTAGATGGATACATTTTACGCTTTGGCTGTTTAATCTACACTCAATAACTCAGATTTAGTTAAATTGCAAATTTATTAAAAATCATAAATTTAAATCTCTCATTCCTATAGGTGTTCAGACCCTTAATTCAGTGCTTTGCCAGCAACTCCAGCTTTGAGTCTTCTTGGCTAAGTCTCCACAAGCTTTGCACGCCTGGATATGGCTGTTTATCCCATTTTACCTGGCTTGTCCTCTCAGGCTCTGTTGGATTGGATGGGACACGACTGCAAACTGCCATCTTCAAGTCTCTCCACCGATGCTCTATGGAGCTTAAGTCTGGGCTTTGGTTGGGCCACTCAAGGACACTCTGAGACTTGTTCTGAAGTCACTCCAGTGTTCTCTTGGCTGTATCCATCGAGTCGCTGTCATACTGAAAAGCAAACTGTCTCCCCAGTCTGAGGATGTGACCACACAGGAGAAAGCTGTCTTCAAAGACCCCACTAGATTTGACTGAATTCACATTTCCTTTAGTTCTGACCAGTCTGCCTGTCCCTTTACTCCCATAGCATGATGTGACCACCACCATGTCTCGCTGTAGGGATGGTATTGGCAGGTGATGAGCAGTGCCTCGATTTTCACCAGACACAGTTCCTGGAGTTACAATACAATACAATACAATTTATTTTTGTAGAGCCCAAAATCACACAAGAAGTGCCGCAATGGGCTTTAAAAGGCCCTGCCTCTTGACAGCCCCCCAGCCTTGACTCTCGAAGAAGACAAGAAAAAACTCCCAAAAACACCCTTGTAGGGAAAAAATGGAAGAAACCTCAGGAAAGGCAGTTCAAAGAGAGACCCCTCTCCAGGTAGGTTGGGCGTGCAGTGGGTGTCAGAAGAAGGGGGTCAATACAATACAATACACAGAACAGAACAGATCCCCAATACAGTATAAAAATAAAAATTTTAGAAGTACAGAGTAGAATTTAACAGTAGATGATATCCCATAATATGATTTGGATTTGTTTAGAGTCCTGGAGACCTCATTTATCAAGCTGTCTCCCCCTATTGGCCATTCCACAGCTGAAATAGCACTAATCTGATGAAAGGACCCCCTCTTTCCCAGGATTCCTGCGATCCTCCATCAGGGATGACTTTACCTTAGGCAGGCAAAACAACTTGGCAGGTGGGCAGTGGGCACCAAGTGCCACATTTGAGTACCGAGAAGAGAAACAGAGTAGGTGAGGGTTAGTAACAAATTATAACGATCATGTTACTTCTGTTTTAGTGCTAATGACTAACAACAGAGATGCAGTCTGTACAGTTAATCAGCAGCTCTAGTCAGGGTGTGCTAAACTGAAGTAGTGAGTCTTCAGCCGGGATTTAAAAGCTGAGACTGAAGGGGCATCTCTTATAGTAGCAGGCAGACCACTCAACAGTTTAGGGGCCCTGTAACTAAAAGCTCGACCTCCCACTGTTATTTTATTAATCCTTGGAATCACAAGCAGACCGGCATCTTGAGATCTTAATGTGTGCTCAGGTTTGTGAGTCATGATAAGTTCAGACAAATAAGCCGGACCTCAGCCATTTAATGCTTTATATGTTAAAAGGAGGATTTTGAAATCTGCCCTAAACTTAACCGGGAGCCAGTGTAAGGATTTAAGAACTGGAGTTATGTGTTTGTATTTTCTTGTTCTTGTAATAATTCTTACAGCCGCATTTTGGATTAACTGGAGGCTGTATAAAGAACAGTTTGAACATCCAGTGAGCACCGCATTGCAGTAGTCAATCCCACTATAAATAAATGCATGAATTAATTTCTCAGAGTCCTGTTTATTTAGAAAGCGCCTTAATTTCCCAACATTTTTAAGATGGAAGAAACCTGATTTGAACAACTTTGTAATATGCGCTTTAAATGACCTGCTAGAGTCAAAGATAACTCCGAGATTGTGGGCTGATTCAGTAAAATTAATGGGGATTCCAACGGAGTTAATGATAACAGAATATTGTTGTGATCAGCGTCATTCCCTCCAACAATTCACATCTCTATTTTATCAGTGTTTAAAGACAAGTAGCTCTCATCCATCCACTCCTTTAATTCACTAACACAACTAATTAAAGACAACATCGGAGAAACTTCATTTGATCTAAATGAGAGGTATAACTGGGTGTCATCTGCGTACGAGTGAAAATTAACATGATGTTTCCTAATGAGAGATCCCAGTGGAAGCATGTAAAGTGAAAACAGTAAAGGTCCGATTACTGAGCCCTGCGGGACACCATATTGAACCTCTGTGTATAATGATGGAGTCCTGTCAGAACATTTCTGTACATATTGGAATCAATTTGATAAATAAGAACTAAACCAAGCGAGCACGGTGCCTGTAAGCCCAATGTCATTTTCTAGCCTGTGCAGTAAAATCGAATGGTCAGTGGTGTCAAATGCTGCACTTAAGTCTAAAAACATCATTACAGTGGAGTTTCCTTCATCAGAGGATATCAGAATGTCATTTACAACCCGCGTTAGTGCCGTTTCTGTACTTTCTGCCCAAAGAGTTCAGTTCTTGTCACATCAAACCAGAGAACCTTTGTCCTCATACTCTCTCAGTCCAAGAGGGCTATCTAGTCTAGTCACTCTGCCATAAATGCCTGAGTGCTGTTCAGGTAGTCGTCCTTCCAATACAGAACTTCTGTAGCTCAGTTAGAGTGACCACTGGGCTCTTGATCACCTCCCTGACTAGGGCCCTTCTTGCCTGGTTAGGAAGGATCCTGGTGGTTCCCAGCTTCTTCCTTTTCACAATTATTGATGCCACTGTGCTCCTGGGAACACTCAAAGCTCCAGAAATGGTTTTAACCCCTTGCTCTGTTATATACCTCACCATAGTTTGATCGTGGAGGTCTACAGAGAGTTCCTTGGACTTCATGGCTTGGTTTTTGTCCTGACATGCAATGTGAATTATATGGCACCTTTTAAATCTACCTACATGTAGTGCCTGTTATGAATGTTAAATGCAGTATCACCTTTCATATTTATATGTATATTATATAGCGCCTTTCATATCTATCTATCTATCTATCTATCTATCTATCTATCTATCTATCTATCTATCTATCTATCTATCTATCTATCTATCTATCTATCCCAAAGTGTCATGACACTCAGTTCAGCACCTTTTCTATAACAGCACCCCCTGATGGCCCCCTGGGATTCCAAACTATTTAAATGAACTACTGAATTACTGGAAATTGATGACCGTCTTATGATTTCCTGTGCTCCCCGAATGTTCCCCACATGTCTGGCTTTCCTCCCACAGTCCAAAGACATGCAGGTTATGTAGACTGGCATTACTAAAATGGCGCTAATGTGGGTGTGGATGTGTGTGGTGTGTTCACCCTGTGATGGACTGGTGTCCTGTCCAGGAGTTGTTCCTGCATTGTATGCAGTGCTTGACAGAATGAGCTCCAGCTTCCCTGCGGCCCTGATCACAGTCAGCAGGTTTGGAATTGGATGGATTGATGGATGAATGTTTTCCTCCAAACAACAAATGAAAGAGCAATAGATCTGCATGGTCCGATTTGAAAAATGTGAATAAGTGTGCAGCCACAGCCTGGTTTGCATTATTATATCTTCCCACAAAAGCCATTGGTGCTGCCGTTGTGCCTGTGTGAGGAACACATGTGACAATCAGCCTGAGCATTTTTAATACTTTTCACGGTCTCCACACACAGGCATGTGAGCCACACCACCATGAATGTGATTCTGAAGCCTGTTCAGCCCCAGTGTAGCAGAGCGCAATGGCAAAATTGTCCAGCCTAGGTCGCCATGGAAACAGGATATGCAGAATTTCAATTTGCCAGCATTGGGGGGCATCATCACTGTGCAGCTAGAAATAATAACATTTAGCTCTTATAATGCAAGGTGGATGGAAGCCCTTAAGAACCCAATTAAAAAATAAAGATGTGGGCACGTAACATACATGTAAATGAGACTCAGAAGCAGGGGTCCTGTTTGTCTTCGTACCACTGAATGGGTCACCTGACTACAGTTTTATTAAAGAATTGATTTACTGGTTGCAAATGGAGCTACTGTATAGGTGGGATTCATTATAACTGGAAAAAAACCCTGTGGCTGCCATTGTAAACTGTCTTAAGGCATAGCAGGTAATAATTCAGGTTGGAGTCCAGTGGCACATCTAACCAAGTGATGGGGATATCATAATGGCTCACACAAGCTCTCTCAGAAACAAGTAATAGTGCCGACATCACGTACGCCTTTGTGGTTGGGCAATTCTTTAAATTTGGGATAAGGCAAAAGGTATAGCCTGCTACAAAAGATGATAAGATGGGTCCCGGGATCTTCTCAATGTCTGTAATCAAGTGATCAACCTGCCTATAGCAGCAGAGAGAGAGGTGAGAGGTCTTCATGGCATTTGGGAGAGTGATCTGGATCAAACTCTTCTCCATGTCAACTTCACGTGTGAATCTCTTGTTATCTGAGAGAAGGGAAACTCATCACTAAAGATAACTCGCCGTCACAGGAAATAAGATCTTGTAGCCAACAGCAGGCACAACTCGCAATGGCAAGCAATCAACAGAGGCATTGAATGAGTTACACCATTGAGATCTGAACATGGCGAAGGCATCACCTGCTGATGCATGGAGGACACCACATCTCTAAAGACCATCCATCAGAGACCAACAATTTGGAGAGTATCTGCCTCTCCATCATATAGCGCTTTCATATCTATCCATTACATTGTATGTTTCATATCTATATATTTGTTTATCTAGTTAGTTTGCAATCCAATAGATAATATTTCTAATATATGCATATCTATCTATCTATCTATCTATCTATCTATCTATCTATCTATCTATCTATCTATCTATCTATCTATCTATCTATCTATCTATCCTGCCGACTACACTAAAATTAAAATCTATCTATTGTGACACTAGAGGGCGCTGTCGCTCCTCAAACCCCGCAGACAAACGTCCAAGACACCAAGTAAAAGCACCAAGAAATAATTTAATTTCTTCTTTCTTTGATATTGTGCCACAGTACACCACAATCACCCCAATAAACAATAAATCAATAATACAATCCAATAAATCAATCCTCCTCTCCCAGCAGCTCCATCACACTCCCTCCCAACTCCAGCTCGGCTTGCTGGGTCTCCCATAGTCCTTATATAGTCCTTGACCTGGAAGTGCTCCTGTTCTTCTGTCCATGTGATTTAATAGTACTTCCGGGTCAGATGAAGACTTGCATTTTTCTTTAGCCCGGATGTACTTCTGTTCTTCCATCCCCGTGACTTGGGAGTATAGGGAAAATAGAAATCCCTGCGTCTCCCTACAGCGTCACACGATGGCACCCACGGCACCCAGCAGGGCTGTGCAGCCGAACTTCATCTCCCATGGTGCCCAGCAGGAATCTGGGGCATCTCCATGCTGCAGTGAAGACGACATCTAGTGTCCTGGATGTGTCTATCTATCTATCTATCTATCTATCTATCTATCTATCTATCTATCTATCTATCTATCTATCTATCTATCTATCTATCTATATTTGAAAGTGCTGATAGGCAGTCATGACTTTCAATTCAGCACCTTTTCTAATACAGCGCCCCCTGATGGCCGTGTTGATGTGCAGCAGCTGTCACTCTGCCATTTCTCTATATCAGCCCACCACTCACCTCACTCAGCTTCACGGCTGGTTGACATCTTTCAAGTACAGAATGTTCCACCAGCTGATTTCTGCGGGTGCCACTGGCTGGTGATCACCATGAGAAGATGGAGCCTTTCACAACAACCGAAGGCTCAAGCAGAACCCACCTTGGCCCGGTAAAAGTCATCTCCTGGCAGCGTTTCATTTTTATTTTTCCAAGTAATGATTCGAAGGTGTGTACTGGACGGCTGCAGTGGCTGCCAGTTTTCTACTCTGAATCTAAATCATGCCTGGTATTTTAATCGATGGTTAAATTCACTTTTTAAATCAACTTTAGAATGTAGATTTCCCTTCTCAAGGGCCAAAGGTTGAAGAAATGTTTTACATGTTATGTTATGGCAATGTGCCTACCAAACAAGTGGACAGCTGGCATTCAATCCATGATTTCCGTCACTCTGAATGCCCGAAGCAGTGGGCAGGCCAGTGGACTATTCCAGCTCCTCTCCACCCTCCATGCCCCATTCTTGGTGATCTCCCCATGCTGGCCCTCTGAAGGTTATTTTTGCACATACAACTAATTATTAAGTCCACCAGGACTTGGACAATTTGGCAGATGAGTACTGAGGACCGGTAGTTGGCATTTCATATTTTCCCATGGTTCTCCCCACGCTAGCCCATGCCAGGCAGTCTCATGGCAGCCCAGAAGGAGGTTCCTGGCGTTATTTTCTATATTTTCTTTTTTTTTAAGCTTAGAAGATTGGCCTCTTTCTACCCATCTCTGGCACCCAAAGGAGTCATCTCCTACTCTATTGCAGTCCTAATTTGATGAACCACATCCATAAACCCAAGTGAGAGAATATGAAATGGAGCCAGCTGATGCTGCTGGGCCGGGTGCCTGCAGGGGGTTGGCGGCAGCCGCCTGGCACTAAGAGCATCTGTTTCTGTCAGCTCCGCTCTGACACACGGCGGCGATGGAGCGGAACAAGCGGCCGCAGTCAACACCACTGCCGGCAGGTGCCCCTCGGCCTCGCTTAATGTCGCTGTCACAGGCACTCTGGCTAAAGGATTATTACGGTCATCTGTTGTGAAGGCAGCGCTTAATGTGTCTGCTTGTGGCTCTAAAGAGCAAAGTGGACGGGGTGCCAGAATGAATGTAAAAAAATTGCAGCGTTTGAAACTCAATCTGCAGTGAACATGAGACCGTGGCATTGCTGGCCAGTGGGCACCCATCACAGATACGCACTCAAAAGCCACGTTCATATTAACGTTAACTGCCTGGCCAGTCACTTATCACTGCTAAAGAGTGTTCAGTCCTGCAGGGGGCGCCATGGACAGCAGCACACATTTATCAAGTGCCTGAGAAATAATGAAAGGAATCGCACTAAAGGTCTGACTAGGATAAGAAATTGTCCTTCCTCAGAGTAGTAGGACACGAGAAGCCGATATGACGAGTCCCAGCAAGGACTAGGAGAATGAATGATGTCACGATTTCACATCCACAGAACGGCACTCATTTTGTAGTTTCCATAGAAATCATGACGGGGCTTTGTAGTTTTCTGGCACGCACACTAAAGCTTGGCCACAGTCATAAAAATACTCAAGAAGACACGACTACATTGAAATAAAAATGACTCTACTGTAGAGTCATGCGTTGAACCAGCTTAGGCCATTCTGCAGCAACATCAAGAATAATCCTGCAGTGAGCACCAAGATGGAACGACCGAGACACACACATTCACGCCAAATGAGAGCAAAGAAGCCCCATAACATTAGAACAGGGGTGTCCAAAGTTTTTTCACTGGGGGCCACATACAGAGAAATACTGTATACGAAGGGCTGGGCCACCCACTAGAGGTGAGGTATGTTGCCTCATCTCCTGTGTATTAAGCTAGCAAAATCAATCAAATACAGTGGGACCTCGGTTCACGAACATCTCGGTACACGTACAAATTGGTTTACGACCAAAAAGTTCACCAAACTTTTGCCTCAGTTCACGACCACACACTCGGTATATGAAACAAGCCAGTTTCCCTGTCGGTTTGTACATGTTCAGTCTCTCCCTGTGCATTTCCTGTGCAGCGAGCAAGAGAGAGAGAGCGCGAGAGCGCGACACACACACACATGCAGCGCGAGAGAGAGGCAGCGCGAGAGACAGAGGTACACCACGCACACAGGCAGCGTGAGACAGAGAGAGCTACGCACACACACAAGAGCGCGAGAGAGACAGATGCGCACACACACAGGAGCGGAGAGAGCCGCGCACACACACAGCAGCGGGCTAGAGAGACACACACAGGCGCTCCAGGCTCGCAAAAGAGAGACGCGCACACACACACAGGCACTCGAGAGAGAGGCAGCGCGAGAGACAGAGGTACACACACAGGCAGCGTGAGACAGAGAG
The DNA here is from genome assembly GCF_900747795.2 of Erpetoichthys calabaricus. Lineage (NCBI taxonomy): Eukaryota > Metazoa > Chordata > Cladistia > Polypteriformes > Polypteridae > Erpetoichthys > Erpetoichthys calabaricus. Next base: position 75,465,192 of record NC_041411.2, on the reverse strand, counting down.
AGCCGCGAGCACACACACACAAGAGCGCGAGAGAGAGAGAGAGAGCGAGCGACTGAGAGAGGGAGGGACGCATAAGGTAGAGAAGGCTTGTTTTTGTTTTCACTTCTGTTTACAGCGATCGATTCGTAGCCTGCATTGTTGCAATGTTACTTTTCTTGGTGGTTTATTAAATTACGGATTTTTCAAATGTTCATTTTTTCCCCTGTGCTTAAAACTCATTAAAAAAAAGTGTTTTTAGCGAGTGGTTCCTAGCACTATAGCGTGAACTATTGCAGTGTTAGTTTTCTCTGTTGTTCAAGGTTTTCTCAGTGTTATTCAATGTTTTTATATTTAGTTTACTATTACGCTGTGCATTCTATGGTATAATTAACTATATTTGTGCTTAAAAACTAATATATATATATATATATATATATATATATATATATATATATATATATATATATATATATATATATATACATATTGTAAAGTTTTTTCAAAAATAAGTCCAAAAGACACAAAAAAAAAGGTTTGGGGACCGTCCCCGTATATTGCCCTAAGACAATATCAAAAGGGAAGAAGTGATCACAAGTCTTTTTAAAATTCAGAACAAATGACAGTTTTACTATTGAAATATGGTTGTTTAAATACAGAAAGGATTATGGGAAAAGGAAATGGTTGGCATCAAAACAGGAACCGGAAATAACATCATCAGGAGGAGTCGCAAGTGATGTGATATTGCAGAGTCGGAAGTGAGGTTAGTGGAGATGGCCGGAAGTGATGTAATCGGCGGCCATCTTGAACCCGGAATCGGGGCAATTATTTTTCCTCTGGTTTTCTGTAAAGAGAAGAGATTTAGGTAAGCACCATGTGACACCCATATCTCGCGATATTTCACTCACCTTTAGGCTCTTTGACTGCCTCCTAATCGCACGTGTGTGACAATATATATATATAATATATATATATATATATATATATATATATATATATATATATATATATATATACAATCTGCGCATATATATATATATATATACAATCTGCGCATATATATATATATATACAATCTGCGCATATATATATATATATATACAATCTGCGCATATATATATATATATATACAATCTGCGCATGGTCCTGTTTAATGCTAAAAACAAGAAATCGACAGCCGAAACACGAAACACAGTTTATAGTATTCCATGCAATTCTTGCTCAGCTGTATACATAGGACAAACGTCAAAAAAAATCTCAACACGTGTACAGGAACATCGCAACGCCGTCAGATGAAAGGACGCACTATCTTTGATATATGCACATACTAAATCGACAGGACACACATTCAACTGGGACAACGTAAAAGTAAAATTTAAGGCCAGTACAAAAAGCGCCAGAGAGTTGGCTGAGTCTTGGCTATCAGATGAAAACGCCATCAACAGACACTTGGACATAAACCCAGCATATGCCAACTTAAGAAGGACATATACACATTAATTAAACTATACCCCCCCCCCCCCCCCCGATCATACTGACTTAGTCCCCCCCCATACTGAATGTGTTGCTATATATTGCCTTTGATTCTTGTAAGTCTAAGCATTATCCTCTGATGAAGACCCCTGATAGGGGTTGAAAGCTCAGGAATAAAACTATTTTATGATACGTGATTCGTTTTTTTCGCCCTTTGTGGATCTCCAACTGCAAATATATATATATATATATATATATATATATATATATATATATATATATATATATATATATATATATATATATACACATAAAGTTTGTACAGTCTGGAATGGATTAATTGTATTTACATACAATTATGGGGCAAATTGCTGCGGTTCACGACCAACTCGGTTTACGACCAGAGCTTTGGAACGAATTATGGTCGTGAACCGAGGTTCCACTGTATATATATATATATATATATATATATATATTGTGGTGGGCAACCAGGGCCCTCACCCAGCTAGGACACCCCAATAATGGAAAGACTGGGGGAAAGGGCTTTTTCACAACACTTTCTCCTTGGACTGATAGAGGGCAGCCCCTTGCACCATGGGCCATGGGTTTGAAGCCATCACCAGGGGGCGCCTTGATAACCAAATCCTAAAACCCATTCTACTGTGTTACCGAGTCAAACAGCCCAATATTCGTCTAGCTGCAATACACACAATACACAAGGCACTATATGAAGTAAAGACTGAGCAAGAACCCCCTCATTAGTTTTACCAAAGTGCTTTTTATGTCTCCCTCTGCTGGCTCACTGGAGGAATGACAAGGTCACTCCAACGTGGACACATCAGGAGTATGCTGTGCATCATGGGTAACATAGGCACATGGGGCTTGTTATTATGGGAGGGGGCGGTATGCGTGCAGTAAGTGTACAGCTACGCTTGCATTTCCTTGTGATGATTAGAAGGCTAATTAAATCAGCCCTCTCAAGACTGATCCTTCTGACTTTTCAATTAACTTAATAGGAACCTATGATTACGGGCTGACTAACAAAATATTTTATTTTTGATTTCCCTCATAATTCATTTACATCTCATAACCTGAGGTGCATAATTTAATTTGAAAAGACTCCTTTTTTTTTTTTGCAGCTCAGTTGGCACTAATTAGGTGTAGTAGAAATGATATTCCCTGCAGTGACAGCCCAACGTTGGCTCGACAAAATACAAAGGCTTTAATCACAGCCGGCAACACACAGAAATATCGACCTCCAGTCATCGGCGTATTGACAGTCGGAATACAGTAGGAGGTGCCACGTGCCGCCTGCACCGCGCACAGGCCACCTTGTCTGGCTTGTAGTCATTCCCTTATCTGACATCCAATTGCTTCTTCTTTATTTTGGAACATAACCTGGTTAAATTCGCTTTATCTGGTTTAAGAGGGCTATGGGATGGGGGGGTTTTGGGGCCTATCCATGCAGATTTAGGTGGCATGCAGGAGCCAACCCTGGATGGAGTGCCAGTTCATCGCTGGGCTCACTCGTTAAAGCAGTCCCTCTTAGTGTGCCATCTTGAACTGCTCATCCACACTCCTGGCGCATTCTGAAAGTGTCCACACCCCTACACTTTTGGGATGCGTTCTTGTGCTGTAGGTTTAATCTTAAATGTTAAATTATTATGTGATATCATCTACTCTTGCATTTTGCCCTGTACTTGTAATATTACTATTCTACAGGGTGGCCCATATCTACTCTATACTGTGTATATATATATCTATATCTATCTATCTATCTATCTATCTATCTATCTATCTATCTATCTATCTATCTATCTATCTATCTATCTATCTATCTATCTATCTATCTATATATAAAATCCGAAGTCTAAAAGTGCAACGATTTTATGTGACTTTTTAGTCTAGTTACTTCTAAATTTCAGTTTTGGATTTTGAATAAACTTGCAGACCTTTGTTGACAAGGTGTGTTCACTTTGTCATTGTGGGCTATAAAGTGTAGACAGATGGGCCAATTTATCCATTTTAAATGAAATCTAGCAGAAAGGGAAGGGGGGCATCTGAAGACTTGTGGAATCTGTTGCACATGCACATGTTATACGATGTTAGATAAAAACTGGAGCACTTTTAAAAATAAATGTGCCATAGTGGGTCTTCAGAGTGATGCCTCAGGAAAACCCTTTAAGGTTCCCACTTTAAACTTCCAGAAAGAAACTTTATTTATTTAGATCTGTCAGAGGATCTATCAATAGCCATGAACAGATGATAGCACATATTCTAAAATGCCAGTGGCGTCCCAATTTTAACAGGACCTATTGCTACACATAATCACACTGGCTGAGGTCAGGGGGTCCTTGATTGGTTGCTTCCTTCTAGATAGCCCGTTAGACATTAAAGATTTCTGTTCTGTCCATGCCAGGCCCTCAGGTCCTTATCAGATAAAACTAGCAGACCCCAGGTCCTTGACAGAGGGACAGTAAGACAGGCAGACACAGAGATGCAATTTGACAAAAAGGTGCAATTTCTTTGTGCAACAAATGGCTAAAATAGTCCTAAAAAGTACAAAAACCAAAAAAATCCAGCACAATAAATATCTGAAGCAAAAACAACAACAAAAAAAATATTGTGAAAATTGCACCCACCCAATTATTGCTCCATTTTAATGGCTAACAGGCTCACCCTGGACGTCTTGCCCTTCATCCAGCTTGTCCTTAGATAGATAGATAGATTTTAGTATAGTAGGCAGGATAAGATAGATAGATAGATAGATAGATAGATAGATAGATAGATAGATAGATAGATAGATAGATAGATAGATAGATAGATAGATAGATAGATAGATAGATAGATAGATAGATAGATTTTAGTATAGTAGGCAGGATAAGATAGATAGATAGATTTTAGTATAGTAGGCAGGATAAGATAGATAGATAGATAGATAGATAGATAGATAGATAGATAGATAGATAGATAGATAGATAGATAGATAGATAGATAGATAGATAGATAGATAGATAGATAGATTTTAGTATAGTAGGCAGGATAAGATAGATAGATAGATAGATAGATAGATAGATAGATAGATAGATAGATAGATAGATAGATAGATAGATAGATAGATAGATAGATAGATAGATAGATAGATAGATTTTAGTATAGTAGGCATGATAAGATAGATAGATAGATTTTAGTATAGTAGGCAGGATAAGATAGATAGATAGATTTTAGTATAGTAGGCAGGATAAGATAGATAGATAGATAGATAGATAGATAGATAGATAGATAGATAGATAGATAGATAGATAGATAGATAGATAGATAGATAGATAGATTTTAGTATAGTAGGCAGGATAAGATAGATAGATAGATAGATAGATAGATAGATAGATAGATAGATAGATAGATAGATAGATAGATAGATAGATAGATAGATAGATAGATTTTAGTATAGTAGGCAGGATAAGATAGATAGATAGATAGATAGATAGATAGATAGATAGATAGATAGATAGATAGATAGATAGATAGATAGATAGATAGATAGATAGATACTTTATTAATCCCCAAGGGGAAATTCACAATTTTTATAAGTTTTTTAAGTTTTTATAAGTTCCACTAGCAATCAGCTGACCCACATTGTTCTGTTACGCCCCCACATGCTCACTGATCTGTTCACCAGACGGCGCTTGTTCACGCTCACGTACACCTCCTGAGTCCGCGCGCACACGCCCTCGCCCCCACTCGCTCACTCACCTGTTCTCCACGACTTCTGCACAGGTCTTCCACGCCCGCTCAGCCGCACCTACTCAACAAAAAAGCAGCGATTAATTAAAAAAAGGCAGTTTTTAAAACTTTTATTGCACTTCGCTATCTTGCTGCCTCCAAACCGGTGGCAGCAAGCAAGCACCTGCAGAAGAAACGGAGGATCGGCAACTCCTCGCCAACAACACTCTCTAAAATCCTCCTAAGACGCGTCACCCGGTGACCGCCGACATCACCCTACACCCCTCTTCATGTGCACCAGGTACGCGCTATTTCTCAAAATTTTATTTATATTATTGAGAATGGACAGGGCACCTCTGTGAGGAACTATAAACTGCCCTGCAAGGAGCTGGTGAGGGCAAAGAAACCCCTACAGTGTTGTGAAGGGAGTTGCATCTTCACAGTCAACATGTGGGGAACCTTTCCAAAGCAAAATTCTTTTCCCAGAATGCAATGCATTCTACAAGAAATTCTACAACCCACTAAAGTACAATTTTAGAACCAGAATATTTAAGGGAGGACCAGGAGAACAATATCTGCAAAGATGGGGATAACCCACAAATCCCACACAAACTGTTCAAACTGTGACATGTGATCGAGGAGGCAGCAGTGTTAGGCTGTCTGCCACCATACTGCCTTGAATTTCTTGCTAAATAATAATAATAGTTCTTTCCATTTATATAGCACTTTTCTCACTACTTACTCAAAGTACTGTTCATAGGGAGTGGGGAGCCACTTCAACCACCACCAATGTACAGCACCCACCTGGATGATGCGATGGCAGCCATTTCTGCACCTGAACACTCACCACACATTAGCTATTAGGTGGTGAAGTGGTGAGAGGGATAGCCAATTAGAGACAGGGGATGTTTAGGAGGCCAGAATGACCAGTCCGAGGTGCACATTGGGGTGCACCTTACTCTTTATGAAGGATGTCTAGGGATCTTTTATGACCACACAAAGAGTCAGAAACTCACTTTTACATCTCATCTGAAGGATGGCGCCATTTTTACAGCACGTGTCCCTGTCACTGCACTGGGGCGTATTAAGATCCACATTCAGACCACAGGGTAAGCGCCCCCTGCTGGACTCACCAACACCTCTACCAGCAGCAACCCAAGCGTTTCCTTGATGGTTTTCCATTCAAGTACTGTGCAGGCCCGGACTTGCTTAGCTTCAGGTGGATGACTTGAAAACGCTCTTAGCGGTCTTAGTCTAAATGGGGGGCCATAAGGTTTAAGTCTACAACACGAGCTAACGGGGCACGAGGTGAAGGGGGATTGGCAGATGCTGCCATGTTTAGCTCTAAGGCAGAGCCCTAAGCCACTGAACTTAGTTCAGTCATGAGAAACTCAAACACTAAAGGGCTGCGGAAGGCCTGGAAGTGTGGAGTGCACTTTGCAGGCACTTCACTCCAACCTTAAGCTATTTATATTTACTGTTCTGCTTTTTTGTGAGCACTTTGCTAATGGCCAACTACCAACATATAATAGAATCACAGGACAGCCCAATAGTGACCCCTTAGTAATAACCTTGAGGGTCTTAGTGAAAGCTGTTAGAGAAAGCATCTAATCAGTAGGCATTATTTAGCTTTACCTTTTGGGGGAAACACCAAAATCACATAAACATCTTTATTTTATATACTGTAGCACCTTCTCTATAGTGAACATCACCCCGGGGCTCTTTATAATTGCAGAGATAACCTGGAGGTCTGTTGCTTTGTGTGTGTTTTTACAACTGGGACACAAGTAAGGCTAAGTGACCCGCTGTTTTGCCCTAATTCAGACTCTGTGTCTGCAATGTTTGCTCTGAGGATGTTGATGGAGAAGTTTAGAGAAGGCTAGAAGCATTGCGTCTTTGTGAACCTGGAGAAAGCATATGACAGGGTGCCTCGAGAGGAGCTGTGGTATTGTATGAGGAAGTCGGGAGTGGCAGAGAAGTACATAAGAGTTGTACAGGATATGTACGAGGGAAGTGTGACATTGGTGAGGTCTACGGTGGGAGTGACAGAGGTGGGATTACATCATGGATCGGCTCTGAGTCCTTTCTTATTGTCAATGGTGATGGACAGGTTGACAGATGAGATTAGACAAGAGTCCCCGTGGACTATGATGTTTGCTGATGACATTGTGATCTGTAGCGATAGTAGGGAGCAGGTTGAGGAGACCCTGGAGAGGTGGAGATCTGCTCTAGAGAGGAGAGGAATGAAGGTCAGTAGGACCACCAAGACAGAATACATGTGTGTGAATGAGAGGGAGGTCAGTGGAATGATGAGAATGCAGGGAGTAGAGTTGGTGAAGGTGGACGAGTTTAAATATTTGGGATCAACAGTACAGAATAACGGGGAGTGTGTAAGAGAGGTGAAGAAGAGAGTGCAGGCAGGGTGGAATGGGTGGAGAAGAGCGTCAGGAGTGATTTGTGACAGACGGGTATCAGCAAGAGTGAAAGGGAAGGCCTACAGGATGGTAGTGAGACCAAATCCCCATTATATAATATGTTTAATTACCTTTTATATCTCACCTCAGGAAACAAGACAGGGTGCTAAAACTGGCAGGAAAGAAACATACACTTTATTCATGTATACATTCAAGTATAAATTAATTAAGGGAAGGTCTACAGGACGGTAGTGAGACCAGCTATGTTATATGGGTTGGAGACGATGGCATTGACCAGAAAGCAGAAGACAGAGCTGGAGGTGGCAGAGTTAAAGATGCTAAGATTTGCATTGAGTGTGACAAGGATGTACAGGATTAGAAATGAGGACATTAGAGAATCAGCTCAAGTTGGACGTTTGGGAGACAAAGTCAGAGAGGCGAGATTGCGTTGGTTTGGACATGTGCAGAGGAGAGATGCTGGGTATATTGGGAGAAGGGTGCTAAGGATAGAGCTGCCAGGGAAGAGGAAAAGAGGAAGGCCTAAGCGAAGGTTTATAGATGTGGTGAGAGAGGACATGCAGGTGATGGATGTAACAGAACAGGATGCAGAGGACAGAAAGATATGGAAGAAGATGATCCGCTGTAGTGACCCCTAACGGGAGCAGCCGAAAGAAGAAGAAGAAGGAGACTATGTATTTCTTAACAGCATGTCCCAAATCCCATTTCTAGATCTTAATTCATTACTGTTTACTTTTACCAGCCTAGTTGATCACAGTGGTGCTGGGAGTTAGGGGGGCATCAGACGTTTTAGCTCCTGTTTTATTATACACGGCCCCTGATGTTTTTTTCCAGAATGTATAAGAATAATATTGGTAAGCCTCTGATCTTGTTGTCTATCAAGTTTGATTGACCTCCTGATTATTGTCTAAAAACCAAAGGGGGAAACTTTGATATTATATATTGTATAGACGATCATAAAAGTTCTAAAGAAACCCCAACTCTTCAAGTTTTTATCCAAGTAAGAAATTCACAGAATGGGTTAAGATCCTGCAAATCCTAATGACGCCCCCTGGACTGCCTGCTACTGTAATTCTCCCTTTCTTGTACATCCATAACCCCAGGCAATGAGCTAGCGGACCAGAACAGGCAGGAGACGAGGGTGGTGTTTTTATTCCTGCACACAAGCGGGAACCCAACAAATTCCTGGAATCGTATAGTACAACTTGGAGCAATTCCATTTTAGCCGCTGTTAAAGTTCTCTCTTTGAGATTCGTTACTCTTGTAACCCTAACCCCGTTAACCTTTCCTGTACTCATCTTCTGTTACCGTGTGTGGCTTCTCCTATGGTTTTTTTTCCTGGATTTCTTCCACGATTGCAAATCGTCCAGCCTCTAGTATAAATTTGTAATTTTCAGGAACAAAAAAGAAATCACAAAAAGTGAGATGAGGAGAATTCTGGGGGCATGCAAAGCAACCACCACATTGAATTTGGCTGCCATCGTGCACCCGGCGTGCTGTCATGGCGCAAAATGTAGTTTTGTGTGTGCCAGTTCTCTGTATATTTTTTAGTTTTATCCTCAACAGTTCAGTGTAACGTTGCCAAATAACAGTCTGTTTGCGAGGAACAAACTCTTTATGAATAAGTCCGTCTATCTGCAAAAATGTGATTACCATTGCTTTGATGTACGACAGCATTTGATGTGCTTTTTCCAGGTTGGATAAAATAAAAACCTCCAAAATCACATACACAATTGTAGAATAAATATCAGAAATACTCAATAGATCAACTCAGCACAACACCACTCGACAGACTAATTATAGCAAAAATTAGATCCCTTATAACTTTGTAAGATGCTGAAAAATTAGTTCACGCTTTTGTTTTTAGTCGATTTGATTACTGTAAAGCACTCTTCTTAGGACCACCCAAAAAAAAAAAGACATCAGTCGGTTTCAATGAGTGCAGAATGCAGCAGCCAGAATGTTAACTAGGAAAAGAAAATCCGAGCACATCACGCCAGTTTTAGCGTCGTTACACTGGTTACCCGTGCCATTTAGAATTGACTTTAATAATAGTAATAATTCATTACATTTATATGTTGTTTATGGCTTACAAAGCTTTAAATAATCTGCTCCATCCTATATGTCTGAATTCCTCTCACCTTACACTCCAAATCGTAACCTTAGATCTTCAAATGAGTGTCTGCTTATAATACCAAGAACTAAACTTAAAAGAAGTGGTGAGGCGGCCTTCTGCTGTTATGCACCTCAAATCTGGAATAGCTGACTGATAGAAATTCGCCAGGCTGATATGGTGGAGCACTTTAAAAAACTGCTAAAAACTCATTATTGTAACATGACTTATTGCTTATTATTGCTTCATTTTAATATAACCCTGATATTCTGTATATGCATTTAATTAACATTTTTATCATGGATCCGCAATCCATACTAACCCCTACCTTCTCTGCTGTCCTTTTTCCATTTTTCTGTGATGGTGATCTGCGCCACCACCACCTGATCAGGGAAACATGCCGTCCCTACATTGATAGATTGAAGGCCACATGACCGTCATCGTCTAATTCTTCCATGTAAAGCCTGAAAACTGTGAGGACTGATTGAGATCATTGATGTTAGGTAGAATGCCCACTGGAGGCTGGGTGGTCTCGTGGCCTCGGAACCCCTGCAGATTTTGTTTTTTTTTTCACCAGCTGCAAAAAATTCAGATGGTTGTTTAAATATAATACTACTTTCGGTTGAGTAATTTTTCTCAAATTTCATATCTGAAATCATAATATCTATACAAAATCTGAATTTTTTATCAGTAATTATAAGAACAATTTACTTGAAAATGTGCAAAAGTATTCAGCTAAAGTACCTCTTCCAGTTGCCAGATGTTGCCCAAAAGTTGATGGGATTTCTTATTTTTGATATAAAGCAGGTGTACAAAATCTCATTGGCTGAGGTTGGAGCGTTTGATTTATCGTGTTTACACACAGACAGAATTTAAAAAATGGTATTTTCAGACTCAGGAAGGTCTAAAGCATCAAGATTCATCAAAATCTCAATGTTGAATGTTTTCACGATTCCCATACTTTCTCTATACTTTGTAAATAAGAAAGTGAAAAGGCAAAAATATGAGTAGTAGGTCTTTACAGACAAGAGTCCAACACAGAACTGACTAACAGAAAGAATAGAAGAAGTGACATCATTGGGTCCAGAAAAGGAAGTGACTTCATCAGGCCAGGAACAGGAAGTGATTTCATCAGGTCCAGAACAGGAAGTGATTTCATTGGGCCCAGACCTAATAGTGGCATCATCGGAGTCGAAAGTGATATCATTGGACCTGGAACCAGAGCTGGTGTTTGGTCTGCAGGGACAAAAGAGAAAGGATTGCTGCACTCAGCCACCCCCTGGCCCGGCGTGGGATTACCTTCTTTTGAGCCCTTTAGCTGTGCATGTGCGTGACAACATGAATAAAATCTAACAATATCTGTCCATTAGCATTACCACTGAGCTATGACAAAAGAGGAGAGCAAAATGAAAACACCAGTCAGCATTCATGTTTCTGCTGAAGAAGAGGGTGGGGCGGGCCTTAAAAGCCCGTGTGGATTTAATTCCAAACGACTGCTCAGTCAGAATTCAAGTGCTGCTCTTTGTTGAAATCCACATGAGGGGCATTGAGGATCGAGGGTGCCGTTCACTTGCCGATGTGATGCCCACTGAGTGGGCTCCTCTTAGCTCTGCCGCATGTCTGCTCTTCCCAATCCCAGTCCTAAAATGACGCATTTGCCCAGCGATTCTTCACTTGCAGTCAGAGCCCGTGGGACTGTGACATTTAAGAATTCTTTCTTCTGTATTACTTCGACCGAAGAACAATAATTCTTTTCTTTTATCTCGTGAGCTTCCTGTCTCTGCTGCCATTACAGAACTTCGAGGCTGACAGGGACCTTTATCCCCCCATATCCTCAGACGAGTAATTATCGCTGCCTTCAGGGCCTCTTGTGGGCTCCTCTTGTTTTTATGTCCCACTTTAAACGGCACTGCAGCGTGGAGTCTGTCTGGGATGTGGGTGGGGGGGGGGGTTGTGCTTGCCGTTCCACAAGACGATGTGAGCCGTCTCTTCCTTTCTCTGGTGCATCTCTGCAGGCGAAGCTCATTTCTGATGGTTGCTGACATCTACAGAATAAACATTAAAAGAATTCTGAAATTTGGAATTAAAAGCAAAAGAGACAAAACCTCTTGGCATGAAATAAAAGACCGGTGTCCAGCAGAGAGCACTAGAGCAATCTGAGCATGCTGGAAGGGTCATGAGCATCAGATTGTGGGAAGTCATCACAGTCTGAATCCAGATAAGCAAATGAATTCTGTTGTCAAGAAATAAAAAGACAGAAACAAACATTCCCCGTATAATCTCTTCAATGCAGAGTAATCAATTCACACTGATACTTTGGCCAGATGTTTGAAATGCAGTTGACAAATGCGTACAGTAGAAAGGTTCTTTTATATGATCACAGAGGAAGTTACAAGGCAGAGGAACAGGAAATGACAGAGTAAAACGGAAACAGGAAGTGATGTCATCATACGGGGATCAGAAGTGATGTAATCCGGAGAGGACGGAAGTGACATCATCATGGGAGAACTGGAAGTGATGTCATCAGATAACGATGGAGAGTGATGTGGACGCTGAAGTCGATAACAGCGGGAAAACAAACACCAATTTAAATAAAAAGCAATTTCTTTATTCTTTATTCTTGGTGAGTTAAAGTGACTGCACCCCCACCCCCCCAGCTCAGTGCCACTGGCTGGTCAGAACAGACAGTGTGCGGAAAAGAAAAGAAAAATCCTCTCTTATATTACCTAGCTTATTCATTAGCCAAAGAAAAAAAGCATGGCAGTTCATTTGAGGTCATACATACAGTGCATCCAGAAAGTATTCACAGCGCATCACTTTTTCCACATTTTGTTATGTTACAGCCTTATTCCAAAATGGATTAAATTCATTTTTTTCCTCAGAATTCTACACACAACACCCCATAATGACAACGTGAAAAAAGTTTACTTGAGGTTTTTGCAAATTTATTAAAAATAAAAAAACTGAGAAATGCCATGTACATAAGTATTCACAGCCTTTGCTCAATACTTTGTTGATGCACCTTTGGCAGCAATTCCAGCCTCAAGTCTTGTTGAATATGATGCCACAAGCTTGGCACACCTATCCTTGGCCAGTTTGGCCCATTCCTCTTTGCAGCACCTCTCAAGCTCCATCAGGTTGGATGGGAAGCGTCGGTGCACAGCCATTTTAAGATCTCTCCAGAGATGTTCAATCGGATTCAAGTCTGGGCTCTGGCTGGGCCACTCAAGGACATTCACAGAGTTGTCCTGAAGCCACTCCTTTGATATCTTGGCTGTGTGCTTAGGGTCGTTGTCCTGCTGAAAGATGAACCGTCGCCCCAGTCTGAGGTCAAGAGCGCTCTGGAGCAGGTTTTCATCCAGGATGTCTCTGTACATTGCTGCAGTCATCTTTCCCTTTATCCTGACTAGTCTCCCAGTCCCTGCCGCTGAAAAACATCCCCACAGCATGATGCTGCCACCACCATGCTTCACTGTAGGGATGGTGCCTCGTTTCCTCCAAACGTGACGCCTGGCATTCACACCAAAGAGTTCAATCTTTGTCTCATCAGACCAGAAAATTTTCTTTCTCATGGTCTGAGAGTCCTTCAGGTGCCTTTTGGCAAACTCCAGGCAGGCTGCCATGTGCCTTTTACTAAGAAGTAGCTTCTGTCTGGCCACTCTACCATACAGTCCTGATTGGTGGATTGCTGTGGAGATGGTTGTCCTTCTGAAAGGTTCTCCTCTCTCCACAGAGGACCTCTGGAGCTCTGACAGAGTGACCATCGGGTTCTTGGTCACCTCCCTGACTAAGGCCCTTCTCCCCTGATCGCTCAGTTTAGATGGCCGTCCAGCTCTAGGAAGAGTCCTGGTGGTTTCGAACTTCTTGCACTTACGGATGATGGAGGCCACTGTGCTCATTGGGACCTTCAAAGCAGCAGAAATTTTTCTGTAACCTTCCCCAGATTTGTGCCTCGAGACAATCCTGTCTCGGAGGTCTACAGACAATTCCTTTGACTTCATGGCTTGGTTTGTGCTCTGACATGAACTGTCAACTGTGGGACCTTATATAGACAGGTGTGTGCCTTTCCAAATCATGTCCAGTCAACTGAATTTACCACAGGTGGACTCCAATGAAGCTGCAGAAACATCTCAAGGATGATCAGGGGAAACAGGATGCACCTGAGCTCAATTTTGGAGCTTCACGGCAAAGGCTGTGAATACTTATGTTCATGTGCTTTCTCAGTTTTTTTATTTTTAATAAATTTGCAAAAACCTCAAGTAAACTTTTTTCACGTTGTCATTATGGGGTGTTGTGTGTAGAATTCTGAGGAAAAAAATGAATTTAATCCATTTTGGAATAAGGCTGTAACATAACAAAATGTGGAAAAAGTGATGTGCTGGGAATACTTTCTGGATGCACTGTAGATTGCTGTAAGTGACGGTTACATCCTGACTAATTACATGCAGGAGTGCACAGTTTCTTACCAAAATAAAGAGTTATCAGGGCATTCACATTCCTTATCAGCTCACACACACAAGACCAGTTTAAAGCAGTTTCTTATAGTTCAGTACATTAGTTACAAAGAAATTACATTCTTATAGCTTTAATATCTTCTTTAGATTTTGTCTGGTTAAATTAATAAATCCTTATTTATTAATATATAGATTTATAATATCACAGGGTGTTCTGTTAGTATCAAGAGGTCAGCATTTTCTCATAAAAGAATGCAAGCCAGTCTTATATTCTGTGCATAAACTTAATTCCTTTTCTACCTAAATGAAGATCAAATGATATAGAAGTAATAAACCATATAGCTCTCTGCAGCATGATTAATAAAAAAATACAGTCATTGGTATTTGTGAGTTAAATACTTATAATCATCTGCGGTGGGCTGGCGCCTTGCCCAGGGTTTGTTTCCTGCCTTGACCCCTGTGACCCTGTAGTTAGGATAGATGGATGGATTCTTATAATCGTTACAGTTAATAATGTTTTCTCTTCCTCAGTGACATCATCATGAGGAGACCAGAAGTGACAATGTTGTTTTGGGCCACAAGTGATGTTGTCAACTGGGTTTTTGGGATGAAAAAGAGTCGTTAATATTCTGTAGGTCTGTTGAAGAAGGGAAAAAGGCATTAGTACTGGTTTCCAACCATCTGTCTTTTGTATTTTAGCTCTCATTTGGACCTTTTTGGCTGCTCCCTAAGCGCACATGTGTGACACTGTACAGCCAGAAGAGGACCAGGAGAGGAGACACAAGCCAACAGACATGCAAAGATTCACAACCAGAAAATCAAAATGAACGCTGCCATCAAATAAGAAAAAAAAACCCCTAAATCCATCCATCCATTTTCCAACCCGCTGAATCCAAACACAGGGTCATGGGGGTCTGCTGGAGCCAATCCCAGCCAACACAGGGCACAAGGCAGGGAACCAATCCTGGGCAGGGTGCCAACCCACCGCAGGACACACACAAACACACCCACACACCAAGCACACACTAGGGCCAATTTAGAATCGCCAATCCACCTAACCTGCATGTCTTTGGACTGTGGGAGGAAACCGGAGCGCCCGGAGGAAACCCACGCAGACACGGGGAGAACATGGAAACTCCACGCAGGGAGGACCCGGGAAGCGAACCCAGGTCCCCAAGTCTCCTAACTGCAAGGTAGCAGCGCTACCCACTGTGCCACCGTGCCGCCCAAACCCTAAATCATTATCAATATTCATTGCACAAAAAGATGAAAAGCCTCATATTGATGAGCCAGATTCGGGTGGAAATTGGACAAATCTTGCGAGGAGGTGTGGAGGAGACAGTGATAAAAAGAGAAGGAAGTAAAGAATGCTTTATTGTGCCGAGACTTGTGCTTATTTCATACTTGTACATGTGGCCATGCTGGGAAACACTCGGGGAAGAGTATCCCACAAATAAAAGACTCTTTGCCCTTTTAAATTGTGTTCTTGCCTGTTTGTGTTGGTTGTTTGGGGACCTGGAGCGCCCCCTACTGTCCACACCATTTACTACAGTTAAATTTCATCTGCCACAGATCTGCCCAAGCTTGTGTGCTAAATGAGGAGAACACGCAAAATCCACACAGATGGTGACCAGAAACCAAAATGAAGAAACCATGACACCCTGGAAATAAACCATCTTTTGTTATTTGTACGTAGAACAGATTAGTGCTCTTTTGTTATTTGTACGTAGAACAGATTAGTGCTCCACAGACAGCCAGTGAAAGACACCAGCAAGCAATGCCAGCAGTAATAACACCAGTACTGTCACGTGTGCAGGGGACAACGTGTGGAAAAACGAAACATTGTGAAAAATAACCGTTGTGATATTATGAAGATTCAAATGACAAGTGAAATAAGCAGAGGTGTAAATTTGCCCCTACGAAATCTTGGGTTGCTTGTTTTGTTCCATTGCTTCACTGAAAGCCCATCTCGAGCACTTTGGATCGCCCATGGACCTTCATATGTCACCTTATCCATTACCAAACAAGCAAACTGCAGAGAGGTCTCGGTATGAAGTGGGTCCTGATAAGATACCAGGCACCTGTAGAGGGCGCTGTGTCCCTAGCGGAGCTGCTCCTCGGCTGGACTTGCTGTCTGACCGGATCAAGTCACCTGTTGTAGCACACAGCGCTGCCGCTGACCCCTGCTGTCGTGTTACAAGGCCGCCATATTTTACTCGCTCATTAAAAGCAACACCCCAACTAAATGAGCATGATAACATAACTGCTTATGATCCAGATGGTAGCCATTTCATTTGTGGCAAATGGAGGGAAACTAAGCACCTGCTCACGGCCGAGCATAACACAGAAAATCTTGCAGATTTGATGTCACTAGTGAGCCACTGGGACCAGCCATAACTCATGGTTTATGTGCTTTTTATTTCTAATTTACTGGGCTGGCCACTTACCCAGACCTGTTTTCTTCACAGTCGCATTTTAAATTGCCACTTGAATGAGACAAGATGGCTCACATAGACGCCCATCACAAGGGAGGCACCAACTGGCACGTGAAGATGTCACGGTGTTAGAAGGCACAGAGGTTTCTTCTTTATTGTTAAAGTATATTTTATTGTTTGATTAGGGAGATTTGCACTTAGGTGGTGTGTTCATTTTTTTTTCATCTCTTTGGATTGAGCGCTTGATTAATTCATTTCACTCGTTTGTAATTGTTATATGTACTTAATCGATTGGGCTGTTTTTCACGTGCTCTGAAATGGTTTGTAGCTAATTGAGTGGGAATTGGAATGAAGCGGAGATAGTTAACAAAGAAAAAGGGGGGGGCTCTCCGAAGGCCGAGAAAAAGGACGGAAGGTTGCCGGATTTGGGTCAATGAAGGACCTGAAAGGAAAAGAACAGAAAAAAAAAGGCAACGGTTGTAGAAGAGGTGGCAGGGGCTACTGGGGAGTCCGCAATGCAAATCTGATTTCTGGAAGGTTGTTACGAAGGGGGTCCCTGAGCTGAAACTGCTGTGGTTTTCCTTGTGGAAGACAAGAAGTCGCCGGTCTAAACATTAAGTCTTATGAAAATCCTGGGGGCCGAGTCACGGACACTGGCGAAGAGGAGCACCGGCGGCTCTGATTTGGCTGTTCAGATGCCTCCTTCCTTTAATGTCGCAGTTTTATCCTTAAGACGAGGAGGACTTTCATGTGGACGTTAGCAACACCAGAGTGGGTCTTCAGGAATCGCTGGTGGCTGCAGGATCAGGCTGAAGACTGCAGGGGTGATTGACGGTTTGACCGTTAAATGAAGTATGGGAAAAAAAGGGAGGTTTTACTTAATGGTTTTTTAAAATTATTTTAACATTTTCAAGAAAGGTGGCACGGTGGTGCAGTGGGTAGCGCTGCTGCCTCGCAGTTGGGGGACCTGGGTTCGCTTCCCGGGTCCTCCCTGCGTGCAGTTTGCATATTCTCCCCGTGTCTGCGTGGGTTTCCTCCCACAGTCCAAAGACATGCAGGTTAGGTGCATTGGTGATTCTAAATTGGCCCTAGTGTATGCTTGGTGTGTGTGTCCTGCTGTGGGTTGGCACCCTGCCCAGGATTGGTTCCTGCCTTGTGCCCTGTGTTGGCTGCCCATCCATTTTGAGACCGCAAGTTCTTGATAGAGGGACCGAGGTCAGTGGAACAGTAAGAGATTCCGACACGGAAATGCAATTTGAAAAAAAAGTGCAATTTATTGTTCTGGAAAAAGCACAAACAGTCACAAAAGTTGTGCATTGCAAAAGGAAATAAAAAAATAAAAAAATCCTGCAAAAAATGCACCCATCCAATTGTTCCCTCAGGGTCCTTCTCTCAAATATAAATTCATTCTATTAACCTGCTCCTGTTCTGAAGCCACACTGTCCATCCTCCTGCTCACCCAGCCTTCTCTCTCCTCCTCTTACACTTCCTCTTTATAAGTTCTCCCAGCAATCAGCTGACAAGGGACCTGGACACACAGGAAAGGCGCTATGTAAATAAAATGCATTATTATTATTATTATTGGACACCCATCCCCCCGCGTCTTGTGCACCTTTAAATCTGAGAGCTATCCGCACACACACTCACCTGACCACCAGATGGCGCTCGTTCTCGCCCACACACACACTTCCCGACACCCGCACTGGTCCTCCTCAACTGCGCCTCCTCGGCGAACAACAAAAGCAACAAAACAAAAACCAAATCAAAAAACAAATCCAGCCTTCAAAGACCCATTGCTGTGCCCTATCTTGCTGCCTCGAAGCCCCAGGCTGCAAGCAAGCGCCTCCCGAAGGACACAGACAACCAGCCGCCGACTTAACTCCTGGAAAGCCCGCAGAGGAGACACGCCTCCAACACCATCTAAAATCCACCCAAGACGCACCATTCAGCGACCACTGACACCGCCCCACACCCCTTCACGAGCACTGGAAAGGGTGCAGGTATGTGCCATTTCTCCAAGTTTCATTTATAATACTGCAGATAAACCAGAAACTGTCCTGCCTGAAGTTGATAAGGCCTACTGTGTATCTACATTGTGTTAAAGGGAGTTGCATCTTCACAGCGCTATGTATCATAGATCACTTGCGGTACTGATTTATTTTCGCGAATCCGAGAGACATGCAGTGGGCCGAGGGGAGAGGGGTGGGGCCTACCTCATTCAAGTGCCAGCCTCGGAGCGTGTATCTTACCTCCGCTTAGCTAGCGAACGAGAGAACTACTTAACAGATTTAGACTGGGCTTTTTTCTAGAATTTGCTTGAACATTCCAGTTGATTTTGAGACCTCTCTCGTTACGCTATGTATCATAGATCACTTGCGGTACTGATTTATTTTCGCGAATCCGAGAGACATTCAGCGGGCTGAGGGGAGGGGGCGGGGCCTACCTCACTCACGTGCCAGCTTCAGGGCGTTCCTTACCTCCGCTTAGCTAGCGAACGAGAGAACTACTTAACAGATTTAGACTGGGCTTTTTTCTAGAATTTGCTTGAACATTCCGGTTGATTTTGAGACCTCTCTCGTTGCGCTATGTATCATAGATCACTTGCGGTACTGATTTATTTTCGCGAATCCGAGAGACGTGCAGCGGGCTGAGGGGAGGGGGCGGGGCCTACCTCACTCACATGCCAGCCTCGGAGCGTGTATCTTACATCCACTTAGCTAGCAAATGAGAGAACTACTTAACGGATTTAGATTGGGCTTTTTTCTAGAATTTGCTTGATCATTCCGGTTGATTTTGAGACCTCTCTCGTTGCGCTATGTATCATACATCACTTGCAGTACCGATTTATTTCCGCGAATCCGAGAGACGTGCAGCGGGCTGAGGGGAAGGGGCGGAGCCTACCTCACTCACATGCCAGCCTCGGAGCGTGTATCTTACATCCACTTAGCTAGCTAACGAGAGAACTACTTAACGGATTTAGATTGGGCTTTTTTCTAGAATTTGCTTGA
The DNA here is from genome assembly GCF_900747795.2 of Erpetoichthys calabaricus. Classification (NCBI taxonomy): domain Eukaryota; kingdom Metazoa; phylum Chordata; class Cladistia; order Polypteriformes; family Polypteridae; genus Erpetoichthys; species Erpetoichthys calabaricus. The sequence goes on along the minus strand of NC_041411.2, from coordinate 75,445,578 downwards.
ACATTCCGGTTGATTTTGAGACCTCTCTCGTTGCGCTATGTATCATAGATCACTTGCAGTACCGATTTATTTTCGCAAATCTGAGAGACGTGCAGCGGGCTATGGGGAGGGGGCGGGGCCTACCTCACTCATGTGCCAGCTTCGGGGCGTTCCTTACCTCCGCTTAGCTAGCGAACGAGAGAACTACTTAACAGATTTAGATCGGGCTTTTTTCTAGAATTTGCTTGAACATTCCGGTTGATTTTGCAACTTCTCTCATTGTGCTAAGAATCAGAGTTCGCTTGCTAATCCGAGACAGAGGCTGCGGGCCGAGGGGAGGAGGTAGTGTGACATCAGGAGTAGGGAATGGGGCGGGGCCCTCCTCACTGTCCTGTTTCACTACGATGTGAGCGGAGCCACGGGGGACAGCTAGTCCTTCATATATTTATGTACTACTACTACTACCCACACCTCCCATCTTCCATTCCCACAATTTATTTTATTTTGCTAACTTACAGCTTCTGTAAATTGAAAAAGTTATTACGAATTCCATTTAGAGAGCCGGTTTGTTTGTCACCAGAGTGTGATCTGATAATGACGCGGTCGCAGACACTACTGCCCAGCCGGCCCCTAGGATCTAGTTGCAAATAAATTACTAACAGTTATGCTAGTCAGGAGGGGCCCCACCTCAGGGCACTGCTCAGGGGCCTTTCAGCAAGCTGGCTACGCCACTGCCTCGCACGGCACCCCCAGGAAGTCTTCCCTGTGCCAGTCCTCAGAAGATGAGCAACTCTTCCGTCTAATTACAAGCCGCAAATATGAAACATGGAGATTGCAAGTGAAAATCCCACTTGGGTTGATCTGCCTCTCTGCACCTCACTAACACAGCTTCAGACAGAGAATAAATCCGCTTAGCGGCTGTTGGATTTGAGGATTGAATTGAACTTTCCTGTCTGATCCTTCGGTTTTACTCTAGCTGTCATGGCTACTGTCGTTGAGTGAGAGGTAACCTTGAAATCAAGCTAACGTTTCTGCCGTCCCCAGTCAGATGTGATTCACTCAAATGCCAGCTGAAGCCCAGCATGCTGCATGGCATCACACTCCTACCATCCAGCCCAGGTTCATGGAATGGCAATCTGCTCACTCCAGGAGACACCCAGGAGGTGTTGGAGATTAAGCCACGTTAGTATTCAATACTCATGTGTGTCCTCGCCTCAGTAAAAGACAGGGGGCACCGGCCAGTGGTTCATATTTTGATGAGCTTGTTAATTTCACACAGTTCTCTGTGGCATTGCGAAGATGGAGGACACCACTTCATACCTGCAATAAACTTCTCATCTGCTCATTCACCGACTGTGCAGGGCTGCTTTTCATCTCCTGCTTGTTCCATGGGCCGGACGGGTTAAGCAGCATAAACTCCAGATTGTCGAAAGAGCACTGGGGCTCATGTTTATAAAGAGAGAATAACTGTAGCGAGTTTTTATCTCTTGTGAGGGGCGGCCACGGCCATTACCCGGTCAGGACGGCAGCTGGATGGAAGGCCGGGATGGGAAGAGAGCATCCACAACACAATACCTTCCCCGGGACACTAGAGGGCAGCCCCCCCTGGGTGGCTGTGGCACCACGGATTCCGGCAGGGCACGCTGGGACTTGTAGTTTGGCACAGCCCTGTTGGGTTCCATGGGGGCCGCCAGGGCAAACTGCAGAGCCCCATACTGGGCGCTCACCACACCTGGGAGGGATTCCAGGTCCGATTAATGAGTCACCTGGAACACTCCTAGGGCCATCACTCCATTCAGAGAGCCAGAGTCGGGAGGAGGTGGATGAAGCTTACCTGAGAGGAGTGGAGGGGAAGGACAAAGAGAGGAAGAGAAAGGAGAGAGAAGAAGTGTGTTGTGCTATGTGTGGAGCAGAGAAAAGCTCTCCCCAGCTGTAAATAAAACACGTGTCTGCCTGTCTGTGTCGGGGTAGGGCGGCTGTGTGCTCCCCGGTGGTCCACAATATACATACTGTATGTATTGTCACACACATGCACAATGGAGGCAGCTGAAGAGCTCACAAAGAGATAATTCCATGCCAGACCAGGGGGTGGCAGAGTGCACTGATCCTTCCTCTTTTTCATCGGCAGACCAACCAAAGGAAATTTTGCCTAGACTAGATGACATCACTTCCGGTTCCGGGCCTGATGACATCACTTCCAGTTCCTGCCCCGATGACATCACTTCCCCAGCCCAGCTTTTAAACCACCATGTTTGCCTGTCTGTATTGTTCTATTGTTGGACTAAAGTCTGTTGAGACCTGTTGTTCACTGAACCAAACTTTCATCGTTGGCAGCCTATTTCAAGTATATATATATATATATATATATATATATATATATATATATATATATAATCCAACCTCTGCTCCTTAGGGACAAGCTGACAGAGATGGGATTAGATTCATACCTAGTGGCATGGATCGTGGACTATCTTAAAGACAGACCTCAGTATGTGCGTCTTGGGAACTGCATGTCTGACATTGTGGTCAGCAACACAGGAGCGCCACAAGGGACTGTACTTTCTCCGGTCCTGTTCAGCCTATATACATCGGACTTCCAATACAACTCGGAGTCCTGCCATGTGCAAAAGTTCGCTGACGACACTGCTATCGTGGGCTGCATCACGAATGGGCTGGAGGATGAGTATAGGGACCTAATCAATGACTTTGTTAAATGGTGCGACTCAAACCACCTACAACTGAACACCAGCAAAACCAAGGAGTTGGTGGTGGATTTTAGGAGGCCCAGACCCCTCATAGACCCCGTGATCATCAGTGGTGACTGTGCAGAGGGTGCAGACCTGTAAATACCTGGGAGTGCAGCTGGATGATAAATTAGACTGGACTGCCAATACTGATGCTCTGTGTAAGAGAGGACAGAGCCGACTATACTTCCTTAGAAGGCTGGCATCCTTCAACATATGCAATAAGATGCTGCAGATGTTCTATCAGACAGTTGTGGCGAGCGCCCTCTTCTACGCGGTGGTGTGCTGGGGAGGCAGCGTTAAGAGGAAAGACGCCTCACGCCTGGACAAACTGGTGAGGAAGGCAGGCTCTATTGTTGGCATGGAGCTGGACAGTTTAACATCTGTGGCAGAGCGAAGGGCGCTGAGCAGACTCCTATCAATTATGGAGAATCCACTGCATCCACTAAACAGTGTCATCTCCAGACAGAAGAGCAGCTTCAGCGACAGACTGCTGTCACCGTCCTGCTCCACTGACAGACTGAGGAGATCGTTCCTCCCCCAAACTATGCGACTCTTCAATTCCACCCGGGGGTGTAAACGTTAACATTATACAAAGTTATTGTCTGTTTTTCACCTGCATTATTATCATTCTTTAATTTAATATCATTATGCTGTTGCTGGAGAATGTGAATTTCCCATTGGGATTAATAAAGTATCTATCTATCTATCTATCTATCTATCTATCTATCTATCTATCTATCTATCTATCTATCTATCTATCTATCTATCTATCTATCTATCTATCTATCTATCTATCTATCTATCTATCTATCTATCTATCTATCTATATGATAATAAAAATAATAATAAAGAGGTAATAACAGAGGTTAACGAGATAAACTAATCTTGGGAATACAACAAAGTTAGAATCTTGCAACCCCCACACAGTCACCTCACATGATCGTTCTCGTCTTGTCCATGTTGGCGGTCCCATTCAGTCGTCCACTGAGAGTGAGTGTAGCTCATTTATATGGGGGCACCCAAAATCTTTGAAGTGCTTAGGGCTTCTAAAGGTCTCAATCCAGCCCTGAGGCCAACCAAGCAGATCTGGAATTTAGGGCAAGGGCACAGAAGCACTAGCCACCATGCCACTGTCCTGCTTGATTATTGTAATCATTCCCTAGAATCCATTTTTGAGGGGGGAAGACATGGCATTTGGAGTAGGGTGTCTCCGGGGACCTCCCATAGCAAGCAGAAACATGACTTTCATTTAAGGAAATTAGGATGGCAGTCTGTAAACTAAATGAGCAAAAGCAGATCTGAGTCCTAATGTCCCGCCGCTTCTTCTGAGCTGCCCCCTGTCATGGCTCCGTTTAGTAGGAAATAATGGCCCTCGGTAAGAGTGAAAGCTCGGTATTTCTACGTGACGACGTGTTGACAAAAGCCACTAATCAGCCGCTACAGGCCTGCCTGTCCCAATTATGGCCGTCTTGACGGTGACCTGCGAAGCTGAGCGGAGTGGACAATAAAAAGACGTCAATACACGACTTACCAGGCTCCTTCCACTTCAACAAGCCGCATGTCATTGAAGTTCCCTTTCTTTACAAATTCTGCACAGCTGCCTCCCAAGTGCCACACTGCCCTAATTTATTTCCAAAATGTCAACAATGTAAAGGTTTCTTTTACTAATTCATCATCATGCTGGCCTACACTTGCACACAAACTGATGAAGTAGGCAAAAAAACAAAAAAAGGGAGAAGAGAATGAAAAACTCTCAGAGGAATGGAACAATTGGTAGTAGTCTGAAATGCTCGCCTGTTCCCTGTTGGGAGTGAAAAGAAAAAGAATGGCTTATTGATGAAATTACCGCGAGGCATTATTAGTGCGAAAACATTTAACGGAGGAGATGTTATCGGACTCGTTAGCACAACGCACTCCCTCCCCAGTGTGAACACATTATTAATATAATAAAGAGCGGAGCGGCTGATCTGCAATACGTAAAGACCCATGGCCAAGGGGCGCTCCTCCTGGGCACGCCATTCTGCCCTGGGACTGTGGGGACATCCTCGTGGCCCTCAGGGGGCACCTCAGGGGGCACTTTGGTAAGGTTGGTGTTTTCATATAACCATATTTATTTTTTAATATTGTGAAATAATGATAAAAAATCTGAATTAGTGCAAGCTGCCTCTAATGGGGGGGTCTTCATAAGAAATGTAATGGGGTCGAAGTACATAATAAATACAAAGAGTTGCACCATATATTTTAAATATTGAAATATAGGCTTCAATTTAAATGTTTAAAGTCTAAATATTCTCAATTATCATCCAAATTTGTCATTCGTCACCCTCTGGTAGAGGCCCATAGAGGGCTAGAACCCCCTAATGAAGGATCAGAAATCAAAAATAACCTAATGGGGGGAGGGGGGTCTTCATAAGAAATGTAATGGGGTCGAAGTACATAATAAATACAAAGAGTTGCATCATATATTTTAAATATTGAAATGTATGCTTCAATTTATATGTTTGAAGTGTAAATATCTGTTAGAGGCCCATAAAGGGATAGACCCCCCCTAGTGAAGGATCAGAAATCAAAAATAACCTCATATTCATAATCACTGACCTTGAAATAGTCTGAGATGACACCTCACATGCCTATGTCACCGTCCTGCTCCACTGACAGACTGAGGAGATTGTTCCTCCCCCACACTATGCGACTCTTCAATTCCACCTGGGGGGGGGGGGGGGGGGGTAAACATTAAAATTATACAAAGTTATTGTCTGTCTGTTATACTTGCATTGTTATCACTCTTTAATTTAATATTGTTCTTTATCAGTATGCTGCTGCTGGAGTATGTGAATTTCCCCTTGGAATTAATAAAGTATCTATCTATCTATCTATCTATCTATCTATCTATCTATCTATCTATCTATCTATCTATCTATCTATCTATCTATCTATCTATCTATCTATGTGTGGAATGAGTCACTCTTAACCTTCTGGGAGTGCTTCTAAGTGGGCTAAGACCACCGGTAAAGACTCAGATATCAAAATGTGATCATATTCTACTCCATTAGATCCTTAAGTTGAAAATTGTTCCTGGGCCGATGTATAATGGCTGATCCTGCATTCTGACCCCCCCAAAAGGTCATGCGAAAACGCTAATCCCCCCTCGGGGATTAACAAAATATATCTCTCTATTATAAAAAAATCCTGGGAGGGAGTATAGGGAAATGAGACGTAATCTTCTCGGAAGACAATTTGACGTCCCGCGAGAGACACTTTAACGTCACGCCAAGACAATTTGAAGTCCCATGAGAGACACTTTAACGTCACGCGAGACAAGGCAGTGAGACAACATTTAAAACAAGTTCACGGACATCTAACCAAGCAGTTTTTGGAATGCTTTGGGCAGACACACTTCATGTACTCCCAGCTCTTCAAAACAACGACAAGCAGAACACGTAGCTCGCCAGCAGCAGCAGCAGGAAGCCAGCAGATGATCTGACAGCATCTCCTTAGCATGCGTTTAGCCCACCCAACCTTTCACAACGTGAGCGGCAGCAATGCGAAGTGGCAAAAGGACAAGTAAAAGTGAAAATAATGCATATGTAACAATTTCCATGATAATAACAATCTCTTTAAATTGTATATCCGGTAAACCAAACCCGGGGGTGGGCGAGTGAAGCGAGCAGGGGTGGAGACCCCTAGTCAAATCAAAAATCAAAATATTCATGATCGGCAACCTCGAAAGAGCATAAAACGATAGAACCACATGCTTAGGTTGGAAATTTGTCCTCTTTAACCTTCTGCAAGTTTCTCTTAGGGGGCACAGACCACCGGTAAAGAATCAATTATCAAAAATGTGATCGTATTCATGAAAAGCAGCCGTTAAATGACGTAAATGTTGTGCAATGCATAGCTTTACAAATTGCCGAGTTATGACTTTTATTAAAAGAAAGACGGAAGTGGTGCAGAGCTACAAGTACCTGGGGGTCCGTATAAACAACAAACTGGACGGGTCTGACAACACAGTGGCATTGGACAAGAAGGGCCACAGCAGACTGGAGTTACTGAGAGGTTGTGTGCTGCAAGCTGATGGAAATATTTGACAAGTTCATAGTAGCCAGTGTGGCGTTCGGCACGGTGGTCTCCCGGGGAAGCAAAAAATAAAGCCGGTGTGCTGCACTAAACTTGTGCCTTGCGTCTGTCTGTGTCGGGTTTGGGCGGCTGGAGCGCCCCCTGCAGGAAACTATGTCCATATATGGACGTAACGAGACACCGCTGAGGGCGCAAGGAATAAAAAAAATACTCGATTTGAAGAAGGAGCAAACAATGTAAACGTGTAGGTGGGACAGCGGCATGCTTGGGTGTAAGAGTGAATTAGGCGATGGGGTTCAGGGTTTTTATATGATTCACTGTTTTATTGGGTCCATTTGGAGAGGTGACATGTCTATGTAACCCTCAGCGGTGAAAATAACTGCCCCGCCATTACGTGTACACGAGATTTATTGTATCAGAAAACAACAATTTGAAAAAATGACTCTGGGCGCCGTTTTTGTTTTTTGTTTTTCTAGTTTAGCAGCAGTTTCTAAGTAAAGGAATGTTTAAAGTTGACACAAACACAGATTCTATCACATTTGAGAAGTTATCGGTCAGATTTTAGTGAAATATTGCTGGTCCTGCCTTTATTTTTTGAATAATAAGCTTTAATTTTGGGGCGAGGCGGAGATTGCTGAGAAATGCCTTCAGGGTGTAAAAGGGGCTAATGCTAACAGTGAGGAGCTCAAGGTGAGCACCCGCCTTGTTGAGAATGGCACTGCCAGCCCTAAAATGAGGTTAGGGGGCTGCGAGCACAGATGTGTGTGTTTGTTTTTTTGTTTCTTTTTTACCCTGTGTTTTAATTACAGACGCTTTCCCTGTGAGGCAAACCCTTATTACGTTTTTGAATCCACCGACAGAAGACAATAACGTTTATTTGCAATTTCCTTTCGGCTCCACAGATGAAATTGCCAGATGATTGATGACTTCGACTTGCGTAGAGATAAGCTAATCCATTTTCATTGTGGGAAAAGTTCGACTTCACGTGTTTTCTTTTTTTTTTTTTTGTGGGTGGGGGGGGGGACGTAGAGATGGATATCGACTGGAGCCCACGGAGAGCACTCGGCAGGGGCGGTAATTGGCAGTCCAGGCACAAAAACTGAAAGTAATGATGGAATTGATTTTGACAAAGCAGTATGCTAAGCCAACTGATTACCTTTTACGGCAGTAATGGAAACTCATTACTAAACTTCATTTCACGCTTGCTTGCACCTGAGATCCACTTTTCCTTGTTCCGAGGAATGTTTGAATTAAAATTGGATTTGTTCCTGCACAGGGGGCTGAATTACACTTCATCTCCAGTTGAGAATCCCTTCTGAGGTCTTTTGAAGTCTGAAGACTGAGGGGCCGATCTACTCCTCTGACTCAGCATCATTAGTGTAGCACGGCCGACAGAGAATGAAGCGCAGCTCCAAGGTGCCACCAGGCTGATCCAGAGCTCTTTTGTCTTTCCCTGACCTCTGCCTCCCACTGCCATTGAACGGAGGTTCTGACTCTATTGGTTACCAGTAGGGGGTCCTACCACAGGAGAGGAGATTAGGGCCTTGTGGAGACCCATAACAAAAATGGAAGGCAGGTGCTTACTATACTGGTTACTAGCAGGGGGTCCAATCACAGGAGAGAGGATAAGGGCTTTATGGAGACCCATAACAAAACTGGAAGGCAGGTTTCTACTGGTTACCAGTAGGGGGTCCTACCACAGGAGAGAGGATAAGGGCCTTGTGGAGACCCATAGCAAAAATGGAAGACAGGTGCTTACTCTTACTCTTACTCTTACTCGACTTTGGAAAACATCTTGTATCACCCCAGTCCCAAAGGTATCACGTCCTAGTGAGCTGAATGACTTCAGGCCTGTCGCTCTGACGTCACATGTGATGAAGACCATGGAGCGGCTGCTGCTTCACCACCTGAGGCCACAGGTCCGTCACGCCATCGACCCTCTGCAGTTCACATACCAGGAGAAGGTGCTACACCGATCACTCTTCCACTTGGACAGAGGCAGTGGTGCTGTAAGAATTATGTTTCTGGACTTCTCTAGCGCCTTCAACACCATCCAACCTCTGCTCCTTAGGGACAAGCTGACAGAGATGGGAGTAGATTCATACCTGGTGGCATGGATCGTGGACTATCTTACAGACAGACCTCAGTATGTGCGTCTCGGGAACTGCAGGTCTGACATTGTGGTCAGCAGCACAGGAGCGCCACAAGGGACTGTACTTTCTCCGATCCTGTTCAGCCTATATACATCGGACTTCCAACACAACTCGGAGTCCTGCCACGTGCAAAAGTTCACTGACGACATTGCTATCGTGGGCTGCATCATAAGGGTGCAGGAGTAGGAGTATAGGAACCTCATAAAGGACTTTGTGAAATGGTGCGACTCAGACCACTTACACCTGAACACCAGCAAAACCAAGGAACTGGTGGTGGATTTTAGGAGACCCAGGCCTTTCCTGGACCCCGTGATTATCAGAGGTGACTGTGTGCAGAGGGTGCAGACCTATAAATACCTGGGAGTGCAGCTGGATGATAAATTGGACTGGACTGCCAATACTGATTGTCTGTGCAAGAGAGGACAGAGCCGGCTATACTTCCTTAGAAGACTGGTGTCCTTCAACATCTGCAATAAGATGCTGCAGATGTTCTATCAGATAGTTGTGGCGAGCGCCCTCTTCTACGTGGTGGTGTGCTGGGGAGGCAGCATTAAGAAGAAGGACACCTCACGCCTGGACAAACTGGTGAGGAATCAGGCTCTATTGTAGGCATGGAGCTGGACAGTTTGACATCCGTGGCAGAGCGACGGGCGCTCAGCAGGCTCCTATCAATTATGGAGAATCCACTGCATCCACTAAACAGTGTCAACACCAGACAGAAGAGCAGCTTCAGCAACAGACTGCTGTCACCGTCTGCTCCACTGACAGGCTGAGGAATTCGTTCCTCCCCCACACTATGCGACTTTTCAGTTCCACCTGGGGGGGGGCAAACATTAAAATTATACAAAGTTATTGTCTGTCTGTTATACCTGCATTGTTATCACTCTTTAATTTAATATTGTTCTTTATCAGTATGCTGCTGCTGGAGTATGTGAATTTCCCCTTGGAATTAATAAAGTATCTATCTATCTATCTATCTATCTATCTATCTATCTATCTATCTATCTATCTATCTATCTATCTATCTATCTATCTATCTATCTATCTATCTATCTATCTATCTATCTATCTATCTATCTATCTACTCTACTGGTTACTAGCATGGGGTCCAACCACAGGAGAGAGAATAAGGGCCTTATGAAGACCCATAACAAAACTTGAAGGCAGGTTTGTACTGGTTACCAGTACGGGGGGTTCTACCACAGGAGTGAGGATAAGTGCTTTATGGAGACCCATAACAAAAATGGAAGGAAGGTGCTGACTCTACTGGTTACTAGCAGGGAGTTCAACCACAGGAGAGAGAATAAGGGCCTTATGGACGCTGAGTGAAAAGCCTGATTCAAGTTGCCCCGCCGCCTTTTAGCCCCTGACTGACACCTGCTTCACGTTGCTTCGCAGCAGACACTGACAGGTTGTTGCAGGTCAGATTGGACTTTGGAGTATTTTATGTTTCTTTAAATGTTCTTTGTGGGTGGAGCCCCTAGAGGCGGGGCTACCCTGACGTTACTGCTGCTGGATCCTCCGTGTAGAACTGACTGAGAGCTTCAGGGATCCAGTAGAGGTTCACTGAAATGAGCTGCAGCCTTATGTAGGAACTGCTTTCTTTGGGCATTGCTGGTTTATATTCTCACTATTGTGTTTGGTTTACTTTTTGGATTTGTGCTTTTTTGAGACATGTTTACCTTGGATTGCAATTTAGGCAATTCATCTTGGCTAAGTTGAGCATTTTTGTTATTTTTCTTTATTTATGTTAAATAAAAATGCCTATTTATTTATTTATTTTAATCAATCTATCAATCAATCAATCAATCAATCAATTAATTATGTCACACCTGCACGTCTGAGGATCACCATCCAAGCTCTTCCCAGGTATGTGATACCACCCCAGGCTGAGAGGGGGCGCTCCCACTTATGGTCTTGTCATTTTTTTTTTCTTCCTCCACAGTCTTGAGAAACCACAAATTGAGGGCAACTGACCCCACACCTTCTGGTCCAGGAGCTTCAATAGGATGATCATCCGGAAGGAGGTGTGTGTCATTATCGTGGAGATGACCTTACAGAAGGAGCTCCAAGTCAGACGACCCATTGGCAGACCTGAAACACTTAGAAGCCACTCCACTATGTGACATTTACTTTTGTTGTTTTCTTCCCATGCCATCGAGTTTTGCTTTTTGTTGGACCCTATCAGTAAACGGGAAGAGACATGTTGGCACTCCTAAATATTCCTGTTTTTCTTGACCCTCCTTCACTTGGGCAACCACAATTTATGTATTTATTTATTGCCCTTTTTAATTTAAGCCAGAGTTTTAACAGTTTTTCTATTTTGTCTGCGTTTTTGATAATTCTTCGGACTGTTTAGTTATTTCTGAACAGATAAAGCCAATTACACATTTTGGGCCCTGCCTAGGCCAATGCCAGGGGTAGTAGTTTAAGGACTGGCTGAATCTGGAGTAAGACTCCTTGGGTAGACCAGAGAAGGACTTGGCCTGCTTTGAGGGGTGAGCTTTGTAAGCCTCAAACCTTTTTGTCATGTTTGAGACTCTTAAAGAAAACACAGCTGGAGCCAAGGACACATTTAAGAGGCAAAAGGAGTGTTTATATTAAAAAAGGACTTCTGATATTTTTAATATATATAAATGATTTGAATAGGAATATAAGGGATTAACTGGTTATGTTTGCAGATGATACCAAGATAGGTGGATTGGCTGATAATCCATTGAGTTGTTATAGAAGGACTTGGACAACATACAGGCTTAGGCAGATTTGTGGCAGATGAAATTTCAAGTAAGTAAATGTAAAGTGTTACATGTAGGAAGTAAAATTGTTAGGTTTGAATAGAAAATGGGAGGTCTGAAAATTGAAAGCACACCTTATGAGAAGGATTTAGAAGTCATAGTGGACACAACACGAACAACTGGCAGATGGTGTTAGTCTTACACAATGTCAGGTTATATAGCAACTTGATGTGTGGTGTACAAGTCACAGGAGGTTCTGCTCAAGCTTTATAACACACTGGTGAGGCCTCATCTGGCACAGTTTTGGTCTCCATAAAGACATAGCAGCACTAGAGAAAGTCCAGAGAAGAACAACTAGGCCGATTCCAGGACTACAAGAGATGAGTTATGAGGAAAGATTAAAAGAGCTGAGCCTTGACAGTTTAAGGAGAAGGAGATGAAGAGGAGACCTGACTGAAGGTTTTAAAATTATGAAGGGAATTAGTCCAGTGGATCGAGACGGTGACTTTAAAATGATTTCATCGAGAACACGGGGATACAGTTGCAGACTTATTAGGGGTAAATTTCACACAAACATTAGGAAGTTTTTCTTCACACAGAGAACCACAGACACTTGGAATGAGAGACCAAGTAGTGTGGTAGACAGGAGGACTTTAGGGACTTTTACAGTAAAACTTGACATGATGTTTTGTTAGAGGAATTAGGTGGGTAGGACCAGTGAGCTTTGTTAGGCTGAATGGCCTCTTCTCGTCTAGATTGTTCTAATGTTCAGGGGCCGAGAGCTCCGCACAGATCTTGACAGTTGAGAATGGTTGTGTAGTATTTGAGTTTTGATTTCCTGGATTGTTAGTCTAACTCAGCGGTTCTCAAACTGTGGGGTGCGCCCCCCCCTAGGAGTAAACAAAAAGCGGGTGCGAATGTTGCCATATGTGGCGTAATTTCGCTATTTGTAGGGAAATTTTAAACTTGTAGAGGCGTATCGGCAGCAAAAAATATAGGAATAAATTTTATTGGAGTTTCAAAAAAACGTTACGGGGGGGGGCGCGATTAAAACTGTTATGAAAACTTGGGTCGCAAATACTTAAAGGTTGAGAAACGCTGGTCTAACTCTTCTGTGCGGATTTCCTGTGCAATCAGATTGTCGGTTTAAATTTGTTCCTTCTGTTTGTTCGCTTTTAAAACTTTCATCTTATTTCTTGGATTGAGTTTTGTTAGACAGTTAAATTATTTTCTAGGCTTTGGCAACCCATTTGAATAATCCAGCATTAGTACAATTTGATTTACTGGTTTAATTAGATGTTCACTGTTCAGTTTTTAGTTTTAGGTTTACGGTTTTTCCCTGCTTGCCAGTTATGATTAGTCATTGGTTTATTACCTTGTTGCAAGTTAATTATCAATTTACCTCTTTCAAGGTTTACTGTCTCTGTTTAGTTTGGTTCTTTTGTTAATTGAGTCAATTGTGTTAATAGTTCAATTAAAATTCTTTTTATGTTAAATAAGTAATGAATCTTTTTGCCTCAAGCATTCTGCGTTTTTTCTTGTTAACTCGATTACTAATTAATTATTACTTCATTGGACTAGTGCTCAGAGAGACTTTTGACTTTTATATTTGGGAATTTTGGCATAGAAATGACTCCAATGAAGTCACAGCCACTTCTCAACTAATTGTTTTGAGGATTTAGGTTGGGGTTCAGTTTTTTGGATTACTCCACTTCAGGGTGGTCCTTTTGTTGTAACAACTGACTGGCAGATACAGCTTGGATATGAAGGTTTGGGGGATTTTTTTCTATTATTACTAGACATTGTGAAGTAAGATAAGACACTGAGATAACGATTAAAGGTTGGGGAAACCGTCCCCGTATGGTATGTACAGCGCAGGCCAAGCAGTAGCACTGAGGTACCGGACATTGGCATACAAAGTACACGATCAGACAATGAGGCAGTTTCCAGAGGTAGTTTTTATGAGGTGGAACCAGAAATAATACAATCAGGGAGGAAATGAGGGTGATTGAGGAGTGGGGTAACGAAGGTGACATCAGTGTGGGGAGCCAGACAGGCGGACCGGACATGAAGTAATCACAGTAGACAGATGCGGAAAGTGCGTTGTTGGTGAGTCATTTGTTTACGTCTTGTCGGGTTTCGTTTCTTCGTTTTTCCTGCTGAAAAAGAGTGAAAGGCATTAGCGCACCGTCCAGTAGTCCCCTCCTGCGGACTTCTACTCTTTGTCGGGCCCGTTGGCTGCCCCCTATTCGCATGTGTGTGAGACAAGGTATATCTGAAAACACAAAGGGTGGGAGGACCTCAAAATCTGGAGTATTATGTGTCGAAAGATTACCAGTGCCTTACGGAGTCCAAATGGAATCTGATACACCTGATTTAAAAGGAAGTTTTACCGCAGTTTGGCAGGACGCCAGACAAGAAAGGGTGGGGCTAGGAGACGACAACCCGGAAGTGACATCACAGCGGGACTGCCGGTTGTCCAATCTGTTGGAACAAAAATGAGGAGAAGCATTAGGTAACAGTGCCAGCACTTGGCCCGGAGCGGAATTACAACTGGATGGACCTTCAAGTTTTCTCCCAAATCACACGTGAGTGATAACAGACACACCTTCCTTGCTGAAGGTCGTATGGACTTGAGGCCAATTGCTGTTTGAACTGAGGACCTTGTGACAGACAGGCCATGAAAACTCTACAAATGCTTAGTCTGCGTTTTGCACGACTGGTTTGGTTTTGTCTTTCAGGCTTTGATTGGCGTGTCCTAAATGACTTTATTTAAATCAGCACTCTGAATGTAATTAGACTGCATTGACCGCAAGCAGGTAGACTATTACCTGCAAAAAAAAAAAAAAAAGCAAATAAAGCAAAAAGACAACAAAGACAGAACAAAGCAGCCTGCCTCTGGACGCTTGAGCTAATTCATGTGTTCCACGGCAACTTGCTTAGCTAAGAGTTTCTGCTTTTCCATTAGCTTAGGAAGCAGATTGCGTCCCACAGCCTTACAACTAAGCGAGCTCCAGAGTTAGGACTGTTTGTAACTGTGCACTCCCACAGCGCGCATTCAGCAGGTATCACGTGTCATCATCCCTAAAACTGATGTCCTGATATCTTGTGGATAAGATTTGGTCATGTGACCGGACACATGACCTAATGTAATACCTTAAAAAGTCAGTTTAGTTGTGAGCATAACTCACACGTGTGCACATGGGGAACAGCTTAAGAGCTTGAGTGAGTGTAATTCTCCACCGAGCCATGAGGTGGCTCTGTCTAATAATCTCTCTTCTTCTACCCTCTCTGCAGAAAGGAAGATTGACACCATTCCATCCATGATGTCACTTCTGAGGTCCGACCACCTGGACCCACCTCTTCCTCCCAGAATTCCTTGTAAATGGAAAAAACGCCATTTTCAGCAGTCTGCCTGATTCTATCGTTTTGTGTTTTATCACGCGCTTTATTTTCATTTTTTCAATTGTTTAGTTATGCAGGATTGGCCGCAAAGTGCCCCCGAAACATTTCATTTGTCTTGTCTTTGTCTTACAGTGGCGTAGTCAGCAGGATCATAGCAGGAGAAGATGAAAGATGATGTCTGAAACCCAAGATGTAAGAGTGACCATCCAGGCCACGGCTGCAGAGATACAGGCACAGATGGTCCAGGTGGGAGAATTACACTCACTCAAGCCCTGAAGCTGTTCTATCTATCTATCTATCTATCTATCTATCTATCTATCTATCTATCTATCTATCTATCTATCTATCTATCTATCTATCTATCTATCTATCACTCTTTAGACCCTCTTTACTCCAGCCAATGGCTGATCCTACCTTTTTTGTTCCCTATAGACACCATCGTGTGACTGTTATTTTACACCACTTTCTTATTGCAGTAAGCGGGGGCACCCAGTTGGCACCCCAACATTTCAATTGGACTCGTGTGTTCCTCCCAGTCGACGAGAACGTGCTTAGAAAAAAAATCAGAGATGTGTCTCTTCGATGAGGCACAGCAGCGAGAGTTCAGTGAAGTACAGAGCAGCAGCTCAGCTTTGGAGGAGCACTCTTCTAAATTAATGAAAAGGGAAAGAAATTAGCAGGCACGGATGGTGAAGCCCTTCACAATTATTATGCTATCATGGAGGATGTTAATCAGCACGCTTATCCCGGTGTAATGGAGTGGAAGAAGAGGCATTAATATGGTACTTGAATTTAGCATTCAGTGCCCTGAAAGTGGAAGATGGGAAGATGAACTATAAATATTCGCCAGAAAGGTTACGCTGCTAATTAGAAAGCATTTTCTTGCTTTTGCCCAATCACCTGAAGATGTGGAACTCGAGAATGTCTTCAGAGTGACATGAATTAGGCTAATTCATAGCTGAGGGGAATGTTTTTGCTTTCAATTTCTAAGTGGCTTGGATGGGACAGTCACACAATACTTAGTCCTGTCTGAAAATCTCTCTGCCTTCTCAAACTGGCAGAACAAAACCTCCTGCCTTTTTGGGTATTTCTTATTAGGTCTTGACACACCTGCCCATCTAAAAGTCCTGCACCGCCACACCTTCTCATCTCATCTCATCTCTCTCTCTGTCCCACTAAAGACTGGCCACTCTTTTCCTCATCACTTCACTGACGGTACTTCCTATACAACCAACTCCAATCACATGTCTCTTGTGGGACGTGGAGTCTCAAATTTAAGGAAATGGGTGTGAGGTCCCCTAAAAGGAGCATAAAGGCGGGGCAACCACCAAACCAGCTGACCCAAGGAAACTCAAATCCAAAGTCTGAGGTTGCGTGGACTCTGAAGTAGGTTTTCTTGAAGGTCCTCTCTGTATTTGGTTGCCCTTCATCATTTCCTCAATAATGGCCAGTCTCATCTTGCTGCCACCGTAGGGATGGTATTAGTCAACTGAAGAGCATTGCCTGGTCTTCCTCCAGATGTAGCGCTTGGAGTTCTGTCCAGAAAGTTCAATTTTACGTCTCATTAGTTCAAGGAGAATCTTTAGTCCTCTTGTTCTTAAAGTCCTTTAAGTGCCATTTGGTAAGAGTGGCTTCTATCTAGCCATTCTACCATAACCGCCTGATTGATGGAGTGCTGCTGAGATGGCCATCTTCCCAACAGGTTCATCCATCTCAGCAGAAGATGTCTGTAGCTCTCTTAGAGTGGCCATTTGGTTCTCTGTCACCTTCCTGACCCAAAGCCCTTCTTGCCTGGTTACTCAGTATGGCTGGGTAAAAAAGCGTGCATACAATCATCATCGTCAGCAGTTATTTGAACTTGAGATATTACTTCCTATAAGAAATGGGGGAAAAAATCTAAAAAGAGTGGCCCAGCAACACTGACAGACTTCAGAAAGCTTGACATGTAGAAACAAACATGGCGCTTCTGGAGGTTCAACTTTGAAGCCTAAACAAACCGCTCTGGATACCACAGCCTGTCCCCTACACTTTCACTGGTATCCTCTGTTTCAACTGAGGTGGGAAAGAAAAAATGGACGCGTAAACTACTGATCAACCCATTACCGAAACAAAAATGATTCTACTTCTGGAAGAGCTCTGTGAATGCATTTGTTCTGATGTTAAGAAATCAATTACGGCCTTAAACGAGACATAGCAGATATTGTAGAACACACGTCACATATGGCAACAAAAATGTCTGAATTTATGAAGGCTCATAATGAAATTGTAATGGAGGAGAAAATAAGCAAGCCGTCTGGGAAGATTACTGCTTTGGAAGATACCTCCAGATGGAGTAACGTTAGACTGATAGGGATCCCGGAGGATATAGATAATACACAGCTGCCACAACACTTACAAAAATTTCTAAGTGCACTCTTGCCAGACCTTGAATTGGTGGGTCTGACGATAGAGAGATCCCATAGACTGCATAAACCTAAACAAGTTTCTAATTATTCACCCAGGGATGTCATATTTCGGCTGCATTTTTACCACATTAAAGAGAGGCTCATGCAAATGGCAAGAAGTAGTAAAACTCTTCTAGACCCTTACACTGAGATAACGATTTCACGGATCTTTCACCGGAAAAAAATTACTCTCAGAGTCAGAAAACTCCAGAAAAACTAAATTTAAAATCTTAATGAGAACACAAGAATAATGTAAGAATATCAATCATAACAGAGCAGCTGATTTGTTTGGTATTTTCTTGGAAAAGTTACAATATTTTGGAGGCCCCTTTAGGCCTTTGTATTCCGAAGTCTGCAAATTGAGTTTAGGGTCAGGCTACCAAAGGTGAGGCCTGTTCAAGGAAGGATAGGGAAGGCCCTGGCCTACTTTAGGGATCTTTAAGGGTGTGACATCCCTTTGTAGTTTTTAGTGCACAGTCAAATCAGAGCAGGTCTTTTGTGAGGGAATTGCATTTGCAGCTCTGAGATGCACTTTTTTTAGGTTTAGTTAGGTCTCTATTTAAAGTTTCTAAATTTTAAATCAATTTTGAATTGATTATTGTGCTGCTCGCACAACAAATCAACCGCCGCCTGCATTTGGGCTACTGGTGCAGGGTGACAGCAATTTTGAGAGAGAGTCAGGAGACGACACAGAGAAGTCAGAATTCAAGCAGGGATCATAGCCAGGAAAACTAAAATGAAATAAGCAAAGCTCAGGATGTGTGGCTAGAATTGTAGTAAAGGATCGTATTAAAAATCTGTTCCCGATTTTGTGAATGGTCATTTTGTGGAGAATGTAAGAGTTGAATTTGAACCCTGCTTCAAAGAGCACCTAGCATGCGCTGAGTCTTTATATGCTCAAAGGGTGAAGCTGTTATTTTATTGTTCACTTCTAGCCGTCCACCACGGCTCCTCCCATGTAGTAGTGCAACAGGACAAACTTTAAAAATCAATAAACAAACAGGTATCAGTAGCTAAGTGGAGGGAAGTTACGCTCCAAAACACAGAGGTAGACCGACTCCCCACTGCTGACGTCACGCTTCCCCATCCCCTCGTTCCACAACCTCTGTCTGGGATTAGTGCGAATAAACCGCTCCTGCAAGCGATCTCTGATACTTAGTGAGATGAGAGAAATCGCAAATCAACCAAACTGTTCAAGCAAATTTTAGAAAAAAAACCCTATCTAAATCCGTTAAGTGGTTCTCTCGTTTGCTAGCTAAGTGGAGGTAAGGTACATGCCACGAGGATGGCGTGTGAGTGAGGAGGACCCTTGGCCCACTGTGTCTTACTCTCTCTTGGATTCGCGCAAATAAATCGGCACTGCAAGCGAACTCTGATACTTAGCACGATGAGAGAAGTCTCAAAATCAACCAGAATGTTCAAGCAAATTCTAGAAAAAAAACAGATCTAAATCCGTTAAAAGTGGACAGACAGACAGACAGACAGACAGACATTGGATTTTATATATTGTGGCACGCGGCTGGGGGTGGTACCCAGCCGGGACACCCAGGAGGACTCCTCCAGACCACGAGGGGGCGACTGCCCTGGTTGCTCTGGGGGCCACAGGTAGAGGGCTTTGAAGCTCAATGCCTGGAGAGCCCTGGACCTCAGCACTTCCGCCACACCCGGAAGTGCTGGGGGGAAGAAGAGCAGGGACACACGGAGGGCTTCCAGGGATACAGCCGGTACTTCCGCCACACTTGGGCGTGTCTGTGGAAGTTTGCTGGAAGACACCTGGAGCACATCCGGGTGCTTATAAAAGGGGCCGCCTCCCTTCATTGAGGGCTGGAGTCGGGTGAGGAGAAGGACGAAGTCTGGAGAAGAGAGTGGAGGCGGCCTGAAGAGACGAGGCAGAGTGTGAGAGGCCTGGACTTTGGGGGAGTATCTTGGGGGTTTGTGTGTGCACTTTTTGACTGTTGTAAATATTAACTGTAAAATAAATGTGTGGTGGTGCTTTATAACATGTCTTCCAGTCTGTGTCCGAGGCTCGTTCTACAATATATAGAGAGATGATAAATGCATTTTTAGTTATTTTTATATGAAGCTTAAAGAAAATGTTATATTTCAGCGTTTCTCAGCCTTTAAGTATTTGCGACCCGAGATTTCATAACAGTTTTAATCGCGCCCCCCTATGGTTTTTTTGAAAGGAGCCCACTAATACCAATTTGTTCTTTTTTAATTAATGATATATCATAGATGCATATTTTATTATACCTACTTAACTTTTATCAACATTTATCTAACTCTATATTTATTTTTCTAGTATCAGAATGTAGTTTAAGTTAATTTGTTTTGGTTTCAATAGATGTATTTTTCATATTTTCGATTCTTGTTTTTTTTTTTCACATCTTTGCGCCCCCCCCTTTTTGTTACTTCACGCCCCCCCTAGGGGGGCCCGCCCCACAGATTGAGAACCACTGTTATATTTTAAGGTGTAATCATTGTGCTATTGTTATGCGCTAAGTTTCCTGTTGATGGCACACTTAGGAAACATATGGTTCAGAACATAAAAATGAACGTGCGTCCCGTGCATGGAGTGAACCCTCCTGAAACATCACATTCTCTTAAGGACTATCGGTCAAACTAGTTGTCCGGGTTGATTGTGGTTGTTTAAGGTATCAATGCTTGTCATGTCCCGTTAGCAACTGGGTGCAACCAATCAGGTGTGGAATATGACCCAGACACAGACAGGCAGACACGTTTAAATCACCCCACACACGTTTATTTTGGGTCTCCATTATACAATCCATCTGTACTCACAAGCCCCAATACCCCACAGTCCAGGCCTTATCACAATGCCTTCTTTCTCTTTCTCTTCAGACCGCCTCCTTCTCTCCTTCAACAACCTTGTCCTCTCTTCCACCCGACTCAAGTCCATCTTTGAAGGGAGGCGGCCCCTTTAAATAAGCACCCGGATGTGCTCCAGGTGTTCCCGGCAATCTCCCACCGACACGCCCCAGTGTGGCGGAAGTGCCAGCTGTCTCCCCGGAAGCACTCCGGGTGTCCCTGTTCCTCTTCCCCCCAGCACTTCCTGGTGTGGCGGAAGTGCTGCGGTCCAGGGTCCTCCAGGTATTGGGGTCCCCCTGGCGGTGACCACGGGCCCCTACAGGGTCGAGCTTCCCAGCTCTGTACCCGCGGTCCCCAGGGCGGTCGCCCCCTCGAGGTCTGGAGGAGGAATAAGCCCTCCTCCTGTCTTCCTGGGCGTCCCAGGTGGGTACCACCCCCATCCGGGCACCACACAGGTTAAAAGTTTTCTGATTATGAGTAGTGATCTAATCAATGAATTGTACACATATAGCGCTGGGGACGCTCGGTCCTTTGCAACACTTGCTAATATGATACGCTGTTGCCTCTTGCAAGATTTAGATAAAGAATAATGAGTGACGCTTTCTCTTGCCTGTGTTTTTATTGCTTAAACCGGTCCATTCCAGTTTTGGGGGTGTCTGTTGAAATTTTCTTCCAGAAGAACAAAAAATGGTCCTGATCTCTGCCTCAGCACAATTTGATCGCTGGGGTCTGCAGAGTCTTCCTTCTTGGCTTGGTTGGTGTCCCGACCTGTAGAGGATTCCAACAATTCTCCACTCCATCCGCAGGTCCACGTGTGCCTTTCTAAAACGATGTCCAGTCAGTTCAGTTTGCCACAGGTGGGCTGCAAGCAGGTTCTAGAACCAATTCGAGGAGAATGAGAGCAAACAAGGAGGCACCTGACTACAGCACAGGGTCTGACTACTTCTAGGAGTGTGAGATTTCAGTTGGTGATTTTTAATAAATACGCAAACCTTTCTCAAAACATGTTTTTTTGACTTTGTCATCATGGGTTATTGAGTGTGGAATGATGGGTAAAAATGGCAAATGTATCCATTTAAAAATTAAATTTACAGCATACTAAAGTGAGCTGATAGTGATGGGGGGTCTGCATACTTTTCTGAGCTCTCTGTATGTCAGCACCACTTTATTAGGGTCTTGCTCTGTGCCTGCCATTCCTCTATTAATGTTATCCCTCTGTGCGGGTTCAATCCGCCGGACCACTCTCCTTTTCCTACACTAGCACTCTGTCCATTTCACTTCTTCCAAGATCCTGAGGATTTCTTTTTTTTTTTTGCTCCCCTAGTAAAAAGTTCCCTCTTAACACCTCATTACTGCTCACTTTTTGCTCTGTGCGCCTATTATCTGCTCAGCTCCATCTCACAAAGTACTCCATCCGGAGGGAATAAAGTCTGTCTTTGTGATTTCGTACACCCAATTAGCCGCCTTTCATTCTCTCCATTTTGTTTTTTCTGCTGACACCTGTCTTTTGCTATATGGGTGCCAAGGTGGCTTTTGATTCTTCGAAGCTCACAACTTTCTTTGTATTCTGAATTGTTTTGATCTCCGCCGTCAGGGCTGCAGCTGGCTCGGTGGCGTGTTTTTGTGTTGTTATCTGTGTCTTGCCTCGATTTTTCATGCTGTTTGTTATCTGTTGCACGTTATAATTGTTGCCGCTTTGTCAATTTGGATCTTTTTGTTAATAAAAATGAATGGCGTAACAAAACAAAAAAAAATCGCCGCTTCTTGCCAATGCGTCGAGACGGGCTCTCTGTCCCTGTGATACTTAAATAAGTCTCCGCAGGCATCAGGAGGGGCTTAAATGGCTGAAGGTTGTGCGGCCTTCTGATGGCTAACATCTTGGACAGTCGCCGACAAGGCTGCTGGTTCTATCACCTCTGTGTGGCTTGACTAGGCGCCAACTTTTAAATCAGTTAAGTTCCCAAATGTTACACCACAACTTGTTTTTTGATTATATTGGAAGCCTTCAGCTGTCACATTATCAGGACAAAGCGTAGCTCAGTCACAAACAGTAAAATGGCACGTAAACAGATGACGGATATACAACATGAATAAAATAACAATCTGTACCTTTCAAGTAATAACACAGGGCAAGGTTTGGATGGGACACGGCAGCGACTAACACAATTCCCGTTGCCTTCAGTATGGAGGAGGATAACCCGAAAGACTTCTGACGTCACGGAGATCAGTAAGCCCCGCCCTCCTGATTCTTCCGCTACTTAAACAGGCGCCTGAGTGGAAGGAGCTGCTCACTGAGGCTGTGGCTTCACAAGAGGACGTACTGTATTTTCATATTCCTAGAAGCTATGGTAGGACACCACCATATACCAGACGTCACGTATGCCTTCCTTTAAACAGGACATTAAATGGGGTGTCCTTTGGAGGCCCAATTCTTCATTGGTTTCCTTTTCTGTGTTTAAATTTGCAAAACACTGTACGTGTGGACGCTTTTGCTGGACTTAAACGAAATAAAAACTACAAAAAAAGAACGACAAAATGGTGAAAAACTAAAAAGAGCGCGAAATTACATTAATGTTGTAACACTAAAACTAATTAAAAACTAAAAGAACGAAAAACTAAACGCAATAAAAGATATCTAACAACCAGGAAAACAGTGAACTGAACGGAGGTCCTTGAAATTGTGACGCCGATGTGCTAATCACTGTGCCAACGAAACAGGCACTTAATTCAAAGAAACAGCGGCGTCAGCGCTCTGCTCCACAGCCTTCCTAAAATCTAATTTTATTATAACAAGCCCACTTCATCCATTTAAAATGCATTTGGTGCGCTTTCCAAGAACAGAAATGTAGAAATGATTCTATTTAAAAATAAATAAAACTAACATAATGGACCCATATATAGTTATGTGTGCAGTTATAGATATAAATACACGCGCTGGCTGATATTTGCACACGACGAGATGCACAGCCTGAGAAACTTAGATGTAGCTCCACCTAGTGACAGAAGAGGGAAGTGACCCAACACTTAATCGATAGGAAAACATGAAAAATGTCCGTCTTTAGAAAGGGCAAGTTAACTGCACGGCTACAGGCAAGAATATTGACAAGATGAAGCAATTAGAAAGAAGGATGCAGTCAGGGCTGCATTTTAAATATTACTATATGAGGCAAGGCACATTCTTGTCACAGTGCATTAAAAAATTACTCAGACACCCTATCACGTTCTGCACACTTTATTGTGTTGTAGATTTTATTTTCAATGGATACATTCACCATTTTTGTCCATCAGTCTACACTTATTAACCCACAATGACAAAGTGAAATATTTTTCAGAAAGGTTTGCAAATTTATTAAAAATCTAAAACTGAAATATCTTCTTCTTAGGAGTATTCAGATCTGTATTCAGTACATTGCAGAAGCCTCTTTTGTCTGCAATTCCAGCATTGTAGAGACTTATCCATGAAAACTCAAACTTTGCACGCCTGGATTTGGACAGTTGATCCCATTCTTCCTGGCAGATCCTCTCAAGCTCCGTTATACAGGATGGGAAGAGTCTGTGAACTGTCATCTTCAGGTCTCTCCACAGATAATAATTCATTACATTTATATAGCGCTTTTCTCAATACTCAAAGCGCTATCCACACAGGGAGGAACCGGGAAGCAAACCCACAATCTTCCACAGTCTCCTTACTGCAAAGCAGTAGCACTACCACTGCGCAGATGTTCTCTAGAGGTTTGACTGAACACCCCAGAGTCTTGTCCCGAAGCCACTTCAGTGGTGTCTTGGCCATATACTTTTGTGTCATTGTCATGCTGAAAGATGAGGTTGTGCGCAGATTTTCTTCAAGGACCTCTCTGCACCCCTACAGTGCATGACAACTTTGAAGACTGAGCTGGGGGTCAAAGTTACCTTTGAACATGGAAATAAGTGAATGAAGACGCCTAACTTTCCTGGCCATTACAGTATTATTGTTTAATGTCAAAAAAAAGTCACTTTATCACGTCACCCCACATGCTGGCCCTGGATATGCCATCCAATGAGAGACCCACCATTCCCTTGCGAGTGGGGGATACATCACAATGGCATTTCAACTCATTGTCTCTTTTCAGGGGCTGCAGCTCTAAGGCCCCACCTGTTGAAGGTCACAATATGGCAGTCAGGTGAGGTCCTTGGACAGCCACTGGCAGTCAACGAACACTGAAAAGTTAAAAACTCAAATCTGCTGCTTCTACGAGTGTTCAGATTTTTCTGCTCTGGTGGGTATGGCAGCTCCAATTTTCCAAGTTATTATGGTATTTTTTTTTGGCCTTTCATTTTATCTTTCTAGGCCGAGACAAACCTCCTGCCATCTGAGATTAGGTCCTGCTGTTGACACCCGAGAGCCTGCAATTACTCAGATAAACAAAATTCTGTTTTTGGTTGTGAAGATTAGCAGAAGCAGGAATGATGGAATTTATTTTGAAAGTAGGGAGGCTTACTGTAGATTAGCTGCACTCTTCATCCAGAATCAGGATGCAGGTACTCGTAGTCAGCAGGAGACTGAAAGCAGATTTGCTCCATGATGTTACTTGTCACTAATAGATGGGGACATTTGCACGGCTATACGGTGTCACAGTTCAGGCCACCTCCTTGGGATGCCCAGAGTGAAAGCAAAGCACAGAGAAGTCTCAGGGGAATGGAGGAGGTACTCTTGATGTCTCAAAACATGTTCTCCTTTTATATTTCTACCAGAAACGAGAAGAGACAATGGAATGCAAGACACACCCCATGAGGTCCACAACAATAAGAGTCATGCTCTTGTGACTTGGAGCGGCAGAAAGAGGGTGAGGCCTCCGAAACTAAAGTCGAGAAGCAGGCCAGCACCTGGATGAACCTGCCCAGAAGAGGCTCACCTAAACTCGGCCAGGCCCAAAAGACAACCAGTTGGCTTCAGCAGGAGCCAACTCTGAACACAACACCAAATGTCCACAAAAACCCCACAAGAGGGAGGACAACAGTCAACCCCTGGCTTGCGAACAAAAAGGGCAATAGAGCATCTTTACAAATCAAAGCTTCATTTACAAAAATTAGAAAAGATAAACTTGTCCAGAAAAAGCCTCACAAGAGAGAGGACAACCATCAACCCCTGGCTTGTGAACAAAAAGGGCAATAGAGCATCTTTACAAATCAAAGCTTCATTTACAAAAATTAGAAAAGAAACACTTGTCCAGAAAAAGCCTCACAAGAGAGAGGACATCCATCAACCCCTGGCTTGTGAACAAAACGGGCAATAGAGCATCTTTACAAATCAAAGCTTCTATCCATCCATCCATTGTCTCCCGCTTATCGGAGGTCAGGTCGCGGGGGCAGCAGCTTGAGCAGAGATGCCCAGACTTCCCTCTCCCCGGCCACTTCTAGCTCTTCCGGGAGAATCCCAAGGCGTTCCCAGGCCAGTCGAGAGATATAGTCCCTCCAGCATGTCCTGGGTCTTCCCCGGGGCCTCCTCCCGGTTAGACGTGCCCGGAACACCTCACCAGGGAGGCATCCAGGAGGCATCCTGATCAGATGCCCGAGCCACCTCATCTGACTCCTCTCGATGCGGAGGAGCAGCGGCTCTACTCTGAGCCCCTCCCGGATGACTGAGCTTCTCACCCTATCTTTAAGGGAGAGCCCAGACACCCTGCGGAGGAAACTCATTTCAGCCGCTTGTATTCGCAATCTCGTTCTTTCGGTCACTACCCATAGCTCATGACCATAGGTGAGGGTAGGAACATAGATCAACTGGTAAATTGAGAGCTTCGCCTTGCGGCTCAGCTCCTTTTTCACCACGACAGACCGATGCAGATACTGCGATACTGCGGATGCCGCACCGATCCGCCTGTCGATCTCACGCTCCATTCTTCCCTCACTCGTGAACAAGACCCCGAGATACTTGAACTCCTCCACTTGGGGAAGGATCTCGCTACCAACCCTTTACAAAAATTAGAAAAGATAAACTTGTCCAGAAAAAGCCTCACAAGAGAGAAGACAACCATCAACCCCTGGCTTGTGAACAAAAAGAGCAATAGAGCATCTTTACAAATCAAAGCTTCATTTACAAAAAATAGAAAAGATACACTTGTCCAGAAAAAGCCTCACAAGAGAGAGGACAACCATCAACCCCTGGCTTGTGAACAAAAAGGGCAATAGAGAATCTTTACAAATCAAAGCTTCCATCCATCCATCCATTTTCCAACCCGCTGAATCCGAACACAGGGTCATGGGGGGTCTGCTGGAGCCAATCCCAGCCAACACAGGGCACAAGGCAGGAACCAATCCCGGGCAGGGTGCCAACCCACCGCAGCAAATCAAAGCTTCATTTACAAAAATCAGAAAAGAAAAAACTTGTCCAGAAAAAGCCTCACAAGAGAGAGGACAACAGTCAACCCCTGGCTTGAGAACAAAAAGGGCAATAGAGCATCTTTACAAATCAAAGCTTCATTTACAAAAATCAGAAAAGATAAACTGCTCAAGAGCACAGGTGCTTCATAAACATGATAGGACACTGCTGATCGTCTCGTGTTTATCTCACAATAGATGCAATTCACAGCTGAGCATTACGAATTATCACTTGATGAAAAGACATTTATAAGAGGAGGGGAAACCTGCGACTTCAGACTTTAAGGACAATCTTCTATCCTACTCAAACCTTTTATCATTTCCTAGCCAGGTGTCACAGACACACAAGACAAATGCCGATATTTTCAGATTGTGTTTTATTCGGTCTGTGAATAACGTGCTCACGTGCAATTAATTTTCAAAATTGAGTTTTGTTTTTTTTTTTAGTTTTTGGAGTCACTAGGTCTTTCCTGATGTTATAAGGTAGTGGTGATTGCCAAATATGTCTTCATTCCGGTCATAGCTCGATGGAAGAAGCTAGTTATGTACACAGCATTTAACAAACTGCAAGAACAAAACCTAGCAACTCTGTGGACCAATGAGGAATGACCGCCTACCAATGAAAAAGTCAGATAATGATCACGTGATTTAAATGCTGCGACTGCGCGCATAAGAGCGAGTTATTTTAAGTTACATGAAATGTTTGCCTATTTATAAGTGCATAGTCTAATAGTCTATGGGAGGTTCTTATAGACACAAAGCTAAATTGAATTGTCATATTCTAACTATTTCTTGTCTCTCTGATGTACTAGGGTGTTGTACCGTGTTAGCCGTTATGAATGTAGAGAAAAGCCAAGCAAAATGACACCTTTTATTGGCTAACTAAAAAGATTACAATATGCAAGCTTTCGAGGCAACTCAGGCCCCTTCTTCAGGCAAGATATAATCTAAATCTAATTAAAGATTAGTCTCAGTTAGCGACCTGCCTTACTGTGTGTAAGGCATGAAGGGCCTTACGTGCTCGATAGTATGAAAGTTAACATGCTCTGTTGAACGTTTAGTGCCGTGCGCTTAGAGTGTACTGAAGGCGAAGTAAAGCATCTTGAATTATAGAAACAACTGAAGTTTGACAAGAAAAGCTAACTTTAGAGAATAAACATTTTTTTTATTTTTTGCTTTTTACTCTACGAATATAAAAACCGTTTTCTTTCTTCTTGTGTGGACTATTTGCTTCGAATTTTCACTAAATCTTTTAAAACGAATTTTGGACGGAGAGATTTCTATCGGTACGCGTTTTTCCAGCTCTTGATCTTGCCTGACACACCCGCAGCTACAGCGCGATTTCAATGGAAGCTGTTGTTGATTCGTGACAAAAAAAAATATATCGTGTATACGTGAAGCTCAGGAAAAATTAAATCAAGAGATCATTAATTATAGGCGGCGACAACATTTTCTCAATTTGCCAAAAACTTGAAAGATGCGACATACTAACATTTTCCATAGTTGGTGAGCAGATCTCAAAGCTCCCGATGAGCACAATCACAATCCAGCACCATTTACAACAGGTACATGAACGTGCACTTTAATAATAAGAATAACGGTTACGATTCCCTCACGAGTATTCGTATAATGTGATGGTGCAGCCATCTTCTACAGCAGTGTTCCCCAGACTCGGTCCTGGGGACCCCCTGTGGCTAAAGGGTTTTGTTCCAACCAGCTTCTGTTTTTAAATTGGACTCCTGGGCTAATTAAGAGAACTGTAATCTCCCAAATTCTGTGTTTTGGGAACAAAATAGAAATCAGAAAAAATTTGAAAAAAATATAAAAAATGTACCAAGCAATTACTGTATAGGGGAAGAATTTTTTTTAACAATAATTTGATCTTGATTGTTCGAATTGTTTAATTAACCCATTATTTACTAATTAGGTCTGACGCTAAAGTAGTTGCAGCCTTTGATTATCCCGTGTTGTTTGCCTGGGTGGATCTGCTCTGTTCGTTTTTCCATCCATCCATGTTCCAACCCGCTGAATCCAAACACAGGGTCACGGGGGTCTGCTGGAGCCAATCCCAGCCAACACAGGGCACAAGGCAGGAACCAATCCCATGCAGGGTGCCAACCCACCGCAGGACACACACCAAGCACACACTAGGGCCAATTTTTTAGAATCGCCAGTCCACCTAACTTGCATGTCTTTGGACTGTGGGAGGAAACCGGAGCGCCCAGAGAAAACCCACGCAGACACGGGGAGAACATGCAAACTCCACGCAGGGAGGACCTGGGAAGCGAACCCAGGTCCCCAGGTCTCCCAACTGCGAGGCAGCAGCGCTACCCACTACGCCACCGTGCCGCCCACAGCGAAGAACTGCACAGTGAAAGGGTAAAATATAATGAAATCAATAAAAGAGAGTTAAGCATTTAAATCTATAGCAAAAGCAGAAATATTTCTAAATGTCTTAAAAATGCAAAAATCATGCTATGATTTTCTGAATGTAGAATAAGAGAAAAAAAAACCCAGCTAATTAAATGAGATCAGCGTTCTCAGGTGTTGTCACCGATTATAAATCTGGAACAAAAACCTTACGCCACAGGGGGTCCCCAGGACCGGGTTTGAGACCCCCCCCCGGCTCTACAGCCTTTTTGTTTCTTTAAAATTGCCTGCAAACACAAAGAGATTTTCTGGGAAGCCCTGAATTGTCTGCTTGTGAGGGTCCCGAATAAACAAGCGAGCCATTATGGCAAGGCAAGTGCAGCAGTTCAGTCCCACCACTGGCAATCGCATCAGAAGGGAATCATCTGAAGTTACAAAATACTCATCGACGAGCAGTGGGACTAAGCGCCGGCCTCGGTCTTGCCACACGGACGTGTCTCCACCCCGAACACTGAATGACGCGGCTGGTGCTTTTTGTGCAAATCAATTTACAAACCGTAGTGCAGCTTCAAAGTCTGCACAGTTAAGTGATTTGAAGAGGGTGCCGGAGAAAACGTCAGGGGCAACCATTGGCCAGGAGTCAATAAATTTGATTTTACAAAAGTTATTGTCACAACAGCCATCATTCTGATTTAGCTCACTCAACAGAGAATTTCAGATTTTATTTATGACGTTGTGGAATTTCCAGAAGGTGCAGGGCATTACAGTATTGTCATGTTTCAGACAGGATATGGTCCCTGGCTTTTTATTTTCTATGTCTTTATTTTAATCTTCACATGTTTATTGCATTTATATTTTTTTGTTATTGGCTTGTCCTACATACGTGTACCGTCTACAATATTTTGTGGGTGGAGCCCCAAGAGGCAGGGCCATGCTGATGTCACCACTGAAGGACCGCCCACAGCCTTACAGTGTGCAGCAGGAAGTGAATCCTGCAGTGGATCGTTCGTGTGTAGAGTGCGCTACTATTGTGATTAGTAGGTTTCTGGCTTCTTGGTTTGTTTAGCTGTGTTTCTGGAGTGCAGAGTGAGATTGTTTGGTTGTAGCTGCCTCTTTTCATTGATACACTACTGGTCAAAAGTTTTAGAACACTTCAGTTTTTCTTAAAACCTAAAAATGGTGAAAAGGTAAGCACTAAACTGCCAGAGGTTTAAGGATCCCCTCTCAGCCTGCATAATAATTGACTCTCCTTTCAGCAAAAAAAGATAACAGTGGTATGTCTTTCATTTCCTAGGAATATCCGAGTATTGCGGCGTTTTCCGCACAAAGATTTTTAGTGAAGCAGTATTTAGTTGTATGAAATTAAATCAAATGTGAAAAACTGGCTGTGCACAAATGTGGGTCCCCTTGTCATTGTGCGGATTTGAATGCCCGTCACTGCTCAATGCTGATTACTTGGTGTGATGAGCTCATTAAGCCTTGAACTTCATAGTCAGGTGTGTCCATCATGAGATATAAAGGTATTTAAGGAGGTAAAATTACAAGTTGTGCTTCCTTCCCTTTGACTCTCCTCTGAAGAGTGACAGCATGGGATCGTCAAAGCAACTCTCCAAAGATCTGAAAACAAAGATTGTGGAGTCTCCTGGTTTAGGGGAAGGCTACAAAAAGCTCTCTCAGAGGTTTAAAAACTGTCAGTTTCAACTGTAAGGAATGGAATCAGGAAATGGAAGGCCACAGGCACAGTTGCTGTTAAACCCAGCAGGTCTGGCAGGCCAAGAAAAATACAGGAGCGGCATATGAGCAGGATTGTGAGAATGGTGACAGACAACCACAGATCACCTCCAAAGACCTGCAAGAATATCTGGCTGCCGATGGTGTATCTGTACATCGTTCTACAATTCAGCACAGTTTGCACGAAGACCATCTGTATGGCAGGGTGATGAGAAAGAAGCCCTTTCTGCACTCACGCCACAAACAGTCGCTTGTTGTATGCCAATGCTCATTTAGACAAGCCAGATTCATTTTGGCACAAAGTGCTTTGGACTGATGAGACAAAAATTGAGTTATTTGGTCAGAACAAAAAGTGCTTTGCATGGTGGAAGAAGAACACTGCATTCCAAGAAAAACACCTGCTACCTACTGTCACATTTGGTGGAGGTTCCATCATGCTGTGGGGCTGTGTGGCTAGTTCAGGGACTGGGGCCCTTAAAGTCGAGGGTCGGATAAATTCAACCCAATAGCAACAAATTCTTCAGGATAAATGTTCAAGCATCAGTCACAAAGGGGTTAGATATTCCAACAAGACAAGACAATGACCCAAAACACAGTTGGAAATCTACAAAAGGCATTCATGTGTAGGGAGAAGTACAATGTTCTGGAATGGCCGTCACAGTCCCCTGACTTGACTATCATAGAAAATCTATGGGATGATTTGAAGCAGGATGTCCATGCTTGCAAGCCATCAAATTGGACTGAACTGGAGAGATTTTGTATGAAGAATGGTCAACAATACCTCCATCCAGAATCCAGACACTCAAAGGCTATAGGAGGACAGTGTCTACAGGCGGTTAGATTTACAAAAGGAGGCTCAACTAAGTATTGATGTCATAACTCTGTTGGGAAGCCCAAATTTATGCACCTGTCTAATTTTGTGATGATGCATATTGCATATTTTCTGTTAATCCAATAAACTTAATGTCACTGCTGAAATACTACTGTTTCCATAAGGCATGTCAGATATTCAAAGGAAGTTGCTACTTTGAAAGCTCAGCCAATGAGAAACAAAAATCCAAAGAATTAAGAGGGGTTCTCAGACTTTTTCATATGACTAAGTACTGAAATGTTGTAAAATAGTTTGGGTAACTTGGTTCCCAGGGCACAAAGCTTACAGACTCTCACGTTCAAATTTAAAAACATTTGCTTTGTTCTGTTCTGGGGCTTTAGGTTTGGACCCTGCAGCAAGTAAGCTACACTTTTTGTGGCATACCCAACCCGAGAAATATGGACAGTTATAAAGGATTATACGGAGGAAAGGAGGCTTAGTTTTGAAATTCTTCCACCAGTGTGGTTTATTTTAACTCATCCAACCACCACAGGAGCCGATCTCTCCAGCACCCTGCTACTCACCCTCATGGCTTGTACAAGTGCTAACCAACCACAGAGTTGTCTCCACAAGTTTCACTTTCAGAACATACCCTACTGCATTTCAAACAAACTCGGCTGCCAAGTCGTCAAACTCTTTCCCAAACACATAAAAAGAGCCTCGATCATCCTCCTCCTCCAAAGACTCGCCAAGGAATTCCTCATCCTCCACACCCTCAGGTTGTGCAAGAAATTCCCAATTCAGTTGGACTTCCTCCTCAGGGTAGAAACCATCGGTGTCAAAGTCATAATGCTGGTGGAGGTCATTAAAAACGAACGTGAAGAACTGCATGTCAACGTCCATGTCTCTGTCGACGTGCACGAAACCCTGGTGCCCCAGATCATCATACTCTTGTCTCTTGGCTTCGTTGGAAAGAACTTCATAAGCTGAAAAGAAGTGGAAAGTGTCAGATACACTTGAGATGGTCTACAGATTGGAGATAAAACACTAGAAAAGTTCATGAAGTTGGGAAACACTGGAATATATACATAAAAAATTCTGTAAAAAGAACTTTGTCCCCAGGGTAAATTTTGGCTCTCTTATTTAGGCCCAAGCTCTAATGTTTCCATTTTTGCTGCCTTCCCTAGGCAGTCCAAATACACAAATTATGAGATTTTGGACTCCAACGATTGTGAAAACCCTAATCATTCCTTGCATTAAGTAATATTTACAAAGTTTAATTTTGATCATGTTCTCGCTCAATGCAATATTATATTATGTATAGTAGAGTGTCGGCTGTTGCCACACAGTAATCTTTCCCAGAATCATCTGGGAGTACGCACCATGAGACATCCTTCAGGGTACCAGCATAAAGACCAGCACTTTCTATACTGGAGTTTCCAACAGTAGGATTTGCACTCCCCCATGTTGGTGTGCATGGAGTTATTTCGATTTTGGTCTATCCCTGGTTACAAAACTAATGTTTTTCTGGTTAAGGCTTTCATTTTGTTGCTTAGTGTTTCAAATTTGACGACTGGTCAGGCGTCTTTTCTGGTCTTGACTCTTGCCAGTTTTCCCCAAACACATCTCTCCTCCTGATCCTCAGAACACTCTAGACAAGAACAGGCCATTCAGCCCAACAAAGCTCGCCAGTCCTACTCCCACTGGACTAATCCATATTACTAACCGAGAATGCTAAACCGGATGGATGCAGGGACATCCGGCCATGGGCTGTAGCCGCAAAAAGACGTACTGCGCAGGCGCACCAAGAAATGAGGCGCCGCGAGAGGCGGACAAGACCACAGAAAAAAGGAGTCAAATGCAGGCGACGCACACAGCGCCGCACGAGCAAAACACCCCCCCCCCCCCCCCCCCCCACACACACACACAAGCAAGCAACGGACGGGACACACACAAAGAGGACGATTCAACAAGCCCCTGGCACACAAAAAAAAGAAAAAAAAAGAGCACGCAAACCCCCCCCCCCCCATACACACACACACAAGCAACAGACGGGACACACACAGAGGAGGATTTAATCCCATTGCACACGAAACGGGACGCACACAAAGAGGAGGATTCAACAAGCCACAAGCACACAAAAAAAAAAAAGAAGCCGCGAGCACCACACAAAGCCCATTGGACACGAAACGGGACAGACTACGGACATAGCACACGAAACGTACACAAAAACGACGATTCAGACCCACGACCACAGTAACATAAATAACAAATGACACACAAAGCCCCATTTCTAAATGAACCGTCCGTATTAAACATACGTCATCTCAACACGTTCACAATATGCAGCATAGGTAGATCTCATTACAATGAGGCACTATTAACCATTCAACCGCAGAAAAGGCTCCATATTAACAGTGAGTGCGATCCTCCTTATTACTTATCCATATTTCTCACGCTCAAGAACAAACAAGTCATGAATTCACGATCACACGTACAAAACGATACCGCTCGGATAACGGGACCAAACACAATTCACACTATGCAGCATAGGTGGATCTCATTACAATAAGGCAGTATTAACCGTTCAACTGCAGAAAAGGCTCCATATTAACAGTGAGTGCAATACTCCTTATTACTTATCCATATTTCTAAAAGAAAAAATGTCTCGGCTCCAAAAATGCAAAGCTCAACTAGAGCTTCTAACTAACGATGTACCTAAAAGTAAAAACTTTATGAACTGCATTAGATCCTACAATGGTTCATTTGCTTTTGCATCTACCGGAGTAAATATCAGGCCACCAAAAGGCAATGGCCCATACTGCTTTCCCATATGTGCACAAATACTGCATCGCATTGGAACAGTGCACCCTGAAACAAATCAACAACGCAAATATGCACAAATCTACATCCTAGATCCACATGACGCAATCTATCAAAGTGCTGCATCGCAACAGGCACGGATTCAAAACGAAACACTTCCCGTCTCAGACATACGTTAACGGCAAGGAAGGCTACAATGGGCTTCTCACACAGCACAGGCAAATCGATTACAGCTCCAAAACAACACGTCCCAAATACTACACATGCAACAACGCGCCTCTCAAACGGCGCAAGCAAAACATACACCAGGAAAATTCATTCGGATTAATGAATGTCATTTGCAATCATTGTCATTCAGTTCACTTCCCTGAAGAAACAACTGGCAATACAAGTAATACATTTACACATTGTTGTCAAAAGGGTCAAATTAGACTGCCTCCTTTACATTCATATCCTGAATATCTACTGAAGCTTCTAACTAACGATGTACCTGAAAGTGAAATCTTTATCAACTGCATAAGATCCTACAAATCGGTATCCACTATGAACATTAACGGTGGCACTGCACGGGACATCCGTCTTGCAAAAATGTTAATTATTGATGAATGTACAATGGCATCCAGTCACTTACTCAACACCATTCATAAACTTCTACAAACGTTTATGAATAATAATGTTCGCTTTGGAGGAAAGGTACTTTTATTGGGAGGAGATTTTAGACAGTGCTTAGCTATTCTTCCACATGCCATGCGCTCAGCTATTGTTCACTGCACCTTAAAATACGCAGACAATTGGCATTGCTTTCAAAAGATACAGGTAGTAAAAAAGATACGATGTCCAGAACCAGATCATAACAATTGCTTATTACAACTGGGAGATGGTACACTCACCAATACAGATGGACTTCACTCACATATTATTACAATTCATAAAGCCTTTATCTGCGACGACTTAGTTACAGACAGATTTGGAACAGCAATCTCATTAGACCAAATGCCCCTTTTAACACAACGCACTATATTATGTCCAAAAAATATTAATGTGGAAAACATAAATACCCAAGTCATTCCATTACTTCCTGGAGAGACACAACTCTTTCTAAGCTCTGACAAACTTGACTCTGATCACAACAATAACCATCTTCATTGACATTACAAGTTCTGACCTGGAATTACCTTTTACACTTAAACGGCGTGTACAAAGAAATTTTCCAATAAACCTTTACACTGTGCCACACACTTTATTGTTTGCTTTCTATTTGCATCATTTACACCGTCACACTATTCTATATCTCATTCATACATCACGCTCTTTGTCATTCCCAACACCAGGGGTTGGCGAGCGAAGCGAGCAGGGGGCGGAGCCCCCTAGTTCCCTTTATAATTTTAAACACTTCAGTCAGGTCTCCTCTTAATCTTCTTTTGCTTAAACTGTAAAGGCTCCGCTCTTTTAATCTTTCCTCATAACTCATCCCTTGTAGCCCTGAATCAGCCTCATCGCTCTTCTCTTGACCTTCCCTAGTGCTGTTAGGTCCTTTTTGTAGCCTGGAGACCAAAACTGCACCCAGTACTGCAGATGAGGCCTCACCAGTGTGTTATAAAACCTGAGCAGAACCTCCTGGGACTTGTACTCCACATGTCAAGGCGCTATATAACCTGACATTCGGTTAGTTCAGAAGCCATTAAGAAGGCTGTCAGGAAGTTGAGAGAGTCCACTGTGACCATTTATATTCTTCTAATAAGGTGGACTCTCGATTTTCCGACCGCCCATTGTGTATTCAAACCTCACATTTTTACTTCCCACGTACAACTCTTTACATTTACCGACATTAAATTTCAGCAGCCACAAATCTGCCCAAGCCTGTATGCTATCCAAGTCCTTCAGTAATGATACAACGGATTCCAAATTATCTGCTAACCCTCCTATCGTGGCATCATCTGCAAACTTAACCAGCTTGTTACTTATATTCCTATCTAAATCATGTATGTATATTAAAAATAGCAGCGGCCTCAGCACTGCCCCCTGCTGGTCACCACTCTTAACTTCACCCAATTCTGATGACATTCCTCATCATCACCCTCTGCTTCCTGTGTCAGAGACAATTCTGCACCCATCTAAAATCACC
This sequence comes from Erpetoichthys calabaricus, assembly GCF_900747795.2. Classification (NCBI taxonomy): domain Eukaryota; kingdom Metazoa; phylum Chordata; class Cladistia; order Polypteriformes; family Polypteridae; genus Erpetoichthys; species Erpetoichthys calabaricus. The sequence continues at coordinate 75,408,995 of NC_041411.2, read as the reverse complement.
CTGAACTGCCACTTTTTAAATTTGATGCCCACCCTCTCATGTGGCACCTTATCAAATGCTTTCTGAAAGTCCAGATCAAGAATATCTGCTTCATTTTGATTGTATCTTTTTGTTGCCTCCTCATAGAATTCCAGCAGATTAGTAAAACACGACCTCCATCTTCTGAACCCATGCTGTCTGTTCACAATAACTCCTGTCCTTGCGAGGAGTTGCTCAATCTAATCCTTAATAATTCCTTCCATTAATCTTTTATGGTCTTCTCTCAAGTCAGTGCACAAAAATAAAAAAATTACCTTCTGCATAGGAATAAATAATTGAGACATGCATGTGAAAATAGCCTTCTCCTCCTCCCAAGGTGTCACCCGACTGCCACACACTACACTACAGCCACCCTGGTGCATAGATGTTTAAGCTGTATCATTTACATTCCTTTACTGACAAGCAGTTCCCACACAGTAGTAAGGAGTCCAGGGTTTGCATCTCAGGTCATCTATGCATGGAATCTGCTCGTGTCTGGGTGGGTTTCATCCCACTGTCCAAAGACAAGCCTGTTAGGTAAACTGATGACACCAAACTGGTCCTTGTGTGGGTTCACCCTGACCATGGTCCCTGCCTTGTGCCCTCTGCTAACTGGGTTAGGCTCCACCCCATAATCCTGATCTGAATTAAGTTACAAGTTCTTGGCACCATGGTGGGCATCAGCAGAGACCAACTTACCTTCTGCAATTTCCCTAAACTTTCTTTCTGCACCGGGACTTCTGTTCTTATCTGGATGGTACTTCATTGCAAGTCTGTGGAAGGCTTTTTTGATTTGCTGGCCAGTGGCAGATGGGGACATGCCGAGAATATCATAGTAGTCCTTCACGGCTAACATTGGATCAAGAAGTAGCAGCAGCCACAAGAGGGCTAGCTGAGGAATGAGAAGTGGGTCCTTCATGGCCTAAGGAAGAGGAAGGAAAATGAGAAAAGAGGCAGATGTGTCCCCATAATCCACAGTTCATATATTAAGACAGGCAGCTTTAAACAGACTTTAATGGAAGGATACACTACCAAACATAGCACAGGATGCAGAAATGCAGGACTGAGTTTGAGGGGTTTGGAACACCGTGTGGGCAACTGGCATATCATCCAGGGTTGACACTCAGCACGTATCTATTGTGAACAAGATGGGTACCAACCCTATTGAGTCAAGCAACTGAAGTAGGCAAAAATGAATGGCAGGATGGATGGTGCAGGATGCATTCCAGGCCTGCATTTCTATCCTAAAGAGGTCTTGTCTTAGGTGGAGGTGAAAAACAGAAGAAAATGTGATCAACTCAAGCACAGTTCCATCAGAGGAATGGAAGGGCACAGTAGTAGTGCTGCTACCTGGCAGTAAAGAGACCAGGGTTCCGTTCACAGGTTCACCCTGCATGGAGCTTGCATGTTCTCCCCATGTCCAACTGGGTTTTCTCATCCCCCCCCCCCCCCCCCCCAAATCCCCCCAAACTAAAGACAGGCAGGTAAGGTGGATGTACAACACTAAATCTGCCCATATGTGTGCTTATTTGCCCTGGAATGGGCCATCACCCTGTCCAAGGATTGTTCCTTACTTGCACCCTGTGCTTCCTGGAATAAGCTCCAGCCCCCCCAAAAAACCCTTCTTAGGATCAAGGGGATTTAGAAAAGGGTATGGTAATTTTTATCTGAACACAATCAGTTCAAAGGCAAGCATGGCGGACACCAAAAATACCTGCTAGTCAACAACTGTGGAGTGTTACACACCTGTGGACATTTGGGAGTCCATCAGTTTTCTAAACTCATTTATCCAGGAGGAGGATCACATGGAGGAACAATCCGATAGTCCATCAGTCCATCGATAGGAGGATCACACACACAGAGCACAAGGTTAGCGACACTAATTCACCTGACCTGCATGGTTTAGGACTATGGGAGGAAAACAGAAGCAGAACGAAACCCACCTGAACACAAGGAGCACCCTGGTCTCTATGTAGCAAGGCAGCAGTGCACCCCCAATTAGTAAATGATGCCACAACCAGAAAATTTAAGGAGATAAAGCGAAATATCTTTAACTTTAAATAACTTTCGTGTTACAGGAGGTCTCAAAGTTCTTATTTAAAATGTTTTTATTACTGCACAGCCACTGCAAAGGCGAGCGAAAGAACAGTACATCGCCTTGGCCTAAAGGGTCATGGAGGACACAATTACGTCGATCTGGCGTTATCCGGGACCTCATCCCGGTGTTCTGTCGAACGATACAAACTATCAAAATGCGCTTCTGCTCATGCGTAATATCATTCTAAAACAATTCAATAAAGTTTTGTAAATGAATTAATAAAAGTTAAACAGACCCTACTAAAATCATTTATTGTTTAAACCCTGTCCAGTGTATCCAACGTCTCACTGCAATGCTTTTCCCCATTATAATCTCCGTTTATCTTTTGTTCAGCATTGTTGTGATTGTAAGCTGAACGCGATTGGTAGGTGCTACCCCAGAAAATGTTGGCGGAGGAGGAGTAATACCATAAAAATGTTACGTTCACTTCGGTTTCACTTTTAAACATAAATTTGTAGGTGTATCTTATTTCGACAAGGCAGCACAAATCGACAGAACACCCGCTTTAGCGCTCCAAAGTCTGTCGCCCTGGAACACCTTTTTGCATAACCGACTCGAGACGGCTTGTTGCACCGACCTACCCGATTTGCTTCTACGCGTGAAGGAACACATCAATCTTATACTCGAAAGATCTCGCAGACATTTCTTCAAAAGCTTCGGGATTATAACAACCTACGGGAAAAGGTTACGTACAGTACGTGCAAGCCACTTACTGAGGGACATCAATCAAGTTGATCTCTCTTCTTCATGTATTTAAATTCAGAACTAACCGGATGGTTAAATAAAAGGCGAGGGGCGGCGATTTGGCATTTAGTGATTAAAGCGAGGAATTGGGCGCGCTCGATCATGGGTTTAATTAACGAGTTTAGGTTGCGTGTTTAATCTTGGATCTGAAACAACTGTTACTACACGCCTGGTTTGGCAGAATCGCTCATTCTTTCCAACCGATTTCTCTATTAATAATGTCCGATTTGTGATTTAACGCACCATTTCACCGTTTGTGAATCTGAAAGAGCACCTGACCGATTAAACTCTAATTTTCTATTACGTTATCTCTTGAATGTTTTTTTTGTTTAAATATTGTTGGCCCATTATTGGGTGTAGCCGTGCATTATAAGCAGGTTTATTTTTCGGTTTTCTGTTGTTGGGAACAGCCAACTTTCTGTTCAATCAGTTTCCTGATCAGTGGCATTTACTGCTCAGATCTCCCGTCTTTCTGTATGTCATGGATGACAATTCCCGATGCCTGAGATCCACAGAGGCTACATGTGGGTGCAACCAACTTCTTAATGTAATGTCCATCTCATTGTTAATTGGACCGGTCTGTGTCATCTGTGGTCGAAATGAATAAAATTCCGAACGAGGAGACTTTTTTATTAAAAGATCGACGAATGACGAAATGGCACGTCAGGCCGGTGGGGTTTCGAGTTCTTTTAAGTCATCACCTTCTTTGGCATATGAAGCCAATAGAACCTTAAGCCTTCCTGGTTCCTATCAACCTTTTTTGTCCGAGTAGTTCTTCAGAGTGATGCTATAGAGGAGCCTTTTTTTTTACCTTTCCAAAAGACTCAGCCCCCTGAAGGTTCCGGAAAGACCCATTTATTGTTTTCGATCTGTAACAGGCTGCATGGAGTAAATAACCCTGAGTGCAATCTTAAGAATGTGCGCTCGTAAGTGAACCGTTAATTGACGGGCAGATGAGCTGTCACTCATTTAACTGTCAAAATAGTCAGCAACACAGACTGGTGCAAGGTTTGTCCCAGTAAAATTAACGAACTCAACAATTATAATTTTATCATTTTAGTATTATGACAAAACAAACTGACTCAAAGGAAGTAGCTCAGTGATGTAACTTTTAACTTATACCTATACATAACACATTTCATTTACCCGTATGAGATTAACAACGTCGCTTATATAATGAAAAAAGTTAACAACTATTTTAATCATCTGATGTAAAACAGTCAGTAAGTTATTATCCAACCCGCTATATCCTAACACAGGGTCAATGTTTAGAAAAACACAATTCATGTTGTCAAGTGGAGAATAAAGCGTTGTTTTCCTAATACAGCGTGTGCTACAGTTTCGCCAGTGTATTAAAAATAACTGTACATAAATCAGCTTCCATAACCACAAAAAACATTCAGGCCCGCTGAAAAACTATTAATAAATTTTAGTTTCTCGCTGTGCATGAACATGGGGATTACTGTATAAGGAAGAACGCGCAGTTTGCTGCAAGGGGGCGTTCTCTTATGCAAATATACGAACTTTATGCAAATAAAGAGTTTAGGGCAATGAAACCATGACCGTGCATATTGATACAATTAATTGATATTGACAGCTAAAACATTGCTTAAATGTACATCTACATGTATATCTATTGTAATAGTTTCTTTTTACTGTGAAAATACACAGTTGGTGTAATGTATTTTAACTGGATTTTGTTTAACACTCTAAAAAAATGGTTCGTTAATGGCATTTTATGGTTCTTTACTGGGTTGCATGGTTCCTCATAGAGTTAATGCTTGCCAAAGCACCATTTCATTCTGAGAAGAGTTTTTTTGCATATGAAGTTGGTTCTTCATGCTTTGAGAAAACTTTGTAATATGTAGGAAAGAAAATCTTTAATATATGGTAGGCTACCTATATAGTAGGGCACTAACAGATGGAGAAAACCTGGACCAGGGGTGTAGCACAGAACTCTGTGCCCTATACATAAGCCGTCTCTGTGGGCCCCTTCCTCTCAATCCATGTCTATCACATGTCCTTTTCATTCTAGGCTTTGATTGCCCAAAGAACCAACTTCATATGTAAAGAACTCCTACCAGAATGAAATGGTGCTTAATAAAGCAAAAGGTCTTCAAGGAACCATACAACCCAGTAGAGAACCATAAAGTGCCATTAAAGAACCAGCATTCCAGACAAGAGTCATATACAGTATTTCCATCTTTCCAGAAAAAAATGTAATCAATAAAAATATCACGTTCACAATAACAGAATTATTCAAAATATCAAAACTATTTATATCAGTCCAGTGTGATGGATGGCCAGGGCCATTACCTGGCTCGGATGCCAGCTGGGTGGAAAGACCGAGGGAGAGAGCACTTTGGGGCATTATCTTCCCCGGGATGCTATAGGGCAGACCCTCTGGGTTGCTACAGCACCATGGATCCCTGCAGGGCATGCTGGGAGTTAGAGTTTGGAGCAGCCTTGTTGGGTTCCGTGGGTGCCGCCAGGGGGTTCTGCAGGTATAGCTGAACCCATTGTGGCACCGCTTCTACCCCACCCGGAAGTGCTGCCGGAAGAAGGTCAGGGAACACCTGGAGCACCTCTGGGTGGACTATAAAAGGAGTCGCCTCACTCCAGTTGAGGAGCCAGAGTCGGGAAGAGGTGGACAAAGCTTGCTGGAGGGAGAGTGGAGACGGAGACAGAGATGGTAATGGAAAGAGGCCAGAAGAAAATAAGGGTCTGCGTTATTAAGTGCTTGTATTATGTTATGGGGGGCAAAAGTAAAACGCTTCCCAACTTAAATAAAGACGTACTGACTGGGAATCTGAGTCTGTCTGTGTCGGAGTTGGGGAGCTGTATGGCCCCAGGTGGTGCACACCACCAGTAATATGTCTTATTCTTATTACTATGAAACCACACCAATTATCCACAGTATATTGAGGTCTATTGCTGGCATAACTTCTAATGCACGGGGGTCTCTTAATTGTCTCTATCTTTTGCTTCATATTAATTCATGTGTTTTTCAGACTTTGACAGTTGTTTATTTATGAGTTTATTTTAATATTTGTAGCTGAATGTGTGTTTGCCTTCTAGGCAACTTCACACTGCAGAACCAATCTCCGCCACGTTTTACATAGTGGGAGCCACTTATGGTAAGCTGAATTAAAATTCAGAGATATCTCGCAATGCACCCTAAGACATCCAGAAACGCAGTTCAAATTCTAAGATATCTAAAACTGCAATACTCCGTATACTTGTCATAAATTCTAAAAGAAGTGAACTCCAGACTGCAAAGTTGCCAGATTCAGTTCATCATCTGACTCAAAGTCATTTGGGCTCCAGAAATTTGTAAGGCTGCATTTCGCAACAGAGGACAGCAAAATGAAAACTACAGCCAAAAGTAATTGAAATCTGCCATCTGTTAGAGTATTCACTGAAGGGAAACATTTTTTTTCTACAAAGTTTAGTAGAAATACTTAGGCATTGAGCAAGCACATATTTAAAATGTGAGAAAATGAGAAGATTCTTAATTAAGCAAGGACCTCTTTTAGAGTGGCTGAGTATCTCAAAATGAGAGATCAAATCTGTCCTCTCCTTACAGGGCAATCCATAATCATAACTAGCACCATCCTGTGTTTCGGTGAGAGATTACCATCACCAATGCGTATGGACGTAACTATATATATATATGTGTGTGTGTGTGTGTGTGTGTGTGTGCCAGGATGCCAGCTGGATGGAAGGACCGGTGGAAAAAACATCCAGAAGGCACTACCCTCCCCAGGATGCTAGAGGGCAGTCCTTCTGGGCAGCTGTAGCACCACAGATTCCCACAGGGCACGCATAAGGAGTTGGAGTTTGGCACAGCCCTGTTGGTTCTGTGGGGGCTGCCAAGGGGGGCTGTAGAACCCTACTTTGGGTTTCAATCACACCTGGGATTGATTCCACTTATCCCTGATGAGCCACCTGGAGTACTCCCAGGTGCAACATAAAAGGAGGCACCTTACTCCATTCGATGAGCCAGAGTCGGGAGGAAGAGGGACGATGCTTGACCGTGGAGGAGTAGAGGCGGAAAGGAGAGGAAAAGGAGACAGTAGGGACTGTGTATTTGGCGTGCTATTGTACTGTACCACTTTATGGAGCGAGGGAAAAAGCGCTTGCCCACTTGTAAATAAACGTGTGCTGTGCTGGAACTTGTGTCTCTGCCTGTCTGTATCAGGGTTGGGGCGGCTGGAGCACCCCTGGTTTCCACAATTGTGAGGAAAAGACAAGAGAAGCGTGAAAAGGTTTGGGGTTCCACTCTGTACACTTGAAATTAAGGTTGGCAAAAAAACAGCAACAAAGATGCAGAGTAGTCCTTTGGAACTGTCAGGATTAGGGATCTGCTGGGCTTTTATAAGGAGGAGGGAGGAAGAGGCGTGTCTTTGGAGGTTGCTGGAAGTGACATCAGAGGAGGAAGTGGAGTCTGTGGAGGAACCAGATGCGGTTTCCCTTCTGGGGATCTGTAGTGGAAGGAGAAAGAATATTAGTGCATTCAGTCAACCCCTGTTTTGGCATACAGCATTCCCTTTGACTGCCTCCCATTCGCACGTGTGTGACAATATATTGTGGCGAGCGGCTGGGGGCGTTACCCAGCCGGGACGCCTGGAAGGACCGGAAGAGGAACTACGCCTCCTCCGGACCATGAGAGCGCAGCCGCCCTGGTTGGTATGGGGACCACGGGAACAGAGCATGGAAGCTCAACCCTAAAGGGACTTGTGGTCACTGCCAGGGGGTGCCCAGATGCCTAGGAAGCCCTGGACATCAGCACTTCAGCCACACCAGGAAGTGCTGCCGCTCCAGGAACCGTGTACACCCGGAGTGCTTCTGGGTGCAAGGGCAGCACTTCCGCCACACCAGGAAGTGCTGCTGGATGCTCATCAGGAGGCACCTGGAGCATGTCCGGGTGGACTGAAAAGGGGCCGCCTCCCTCCATTCGTCGGCTGGAAGAGGACAGAGCTCGGAGGAGTGGAGTGGAGGCGGTGAAGAGAGGACAGGAGTGTGAGAGGCCTGGACTGAGGGTGTGTGGTGCAGGGGCACTGGGTTGTGTGCGATACACTTGTAAATAGAAATGTATAATAAACGTGTGTTGGTGATTGAACCATTGGTGTCTGTCTGTCTGTGTCGAGGCTGATTTCCATTATATATATATATATATATATATATATATATATATACAGTGCATCCGGAAAGTATTCACAGCGCATCACTTTTTCCACATTTTGTTATGTTACAACCTTATTCTAAAATGGATTAAATTCATTTTTTTCCTCAGAAGTCTACACACAACACCCCATAATGACAACGTGAAAAAAGTTTACTTGAGATTTTTGCATATTTATTAAAAATAAAAAAATTGAGAAAGCACATGTACATAAGTATTCACAGCCTTTGCCGTGAAGCTCCAAATTGAGCTCAGGTGCATCCTCTTTCCCCTGATTATCCTTGAGATGTTTATGCAGCTTCATTGGAGTCCACCTGTGGTAAATTCAGTTGACTGGACATGATTTGGAAAGGCACACACCTGTCTATATAAGGTCCCACAGTTGACAGTTCATGTCAGAGCACAAACCAAGCATGAAGTCAAAGGAATTGTCTGTAGACCTCCGAGACAGGATTGTCTCGAGGCACAAATCTGGGGAAGGTCACAGAAAAATTTCTGCTGCTTTGAAGGTCCCAATGAGCACAGTGGCCTCCATCATCCGTAAGTGGAAGAAGTTGGAAACCACCAGGACTCTTCCTAGAGCTGGCCGGCCATCTAAACTGAGTGATCGGGGGAGAAGGGCCTTAGTCAGGGAGGTGACCAAGAACCTGATGGTCACTCTGTCAGAGCTCCAGAGGTCCTCTGTGGAGAGAGGAGAACCTTCCAGAAGGACAACCATCTCTACAGCAATCCACCAATCAGGCCTGTATGGTAGAGTGGCCAGACGGAAGCCACTCCTTAGTAAAAGGCACATGGCAGCCCGCCTGGAGTTTGCCGAAAGGCACCTGAAGGACTCTCAGACCATGAGAAAGAAAATTCTCTGATCTGATGAGACAAAGATTGAACTCTTTGGTGTGAATGCCAGGCGTCACGTTTGGAGGAAACCAGGCACCATCCCTACAGTGAAGCATGATGGTGGCAGCATCATGCTGTGGGGATGTTTTTCAGCGGCAGGGACTGGGAGACTAGACAGGAAAAAGGGAAAGATGACTGCAGCAACGTACAGAGACATCCTGGATGAAAACCTGCTCCAGAGCGCTCTTGACCTCAGACTGGGGCGACGGTTCATCTTTCAGCAGGACAACGACCCTAAGCACACGGCCAAGATATCAAAGGAGTGGCTTCAGGACAACTCTGTGAATGTCCTTGAATGGCCCAGCCAGAGCCCAGACTTGAATCCGATTGAACATCTCTGGAGAGATCTTAAAATGGCTGTGCACCAACGCTTCCCATCCAACCTGATGGAGCTTGAGAGGTGCTGCAAAGAGGAATGGGCGCAACTGGCCAAGGACAGGTGTGCCAAGCTTGTGGCATCATATTCAAAAAGACTTGAGGCTGGAATTGCTGCCAAAGGTGCATCAACATAGTATTGAGCAAAGGCTGTGAATACTTATGTACATGGGATTTCTCAGTTTTTTTATTTTTAATAAATTTGCAAAAACCTCAAGTAAACTTTTTTCACGTTGTCATTATTGGGTGTTGTGTGTAGAATTCTGAGGAAAAAAATGAATTTAATCCATTTTGGAATAAGGCTGTAACATAACAAAATGTGGAAAAAGTGATGCGCTGTGAATACTTTCCGGATGCACTGTAGATATATATACCTGTATATGTACAGTATGTATTAATTTATTTATTATTATCTACATAAATTTTTTGTGTTATTTAATGAACTTCTGTAAAAAGCCAAATTTCCCCCTTAGAGCAAATAAAGTTTTACTTTATTATATAGTGCTATCTATCTATCTATCTATCTATCTATCTATCTATCTATCTATCTATCTATCTATCTATCTATCTATCTATCTATCTATCTATCTATCTATCTATCTATCTATCTATCTATCTATCTATCTATCTATCTATCTATACCCTGCTGACAGCAGCAACATACACTCATTGAGTACTTGCACACCTGCTTCTCCATGTGGTTATCTAATCAGCCAATCAAGTTCAAACACCAGAATGTGGAACACATGTGATCTCAGTGGTTATGACCATGGCTTGCATGTTGCTGCCAAAAAGGCTGGTGTGAGTATTTCTGTAATTGCTGACCACCTGGGGTTTTTCACTCACAACAGTCTCTGGAGTTTACTCAGAATGGTGTGAAAAACATAAAGACATCTGGTGAGTAACAGTTCTGTGAACGGAAATGCCTTGTTGATGGAAGAGGTCAGAGGAGAATGGACAGACTAGTTCAAGCTGACAGAAAGGCTACAGTAACTCAAATAAGCACTCAGAACAACTGAAGTGAGCAGGAATGTATCTCAGAATGTGCAATAATTCAAACCTTAAGGTGGATGGACTACAACAGTAGACAACCACATTGCGTTTCATTCCTGTCAGCCAGCTGAGGCTGCAGTGGTCACAGAGCCACCAAAATTGAATTGCTGAAGACTTGAAAAACATAGCCTGGTCTGATGAATCTCGATTGCTGCTGAGGTATAGTGATGGTAGAGTCAGAATTTAACAAGGGGAATGTTTTCCCGGCACACTTTGGGCCCCTTAATACCAATCAATCATTGCTTCATTGGCATGTTCTGCTTGAGTATTGCTGCTGGTCATGTGCATCTGTTCATGGTCACAATTTCCCATCTTCTAATGACTTCTTCCAGCAGGATAATCCACCATGTCACAAAGCTAAAGCTGTCTCAGACTGGTTTCATGAATATGACAATGAGTCCAGTGTTCTTCGTTGGTCCCCTCGGTCTCTGGATCTGAATTCAATAGGACACCTTTGGGACATGTCAGGATGAGAGATTCACAGAATGAATGTGCAGCTGGCAAATCTGCAGAAATTGTGTGATGCGATCACATCAATATGTATGGTTCCAGCATCCTGTGGAACCCATGCTGTGAAGAACTGAAGCTGTTTTGAGAGCAAAAGGAGGCCCTGCAAAGAATTAGCATAGTTGTCTTAAGAATTGGCCCAGTGAGTGTATAAATGTGTCTGTAGGTTCATTTTGGCTGATGGCAGAGTTTGGGGGAGACTGATGTTTTGTCAAGGCCAGGGTCTCATTGGCTTGGGATGTTTCACCAGATGTGCAATGTAGGTCCCATGCTTGTATATTGCAAGCCCATTAATCTAACAGATAGTAGGAATTAAAGTGGGACCCTGTGTCTAAGAAATAGCAGCATTACCCTCTGTGCCACATATAAACAAATAAAAATTGGGACACAAAAAAAAGAGCCGCTCTTAGGGAGTTTTGAAGACAACACATTTTAAGCCATGATCGCTGCAGCGAAAGGCACGTGCGTTTACCTTTCCTCACCAGCAGATGCCGCCCTGCTCGCCGACGCTCGCTTACTCTTTGCTCCGCCGTTCTCTCTCTCCTTCCCGGTTTTTGCACAGTCGTCGGTGTCCACTCAATGTAAACAGAGAGTATGGCCGAAGAAGAAGGCGGGGAGGAGCAGAATATCAACAACATGGGCAATCAGCTACAGCTTTTACCGGGTAAAATTAAAAGAAAAAGATTTACACACCATATTTCCTGACAGAGTAAAAGTCCGTGATGCTGTTTGCGTTCTTTTGCGGGGTAGAATGTTGTCGTCGCGTTCGTGTTGTTCGCTTTTACTTTTTTTAAGAAAGCTGCGCACCGTCTTGAAGGAGACGGGCCAAACCCTGCAGAATTAGCCGATCGTCAAGTGTCGCTAAAGTCGCAGGCTGAATGAAGTACGGCAGATATATCAGGGTCTGGAACGTGCTTAAGTTCCGCACAGTGAGGTTTAGTTTTAGTTTCTGTTATTGCGCGTCTCGTCTTCCTGTGAATGTTCGGGTGCCTCGTTACGTACTTGAAAAGGAAAAAAAAATTGCAATTTAAGTCGTTGGACGACAACTGCTATAGGTTCTGATGTAGGAGGTGCTGATGTGCTTCACCCACTGCAGAAGAAATAGTGACCGAAGCGGCTGCCATACCAAGTCAAATTTGACAGGTCACATACAGTGACACACACAGTACAATAGTGAAATGCTGAGTTGTTAATCTCCATGACTGTGCATTAGAAGAAGAATGCAAAAGGCAGTCAATGCACAATTCTATAAATATTAATAAAAAAGTTCAAGGACTGCAGTAGTAGGCTTTATCTTCCACCTTAATAAAAGGGTGTCTGTCTGTGTGCCCGCCCTGTTGTTTCTTTCATTCCAACAGATGGCACATCACAAAAATCTGTAGTAACAAAATGCATCCCATAGGAATCCAATTCCAAACGGCATATAACAGACATATGCATTGTATGGTGGACTGCAAACATTAATACAGAGGTCTATGTTGATTATTTAAATTTCATTCAGTATTAGGTGGGTAGCGCAGCTAGTAATAATATAAAGATAGTAGCTCTGTTACCCGACTTTGCCCAGGAAATTTCATAAGACAATGGGCCTCCGTTATAATACCATCACTTAATCGGGTGTATCAGGCAAGCGGTGTGGTGTGGTGTAGTGGTTAAGGCTTTGGACTGAAGCTGTGGGTTCAAATCCCAGTACTGACGCTGTGTGACCCTAAGCAAATCACTTCACCAGCCTGTGCTCCAATTGGAAAGATAAATGAAATGTAACCAATTGTATCATAAATGTTTTGAGCCGCCTTTACATTCCGTAAATGTATCAGAAGTATTATGTAGCTGATACTTTTCTATATGTAATATTTGCAGTTTTGTTTTTATTTACCACTATTTCATATTGTTGGTAAGCTGGGTGGTGTAGTGGTTAAGGATTTGGACTTCAAACCTTGAGGTTGTAGGTTCAAATCCCACTACTGACACCTGTGTGACCCAGGGCAAGTCACTTGACCTGCCTGTGCTCCAATTGGAAAGATAAAAGAATTGTAACCAGTTGTATCCTAAATAATGTAATCCATCTTGGATAAAGGCATCGGACAAATAAGTACATGTATCAGAAGTACTATGTAGGTTATACTTTTCTGTGTATAATATTTACAGTGTTTTTTTATTTATCTGCCACTGTGGATAAAGTTGTCAGCCAAATAAGTAATTGTAAATGTTTCAGAAGTACTAGGTAGGTAATACTTTTGTGTATATAATGTTTACAGTTTTCTTTTATCTGCCACTATTTAATATTGTTGGCAGGCAGAGTGGTGTAGTGGTTAAGGCTTTGGACTTCAAACCCAGAGGTTGTGGGTTCAGATCCTGCTACTGACAAGTCACTTCACCTGCCTGTGTTACAACTTGAAAAATAAAAACAATGTAACCAAGAGTACCTCGAGTGTTGGAATTCACCTTGGATAAGGCATCAGTCAAATAAAGCGTAATAATAATAATATTGTAAGGTCACTGGAGCTGCTCACTCTTGAACATGACATGTCATTTTTCTAGCCTGCTTACTCCAGACCAGAGTCATTGGTGCTGGAGCCTAACCCTGCTAGCACAGCGTAGGGCACAAGACAGGAACAGACCCTGAACAGGGTGCCAGTCCATCGCAGAGTGAACACACAATGGGACCACCAGTTTAGTGTTGCCAATGCACCTAAAATGCATGTCTTTGGGCAGTGGGAGGCAACCGAAGCACCCGGAGGAAACACAAATACAGAATTGCTCAGGAGTAAAAGGTTCTTGCATCAGATCAGTTCTGTTTTCTCAGTGAGTGATCTTGGTTTTTGCTGATGCTTATTGTAAAGCATAGTGTCTTCTTTTCATTTTGAACATTGTTAGCTTTTTGAACATTACTAGTGTCACTAATGATTGATTTTTAATCTGTTTCAACTTCATCTTTATGGACATATGTACTCAGTACAATGAAAATCTTACTCTGCGAGTCATCTAGCAATAGACACAAATACACAACAATAAACTAAAAACACTCAGGTGAAAAAGAAATGCAAAAACAAAAAATCTGTTATGCACATGTGAATGCAAAGCCCCATTTTCAGCAGCCATTGCTTCAGTGTCCTATGATTCAACTCCCTTTGCCGGTCTCTAATTATCAGGTTTAAATGCTAATTGGTTATTAGAGAAACCTTTGTAATTGCATTAGCACCACTGAAAACTGTTGTTCTGTTCACTTGGGTGGCAAGGTACTGGCATTCCTAAAGTTCAGTTCTACGTTCAAAACTGACCTACAGTAAATTAAACCACTTTCTTGAGAAGTGTGCCAGTCTGTTGTTTTTTTCTTTTTGTATAGTGATGGTTATTCCATGCGATAGAGTGCCAAGAAACTGAAGATTTCGTACAAAGGTGGTTTTTATACTGTCTTGAGAGCAGAGGGCCAACTGGATCAAACCAGGATAGAAATAGAAGGGACAAGACCCAGATGGGCATCTGCATAAGAAGATAGGAACATCAAAGTGTGTAGTTTGGGAAGCAAACGGCTTACAGGTCCTCAGTTGGCTTCTTCCTTAAATACAGCAATGGTGTCTGCAACAAAGAGAAGACGACTCTGGGATGCTGACCTAAGAGGCAGAGTTTCAAAGAAAAGGCCATATCTGAAGCTAGCAAATAAAAAAGAGAAGGTTAAAATGAGTAAATGAATGGACCGATGATGACTGGGTTAGTGTTTTGTGGTCCGCATCCTGGAATCATCTTTTCACTGTCACAGATGACACTGGTATATGGTGTGTGTTTAAGAGTGAAGCCAATTGAGGACCTGTAATGTTTAATGTTTATGTATTAAGTGCAGAATCATCTGCAAGTGGCAAGACCTGGTGTTATATTTATAGTTTGAGGTATCAAGAGTGAAGGGAAAAGGAGACACGGTCTTTGTGGTGCACCAGTGTTGCTCACATCCGTACCAGAGACACAATCCTTGAGGCTCACAGACTGCAGTCTGCCAGACAGATAGTCTACAATCCAGGACACCATAGGTTCATCCACTGGCATATATCTCTGAGATAACCCATTAACAGGGGTGGCTGGATGGTACTGAAGGCACTGGAGAAATCAGAAAACTTCATCCTTGCAGTGCTGCCACCTTTGCCCAGGTGAGCAGACAAATTAAATTGCATCTTCTTATCTGTGTCCAATATGTGCAGTCATCTTCTGCTCACCATACTAAATCTGCAACTTTAGTATGCATGACAGAGTCTGTAAGAACACTCTGAAACCTGCTTAATCCAGTTCATGGTGACGAGAGACCGGTGCCTGCCCTGGTAACATAGGGTACAAAGTAGTCCTGATTCAACAGAATCATCTGCACATGCCAACCTTTGCATAAATAAATCCACATAATGCACACATTTTGAAAGATAATTCAATGAAAGGTCTAAATAACTTTTGTATTTTAAAAATGTTTTTTATAGTCGGTTAACCGGCTCTGGCTAGCTTAGCTGTTAGCTAAACAAACATGCTCGATGGACTGAATGGTCTAGATTCGGTTGTCAGATTTCTTATGTGCTTAACCTTGTCGTCCTCTTGCTATTTGATGGCTTCTTTTCTTTGTTTTGCTGCTTTCACATATTCATACTGTCTATATGGCAAATCGGATCATTCTAATATGCGTGTGGATTTTCTTTCTGTATTTGTGTTTTGTGGGTTGATAAAAAAAAATACAGTGCTTTACTTTAAAATGGGGAAGTTAAACAAGTCACATAGATTTGTCCTCTGCAGTTTAATCGTACTGCCAGCAGGTGTCAGCCATTTCACATCTTGCATTTCTAGATTCATAACAGATAGATAGATAGATAGATAGATAGGCTTCTGTTCTGACTTTAAAATTATAAAATATGAGATAAGGTGAAACTTTGCAACAATTTTAATTCTTCTCTTCAAACTCCAGATTGAAATGGTTATAGGTAGGTGCTTGGAAGTGTTTTTGAGAACATTGGAGGATAAGTCAACACCTTGAACTCTTTGTCATGATCCTCCAAGTATTCCTGAATACTTTTTTGCAGTGTTGGTGGGTCACATTATCCTGTGGGATAAGACCAGACGGGCTAGCCACCTTCACTCCCCCACATGCATCAGTGAGACTTGGGTGCCCATGACCGCATCACCGGTTCTCCTTTCTTGTACCACTTTTGGTAGGTGCTAACCACTTCATATCAGGAAGCACCCACACAAGACCTTTCTTTTTGTGGATACCCAGTCGTCTAGCCACCACAATTTGGCCCTTTTCAAAGTTGCCCATACCCTTATGCTTGCCTATTTTTTCTGCTTCTTAAACATTACCTTCCATAAGTGACTGTTCTCTTTCTGCCTAATATATCGCAGCCCTTGACAGGTGCCATTGTAACGAGATAATTGATAGTTTTCACTTCACCTGTCAGTGCTTTTAATGTTGTGGCAGATCGGTGTATAGCAGGGGTGGACAACAGCGGTCCTGGAAGGCCACAGTGGCTGCAGGTTTTCGTTCCAACCCAATTGCTTAATTAGAAACCAATCTTTGCCAATCACAGACATTATTTCATTTTATGGCCTGATAGTCTGCAGTATTAGGGTCTTATTTTTCCTTTCCACGGATATCATCCAAATGATTTGAAACCTAAAATGGATCATTTTTCAGTCTGTCACATTTTTCTCTCAAATAATTTATTAAACCAAACAGTGCAGGATGAATCCACACAGGTGTAACTGCTGGCTCCTTTGTCATTTGCATCATATTGCTAATAAGGAGAATTAAAAACAGGGAATGCAACTGTTTAAGAGTGAAATAAGTAATTAAGGGTGGGGAACCTTAACAAGCGAGAACCACTAAAATGAAACATTGAAATACGACTTCTCATTAAGAAACTGGGTTGGAACAAAAAGCTGCAGCCCTCCAGGACTGACATTGCCTACCCCTGGTGTATAGGCTGAGCATACTGTCCCTTGATTTAAATTCAACAGTTTTTACAATATAACCCAGTTGCTTCCCTGCATTGCTTAGATCAGCGTTTCTCAACCTTTAAGTATTTGCGACCTGAGTTTTCATAACAGTTTTAATCGCGCCCCCCCTAGCGTTTTTTTTGAAACCCTAATAAAATTTATTCCTATATTTTTTTCTGCCGATACACCACTACAAGTTTAAAATTTTCCTACGAATAGCTAAATTACGTCACATATGGCAACATTTGCACCCCCTTTTTTGTTACTTCGGGCGCGCCCCACAGTTTGAGAACCGTTGGCTTAGATGATGAAAATGTTGTGTCAACATAAGCCTCTAAATCTGTTTCAGATACGAGGGGGCTCTGCCCCCTGCTCGCTTCGGTCGGCCACCCCCAGGTTTGGTTTACCAGATATACAATTTAAAGATATTGTTGCTTTCATGAGAATTGTCACATATGCATTATTTTCACTCTTACTTTAAAACTTTTGTAAAAACAATACTTGTCCTTTATTTCCGGCCCCCGGGCGTGGTTAAATCTCTTTCTCGCCGGACGTGTAACGCTGCTTGTGTTGGGGGGCGTGCTGCGTATTCTTCTTGTCGCGCTGCACGTTGATCACTTAAAAGCCTGTACAGCAGCTCTCCTTTTGTCACTTCGCGTCTCTGCTGCTCGCGTTTTGAGGGATGGGGGCTGAACGCACACTTAGGAGAAGCGGTTGGATCATCTACTGGCTTGGTGCTGCTGGCGAGCTGCGTGTTCTACTTGTCGCTTGTCATTGTTTTAAGAGCTGGGAGCACGTGAAGTGTGTCTGCCAAAAGCATTCCAACTACTGCTAGGTTAGATGTCCGTGAACTTGTTTTAAATGTTGTCTCACTGCCTTGTCTCGCGTGACGTTAGAGTGTCTCTTGCGGGACGTCAAATTGTCTTCCGAGAAGATCTCGTCTCCCTAGTCTCCCTCCCATGATTTTTTTTTTTATAATAGAGCGATTGCTTCTTGTAGGGCAGTGTCTACCATCAGGCTATTACAATTGACGTCCCTTTTGCCCCTGTGTTGCACTTTATTACATTAAAACTGCATTTTCCAAGTGTTTGCCAAATTCTGAAACTTGTCTGAGGTGTTTTTTTTTTTTAAATTGTTTTTGCTGCCTCCTCAGTCTATACCATTGTTCCAATTTTAGAATTGTCTGCAAAGTTTTCTAACTATATTGAAGTCTATAAGCCAGTGTTGTATTGATTCCTGTTGTTTAATAGCAGCTTTACCCTCCTAAAATCACACCAAGTCATTTTGCCGCTAATATATCGGTGGTGTCTTAAGGAACTTGGCCAGGAGCAAACAACTGAGATTGAGGCTCAGATCTGTAATATGCAGTCCAACACCTTCAGTGTCATGGAGACCATACTGTCCAGTCTGTGATTTGGTTTATGACAGCTGCCATTTTTCTACTTTTGCTAGTTAGTGGTGAATAAAGGAAAATGTGTATATGTGTGATATCAAATTAATGCACTTACATTTGGCAGTGGGCAGCACGGAGGTGCAGTGGTAGTGCTGCTGCCTCATAGTAAGGAGACCTGGGTTCGCTTCCCGGGTCCTCCCTGTGTGGAGTTTGCATGTTCTCCCCGTGTCTGTGTGGGTTTCCTCCAGGTGCTCCGGTTTCCCCCCACAGTCCAAAGACATGCAGGTTAGGTGCATTGGCGATCCTAAATTGTCTGGTGGGCTGGCGCCCTGCCCGGGTTTGTTCCTGCCTTGGGCCCTGTGCTGGCTAGGATTGGCTCCAGCAGACCCCCGTGACCGTGTGTTAGGATATAGCGGGTTGGACAATGATTGACTGACTGACATTTGGCAGTTGGATGGTTCAGTGGTTAGTGCTGCTGGCTCAAGGCTCCATCTTCCTGTAATAATAATAATAATAATACGTTTTATTTATATAGCACCTTTCCCATGCTCAAGGCACTTACAGAATATAAGAAAGAACGGCAGGGTATACAGTATATAGCATTGTACAAACCAGATAAATAAATAAAGAAGATTATGACAGTAAACACACACACACACATACAGATTACATGAGCAACCTGTATTCAACTCACTCCCTTAGATGTTGTTCTCACATTCTTTCTGTGTCCACGTCAGTTTTCATGACACATCCCATAGTACGTATGTTTTACATTAAATTGCAATTCTAAATTGGCCCTATGTGAGTGGGCCCTGAAGTGGCTTGTTGCCCCTTTCCTCAGTTCCGCCAGATGCTACCAGAATTGGCTCCAATCCCCTGTGACCCTGAACTGGATTAAGCGGTTTAGTTTTGTTTACCCAAGCCACATTTTGATATTCAGGAATGTTCACCGCATTGGCATTCTACTGCCAGGGTTAAAACACTGGAGGTAGATGAACGTAAAGGTGCTTAAGTGTGTTGAAAACTCTCCTGAAAAGAGAAAACAGTTTTGCCAAGTGATTAACTACAGGGGCCTACAGTGGAGGCTTGTCTTGTTTGCCCCTGCGTTATTGACTTTAAACCACTGAGCTCTAATTTGTGGTTTTGCCGTTTGTGCAAACGCTTAAAGCGAGGGTGTTTAACTGTGGTCATGGGTGGGTGGCAGGCTCTACGTTTTCCCTAAAAGCAATCAGTCATTAGGAGACTGTTTTTCTTTTTCTTTTTTTTTTCCTTTCCACTAAACTCCTGCCGTAATTGACTTCTTCTTCTTCTTCTTGACTACTTTCTGGTCTTCCCATGTGGTTCTAAATCAGCCCTGCAGTGATGTGTTTTGCTTTCCCGGAGATATTTGGAAATGAGCCTATGGCAGAATGTTTTATTTACAGAACTTTGTGTGTCCTGTCCTGTGTATACTTGTTAAGTAAGCTCTTTCTACCTAAATGGTTCCTTTTAAAGAGGAAATCATTGACTGACTTGTTTTTCTTACCTTTGATTATGAGCAACACCTCTGCTCATTTGTAGCAAATATCTGGTTTTTGTAACAGTTTATGGGTCTGTTTTAAACTAACAGCTTTTCATGTGGCCCAGCTGCCAGGATTTTGTCAGAAGCAGAAGTGGCTAAGGACAAAGAGACATAGTGGAGAGTGAGCCTTCTAAGTGCCAGTGTGGGCGAGTGGCAGGGCTCTGGGCTAGAAACTTGAAAAGTACCCTGGAAGCAACAGCCATACTTGAATAAAAGTAGAGTTAACCTTTCATTGGGCAAGAGTCCTGACTTCAGTTCAATCCCACAAGGCTTTAGTGTTTTGTTTAAGCCCGACAATGATTATTCCATGATATTTTAGCACAAATGCATTTGTTTTACATGTTTTGAGCCTACAACTGGATAACTGACATTTACATTACGCGAGATGAGTAATGTGATTTTTTCATTGACTTTGTTAACTCATTTGCCCATTGTACAGCATTGCATATGTATATGAAGCCACATGATACCAAATTCACGTCAGAAGAGGTCATCCACCTGAAGCTAAGCATGTTCAAGCCTGGCCAATACTTGGGTGGGAGACTAGCCAGGAAAAGCTCAGGAAGTTGCTGGAAGAGGTGTTGGTGTGGCCAGCAGGGGGTGCTTAGCAGGTGGTCTGAATGTGGACCGTAATGCCCCAGTGCTGTGATAATGGACACTGTGCTGTAAAAATGACTTTGTCCTTCAGATGTGAAGTAAAACCGAGGTCCTGACTCTTAAGTGGTCATTAAAGAACCCTAGGGATCCTTCGTAAAGAGTAGGGTATTTCCCGATGTTTTGACTTAATTGCCCACCATGGCCTGGTCATTCTAGCTCCCAAATCATCGGCTGTCTCTAATTGGCGCAAAAATGGCTGCCGTCATATCATCCAAGTGGGTGCTACACATTAATGGTGGATGAAGTGGCTCCCCACTCCCTATGAAAAGTACTTTGAGTAGCAAGAATAGCGCTATATAAATGTAAAGAATTATGATCGTTATTATTTGGTCACTATTGGGTTCTGTTATATTATAAATGTTTTTCTGTCCATTTTGCATGATAGCTTGAGATTCTAAATTTTTCTTGGCCATCAATACAAGCTACAGTTAGCTCCATAAATATTTGGACAGAGACCACTTTTTTCTAATTTTGGTTCTGTACATTACCACAATGAATTTTAAATGAAACAACTCGGATGCAGTTGAAGTGCAGACTTTCAGCTTTAATTCAGTGGGGTGAACAAAACGATTGCATAAAAATGTGAAGCAACTAAAGCATTTTTTTAACATAATCCCTTCATTTCAGGGACTCAAAAGTAATTGGACAATTGACTCAAAGGCTATTTCATGGGCAGGTGTGGGCAAGTTTGTCGTTATGTCATTATCAATTAAGCAGATAAAAGGCCTGGAGTTGATTTGAGGTTTGGTGCTTGCATGTGGAAGATTTTGCTGTGAACAGACAACATGCGGTCAAAGGAGCTCTCCATGCAGGTGAAAGAAGCCATCCTTAAGCTGAAAACAGAAAAAACCCATCCGAGAAATTGCTACAATATTACGAGTGGCAAAATCTACAGTTTGGTACATCCTGAGAAAGAAAGCAAGCACTGGTGAACTCAGCAATGCAAAAAGACCTGGACGTCCACAGAAGACAACAGTGGTGGATGATCGCAGAATCATTTACATGGTGAAGACAAGCCCCTTCACAACAGCCAACCAAGTGAACAACACTCTCAAGTCAACAAGTCAAATTATGTAAAAAAGTTCACCTCAGTGTGAGATTTACCACTTGATAAACACATTGAAAAACCCCCTCAATCCAAAAAGACTGATTGTTGCGCAGTGGCCCCCCTAAGCTGAAGTTTGACGAGTGTGTTATATTGTTTCTGTCAGTATGTAACGTGATGCGTGATGCAGTACAGTTCAAGCAGTGTTTTTCTCTATCCGTTTTATTTTGAAGTGAGACTCGTACAATACTCAAAAAATGGCTGTGGCGTTTAGTTTGGGATATCTTTCTTTAAGTGTTTTTTCTGTCCATGTCATCATAACATTTAATTTTTTTTTTTCTTTTATCATTGTGTATTTTTAGAAAATGATGAGGATGATGATGATGAGATGGAGTCTGAAGAAAATGATGCAGAAGACACTGAAAAACCAAACATAATTAACTTTGACACCAGTCTGCCAACATCACATGTAGTGAGTACTGCCTGCTTTTATTTACTGTAAACATCGTAGTTTACTTTAATTTTATTCCATCTGACTCACAAAAGTTACAAATACAACAATATTTCTTTAGCCATGACAACAAATGAACATTTTTTAAATATGTCACAGGAGGGTCACTCCTGTGAGTTTCAAACAGACGTGCATGTTTTCCTCGTTTGTACCAGCAATGTTTAGTGGTAACAATAACAAATATCATTTTGCTTGTAATTAAAAATTAGGTTTACATTTATACCTTAAGTATACAGAAAATGCTCCTTGTCCCCAAACAGTATTTCCAAATATTTTACTAAATCACATTTTTGTGTTGTTAAAGGTGTAAAATAGGCAGAGTTGATACTTTTAAATAAAGAAGCAGCATATGCACTTTTAAATCAAGAATCACCTTCCTTTTTGTAAACTAATGTTAGTTCCATTTGGGATTTGGCTAATATGGATACATTACCGCATTCTGAAATAGTTTCTAGTCTGTTCATGCACATACACACACACACTTATTGAATGAAGCAGTCTGCCACATATGCAGTTTAAGTTAAGAAATATAAAGGATCATAGCAGCTCATTCCATGAAGTATGTTATCCTAATCTTCTGTGTCTTCTTCAGACTTGACCGTAAATTTTCACAATACAATACTGTGCATCATGTTGTGTTCCATATTAATGGAAAATGCTATCCCTCTCTCTATTTTCAAATGATTGTCTAGTATCTGGGTTCTGACATGGAAGAATTTCATGGCCGAACAGTGCATGATGATGACAGCTGCCAGTTGATCCCCGTGCTGCCTCACTCCTCTCTGATGCTGATTCCTGGGCAGACGCTCCCATTGCAGTTGTTTCGACCACAGGAAGTCAGTATGATGAGAAATCTGATCCAGCATGACCGGACCTTTGCTGTTCTTGCTAACAGGTATGGGTGTTTTGTGCATTGCTGCTGTCTGTGTTCTGTTTTCTAAAGAGTTTTATGGGTGACTGCTTAGTTATGTTTAATACCATGCTATGGATTAGATAAAAGCTACTTGTATATGACAAATTGTTTTATAATAATTTGTAAGAAAGTGCTAGTGGAATGGTATCTACTCTCCTCATTTACTTTTTCTGTATGGAAACACTAACCCTCTACAGTATTGAGTTCTTGCTGAACAAAAATGGAATCTGGAGAGGGTAAAAAAGGATGAGAATTGAGGGGAAGCTTCAAAGATGAAAGGATAATTTCTTAAAATGGGCTACTGGGTACACGCCTGAATAGTAGTATAGAATTAAGTTAATAAGTTGGTAAGGAAAGAAAATAAAGAAAATAAATAAGGAAACATAAATGTAGAGATTTCTGCAGGAGCAGCTTAAGGTAAGCTCTGTCATTTTTAGGGTCACTGTAAACCGTGGTCATGTCGCTGCCAGCATGAATTTTGTAATGAAATTAAATATATATTAATTTTCAAGCAAACGGCAGTTTTGAAATGGTTTACCAGTTTCAGTATTTGTTTTGACACAGAGCATCCTTGTTTGTTCTGGGGGTTGTCTTAATTTTATGATGTTACTATGACCATAAGTAAAACAATAATTAAAAGCAAAATGGGAACTTTATTTGCAGCAGTACAAAGGATTAAATCATCATAATTACTCAAATAGTGCTACCCAGAGATCAACTACTACATTGGACTTCCAGGTTTCATTACAGAATAATAATAAACCATTTAGATTTTAAATGTATTTTTGTTTCGTTCATAGAATCTATACTAAATAAAGGATCTCCACAAAGATTTCACTGTAACTGATGCAGCTTCCCTCCAGACTTTTTTCATTGTGAGAGCTACACTACAGCTCGAGGTTTGGTTGTTAACCTTTTGGCTGATAGTTTTCCAAGTAGCCAATGGCAATACTGCAAAATTTAATCAAGCCAATTGTGGCTCAGAGAACTCTGTTTTCAACTCTAATGCAATCCAGCCTTGCGGTTTATGTCTTTGGTAATCTTTCACATTGTCTTTACTGTTACCTGGATGTTTGAGATGCCAAAACTCTGAATGTATATCACATGTTGAAAACAGTGTAGGTTTTATGGCTTCATAAATGAGAAGGAAATGGTGGATTTCCACTAGGAACACAGATCTTTCTCCCACAGGCTAAACACAGGCTGTTGGGATGATTGTCATATTTCATTTGTGTTTCAGCAAAAAAAAATAAAATAAATAAATTATTACATTCAGTTCAAATGAACTATTTGATGTTTACATTCATCCCTCTTCTTTATACATAATAACTCTGATTTTTTTATCTTTTATGGTATTCTGACCAAAATTGTCTTTATAATTAATGAAAATCTCTTGCTCATTCCTAGCACTGTTGATAGAAAAGTGACATTTTTTCCTTATAGTATAACAATATGCTATGAAATGTCATTAATATTCAATACATATAATTGTCATTGAATAAAAAAGTAACATTAATTACTAAGCCCGATTTTTTTTTTTTTTTTTTTTTTGTCATGGCTTTAGGCAGCATTTCTTTTTTTTCAGAAAAAGTCTTTTTTTTTTTTTTTTTTTTCAAAAAATATCAACAGCCTTTTTTATTGTTCAAATTCTGGAAAGCATATAACTAACAACTCTATGAACACTCAGTATTTTATTACTTTATAGTACAGTAGAGTCTCGCTTATCCAACATTCTGTATTATCCGACGTCCAACCACAAAAAAAAAAAACGCATCAATCAGCAACAAGAACTGCAAGTTGCGAGCGTGAGCGTAGTCTATTTTTTGTTGCTAAGTTCATTTTTTCAGTTAAATTTTTCTGTTGTTTTATTGCAAAACATGATTACAGTGAATTATGTGGCTGGCCCTCTCTGGCATGCGTGTCTCTCACGCACGTGCATGTGTGTCTCTCATGCGCGTGTGTGTGCGTTCGTTCGTTCGTTTGTCTCTTTCTCGCAGGTGCTTGTGTGTGCGTGCGTGCGTGCGTCTCTCTCGCATGTGTGTGTGCATGCGTCTCTCTCGCATGTGTGTCTCTGTCTTGTGTGTGTGCATGCGTGTCTCTCTTTCTCTCTCGCGCACGCGCGTGTGTTTGTGTGTGCGCGCGTGCGTGCATCTCTCTTGCGCGTGTGTGTGCGTGCGTGTGTCTCTCTTGCGCGCGCATGTGTGTGTGTCTCTCTCTCTCGCTCTTGCGCGTGCATGTGTCTGTGTCTCTCTCGCGCTCTAACGCTGCACAGGGAATGCACAGGGAGAGACTGAACACGTGCGGAAATCATTGGCGCGCACAAACTGAAAGGGAAACTGGCTTGTTCCTACACCGAGTGTGTGGTCGTGCACAGAGGCAAAAGTTTGGCGAACTTTTTGGT
Organism: Erpetoichthys calabaricus; assembly: GCF_900747795.2. Classification (NCBI taxonomy): domain Eukaryota; kingdom Metazoa; phylum Chordata; class Cladistia; order Polypteriformes; family Polypteridae; genus Erpetoichthys; species Erpetoichthys calabaricus. The sequence goes on along the minus strand of NC_041411.2, from coordinate 75,383,676 downwards.
CATAACCCGATTTGTATGTGTTTAGAGATGTTCGTGAACTGAGGTTCCACTGTATTAGGCTTGTAATGTGTAAAATTATAACATAGTTTGACGTTTAATAGGCTTTTTCTTAACACCTCCCATTATCCGACATTTTCGCTTATCCGACATAAACGGGCCGGCAGAACGTCGGATAAGCGAAAATGTTGGATAATGGGAGGTGTTAAGAAAAAGCCTATTAAACGTCAAACTATGTTAGACTCTACTGTATATGATATCACTGAAGGCAATCCATTTCATGCAGTGCTAAGTCACGCTGCTTGCTATACGTATTGTACTGCTAATGCTGATTCTCAGCACCACACTCTCACTTTCTTCTGACAACTGACTATCCTCATCTGACAGTGCAGAATCCATACTATCAACAATATACAAAACATTTTCTGCAGAGGATTTCTTTTGAAAAGAGCAATCTCTGGTATTTGATGCTTTTGAAAATAAATGGTGTGCGATTCAACTTAATCGCATGGTTTAAATAAATAATGTGTTCTAGGCAACTTTTCTCGATTATCAGCCACAAAAGCACTGCCCCTCTTCCTCTCTCCTGTTGAGTTTTTCCCCAAACCATCCTCACTTCCAAGATCAATGACTCCCTTTATCAGCCCTGTTAGCCTTAAAGACCCAGGTTTTCCAGGTTGCTTATCTTCCCGTTGACTACTAGTATTGGCACTGTCACTCTCATCCAAGTCAGTACTGCCCTCTTTTGCTTAGAAAGGTAAGTTATTTCCTCTTGTCATTCCTTGACTAGTTCATGAATGAACTGCTTGCCCCCAGCTTTCCCAGGTAGTAATTGCCGACCGTGAGCTGTTACAGTGGCTTGGCATTCCACTTTGGCAGGTGCAGGAATGTCTGCTTGATAATGGGACAGGTCTGCTCCTCTGCCATTTTCTTTGTTTCTCTCTCTCTCTCTGTTCTCCCCATCCTTTGGTCAGAACACCCATATATCTGGTTTGGAAACACACACTTGTATGTAGTTATGTTTATGATATATTAGTGAATAGTTTCTTATTACTGAAATATGGGCCAAGTTGTTTCCTTATTTATTTTATTCTGCTTCCTTTTTTCTCTTCCAGTGACATGAATGACATGCAGGCAGAATTTGGCACAACTGCAGAGATATACGCTTTTCGAGAAGAACAAGAATTTGGTATTGAAACCGTAAAAGTAAAAGCAATTGGAAGACAACGATTTAAGGTCCACGAATTAAGATCGCAGAGTGATGGGTATGCAAAGTTATATTATAACACTGTCTGAATCTTTGGATCAAAAACTACAGTACTGTATGTCATCAATGGCTTGGGTGAATCTTGGGTCTCTGTGTTCTTGTTCTTTGTGGTACATATAGCTGGCTGTTTACATATAACACATGATGGGCTTTAGTGGCAAGGTGGCTGGTAAATTGTCAGTGAACACTTTTGCAGAGGGTCTCAGGGTTTTTCAGGAGATAGTAATTATGCAACCCAGCACTTTCACCTTAGTTTGAATCCTGCTGTGGTGCCTCATGTGTGAAATTTTAACATTCTCCATATATTCATTGGGATTCCCTTAGGTTATTTTTTATATGTATGTATGTATATATATATATGTATATATATATATGTATATATGTATATATATATATGTATATATATATGTATATATGTATATATATATATATATATATGTATCTATATATATATATATATATATATGTGTATATATATGTATATATATATATGTATATTAATCTGATAATCCATCCATCCATTTTCCAACCCGCTGAATCCAAACACAGGGTCACGGGGGTCTGCTGGAGCCAATCCCAGCCAACACAGGGCACAAGGCAGGAAACAATCCCAGGCAGGGTGCCAACCCACCGCAGGACACACACAAACACACCCACACACCAAGCACACACTAGGGCCAAGTTAGAATCGCCAATCCACCTAATCCGCATGTCTTTGGACTGTGGGAGGAAACCAGAGCGCCCGGAGGAAACCCACGCAGACACGGGGAGAACATGCAAACTCCACGCAGGGAGGACCCGGGAAGCGAACCCGGGTCCCCCGATCACCCAATTGCGAGGCAGCAGCGCTACCCACTGCGCCACCGTGCCGCCTAATCTGATAATTCATTCATTAAAAGTACTTTCAAGGAGGATTTTTGCCTGAGATGTTACCCTTTCACTCTATGATAATAAGGCTTTACAGATGAAAATAAATAATAATATTGTCGTCTTTAGTGATAGTTTTGCACTCTCCAGCTGAATATAAAAATAAGCTCTGTTTTAGCGTGCCCTAAATCAGGGGTCCCCAACCACCGGTCCGCGACCCACTACCGGGCCGCAGCCGTCTGACAGCCGGGCCGCGAGAGAATTGCCGGTAACGGAGACTCACTCCGACTTTTCAGAACGCTTGGCAGGCGGGGCTTTGCAGCAGCGCAGAGAGAGGAGAGAGACCGAGGTGAGAGAGCATTACAACAAAGTATTGTTACGGTCCCGACAGTTTCCCCATATGACACGAGTCTATAGAAATCGCGTTACTACGAAGTACATTCAGCAGATGCTTTCATTACAACGAAGTGACCTTGAAATGCCTGAATGAATCATCCACAGAGCAGTTAGATCTGTGGCCACAGCTCAGATGTGCACGTTTGCACAACGGTCCCCAAACAGAAACATTGTAAAAAAATTCTTTCTTCGAACTTTCCACGTACTGTTGTTTTTTTTTTTTTTGCTGTTTTTGTTTTCTGTGGTTTTCAGTGTTACCTTTTGCTTATTGCTTGTCAACATTTGAAAAACATCCATTGGAATTTAACTCATTGTCACCCTCCTATAGAAACGGCAGACACGAAAAAAACGATAACAGTGTTAATGTTTGTGATGTGCAATCTTTTGGAATGGCAAATGCAAAGCATATGTCTTTGTTATATGCAAAAAAAGAAGAAAAAGCTCAGGTTGCAAACGTATGCGAACTGCTTAATAACTTAATAATAAAAGAAATGTTATGTAAATTGTGTATAAAATTGCCCCCCCCACACCCCCCCCCGACCGGTCCGTGGAAAAAATTTGCATCTAATAAAGTGGTCCTTGCTGTCAAAAAGGTTGGGGACCACTGCCCTAAATCATTGTTCTCCAACTTGTACTAATAGTTTGCTTTTACTTTTTGTTTTTGTCATTTATGAAAATTGTTTTGCAGTCATTTGTTTATTCTGTATATTTATAGTATAATGTTAAAACTTTTTGCCTTAAAATATACTAAGTAACAGTAGTATCTTAATCTCCATGCGTTATATTTGATACCTGCAAAAAACCCTTCACTACCCTCTTTATATATATATATATATATATATATATATATATATACACACACAGGTTAAATCCCATTATAGCAAATACTGAAGTAATGACATTTTCAGAATAATGAATACTTTTTTTGGGTCAAATGTTCATAGAACATCATGTTAAACTAATCTCATTTTAAGGAAATGAAGAGTAAAAAAAAAAAAAGAAAAAAAGAAGTATAACAAACATTTTTTCAACCAAAAAATGGCCACTGAAGATAATAATGCAATGCAAAAAATACTTAAGGCCATTCCTACACTTCCTCATGCGGAGTCTCGGTATCACTGTCAACAGGTTGTCTCAAAGAGACAAAGACATTCTCTTGTAAAATTTCCGGTCTTAGGCTGGCTCGGCGAGAGTGTAGGCACATCGTACACAACACTTTTCAGAGTTTTCTTTGAGATGAATAAAAAAGTGAGAAACAGCGTCTGTTTACATTGAAAGAAAAATGAACAATTCTGGAAAAAGTTGATTCTGGAATGAAGAAAAATGACGTGGCGAAAGCATTTTGGAATCATGCCTTCATCTTCATCTAACATCTCGTTTTCATTCTGTATTCATACCTGTATTTCTATAAAAAAAAAAAAAAGCTTACGTCTAACGTCTCATTTTCAAATAAAGTAGTTCTTGCAGTTTAAGAGGCACTGTTTTTTTATACAAATACTAAGGGGCTCTGCCCACTGCTCGCTTCGCTCAGCCATCCCCGGGTTTGGTTTACCGGATATACAATTTAAAGAGATTGTTATTTTCATGGGAATTGTTACATATTGTATGCATTATTTTCACTTTTACTTTAAAACTTTAGTAAAAACAATATTTGGAATTAACTTTTCTTCAAGATCTCATTGAATTTTGATTCCGTGTTTGGACTTGCATCGTGAAAACACAACGTATAACTGCCTGTGAGTGAATATCATTTCTTTCTCTCTAATACATAAAATGACTTTCTCGATTGTTTGTCCATGCTCTTTTTTCGTTACTTTGTTGTTGACGTGTCATCTAGAACGTATAAAATTATTGTCCTGATAAAATTTATAAGAGCTGAGAGTGCAGGAAGTGTGTCTGACAAAAGCATTCACACGACTGAGGTTAGATGACCGTGGTCTTGTTGAAAATAGTTGTAAGTAGAGCGCGACTTGAAAGAATCTCATTTTAAAAGTCGTCTCACAGGACTAAATACCACGCCAACGTTTTTAGAATCTTTTAATTCTCGCTGGCAACACAAATTAGACGATCTACAAGTCTCCGACTTAAAGTTTAAATCCAAACAATATATTCGATCTCTTTTCGCTGTTCTGTTATTTCACAGAATAATAATTTCCATTTGTTTGCGCTAATGCGATCTTTACTCTCCTTTTTTTAAGACTTTCGAATTTTCGTACTTCCATTATCTCTAACCTGGTCTGCATGTGTATTGAGCCAACATTTTTATCTTTTAATTCTCGCAGATATGCCTCTTCATTGGGAAGAAACACTACTTTTTTTTTCTCTGATAGCAACATGAATTAGACGATCTACAAGTCTCCGACTTAAAGTTTAAATCCGAACAATATATTCGATCTCTTTTCGCTGTTCCGTTATTTCAGAGTAATAATTTCCATTTGTTTGCGCTAATGCGATCTTTCCTATCCTTTTTTTGAGACTTTGGAATTTTCGTACTTCCATTACCTCTAACCTGCTCTGCATGTGTACCGCGCCAACATTTTTGAATTCTTTACAACATTCTACTTTGTCATCTACTCTTTGTCCTTTATTTCTGGCCCCGGGCGTGGTCAAATCTCTTTCTTGCGGGACGTATAAATGTCTTTCCGAGAAAATCACGTCTCGTCTCCTTCCTTCCAAGATTTTTTTTTATAATAGAGAGATTGTCAAGCTTGAGTCACAGAGTTGCATGAGAGACAGGAAGAGGAGTCCAGGTTTTCAAGGAAAATATAGATACTTTATTACTGTATAGAGAAGGCAGGTACAGTATCAAGACTTCATTCAGAATAGGAGCTGTTAGGAGCCACAGCATGGATGACTGTCCTGCTTTAGCTTCCATCTTCAGATTAGAGGAGCACCAGCGGCTTGACATCACTGCTGTGGCAGACACAGTCCGGAGAAGAGAGATCAGGAGGGTGTGAGGAAGTGCAGTTCAAAGCCCAGTGTTAAATGTTAAACATTGTGTGACAAGCATGGTGCATGGTATCCCTGATTCCGCAGAGGAAAACCAGCTGCTTTGCCTTTGGTTTACTGTTTACCAGATGCAGCAGAGCAGCCAAGGAGCTGTCTTTGCACCGCTGCCATTCAACATGACTAATTGCCTATGGCCACACTCCCAGTATTATACATATTTTCCCTATGTTATTTATAATGAAATTTCTGTTATAACGAAATATTTTTAAAGTCCCATGAGTTTTGTTATAACAGGATTCCACCTGTATATTGTTTTAACTTAAAAAAAAATAATTTCAGCAATCATTCATTAATCACGATAGTTGCAACTTATATTTGTGACATGTTAATAGATCCTTCTTCCTTTGAAGAGTTTACAGAAATTTAAAGAAACAAATGAAAAGTTAAACTACAAAGTGTTATTTGAAAACATGTGTTTTTTGAAGGTTTTTCATTGAAAAGATCAACTTTGGTCATTGAAGTATTTGAAAGTATTAGAACACAATCATGAAATTTGCTGTGCTAACTTTCAGGACAGCTTAAATATTGCTTGTGTTTCTTTAATAGCTACATGTTATAACAACTTGGTGAGCTGCTGAACATCTGGTGTGAATGTGTAGACTGCTGATCCTTTCTTGTACTTTGAAGGAAGTGCACTTTTAAAACTACATTTAGAAGCCTCTTTGAATTCCAAAGGCATCTGGTTTTGTTTCTCTAGAGCTTTTCTATGAATACATGCATGTGTATCACAGTTCCGGTCATTGAGTAATTACTTTTGAAGCTGAAGTCATCTATACTTGAAGTAGCTGTGCCTTATATTTTGGGGCTAAAGCAGATAAGGGTATTGTTGTTGTTTTATGCTGAAGGATCGTATAATTAGGCTACTTAGTATGTCATGCATGTACAGATTTACTTCTTTTTTCCTCAGCATAGTGATTAACTTATGATAGTCCTGTTTACAATTTTTTATATTGCAACAAAAAAGTATATATCTGTGCTACCCCAAGCTAGATAAATGTGCACTATGAGCCTAAACTAAACACATTCTTCCTCTTAAAATACACAACACTAGTAAGGAATGATAAAATGCAGTAAACAAAGTATAAAGAAGCACATTTCAGTATAACATACCAAGCTTGCTTAAATACAGAGCTCTTCTCCCTTCTGTTCGAAATGAGCTGTGTTGTTAAAAAAGAACACTCATGTCTCTACCATGGGTGCCAGTTTGTCATTGACATTTTGTACATCAACAACATTTAATTATATAGCACATTTTCATTCAAATGATGTAGCTCAAAATGCTTAACACGATGAAGAAAGTGAAAAAAGACAAATAAATATTACATAGAATAAAAGTAAGGTCAGATGGCCAGGGAGGACAGAAGAAACTCCAGACAGCTGGAGAAAAAAATAAAAGCTGCAGGGGTTCCTAGGCTACAAGACCACTCAGCCCCCTCTAGGCATTCTACCTAACATAAATGCCCTCACAATCAGTCCTCATTGTATTCAGGGTTCACATGGAAGAACTTGACGATGACGGTCATGTGGACCTCTGGCCTTCAATCCATCAATGTAGGGACATCATGGTGCTTTGATCAGGCGGTGGTGGCATAGATTGCCACCACAGAAAACCAGAAAAAGAACAGAAGAGAAAGTAGGGGTTAGTACGGATAATGGAGCCACCAGGAATGATATTGATAATTAAATGCATATACAGAGTATCAGGATTAAACTAAAATGAAGCTATGAGATAGCCATGTTAAAATAATGAGTTTTTATCAGTTTTTTTAAGTGTTCCACCGTATTAGCCTGGCGAATTCCTATTGGCAAGCTACTCCAGATTTTAGGTGCATAACAGCAGAAAGCTGTTATTCATGGAGTTCAACAAAAATAATAATTCAGCACTTACTGCTTGAGTTTAGGATTTCATCATTGGCTTCAATAGATTCAGCAACAGAGGTCTGCAGTAATACTGTTATTCAAAAAAATGAAGCATTAAAATCTCAGATGTGTATCAGGAGCCTGGATATTCATATGTGACAGAACAGAAGTTTTGAATACTTATTGAGAGATATCAGATGCTGCTGGGGAGTTTTTACATGGAGTAACAGAATTATAGATGCTTATAGTGGGTACTTAGGATTCTACTGTATTTGTGAGGATTCCAGGTCAACTTCATATTGAAGTAATGCTAACAGTAGCTTATATTTCATTAAAGATTAAAGGCAAATAACAAGGCTTTAGCAGATCCTAATACCGAACACTTGGGTTTCCGCCAGATCTATAGTACTTCCAAATAAATTCCATAATGTCCATATTCTGTAAGCTGTGAATTGAGTTGTGCTGGACTACAGTCTTCTTGGACTGAAATGTTTTCTTTTGTTCTTTGTAGCTTTAGAGGTCTTGTTCATACAAGTGCTAAATATTTAAACAGACATTTTAACTGTGTATAAAGTATATGATTTGCTTCTTAATATAATATTCCGTTTTTTGATTGACTAATAAAGTATAATTGGTATACTTTTAATATTTTTCAGAATTAGACTGGCCAAGGTGCAGATACTTCCCGAAAGAATCCTTCCTTCATCACTGTACTTCGTCCATCCCAGATCGATATATGGACTCCAGCTGAATACGGCCACTCGACCTCCAGCAAAGCAGCACCGACAAGCTCAGCACTGGTGGCAGAAGTACCAGAAGGTAATTTTAGATTTAATACAAATCATTCGAGTTTCACTTATTGAATCAGATGACAGCCCTACATAATTTATTTAGACAGATACTTGGACCTTTTCAAATTTTGCTAGAGAATATGACAGTTACTCAGCTTTTTCACCATCTATGTTTTTATTGCAAACTCACATGCACCAACAAGAAAAAGTTAAATGTTTATTGCCAAATATCTCAAAGTCAGATCTGTACTGTGTTGCTTGCAAAACTCATCATGCATTAATATTTGGTTGAGCCATTTTTTTTTTTTTTTACCACAATAATACTTTTAAGTATTTTGGGATATGTACCTACCAGTTTTTCACATTGGTTTGAAATGAAAATACATTTTTTGAGCAATCAATTATGGTGTGAAAAGTCAGAAAAACTAATACAAAGGTACAGATATGGTTGATCCTAACAAATTAGATAATGATATAGACTACATAACAAGGTAAATATTCCTCTTTGCACTGTTAGGACCGAGAGGTTCTGAGCCACTACATTAGTGATTTATTTATCAAAGGGATATAAATATATCTTGCCCCTTACACGTTAAAGAAGTTGGATTTTGTGGGGTTAAAAAAAATACAATGGCTGTGAGTGAAGGACTGCTGTGCCTTGTTGCATATTGAAGTCACCCAACCTCCAAACCAGAAATGAAATGCTACATCTGTTCCAATAGTACATTTTGAAGGAATGCCAGAGGAAACAAGAAACAAACTGAAGTGGCTGGTGTTTGCCAGAAGCCATAGTGATATTGATTAGGACTGACTGCTGTAGACATCTGAGACAAAAATTTAACATTATCAGTATGTTTGGTGTGCATACAAAGAAAATAATATTTTTCCAACTGTAAAAAGTAATGTAACATTATTGAGGTTGCTGGGCTGTCTTGCTCTGTTTACTATGGGACCTTTGCTAAAAAAATATTGGCAATATATATATCTGAATATTTTGGCAAAAAAAAGCCTGCTTGCCTTCACCGGGAAGCTGTGTTTTCGATACCTGGTGAATCTGCTTCTTCAAAATTAGCCCTAAATACACCTTAAAATACACTTAAAAGTGGTTGACTGAAAAACAAAATCAGCAATGTATAGTTTCATTCTCTAGGCTGAACTAAAAAATGTGGAAGTAAGTGAATAGGACCTTCCATAAGCACAGAACTTAGACATTAAGGATATGAAAATTTTCAGTATGGCACAATAAAGATTTCTTCCGGTGTTCTCCACACTTGTTAAGCATACATCCATTATCTAGTCTGCTTATCTCTGAAACTCTGGGTGCAAAGCAAGGAGCAGTTCTGGGTAGTGCACATCCACACACACAGACATGGAGTAGATACACTCATATTCACTTACAAAGTTTTGAGCTTCTGTGTAGTTTAACATGTGTATCTTCAGAATATGGATGGAAAATTGGAGTACTGGGGTTGAACCTACAAGGACACTGGAGAAAGTACGAATTCCACACAGACATTAAACAGATCAAAAATCATCCTTGAGACTATAGAGCTATGAAGTAGCAGTGCTAACAACGGTGACATTATTTCATTATTTATTAAATATTGTAATAAAAAATATGTACTTTTATCCTCTCCAAACAAGTTTGACTCCCATGACTTTGCAAATAATATAATATTAACCATTTCTTTTAAAATAATTCTGTTAGGATGAAGGTTTTAGTTTGCCATTTTTGGGGCATGATATGTAGTTCATTTTCTGTGTTTATTTCGTATATAATTTTCCATTATCTTAATTAAGGATACCAATAATTGTGGAGCCAACTATTTAACGGAGGAAGAACAGATTGTCTATATTTTCTGAAAAATTACCTTCTGCATTTCAGTGGGGTTGTCTCTTAGCAATAAACTCAGAAATTTTGTTGTTAATGAAATATTTAATACTAGCCGACGCCCGCCGTAGCATACAGCGGTGTAAGAATAGGAACGGAAAACGGTGAGAAAGGAATTCAGAAATCAAGAAGAATAAATACTTCTAGAAAGACACAGTTGTGAATAGGTGTTTTGGTGGAGACGACAGATAATGAAGAGAGTATTTCCAGAATTGTAAATGCCAGGCGGGATGTTGGGGTCGTGTTTGAAGTAAATGACAATGGTAGCATGGAGAATCTCAGATAGAGCTTGAATTTTTGCTTCACCACCATAAACTCCAGATGTTGCCATGTATTGATAGTACTCCTGACTTGTTGTAATGACTCGACTTGCGTTGGAAAGAACAGGAAGAATGTCTCCAAATCTGTCCTAATGTGATGCAATGAAATCTACTCCCCTATGTCGTAGTGAGAGTGCATTGCCTTCGTCAACCGTTTGTGTCAAGAAATAACCCACTGATAGAAACAGGCAGTTGCCGGATCCCAGAATAGAGATGAAATTGTGCAAAAACCCGTCGACAGAGAAGATACTGTCGTTCACTTTATAATAAAGGCTTAGGAAACAACAGTCGCAGTATAACGAAAATACGAAGGGAGCAAAACCATTAGCAAGGAGCGAAACCAATGCCAATGGTTGACAGAGTACCTTTCTGTAGCAGGCTACAGAAAAGACTCCCAGGCACACACATGACTGAAGTAAAAGGTCACGTGGTCAGGCTAGATATAGGGCGGTGACGTGACACCAATGAGGTCATGAGAGAGGAGCGGGGAACGCGGTAGTCTGAAGGAGGAATAGGAATCGAGAAAAGCGGCGTGGGGGTGTATGGGAGGCCTCAGGCAGCATGGAGAGGGGTTTGGAAGAGCAGGAATAGGAATCGAGAAATGCCGTGTCGGCTGCGTGTGGGCGGGACCGCTTTTGAACAGGAAGCAGGATGAACCAGAAGAGAAATATATATAAGAGATACCAGAGTCTTCAGACACCTTTTAACTCCTCTAAACTCAGAAAGCAAAATTAATCATGACACTTTTTTTTAAGAGTATAGATTTTCCCAAGTAAAATATGAATTGCTATTTCACTTCTGTAGTAACAATCATTTGACAACAAGCCATCGTGACAGTTTGTTTTTGAAGAACTCTGACATTATTAGGGCAAAGGTTTTAAAGTATATACACAAACATTATACTGTTATTAATTGTTGTCTCTTACTTTGCTTTGCCATGCACTTGTTAATTTTACTGTGTTTATACTACGTGAACAGCTTAAAGAAATACTCCAGCCCAGATTTTTTTTTTTGTTACCGTATATGTCATTTACCGTATGTAGTTTGCAGTGATGGCTAAGAAAAATGTTTTATTTCAATAACAAATTTTCTGATATAACAGGTGTCTATGGTGACCAGTGCTTGACAACGGCAAACAATTTCAAAAACACTTTCATTTCACATATTACTCATGTCACATTGTCCATATTCCAAGTCAACTAGTGGTTTGCTCACAATATCCCAAAAACATGAATTTTACTATAATATTGTTAAATAAACCACCTCCAGAAAATGCTGTTGTGAATGAAAAGGGAACATGCTCAGATGTGAGCAACATTTTGAATTGTAGGCCCCCACCTCCCATCACTTACAGTATATTCAACAGCAGAAGAACCTTGTTTAGTGGCAGACTGTAAAACTACACAGGCAAATTGGCCTGCTGTTTGTTAAAGCATTTTGGATACGCCAAACTAGATAGATAGATAGATAGATAGATAGATAGATAGATAGATAGATAGATAGATAGATAGATAGATAGATAGATAGATAGATAGATAGATAGATAGATAGATAGATAGATACTTTATTAATCCCAATGAGAAAATTCACATGAGGCATATTCTATTTGTAATTTTATTAATGTCACATGAAGCACAATGTTAACCAATCAATAAGCTGTTACTGTTCTGGACTTCTAACCAATGAATGAGATGGGGTGTTGTATATTCAATTAATAGTCTTGGGGACTCAGAGCATGTTCCATTTTCATTCACAAGAGTGTTTTTGGGAAGCTTCTTGTTTAACAACATCTTAGTAAAAAAGACGCCATGACCTTATGACTGGATGGCTTAACATATGTGTTATGAATCACAAGTGATTTGAGATTTTTTTCATGGACTTTTGATATTGTTTGCTATTGTCCAGTGTTGGTCACTATAAAACACTGTTATATTAGAAACTTTGTTATCTTCATTCTGCATAAAAACATGAGATTGAATTTTTTATCAGCATGGGGTAAGTAACATATAAGAAAATATTTTTGGGCGCCATTTTCCTTTAATAGTTATTACCCTTAAATTATTTGAATTACACCAACCTCATGTACCAACATTACATTGTACTAGTGTAGGTATATACTATAAATATGATAAACTGATACTGAAATATTCTGGTTATGCAGCTAAAAATTCATCAAACAAGGTTGTATTACTGACTTTTAATGCAGAAAGAGAATTAACTTCTGTAGATCAGTTGAAAGTTTTTCAGACGTTGCCTCCCCGCAGGGTTTTTTTCAAGTGCAACAATGTCTGATTTAGGTACTGTATATCGGTTATTGTATTCTTTCAAATTGTTATTTTTCAAATAATCTGTAAATTAGTACCAAATAGTCGTTATTCAGTGCTTTAGAAAGGTAGCTCACAATCAAATGTTATTTTTCTCAAATTATTAAATGTTGCATAATCCTGGATAACAGTAGTGCCATTGAGTTCAGGTTTTTACCCTTTTTGCGAGTAAGCTAGACAGCAATGAAAAAAATAGGATGCTGTTACTTGTTTTAATTACCTGATGTCATTGAGAATATCTACTCTGCCCCAATATATATATACAGTGGAACCTCGGTTCACGAACGTCTTGGTACACGTACAAATCGGTTTACGACCAAAAAGTTCGCCAAAATTTTGCCTCGGTTCATGACCACACACTCGGTATACGAACAAGCCAGTTTCCCTTTCGGTTTGTACATGTTCAGTTTCTCTCTGGGCATTTCCTGTGCAGCGAGCAAGAGAGAGAGCACGACACACACACACACACAGGCAGCGCGAGAGAGTCGTGCACACACACAGGCAGCCCGAGAGAGTCGTGCACACACACAGGCAGCCCGAGAGAGTTGTGCACACACACAGGCAGCCCGAGAGAGAGCGCCGCGCACAGGCAGCGCGTGAGAGAGAGAGCCGTGCACACACACAGGCAGCGCGAGAGAGAGACGGAGGCACACACACAGGCAGCGGGAGAGAGAGAGCTGGATACATAAGGTAGGAAGGCAGTTAAAGAATGCACTGGGCTTGATTTTGTTTTCACTTCTGTTTACAGCGATTGGTTCGTAGCGGCATTGTTGCAAGGTTACTTTTTTTTGGGTGTTTATTAAATTACGCAGTGTTAGTTTTCTCTGTTGTTCAAGGTTTTCTCAGTGTTATTCAATGTTTTTGCATTTATTTTACTATTACGCTGTGCATTCTATGGTTTAATTAACTATATTTGTGCTTAAAAACTTAAAATAAATATATATTTACATACAGTTCGTATGGTCTGGAATGGATTAATTGTATTTACATACAATCCTATGGGGGGAAATTGCTTCGGTTCATGACCAAATCAGTTTACGACCAGAGTTTTGGAACAAATTATGGTCGTGAACCGAGGTTCCACTGTATATGGAAAAAGTGATTTAATGTGTTATTTTATACAGAGTCAGTCATTGCCTCCTTTCAGTAATCGTAGTAGTGGGCATTTAATAACTGCCATTGTGTGAAAAAAAAGGTGAAGAAAAGCACAGCATTTATTTTCCCACGTTATATTTACTTTTCAGTCCTTCATATAATATTAAATTGTTTAAAAAAGGGAATCATTTTTGTTAATTTGACAGCCTCATTTTTCCTAGAACTTAAATATGTAATTGCCCAAAGTCTCCTGTTATTTTTAAACCATTTAACAGTCATAATCAATGACTTTTAACAGTGCTTCATTAGTGGTATGCCTGCAGATATTGCCCTGTGTATACCTCTCAACTAATAAGTCCACAGGGTTGTTTCATGTTTGAATGGACACCATTCAGCCCCTTGCTAGTTGAGATAGAGGTAAGGATGCCTTGGTTATATGGTGGCTGCTGCTTAGAAAGAAGACTCCAACCAGTAACCTAAGTTCAAATTGGAAAAAGGAATATGAAGTCAGTCTTGGGCTTAACAAACAATACAAGAAAGTTTCATGCAGAAATTCTTTAGGCTTAAGAAGGACTCCTAAAATGTACTCTGATCTGTATTTAAGTTATAATAACAGATAAAGACAGTAACATTAATCACATATTGTATACTGCACACCCAACACAGTGCATTTTCATTTGTGTTAATTAAATATTCAAAGTCAAAGATGGAAAACATATGTCAGAAAGAGAAAAAGTGGAGTCAGGTGCTCCAGTCAATGCAATAACATGCAGATGTGGATTTGAAGTGCCTGGGAGCCACAGCATGTTTTGTTTTTTGTTCCTACTTTTGTAATTTTCCCATTTTTTCTAACATGAATGGGTCAATTTAATAGTTTTTTATGCATTGCTTTGTGTCACAGAATAAGTAGTAGTCCGCTGTGCAGTCACTAACCCTTCCCTTGGTTATCTCTTGTGCTTGCAAAATAAAAACTCATTAAAGATGTGTTTTAAATGGCACGTGATGACAAGTTTATATGGGTATTCTTGTAATAAGGCCTTATGTATGTTATTAAACCAATTATTAATTATGCTCCAGTGTGGTTCATTATAGTCCCCCATTGTACTCCAATTTTGCTCATTATACCCACCTAGTAGTTTGTATTTCTTTTTCTTGCTAAAAGGGTCAGGGTTTTGGACTTTGAAAACTGAGAAGGAAAAAATAAAACTTAAAAATGTTACCACATTTTAGGGTTTATCTAAGTACAGTGGAACCTCGGGTCACGAATGTCTTGGAACACGTACAAATCGGGTTAAGACCAAAAAGTTTGCCAAACTTTTGCATTTGTTTACGACCACACACTCGGGTGACGAACAAGCCAGTTTCCCTTCTGGTTCGTACGCGCCGATGATTTCCGCATGTGTTCAGTCTCTTTCTGAACATTGTTCTCGGTCAGACGCTTGTGCAGTCGCTGTGAACTCTTTGTGCTCTATTTTGTGTGCTTTTGCGTTAATTTTGCAATTAACCATGGCCTCTAAGCAAGTGAAGAGTGGTAGTGTTGGTGAGAAGAAAGGTTCGAATAAATTGAAATCGAATTAAAGAAAGAACTCATTGAAAAGTATGAGCGTGGCGTTTGTGTTACTGATATTGCAGCTGAGTACAAGAAGTCAAAATCTATTCTAAAGCAGAAAGAGGCCATTAAAGCAGCTGATGTTGCAAAAGGAGTTACAGTGTTAACCAAGCAGAGCCCTCAAGTGCTGGAAGAGGTGGAAAAACTGTTACTAGTGTGGTTGAATGAGAAGCAACTTGCAGGGGATAGCGTAAGCGAGGCAATGTTATGTGAGAAAGCCAGGAAGATTCATACAGATTTGCTGCAAAACCCTCCTTCTACGAGTGGCTAGTTCTTCCTCCTCACTTCCTTCATGCCAGAACTCGACTCATGCAAGGTTAGTTTTCTTGGTTGTTTATGGTTAGTTTTTGTATAAATTAAGGATTTTTCAAATTTTCATTTTTTTCCCTGTGCTTTAAAATTCATTAAAAAAAATTGTTTACAGCGAGCAGTTTGTAAGGTTGTAGCGTGAACTTGCAATGTTAGTTTTCTCTGTTCAAGGTTTTCTCAGTGTTATTCAATGTTTTTACATTTAGTTTACTATTACACTGTGCATTCTATGGTATAATTAACTATTTTTGTGCTTAAAAATCTTTAAAAAAAATATATTTACATACAGTTTGTACGGTCTGGAACGGATTCATTGTATTTACATACAGTCCTATGGGGGAAATTAGTTTGGGTCACGATCAAATCGGGTTGCGACCAGAGTTTTGGAACGAATTATGGTCGTGACCCGAGGTTCCACTGTATTCTGGTTCACTATGCCACCAGATACTATGTATATTGTTAATTCATTTTCACTTTTATTGAAATAAATTATTACAAGTTTGAGTCCCAGAATTGGCTTTTATCTCGTTTCATGTTTGTGTTTCTTTTTCAGAGGAAGTTTAACAGTGCAAGTTTTACATCATGGCCTGCTTGGGTCTATGCTCTGTATGACTCTGTAAGTTAATAGTTTTGATTAAAACTTGAATTATGTTACTATTAGCTTTTGATGTGATGCTTTCTTGCATGTATATATTAGAGTTCTTGCAAGAGAAGTACCTTTATCAACACTGATATCCTAATTGGTTTTTCATTAATTTAAGACAAAGAAAAGTATATTGGGAGTTTATAGGAGAAGTAAAATATAATGAGAAGGAATTAGTACTAACTATCTCTTGGGGTTTTGTGTTACAAAGATTAATGCATTCAAAGGAAATAATTCTGGGTAAAACAAACTTAATTGCAGAATATGTATTGACATCTTTTGGAGGCCACTAAAAGTAATACAAGTAAATAGATTATGTACATACTTCAGAGTTGAAGAATGTAGAGTTGGGATACTCTTGACTTTCTGATCATGCATTTTGCATACTTGGTGGTAAGTCAAGTCTATTTAATTTGAGATTTCTGCCCAGGATGCATCTTTTTTTACTCAACTCTGCTGTTCATGTTTTTCATGGACATGATGTCATGACAAAACTAGGAGAGAATCCAGTATGGGGACCTTGGGGTTGCATCTCTACTGTTTTTGGAAGATGCTGCATGCCTGGTCTTATTAGTGTCATATAAGACCTGTTCTTTCTAGTAAGGTTTGTGTGTAGAGAGGCCAGTGTGAAAAGTTCTGTCACCAAATCTAAGATCATAGGCTTTCATCGGAAAAGAGTAGCTTTTAGGTTAGTACAGAACAGCTGCCCCAAGTGAAAGAGTTGAAGAACCTTGATTTGTGTGTAAGAATGGAAGTAATTGTGAAACTGACCAACAGGCCAGCCTATCAACATTGTTTTTGAAAGTGGTACATGTAAAATAGAGACAAAGGCAGAAAAAGTTTTGTGGGGATTCACCCCATATATTGTACAGAAAACAACAAAACTATTAAAGGCAATTCCGCAGAGTAATCACTATACACTGAGTCTCCAACAAAAGAAAAGACTGAAAACAAAGGTTATGCGGGTGGTTAAATAGCCCCAAAAGAAGGAAGAGGCGAGATAATGAGGTAGCTGACAGAAATGAGGTCATCATGGGCGTGGTGAGGAACCGGAAGAGGAAGATTAGGTTTGGCTATTCTCTTCAGAGCATCTGAAAAAGGCGAAAGAAGAAGTGTTAGTCCACTCATTTAGCCCCTGTCCCAGTGATTTAATCTTATTTAGACCCCCGAGCTGCCACTGAAACGTGTGTAACAGATACTAATAGGTTATTTTACTCAAAACCCATTTGAACAATGTTCATCATCCTTCTTAATATATTTCTAAACTCATAAAGTAATGTAAAATGCACAGCTATGAATGTCAATATCTGATTCAGTCGTCTGAGAAATATGAAGAGAAAGAGCTCACTTTTTAGTTTTTATGCCTCTAATTTCTGAAGCACACTACTGAATCTGCCTCCACCCACCTTCAATCCAAAACCCCTCCAGTTTTTAATTTTTTAAAAACAAAGCATGCCGGTATATGTTAAATGTTAAGTTAATTTAACAAAGGCCTTTTCACCTCTGTAGCTTTCCAAGTACCCTACTGGCTGCTGGGTTTCATATACTTTAACAATTAGAGAGGGAGAAACTGGCATAAATAGTTGTACTTGTAATATATTCATTAGCTTACATTTTCTAGCAATTTGAAGATGTGTAGTTCATAGCACTTTCATTCATTTTTTGTATTTTTTTTCATTTGAAATTTCACATTCATTTTTACAATATTATGTTAACTGTCTGTTGGTTAAAGTTGATTACAATTGTCTTTTTTAAATTGCCATATGTTAGCTTATTTTACTCATGTATCTCTTTTATTGTGTGGTTATATGTAAGTGGTTGTATTTAAACAGATACCTGAATGAATTATTACACATATAAAAAGTCAATTAAGCAAGGCCCTTAACCTGAAAATTGCTCCAGGGGTCCCATACAATGGCTGAACCTGCGCTCTGACCGCCAGAGGTCATGTGAAAATTTCCCCTCGGGGATTATTAAAGTATATTACATCAAAGCAAATCAAGATATGAATATATTGTACCATTAATTGAAATAATGTGTGTGTGTGTGTGTGTGTGTGTGTGTGTGTGTGTGTGTGTGTGTGTGTGTGTATACACCCACACATGCATACATACACACAGTTATTTATATTTTAGGAGGCATACATTTTGCACACATGTGTTTATTTTTTTTCTTTAGTTTTTTAATTATCTGAATGAGGGTGGAGGTTTTAGTGTGTTTTATTATTATATATTTTAACTGTTTCAGTAATATATGTGATTGTTTGCAGTTCTGATTGAACAGATTTTTTTTTTTTTTAAATCTTGTAATTTTGTTTTACTGAAACTTATGTTTGAATAGCATGTTATTTAACCTTTTCTGGAATACTTTTACCTAGAACAAATAAATATTAATATTATTAAAAAATAGTAAAGTTTTAAATAAAGCATCAGTTGGTGCAAAGATTCTTATGGTATTAATTCTCATTGATTACTCCTTTTACAACCTGTGTAGTATTTCATTGAATGTTAATGATTTTTCTTTTGTCTGCCTAATCTTGAGGAAATATTAATGGACAGAGTAAAGAGACAGTTGCACGAATGGGATGAAAATCTAAAAGATGATTCTCTCCCCTCAAATGCAATAGGTAAGCTTATTAAGTTAGATTTAGTTCATTCTCATGGCTTTGTCTGTAAGAGATCATACTGTATATATAGGACAACATTAATGTGAATTTAGAAAAAGAGAAAAAAAATACACCTCTGTTGTTCTTGTGATTCTTCTATGAGAACCCATCCATCCATTATCCAACCCGCTATATCCTAACTACAGGGTCACGGGGATCTGCTGGAGCCAATCCCAGCCAACACAGGGCGCAAGGCAGGAAACAAACCTTGGGCAGGGCACCAGCCCACCCACACACCAAGCACATACTAGGGACAATTTAGGATCACCAATGCACCTAACTGCATGTCTTTGGACTGTGGGAGGAAACCGGAGCACCCGGAGGAAACCCACACAGACACGGGGAAAACATTCAAACTCCACGCAGGGAGGACCTGGGAAGTGAACCCGGGTCTCCTAACTGGGAGGCAGCAGTGCTACCCACTGTGCCACCGTGACACCCTTATGAGAAACTAAAAAGCTTGGATTATGTATATTTAAACATACTCATTGAGTATGTTTAATAGTTTCTTTTTTTGTATGTATGTATGTATGTATGTATGTATGTATGTATGTATAACCAGTTTCAGATGACATAAAAAATGAGAAGAATTAGACACAAGAGTGTACATACAGTTGTGCTTGAAAGTTTGTGAACCCTTTAGAATTTTCTATATTTCTGCATAAATATGACCTAAAACATCATAAGAGTTTCACTCAAGTCCTAAATGTAGATAAAGAGAAACCAGTTAAACAAATGAGACAAAAATATTATACTTGGTAATTTATTTATTGAGGAAAATGATCGAATATTACATATTTGTGAGTGGCAAAAGTATGTGACCCCCCCCCCCCCTTTGCAGCAATAACTGCAACTAAATGTTTCCAGTAACTGTTGATCAGTCCTGCACACCGGCTTGGAGGAATTTTAGCCCATTCCTCCATACAGAACAGCTTCAACTCTGGGATGTTGGTGGGTTTCCTCACATTAACTGCTCGCTTCAGGTCCTTCCACAACATTTTGATTGGATTAAGGTTAGGACTTTGACTTGGCCATTCCAAAACATTAACTTTATTCTTCTTTAACCATTCTTTGGTAGAACGACTTGTGTGCTTAGGGTCGTTGTCTTGCTGCATGACCCACCTTCTCTTGAGATTCAGTTCATAGACAGATGTCCTGACATTTTCCTTTAGAATCTATACTAATTAATAAAAGGCAAAGCCCTCACTGACTCACTGACTGACTGACTGACTCATCACTAATTCTCCAACTTCCCGTGTAGGTGGAAGGCTGAAATTTGGCAGGCTCATTCCTTACAGCTTACTTACAAAAGTTAAGCAGGTTTCATTTCGAAATTCTACGTGTAATGGTCATAACTGGAACCTGTTTTTTGTCCATATACTCTAATGGAGGAGGCGGAGTCACGTATCGCGTCATCACACCTCCTACGTAATCACTTGAACTAAAAACAAGGAAGAGATTTACAGCACGAGTCAAACGCGGGATGAAGGTAAATGACGTTAATTTTTGAGTGTCTTTTAATACTGTGTAAGCATACATATTAAAACATGTGCAATTAAATGTGTGCATTTACGGGGTGATTTCTCAGGCATAAAAGCTCGCCTATTATCAAACGCGAGAACAAAGGTAAATGACGTTCATTTTTGAGTGTCTTTTAATACTGTGTAAGCATGCATATTAACACATGTGCAATTAAACGTGTGCATTTACGGGGTGATTTCTCAGGCTTAAAAGCTCGCCTTTTATTAAAAAGGTAAATGCTAACTGTTTTCATTCTGAAGGGCACAAACCACGTTGGATTTTGTAATGATAGTTGATGAGTAAGGTCTATTAAGGGATACGTACAGAATGATTAGTAATGCCTGTGAATGCCGATGCAAGTAGGAGAATGGGCGTGAACTAAAGAACGATTAGTAACTTGTACAGTAAATATCTCTAAAGTCTGTCTATTAAAAAGTTATTATATCTTTCAATCGTGTGTATTGATTAAACTACGAACCTAACAAGATCATTACATGGTGTCAGAAGTGGCGGATTGCAAGAGGAATGTGAAGAAGAGGTTCAGCTTTTGAACGAGTCGCGTGTCTGTTAGTAACCCGAAAACGTGATCAGAAAGCGCTAAGACGTTCTAGCAAAAGAGAAAAACAAATATGTTAGGATTACAGCCCCCACCAAATCTCCAGTTAAAGGGAAATGTAGCTGAAAATTGGAAAAGATTTAAACAGAGATTCGAGTTGTATCTTGTTGCGATTGAAGCAGATAGGAAAAGTGAAAAAATGAAAGCGTCTATGCTTCTACATGTAATTGGTGAAGAGGCGCTAGAGGTGTATAACAATTTTCAGTTTGAAGAAGATGGAGACAATATGAAATTGAACAAAATTGTTAAAAAATTCGAAACGTATTGCAACGCAAAGCGCAATGTGACGTTTGAGTGGCACAAGTTTTTTTACGTTTCCAGAAAAGCGGAGAAACAATAGAGCAGTATGTGACGGAATTGCGTAATAGGAGCTGTTCTAAGAAGAAACCGTCAAGACATCAAAGGACCAATAACCTCTAATCAGAACACTAACACCAGCAAAACAAATATTAACGAGAAAACAAGTATAAATCAGGAAAGAACATCTCAACTGCAAACACAATTAACCAGAATATCAAAATGTCAAGTAAAACCACCAGAACGACTCATTGAGACATGTTGAGGATTAAAGGAACATTTTCAATTAAGAAATGCTGAATTCCTTTAACAGTTGTGCTTTTTATACATAGTTTGAATGCTGGATGTATGCCTGAAATGTTCTGGATAGTTCAGTTGTTTGAAGTGATCAAGAATTAAACGTGTGCATTTACGGAGTGATTTCTCAGGCTTAAAAGCTCGCTTTTTATTAAAAAGGTAAATGCTAACTGTTTTCATTCTGAAGGGCACAAACCACGTTAGATTTCAGCCGTTAAACACGCAAAAATGTCGGTACACCAGATAAATAAGCGCAACATATTATCAGTTGTATTGTATGCTTACAATACATATAGAAATGTGTTAATCATTAACTAATAGTATCGGGTGGTGTTTTTCGACTCGCACCTTGATTTAAACGATTGCATGTCTTGGTGGGTTTGCATAGCTTATTGTCAATATCTTTACACCTCTTTTTAAGACTTATTGACTGAAACGGGCTTTCATGAAAAAACTTAGGGCTTTGCTACAAGATACACCCTCCACAAGTTAAGGAAGTAAAAATAAAAGGTATATATTTCTGTTTTATTTAAACCTTTTAAGTTCGTATGCATAGCCCCATTTGGTTGTTTAAGTTTTTTTTTTTTCTTCAGTAATATTTAATCTCCTTAAAGAAAAACAACATATGCATTTTACTTTTTTTGTATCTCTTTAGTAATATTTTAATGTAAAAGGATAACGAGTATTTAAACCTTTTATGTTACTTTATAAAGTTATTTTACACAATGTTGAAAAATTAATAAGAAAGCTACATATTTTGGCAGCTGCTGCTTTAATTTTCAATGAAATGAAAAAAGCTCTCCAAGAGAAAACCTCAATGAAGAAGAAACAGTTTGCACTATCTAAAAACGAGAAACCCTCATTTATAAAGGTTTGCTGCAGATGACTTAACTGAAAATAAATGAATAGTTCCTATGTGTATAATACATATTTATCTATTTGACTTATGCCTTTATTCCAGCAACTTGCAACATCTGAGGTACAATTTGTTACATTACTTTTGTTTTTTGCAGCACAGGCAGGTGAAGTGACTTCCTCAGGGTCACACAGTGGTGTCAGTACCAGGATTTGAACTGACAAGCTCCGGGTTTGCTGAAATATTACTGAATAAAGAAAAAAAAACGAAAACGGGCAAATGGGGCTATGCATACAAATGTCCATCCATCCATTATCCAACCCACTATATCCTAAATACATGAGCCAATCCCTGCCAACACAGGGCACAAGGCAGGAAACAAACCCCGGGTAAGGTGCCAGCCCACCGCATGGCGCACACACCCACACCCAGACACACCCACACACCAGAGACAATTTAGAATCGCCAATGCACCTAACCTGCATGTCTTTGGACTGTGGGAGGAAACCAAAGATATGTGTATATGTAGATATGTATAAATATGTATATATGTATATGTATATATACGTTTACATAACCTCTTTAACATACTACTTCTCCGCTGCGAAGCGCGGGTATTTTGCTAGTTCTCTGATATAATTCAGAATTCATTGTTCCATCAGTGAAGGCAAGCCGTCCTGGCCCAGATGCAGCAAAACAGGCCCAAACCATTATACTACCACCACCATGTTTCACAGATGGGATAAAGTTCTTATGCTGGAATGCAGTGTTTTCCTTTCTCCAAACATAACGCTTTTCATTTAAACCAAAAAGTTCTATTTTGGTCTCATCTGTCCACAAAACATTCTTCCAATAGCCTTCTGGTTTGTTCACGTGATCTTTAGCAAACTGCAGACGAGCAGCAATGTTTTTTTGGAGAGCAGTGGCTTTCTCCTTGCAACCCTGCCATGCACACCATTGTTGTTCAGTGTTCTCCTGATGGTGGACTCATGAACATTAGCCAATGTGAGAGAGGCCTTCAGTTGCTTAGAAGTTACCCTGGGGTCCTTTGTGACCTCGCCGACTATTACACGCCTTGCTCTTGGAGTGATCTTTGTTGGTCGACCACTCCTGGGGAGGGTAACAATGATCTTGAATTTCCTCCATTTGTACACAATCTGTCTGACTGTGGATTGGTGGAGTCCAAACTCTTTAAAGATGGTTTTGTAACCTTTTCCAGCCTGATGAGCATCAACAACTCTTTTTCTGAGGTCCTCAGAAATTTCCTTTGTTCGTGCCTTGATACAGTTCCACAAACATGTGTTGTGAAGAGCAGACTTTGATAGATCCCTGTTCTTTAAATAACACGGGGTGCCCACTCACACCTGATTGTCATCCCATTGATTGAAAACACCGGACTCGAATTTCACCTTCAAACTAACTGCTAATCGTAGAGGTTCTCATACTTTTGCCACTGACAAATATGTAATATTCGATCATTTTCTTCAATAAATAAATGACAAAGTATAATATTTTTGTCTCATTTGTTTAACTGATTTCTCTTTATCTACTTTTAGGACTTGAGTGAAAATCTGATGTTGTTTTGGGTCATATTTATGCAGAAATATAGAAAATTCTAAAGGGTTCACAAACTTTCAAGCACAACGGTATGCTCTTAGCAGAATATCATTGCAAGTTAGTGCAGAAATGGCATGTCTTTGACTGTCAGTTTATTTTAGTGATGTTTGCTACTTTTGTTGAAAGTAAGAATAAAATTACGCCATTGTTGATTTATTTTACAAACACAAGAAAATTATTTTCACATAGTATGTGAACCTATCCCTATGTAAACATTCTTGACAATTTCGATGTAAAAAACACTTCTTATGAATAATCTAACAGTAAGTAAATGTGTGCTTTGGAGTCATTTGCGTTTCTTCAAAGTATTTTAATTGTCATATTGCTTCTCTCCCGTGTAGACTTTTCGTACAGAGTTGCAGCATGTCTGCCAATTGATGATGCATTAAGAATACAGCTTTTGAAAATAGGCAGTGCTATCCAGAGATTGCGTTGTGAGCTGGACATAATGGATCGAGTAAGTATAGTTTTTGCATTTTTTTAATTAAACAGAGCAAGTGCACTTGATTAGTTAGAAGCAAGAAATGATCATGCACTCTGAAGTCTATTTTTGAAAGCAACAATTTTATCCTTGTTAAGACCACAACACATATAAACTATATTTTTTAAATTAGTGATTTCACATACATAATGATTTAAATGTTGAATTTGTTTCCTCCTTGTGGGACAGTATATATCACACCATCTGAAAATTGTATGTTTTCTATTGCAATGCATCTAATTTTCTGGCCTCTGTTATTTGAGTGCTGGCTGTTTTGTGTCATTAGATAGAGAATTTTATTTCTTGTCAGATGCTGGTCACATTGACCAGTTTTCCTAATTAATGAAGTAGAATAATTTTTCTAAATATTTGTATCTGAGCACTACTTTATTCAAAGCTTGCGAAAAATAACTTAGTTTGTATGTTTCAGAGTAATAATATAAAACTTATATTCTTTGCAGATAGGAGCATTTTCTTTATTTAATATTTTTATTGTCTTTAAAGTGTCTTTTAATTTTGACTGCTTTGAAAGGGTCTTCAAAAAAATCAGCCATTGATTTGGTTGAACAGGAGTGTGTAACAACTAATTAAACACTGTCAAACCATTTACTTTGTTAGGATTGCAGCAATAAATAGCAATTAATCATTCTGGCGTGATACCAATTATCATTATGTTCAGTCATTGTAAGCGAAGGGAGGATGGTGTTCACTCACAGCTGCTTACTATTCAGTTCTAATGTGCTGGATATTTATTATACATGTAATGACTATTGATTAGATGAAGATTTGTGTGTTGACTGTTGCGGAGGAAAAAAAAGTCTTCACTCAGTGACTGCTTACTGTACAACTCAAATATGCTGAATATTTATTATACATGTAATGACTATTGATTAAATGATGTTTTATGTGTTGTTATAGCAGATCAGTATAGAAGAACAGTGTTCTGAAGTCTTCCTGTTCATTTGTCTTGTTTTTTTAAACCTACAGTGTACTTTGCTTTGCTGTAAACAATGCCAAGACACAGAAATAACATCAAAAAATGAAATCTTCAGGTTAGACCCTTCTTTTCCCATTTAGTTTTATTACTATAGACTTGGATTAATTGGAAGCTCACTAGAAAATAACCACTTATGTTATGAGTTTATCTGCTTTTGTTAATAATGATTTTTGTAATGTATTTGAATTCAAAGTCAAATAGAAGTTTCTGTGAGCCACATGCCTGACTAAACTTAATTCTTCTTACTAAATCATGTGTATAGGCTGAGATGGAGGCAGATAATGCCAGGGTGGGCTGTACAGGTGACTCTGTAAAGGATGGCATTGGTTCATAAAGTAGATGAATAGATAGATAAAGCATGCTGTTTTATTTCCTAACAAATGAGTTTTTTTTTCGAGAATACTACATGGGAACATGTTAACATCACAGCTTCAAATGCTGATATAAGCAGCCTCATGTAATAGTTTTCTCACATTTAACCTCTTGATTTTTTGTTTTTTTTTTGTCAAATTATAGTTAAAAATTAAACTGATTTTCCTTTCCAAAGCAAAATAGACAAGAAGCGGTGTCTATTATCATTTTATTTGTGTGGGATTTCATGCAATACTGGCTAGGGAATGGCTACACACTAGCTGTTTTCTGCAAGTCACTCTTTGCTCTTTACCATCTAATAAGTTGCTCCCTGCATTAGTACTCACCCAGAAAAAAGACTATATTGCCTTACCTACTTGAAATGATGCCCTTAGCAGAAGAACACCTCCTGAACAGATGAATCTCATCCCACCTAAGCAAACTCTCAAGGCCAGACATGATGGTACCTAGGTGGCTGATCCCAGTCATTCAGCTTTGTTAGTTGAAAAGTTTGTCAAAAAACAAAGTTATAGTATATTCCAGGCTTTGTTGAATGCAGTTAGTCAAAGGAAATTTTCAGATTTAAGAGCTCGCTTCACTTGCTTGAAGTGTGAATAGAATAAACTCTCTAAATCCTTCAGTTTCTTTCAAGGCCGGATTGAATGATATGACTTCAATATGTCCTCCGTCAACTCAGGAATAGCTGCTTTATGTTTTAAATTAATTGAACAAGTGGATAAACTAAGAAGGGACAGCCTTAGAATCCTGGGTATTCTGTCAGATACTGAGTAAGGTTATACTGCATGCTGTTATTTCTTGAGTCACGATGGTCACTCCGACTCCTACACCTTCATAGCACTGGCTGAGTCCTCTGGTGATTGTCAAGTCTTTAAGATATAACGACTATCAAATCTTCTGACAAGAAGTCCAGAAGGCATAATCGATCACTTTGGAGGTTACAGAATCCTTTTCTTGTCTATTACTGCACCCAGACCAGGCAGTCCTGTCAACCAATGTCCCAGATCATGAAGGTATTCAGGCCTGACTTTTGTATGGGGCCGTAGTTCACCTAACTCACACAGGCTCACAACAGCTCTTCTCTGAACCCAAGATGGCTTTAGAGGTGATCAATACCTCACCCCCCTCCTCTATTTGCTAAATGTCCTCTAACATTAATTCTTTCTTTTAGACTCTCATGTATTTCTTTTTTTATAATGGCTAGTCTTAACATTCTCTTGTGGAATGTGATGTCATTGTCTGCCCATCAGATGAGATTGAGAGTTAATGGTCTTTTACAATACTGTATAATAAGATGGACAGAGTTTTTACAAAGAAAATATCTAATTTCTAAACATGCTCAATGTGCTTCGTCTAGGCCCTGTCTTTGCTGCCTCTTCTTCCATGTCCTCCTGTAAAATTGATCTCATGATTTTAGTCTGATAGTAGTTTCAGCTCAAGAATGTTACCTCTGGGGTTGACAATACAGTATGGTTCTGCTGTGTTATGCTTGAAGTGGATGACACTTGCTAAATTTATGCCACTGCATCATATAAAAATACTTTCTTTTCATACAATAGTTTTGAACTAATTGCTAGGATTGATGTGAATTTCTTTATTGACCTGCTTTTCAATAAAGCAACACCCAGATCAGTCACTCTGTTCCTTCCAGCCTCCTCCTCTCTGGACAAGTTTGTTTCTGATCTAAATATTGTTGATACGTTTTGACTCCTAAATCCATCTATGAAAGAATTTTCTTTATTTTCTGCACTCCGTAATTCTGTTTTTAGTATTGATTGGATTTTAATTCCCAAATCACTCTCCTCCCTTTTAATGTGAATTTCCCATTGGGATTAATAAAGTATCTATCTATCTATCTATCTATCTATCTATCTATCTATCTATCTATCTATCTATCTATCTATCTATCTATCTATCTATCTATCTATCTATCTATCTTTCTATCTTTCTTTCTATCTATCTTTCTATCTTTCTTTCTATCTATCTTATTGGTCTGATCATACATTTTCCATGTTAAACCTACACTTTCTTGATGGTAATTTAATACCCCTCTGTTACAACATATAATGATAATATTTAGCATTCATTGAACAACTTTCTGCAAAACTGAAAGAATTTATCAAGGTGAATGGGGTAACCCTGCTTTTTTTTTTTGTAAGGAAGGTTTTTGAAGGTTTTGTAAGGGTTTTTCTATTCCTTTTACCAGTGAGTGTGCTTGTAGGGTTTGTCAAGCAATATCTGACGTTTTGTATCATTTGAATGAGCTTGAAAGAGCCTGCCCTCCCATGTCTGATCTCCAGTTTTATAATTGTGCCAAATATAGTTACCATGAACAAGAACGTATAAAATCCAGAACCATCATGTCAGAGTACATTTTTAGTGAAGACCTTAGTTAAATAACCTTCCATTGGAATAGTTACTTTAAATCGAGGTATAGGAAGAATACTTCAAATTACCTGAACATTTCAAAACTCTTAGAATACACAAAGTGATTTTTCAGACTGTAGTAATACTAGTCTAATCAAAATAATTACGATGCAAAAGATTCCTTTCTATTTCTTCACAGTTTGTCTCTCTGTGGACCCATGGCTGCATATGTCAATCCACATGGTTATGTGCACGAGACACTGACAGTGTACAAGACTTGCAATCTCAACCTGATAGGCCGCCCTTCTACCCAACACAGTTGGTTTCCTGGGTAAGTGAACTTTTTGCTCTATATTTTCAATGTATCAAGTTACCTTTGTCTTTGTATAATGTAAAATGTCTTCTGGAAGCACCCAACATTTTCAAAAATTAAATTGTGTAAGTGTAGTCTAGACCCCAGTTAAGATTACTTTAAGGTTAAAGGGTTCAAAAATAGAGGGAGACACTATTAACCTGTGTGTTTAGCGGAGACGAATTTTAATAGATATCGTATGCAGCAAATAGAGTACTTCTGTTTGGTTAAACGTAGTAGAGTGCTGGTACGCTTACTTGAAATTTACACGATTAAATATGTGAATGAGCATGTGTGATTACCATTTCTTTATTAACTAGCATTAGCTCCTGTAAGACCAGTTTCTCATTTCTTACTATTAAAAGATCCACATGGGCTATCAGGCTGAAAAAAGAGTTATTTATAAAACTGAACACGTTCAAAAACGTAAAACAACAACATTTATTTCTATAGCACCTTTTCTAATAAAGGATGTAGCTCAAAGTGCTTTACAAAATATCAAAGAAGTAGTTACATGCAAAAGAATTGCTCATTAAGTATCATGTGAACATGTACTGTAAAGTAATTTGTAAAGTAGCTGTCTCTGCTTTTTCTTAATCTTACAAACGCTCAACTTGCACTCCTTATGTCACATGGTGCCCTTTAATTTTCTTGGGATTAATAAAGTATCTATCTATCTATCTATCTATCTATCTATCTGTCTGTCTGTCTGTCTGTCTGTCTGTCTGTCTGTCTGTCTGTCTGTCTGTCTGTCTGTCTGTCTATCTATCTATCTATCTATCTATCTATCTATCTATCTATCTATCTATCTATCTATCTATCTATCTATCTATCTATCTATCTATCTATCTATCTATCTATCTATCTATCTATCTATCTATCTATCTATCTATCTATCTATCTAATCCTGTAGTGTAATTCATCAGATACTCTTTGTAGCATATTGTATTACTTAGAGCATTTACTGGCATCTCATATGAACCTGATTTCTACAATGCCATGTGAACCGTTATTCCAGTTAGAGAAATCAGGTTATTGGCCTCTGAGAAACCTGATTAACAGAGGTAGACTACTCCACGAATAATCTGATTATGTGGCCAGATAAACCCTTAATCTGGTTACTGTAAAATATGCCATCATTTTATTTAGAGGGTAACATATCTCACAGGACATACAAGGAAGAGCTTTCATATTATTTTAGCTGTTTTTGTGAAGTGCAGAAAAATAGTTAACACCAGTTTTTTATATCCACACAGAAAATCTTCTTTTGCTTATTTACTTAAGCCCCACATAGAGAAACAGTTGCATTTCTTTGAAGGTTGCTTTTGACATGTTTCTTTGCTTTGCAAACCACAAGAAGTGGTATTTTGATCTGTTGTTTTTAAGAGGGCATAAAGTTTTGTAATTCAGTAGTAGTAAATGTACCACGGAAAGCAATCATTGCAATTCTCCTTTGCACAAAGTAAACTTAAAGCTGTGGTTAGCTGTTTTTAGCTTTGACTTGTTTCAAGTGGTCCACAGACATGCATAGGATTTTACGTGTCTTCTGGAAATTGCTTCCTAGAAGTTTTTTTCTGGTCTTGTTTGTAAGTTGCATAAAAAGTTGTACTACCGCATGTGCTATATCTTGTGCAATAGTTTCTAAGAAACTTAAATTTAAGGAGCAGATGTAAATGCTTGGATTGCCAGGGTTGTGCTCTTCTTCAACCTACATAACAGTAGGTTTATGGAATCGTTACTGTCTTGTGTACAGAGTACTCTGAAATTCTTACTTCAGTATGCAATGCATTGCCATCCCTGGCTCTGTGATTAGTGAGAAGAACTACCTTACTTAGAAACCTCTGTCTTCCTTAAGCAATACAGGACTAATAATATCACCTTGGCTTGTAGTATTCTATTATGTAATATGAAGTCAATCAATCATTCCTTCCTGACCCTTATTGTAAATGAACATTCAAAAAATTCATCCAGTTACATGGCATTGGTGGTAGGCTGCATATCATCTACCACCAATACACATTTCATCTGATTGAAATGGATGCCCTCCCTCTAGAATATGTCCTATTATTTTGGTATATCTAGAAAAACTGCCACCACTGACTCCTTTACTGAAAAAAAAACTTAATTTTATCAGTTCCTAAGCATACTAATGCATTACATTTAGATAGATAGATACTTACTTTATTAATCCCAAAGGGAAATTCACAAGACGAGTCTCGGCGCGTAAAAATCCATGTCCAAGTAGTAAAAAGTGTCCAGGGAATGAGTCCACATAAAAGAAAGTGGTGGGTGTGATCAGTGAAATAGATAAAAAGATAGAAAGATAAAGTCGTACACGGAGCTGCTGGAAAGGCTGCCACTCGCAGCGGCGCCTGAGTCATCTAATTTTATCATCATTTTATTTTATTTAGTCACCTACATTTTGATCTATTCTGAATTTACACTGACATACTCAGACCTTATGTTATTATTTAATATTGTATTTAGTTGATTTTGTTCAATCTTAAGCATAGTACTGATATTTTAATCCACACATATCACTGATATTAACAAAATAAAAATAGAAGTCAGGTAAATGTGTGGAAACCACTCATTCCATCAATCTTGTTTCTATAGCTGTTAACTAAGTTGTCCTAATTTAATTTTAAAGGTTCTAAACATTTTGGCTTTAACTACAGAACTCAGTCATTTGTTCCACAACCCCACATCTTTTAGTGTGAATGTTAACACCATGGCTTCAGTCTTCAATGCCCTTCCTGTTAATTTCTACTGCCGTCCTCAAGAATGTGATTCACTGTTTAACTGAAAGAAGTCTGCTGTACCAACTATTTCAATGTCTTGTACAATTGTGAACACCTAGACTAAGCACCACATAGCTTTCTCTGCTCAAGACTGAAGAGGTGAACATTCCAAAGTCTCTCAGTGTAAGACATACCTTGTAGTCCCAGGATGCACTTGGTTGCTCTTCTCTGCACAGCTACTACTGCTGTAGTGCCTGTTTTGTAGTGTGGTGGTTAGAACTACACACAGTATTCCAGATGGAGTTTCATAAGCACATGAGGTAGCCTGAGCATTGCATCCCTTCTTTATTGTATATGTAAAAGATATTACATTAATACATAATAATTTTGTCTTTTTTAATCACTTCTGTTGATGCATACCCCTAAATCCTTTTCAGAGGTTTCTAACTTTAAGAAAGTGTTTCTTATGTTGTATTTAGTGAGAAATCAAGCAAAATTACATCTTTTGTTGGCTAACTAAAACGATTATAATATGCAAGTTTTTGAGGCAACTCAGGTCCCTTCTTCAGGTCCCTTCATCTTGTTTGAAGAAGGGGCCTGAGTTGTCTCGAAAGCTTGCATATTGTAATTGTTTTAGTTAGCTTTATCTTGTATTTATAATGAATTTGTCTTTTGCCCACGTGTAGCACTTTGCACTTTCCTAAATTAAACCTCATCTTACAAGTGTTTAACCAGATTTGATAAGTGCGCTGGCCTTCTTGAATTATTTTGGTGGATCTTCAAAATCTGTCATCTCTCCATTTTTTTGTGCCATCTGAGAATTCTGCAAGTTTACTAACAATACCAGAATCAATGCATTATTATAAATTAGAAAAAGTACCAGGTACTTGAGTATGTTGTAAGCTTTGTATTTGTCTCCTACTCTAATAGCCTGTTCATAAAAGATTATTTTCTCATAAACACATGCTGATTGTATTTACTCAATTATTTTCATACAAGTAGTTTTCTAATTGTTAAATTTATATTATCAGAACTGATAGTTTTTTATATATACATACTTGCATTGCTTTGGGCATGAATGCTATAACAGGTTGTAGATAATATAAAGATTGATTTTTGTGTTATCCATCCATCCATTATCCAACCCGCTATATCCTAACTGCAGGGTCACGGGGGTCTACTGGAGCCAATTCCAGCCAACACAGGGCGCAAGGCAGGAAACAAACCCCGGGCAGGGCGCCAACCCACCGCAGGGCACACACACCAAGCACACACTAGGGACAATTTAGGATCACCAATGCACCTAACCTGCATGTTTTTGGACTGTGGGAGGAAACCGGAGCACCCGGAGGAAACCCACGCAGACACAGGGAGAACATGCAAACTCCATGCAAGGAAGACTTGGGAAGCGAACCCAGGTCTCCTTTCTGCGAGGCAGCAGCGCTACCCACTGCGCCACCGTGCTGCCCCTTGTGTTATCCAATTAAATGAAATTGTTCTTGTAACTTCATTATAGATTTCTGTGTTCATACAGTTCCTGAATCTGCATTCTTTCCTATAAGGAAGTGCAGCTGTTTGTAATCTTTCTAAACTTGTATGATGCAATACAAATTGAGTGGTAGTTTTGGCACAAATATTTCAAAGGTGGACAGCAATGATTAACTACTCTGACAATCAAACGCAAAATTAATTGGTGGGTTGATGCATTTTTAGTAAAATTCTCAACTCAATGTCCAGCTGTCAGAGTAATGCAGAGATTTGTAGAATTTCTTAGACGGTTATGGAAACCATCATACCTTTCCATGTATCAGCTGAATCATTCCTCTAATAATTGTACAAGTGAAAATATTAAGGAAATAATGTAGCTGCATCACAGAAAAAAGCTAAAATCACCATCTCAAGTTTTTCCTATTGTGGATTTTAACTTGGACTTATTAAATTTGAGTCTATTTTGTTTTTGTGTATTTATATATGCATTGCATTTAATTACATTACAGCTTTGATTAGCCAACAATAGTTCTTTTTAAAACAAAAGAGTTGTATATAAAAATTCTGCATATTTTAAAAAGGATTACAGCATGTAATTGAAAACGTATTAGGTAACTTGGGATTCATTTATTTGCAAAGTAGGTAAACCACAAATTAATTTATTTTATTATAATCAGGTGCTAAAATAATTGGAGACCAAGTTACCCAATCTGTCATTAGTAGAGTTGATCAGTGAAATTCACCAAACCGTTTTTCCAAAGTGAATTTGCCAGGTTTGGCAGTGATCTTGTTCACCAAAGTTTTCCCTGAAAATTCTCAGTGCTTCCAGCATAGACAGACATGTTTTTCCCAGTGTCCCATCGTACTTTGTGAGGACACGTGACTTCACAGAGTTGTAGCCACTATTTTAGTTGGAGAGGTCACTACCTGATCCGCGCTACTCCATCTTACGCTTTATGGTACTTCTTAATCTGCTTTGCACATGCGTAAATAATTTGCTGGGCATATATGCATGTGTGATACCACTGCCCGATCAGTACTCTAGCCAGATTTGCACTCTGCAAGTCTTTTTCTTTTTTTAAAAAAAAACTGTTTCATTTGAGGGGTATATTAGCTAACTATAATGAGAATATTGTGAAAAATATTTTGTTGTTCTGCAGAGGTTCATTGTACGTTGTGTCTTCACTGCTAGAATAAGAATGTTATGTGCCTTGCTACGTAGCGCGGATCAGGTAGTGACAGGGGTAGCCGCCCGAGTATACAGCACAAATCCCTTGCATCACTTGCTCTGAAGGTGTTAGTTAGTCTTACTGATAGAAGCTCAGGAAATGCATAGAGAGGGTAGGACTTGAAATATTGTGGACTCAGAATATAATCTCATCTCAGGGAGGCATGGTGGCCTAGTCCAGAATAGTTGGCACATATTTCTCTAGCCCTCAGGAACAATTTTAAAGACCATTGGACCATTATAATCCACTCACAACTAGTTAAGTTCTCCTTCCCCATTGACTTTCAAAGCATTTTGCAGAGTTCACTGAATTTTCTGAGCATTTCCACATTTTCGCCAAACTTGAGGTGAAGCGAATTCACCAAGGTTTGCTCATCACTAGTCATCATTATACAGTCTGAGATGCCTTCTACTTGTGTAAAGAAGACAAACACAAATAATTTTTGTCTGAGAGATAAGTGAAAAACAACTAAATGGACCTCAGATGACTTCAAGGAGATTGTTGTCAATATTCATTATTTTGGAGAGCATTATAAAACCAGTACAAAATATTTTTGAATTCGCTTCCCATACAAAGAGAAGAAAACCAACTTCCAACCAAATTTTCAGCCTACGTCGTATACCTTTGTAAATAACATATATATTTTTTTTCATCTTGTTGGTGAAACTAAGGAAATAGTGCTTTAATATTAAAGTGGAATATAAACAACTGTCATTTTGTTTTGTAGATATGCCTGGACAATAGCTCAGTGCAGAAACTGCGGGTCACATATGGGCTGGAAATTTACTGCAACTAAAAAAGAAATGTCCCCACAGAAGTTTTGGGGATTAACACGTTCTGCACTTCTTCCTCAGATCCCTAAGACAGAAGATGATGAAGGGGAGCAAAACACCAGGCTTCTTTGTCTGTAAACATGTTTGCGAAAAAAAAGTGAACAAAGTGTTTGTTAAAATAATTTAGTTTCTTTATCTGAATCTACTTGGAACACTAAGGTACTGTTCTGTGACTTGGCTTCAGCTCGAGGTTAGGTTTATTGTTGTTCTGTTTGAGCTAGTAACACACACACACACTTTCTTTAGTAAATCAGTGCCAAGGTCCTATGTAAAGCAGCATGCTTTGATAAACAGGTAAGAAGCCCTCAAAGAGAGGGAACTGCATAATGAAAAACCCCTACTCAGTGCATAATTCCTCCCAGGTATTTGTGTTTCCTCAGTATTGTGCGTTTTTGTATATATGTATAATGATGCTGAACTTTGCAGCTATTTGTTAATACAGTAGCTTTGGATGCCCCACTGAAGTACTGCACAATTGCAACCGCGTACCTTTAAATGGAAATCTTGAGAAAAGTCGGCAAGGCAATTTTTGTATTTTGCTTTACAAGCATTTTAAGAAGAGCGTCTCTGTGACTTGTACATTTCAACCAGATGCAACTTGATATGTAAAGTGAATCTGAACCTCTGATAAACTATTAAAGTGCTTAAGGAAAGTGATCTAGTATTATGAAAAAGGCTGTGATAAGAGCAGTTAAAACTATCACACCTTTCTTTAATGTTGCTGTAGTTCTATTGAATGGAACTATTTATAATTTTAAAAATTGGTGTATACACTTCTTTTGCATTTTTTATTTTGTGGATTTTGTTTATAGTTCAATGAAAGTTTTATTATTATTATTATTATCTTTTTGATTGTTCAAAATAGGTTCTGGAGCTGCTGTTTAGACATTAAAGTGAGACTTAGTAACTACTTCACCCTGACTCTCATTTCTCTGCACTTACAGATTCATTTCTTCCCCAGTAGACTTTTGATAACATTTATAATAATTCAAAATGTACAGCCTAGCAAACCTTATGTCATATTTCCTTTCATGTGTCTAATACCTCTGTAACAGCAAATGCTCTTTGTTTCTTTCAGTAAAGATTGTTGTGAATCTCTTTGGCATATCTGCTTGCTTTTTTAATACCTGTTGGATTGAAATCTGCTATAGTTTGATCCAGAGCAAATACTACCAAATCTGAAAAGTTGTGTTTACTGTACTCTGCAGTGCCTTGGAAAAGTATGCAAGTCCATTAAAAGGTTTTCAAATTTTGCTTGATTACATGTGGTATTTAGTCGTATCCTTCCAGTCTCAAACTTCAGTGCTCAAGAAGAGAAATTTTAAAGGCAAAAAATTAGATCTTTGTCCGCACATATCTTGGATATCAAACACAGGTATCTTCCTTAAGAATTCAGACCCTAGACGTTAATACTCGGCTACCGGTTAAATGTGAGTAGTTTCAAGTCATTTTGTTACATTTGTTCCAGCTTATTTAAGTTCCTAGGACATCACTTGTGGAACACCATTTTCAGTTTGACATTTTACTTAAGGTCATTGACTTGCTTGAAAGGTGACTCATCTCCTAAGATATACTAGAACATGCTTTCTTACAGTATTATCCAATAATGTACTCCATTTCGTTTTTTTATTTTTAAAATCTCAGTTATTTTCTACTGATGAGCATCCTTGAAGCAGAATGCATTCTGTTTATATCCATACTTCACTCTGTGGATGACTTTCTCTAGAGAATGGGTACTTTGAATTTTTGGCTAAAAAGCTCAAACTTGATCTCATCAGACCACAAGACTGTACCCAAAATGTAAGTGGTTCTCTATTATGCATTACACATAATGATTTTGCCAGGTGATGATGAGAGAGTAACTCTTTTTTTTTCTTTACAATCTCCCATACAGACAGTTGTTATAGTTGACCAATGCACGTTTATTCAATTGTCAGCCCCTGATGATTTGAAATTTTCAAAGATGATTGTTAGTCTTTTAGTGACATCCCTCATAAGTCTCATTTTTGTTTGCATATTGAGCTCTGACTTACCCTTTATATATATTAGAAGAAGTACCTGGGTGGAGTGATGCTGAATCCATATCTTTGTTATTAAGCCAGTGGTGGTCAGAGGGGAGACTGACCTTCATGTTGTTTTCCACTTTGTTCCAGCCTTTTCATTTTTATCACATTTGTTCAGTCTTCCTCAGATTGTTACTCTAGTCTTCATTGTCCTCCCTTAATATTTACTGTGTGACCAATAGTTCTTGAGACATCCCGAGTTTATTTTGGCAGAGGCCAATAAGAATGCAGTTACTCTCTTTTGAATACAGAGAGTGACCAATAGTACATGAACGTTGGAGCTAAAGCTTAGGCAAGCGTCAATTTTTAAAAATTATATTTTGTATATGTTACTTACTCTGTCTGGTTTGTACTGATGGCCAAAACCATTTTTTTAATCTCATGTTTTCATGGAGAACGGAGATAAGGACATTTTTGACAAAATGAGTCGCATGGTGACGAACCATGATAAAAAATATTAAAAGCATCTATGAAAGAAACCTTTTGTTATTTGTGACACAAAATTCACATCTCAATTCAT
The DNA here is from genome assembly GCF_900747795.2 of Erpetoichthys calabaricus. NCBI lineage: Eukaryota > Metazoa > Chordata > Cladistia > Polypteriformes > Polypteridae > Erpetoichthys > Erpetoichthys calabaricus. The sequence continues at coordinate 75,345,989 of NC_041411.2, read as the reverse complement.
CCAGTCATATGCTCACAGCATGCGAAAGAAACTTTTTGCTAAAATAATGGTACATAAGTATTTCTAGAAAATGAAAGTAGTCCACAAAAATTAATTTTTGGTGTAATTCTTTAAACTTGAATATTTTAGCAAAAAAACGCATTTGCTTTGCATGTTGTGAGCATACAACTGGATGCCTTAACATATGGATTATGCGACACAACTAACAAGATTTTTTTTCATGGACATTTTTGACATTAGTTGCTGTTTTCTAGTGTTAGTCGTCGTAAGCTCCTGTTCTATCAAAAATGTTACTATATCCATTCTCCATGAAAACATGAGATTACGTTTTTTTTTCCTTTGGTCATCATTACAAACCGTATGGTGTAGTTAACATATGAATAAATATAATTTTTGGGTGCAGTATTCCTTTAATGTTTAAAGTATTTGCCAGCAATTAAATAATTTTGCCTTTAAACTGTTTTCATTTTGAGCATGCAGTTACTGATTAAAATAAAGATGTGTAGCTATCATTTTTACGTCGGCAAAATGTTTAAGCTTTTAAAGGGTTTAAATACTTTCACAAGGTATCATATAACCCTATTTGTATGTGTGTTGAGCAAGCCCAATATCTTTATGTACTTACTGCTGCGTATATGCTGGGTCTCTTGAGTCTTCTGGATAAGTTCAAAATGGGTGCCTGATCTGGTCAAAAAATTTAAACTTGACCGGACTTCTGGTAGTGTTTGATCTAAATCAGAATTAATAGTGAAAATGTGCCTTAAAGCTCAAGTTCATAATTCATTTATTTGCTAGCAGTTTGACTTGGAACCTTTTCCCTTTCCTCCTTCACATTAAATCGTAAACCTTAGGAATAGTTTGCATCTAATAAAAATAAACAGTGTTGTGCAGTCCATTTCTATTAAGTTGTTGTGGGGAATGGGGTGGTCCGCTGGTCTAGTTTAGGTTCCAGGCATTAGTGCACAGTTGAGGGCAGGTAGCATGGCGTGATTGAGGTATGTTAATATATATCACACAACAGTGGTGACAGGTTATATTACTTTGTATAAAATAATTGTCTTATTTTTAAGTTTTTTTGTTTTTTTTCTAAATTAAGGATGTATTTTATTACATAAATTCATGACTATTTTTCTGCTTATGTGAAGCCTAAATAATGTTTATTTTCTAGATCTCTGCTCACCCACAGCGCATATCAGGTATTGTTTATGGTCATTGGTTTTAAATAAAGTTTGAGATTTGTAAACTTAAGTCAGCAATAAACAGATAATTTATGAAAATTTAACTTTGTGTCTCACATTATTTTTTGTTGATTCTTAATGAATGGTGTAATTTGGAACTCCTATACTATGCATATTTTTCTATTTATGTATGAATATAGATTGTAATGATTTTTATAAAAGTTCACTGTGTTTAATTTTATGTATGTGAATTATTCCTAAAGTATTGGCTGTTTTGGAATTGCCAAGAAAAGTTTTGATAATATTATAACTATGGTATTTCTTCTGTCATCTCACACTTAAATGAAAAATGATGTTGTCTCCTAGATTTATGTGTTAATAATTCAATGTGAGAAAATAGCTGACAACGGCATGTCATTTTAGGTGTGAGAAGAATGATGGGGACCGCTAGTTACTATACCATTCACTTTAGATTTGTAAAACATGCAGGGGGTGATCAGGAAGCTTTTTGCCTTACCCAGTCAAACAAAACAAGTTTTATTTTTAACATAATCCCCAGGAACAGTAATGCAGATGTTAAAACTTTAATGAAATATTTCTTATGCTGCTCAAATAAACCATTTTGTCTTGTTCTGTTCCCCACTCTTCTGTACTTGACTTGATGTCATCTTCATTATTGACATAGCACCTCCTATGAAGACAGCTCTTCAGAATTGAAAACAGGTGGTAGCCATGTGCAGCCAGGTTTGGAGATCAGAAGGTGGCATGAGAATGGTATAATATTAATATACTAAAACACATAATTAGATTAAAAAAAATACTTTTGAAACCAACTGTTGCACTTACCTACTGTCATAAACTAGAGAGTTTCTAAGCACAAAGTCCCAGAAATTACTCAAAATGTCTACTAGAGGGATAAAAACTTTCCAAACCCAGCTAGCCACAAAAACAGCAAGCCTAGAATCTCTATGACTAAAAAGATTTATTTTCACAAAAAAATCTCTGGAAAACAGTGAAACTCTGAAGAGCACAAAAGAAAAAAGTCACGTTAAATGGACAATCCCGAATAAAATGTTCATTGCACAAATCCAAAGAAAAGTCATCAAACAGAGAGAATCGCAATAGGAACTCACTAATGCCACCTCATTTAATGAACCCCAGGGGACTGTGTTTTTTTTTCCTTAGACTTTAATAGGGCTGAGAGTCCCACCTCTTGGGGGACCAACCACAAAACACATGGCATAGAGTAAGAGATACCTAAATACATAAAAATTAAATGGTCAAAAATATTAACATAAAAAGAATAAAAAACAAACCTAACAGGTATTAAAGAGAAATTTGAACTCCCACCAGAGGAGAACCCTGGCTGAAATATAACAACTACAGGTGAGTATTAGTAGAAATTAAATCTCAGGAACTGGTTGGCCAGCTAGCCTGGGAAAATACACATGGCTGGGACATTAACAGGGCTGGCAAATGGACTGGGAGTTGAAGGGTTTGCATCGAGGCACTTTTAACCAGTTTCACAAAATTAAATCGGCTCCAAATATCAAAGAACAGGGACACTTCACATTCTGTGAGTTCAGCCTTCACAGAAAGAAAGGAAGATTCCCACAACTCTCTGAGTAAAGAAGTGTTTTGTGGTTACATTCCTAAATGAACTTGCCCTTAATCTCCAAATGGGAATGCTCATAGTTTACTCAAAGCTTTACAAAATTAGGGTGTTCATCTGCCAAGATAGTAAATGCTTGCTGCTGATGTTGCATCCATGCGCAGATTCTGTGGTCCACCACATGCTGCTAAGTGAGGAAGTGTAATGTGATTGTTGTATTTTATTGTATATCATGAAGGTTGAGCATGAAAACTGTCAAACAGAAGCACCTGAGCATCTCTTTATGACAGCTGAATTCTTTTCAGTTTTGTTTAGAAACTGCTGCATACTAGGTATAGGTTTTTATTTTTGGATCGAATGTGTTACTGTATGTCAATATGCTATTTCGACTGACTTGCAACACTTCATTTTTCTTAACTCCAATGAATGTTGCCCTGTGGCAAATTTGATGTCTATTAGAGCCCACTGCCTCTCTTACACCATAATTATTTAGATGGGCCATTTGACCTGAGAGCTTGTCTTTAGAGAAGGAAACCTACATGACGACAACACAATGTCACACACGTACGCCTTTGGGACAGCTTAATGGCTCTGGTGGTGGTAATTCCTCACCAGTCCACAGGGTGACACTGTATTCTAATGCCTCTTCTCTTCCTCCTTCTACAGCCTGGATGAATGTCAACCTCACCACCTCTGACATCACGTCCGTTGTTTCGTCCACCTGGGCCCACCTCTTCCTGCCTGGCTTTCACTTAACCGGATGCATTGCCATCTTGGATAGCCTGATCAGAGGCTTGCGTCCTTAGTGGCGTTGTTTTGCTGAAAATCTTCAGTAATTTTACCTTTACAATAAATGGGGTTGCAGTGTCGTCCCAAATCTTTCTCTTGTCCTCTTTTACAACAACTGTTCACACTTATTTATGATAGTTGGTAGTGTCAGAAGTGAGACATTAAGCATTCCTGAAATGTTCAGCTTTAAGAGCCCCACTCAGAATCCAAACTGTGTACTGTATGTCAACAGTATTAGCCACGGGTTACACTCAAGATAAGTTACCTGAATGCATCATAGTGCCACACTAGGACAGAATAGGATGTCTCCAGTAACCATTAGGAATCCTTACATCTAAAGCATTGCAAAACACAAACTAGATAGATATAGATAAATGTAAAGGCCAGCACCTCTGCTCTAATGTAAAATTAAAGAGGGATGAAATCAGCAGTTTTGTACCCCATACACTCCTTACTATCCCTGACTGCAAGTCTTCCTTCACTTCACAAGGAACAGAATGACAGTTTCTTCTTATTCAAGCGAGCACTGCTTTAATTTACATATAAGCATGAGGCACTTGTATATATTTTGAAATGGGAGGCCATTTGTGCCACTGCTTCCAGTTTCCTTGCCAGATAAACTGCCAGTTGTTTATAAGATTGGTAGACGTGGATGCCGCTCCTGAGGGCTTTTATCTTATTTTTTGGTCTCTCCGCTGAGCACATTAACAGGAAATTGAAACTTTCTAAATGTAAGCAGTTATTTTTTCATTAAGGGCCATCAGGAGAAATGAGAGTGAAAGCAGAGGCTGGATACAGATATTGATAATCTGGTAAGCTTTTTTTTTTCTTCTTCAGCTGAGCAGCTCTTTATTTATAGGGGGCTTAATAAACAATGCTTTGTGTACTAGCTACTCCAAGATGAATCTTGATTCTTGATAAAGTGGATACTCCCAGTTTCTGTATCTTAATTGTTGTTACTTTACATAGCTCCTTTCATCAATAGCAAAAGCGCAAAGCAGAAGAGAACAGAAATTAAAGTTAAATAACACAAAACTGGGCGTTACAGAGAAACCTTAAATCATACGTGGCCTCTTTAGTTATGTGGAGTGATCTGATCCTAAGCATTTAGAGGCGAGTTAATGAAATAGTGAATAACCCTGGTTGTCACAGCATTGTTTCACACTTGTTTATGTACTTTTTTATTTTTCTTTACAGGAATCTATTCTTGTCCTCTACTAGACTGATATTCAAACAGTCTGTAATTCTGTAGCAAGTGATGAATTGAATCACAAATTAAGAAGCAGATCATATATTTGAGACAGTGTTGTAAGCCAGAATGGAGTGAAGAACAAAAGTGTACCTTTGAGACTTACCTGGGCTTATCATAGTACTCCAATGAGGTAAAAAACAAGTTTCTGTTACTTTAAATCACAATAAGGAATATGTTTACTTTAGAGTATAGTCATAACAATGCTACATAATGTCGATTGTCTTTTTTTTTCCCCATGCTATCGTTATTTTACAGTAGATTGCTTAATTTGTATTTCTTTTGGTACTCCACTCCTCAACTATCCTCGTCCAGGCCTGTCGTCTGTTTCTTAGCCAGCTAACTTTGTAAAGGGGCCACAAAGATGGGGAGGCAAACCACAAACTCACCCAACTTGGATTGAATGTCAAAATTTAATATGTCAATCTCTGAAAGGAAATCACTATGGATAAAAGATGATTATGAATATCTTTAGAAGTGTACATTACTCAAGTTGGTGGAAAAATCCAAAAAAGAGCATTTGGAAAGGACACGTTGCCACATACAGAGACGGCAATGAATTTCCTGGGTCAGCGCACTCCTAAGGGTGATTGGTGAGACCACATTTGTGTTTTTCTTTTTTGGGAGCGCTGAATTAGGTTCTCATTTCATTGTTTTAAATTTCTTGAGTGATTTTCATCTCACTGTTCAAGCTGAAATTATGATTTCCAAAGATGGGAAGGTCAAAACCTGAAGTGAAGTCAAAATAGCCAGTTAAACTAAGGCATTTGTTAATAATAATCCATTAATTAATTAATTAATTAACAAAAATCTTATATATAAAAGTCTACGCCTGAAAGTGTGTCTGTCTGTTCGGCCCAGAAGTGAGAGGTGGGGTCGGGGTAAGGGCTCCACCTCCGAGGAAACAGAAACTCGCTACAAGCGAGGCGAGCACGCCGGCAAAACGAAACCTCCGAAGAAAGAGTCACTCACTTAGCCGCTAATACACAAGCGATGCGAGCACGTCAGCAAAACGAAACCTCCTAGGAGAGAGATGCCCAGAGTAGTTCCTTTCAATTACCTGACATCTCTACATTTCATTTTTTTTTCTGACGATTTTCAATAGTTTCTAGGACCCCGGGCATTTTACAGCACAGGCTTACACAGCTAGTTAAATTCATACGAATTTATTCAGTTAAACTGAAAAAATGGTATGATATTAGCAAAATTACAATTAAATGAGACAAGCCTCCAAACTTTGAATGATCTGTAAAACACTTAATAATATGAAAATTAATTGAAACAATACTAAAAAATAATTACTTCATATTTATTCAAAGTAAATTAGTAAATTGGAGTATGTGAATTTCCCCTTGGGATTAATAAAGTTATCTATCTATCTATCTATCTATCTATCTATCTATCTATCTATCTATCTATCTATCTATCTATCTATCTATCTATCTATCTATCTATCTATCTATCTATCTATCTATTACTGTATATAGCGCCTTTTCTATCTATCTGTCTGTCTGTCTGTCTAAATTCAGGTAATGTAAACTCCAAAATACAAAAGCAAATGTCAGAACCAGATAAATCAGTGATATATAATGTCTCTACAGATGTGCTTTGTCATGGTAGGGTCCGAGGGTGACCCTTATTCCCATAATACGTTTTATTTTGTAGACCTTAAAAGAAGGTCTGAGATCTCACACTCTTAACCACACTGTCAGAATTGACTGCTACTGTTGTTCATCAATGTCCTCCTTACTTTCACATCTGTAACCCCAGGCAATTAGATGGAGTACCAGAACAGGCAGAAGAAAAATTACACATTTTTTTCACATATTATAGATAATATATTTTAATCTTCAAGTCGTAAAACTAGTGCCATAAACAAATAGAATGTGGCTTTGCGAGATGTGTAGTTCCAGGAGGTAGTTTCACTTGATACTCTGGTCAGGTCATCATGTGCTCTGCTCCCCATCTGACTTTTATACATCTTTCTTCCTTAGTGGCCTGTCCCGGTCACATTTGTTATGATTATGAATGTAAAGACCCCTGTCTCTCCTCCAGCCTTTTCTTCCTGAAGGTGGAAGGAGTACTTAAAACAATGCCTTCATCGTGGCTGCACAGAGTTATAGCAGATCACCCCCTAACCTCCTACCCATTCCAGTTGCTTGTCAGTTAATGGTCTTTCATCTGAGCCCACTTGTATTCCCTCAGGCCAGAAATGGACAGAAATTCTGAGATTTTTTGCCTATACTATACATCAACAAACAAAGTTTGCAAAGAGAAGAGCTCCAGAAACAAATGAAATCAAAAGCATAGAGAACAACTACTAACTAATGCTACAGCAATGCGGCTGTGATGACTGCAGTCTTAAATAGCACTCTCGGGTGATTGCAGAACCTTAGAAAGCAAATTGGAACAATATTGGTAATAAGGGACACAGAAGAAACTGCAAGTACAAAAGGAAACTTAAGTAAAACAGTTGCAATAGATAAGGGAGAAACAGAAAAATGAACAGGGATGTGGCACAGCTTTGGGCACTGGTTCTTCATTATATAAACCAAAAAGATTTTCAATTTTCGTCATGTTAATCAGCATTTATAAAATAATATAGTAGTGTATATGATCACACCAGACTTTCAGCGTGCAGAGACAAGTAGAAAACAAGGGTGGGAATGATGCACTTTGCCTTGAAAGTAACAGAATAGCAGATGCTGCAGTGGAGAATGCTTCAGAAGTATTCATGCCATAGGCATAGCGTAAGAAGAATGGCAAGTAACAGGTAATTTAATAGGAGTCCCTAAGACCAGCAGGTGATAGGAAGGCAATCATTTGGCAATATATTTGACCACCTGTTATGTATTATTCTGGACAATGATACCTGTGGATGCTTCGTTTAATCTGAGTTTGGGTTCAGAATCGTACAGGAGCATTGGGAGAATTTATGTATGGCAGCTTCAGGATCCCAAGAGGATAGTTCTCATCCTGGCTGTGTTTTAAAAGCTTTCTGCATTAGCAAGACCACAGAGTTGGGAGGTAAGGTACTATAAAACAGTCACTCAGCTGGCAGGAAAAATTAAATTAAAGTGAAAAGATTATGGAAAGAGATACAGTAGGGTTGTGTGTGAGAGTAGAGCAAGGGGGACAAACTGTGGCCCACGGCATCAATTTGTGCGGCCTGCACACAAATTTAAAACTTTTTCTTACCAAAAATGATAGTGACGTCAGTTTGTGCGGCCCACAGACAAGTTTAAACCTTTCGTGATTTCATTATCAAAAATGACAAATGCATAAACAGTGGAACATGTGAATAAATGAGCAAGCTCGTTTATAATGTTACATGTGTACAAGCAGAGGCTTGGACTTTGTCCTGCATGTAACCGTATGTGTACCGTTTCAATCGTACATAGTCGGAAGACTGGTTGCTATGTAAGCTCACGCGTTTGTTTGATTCCCTTGGTTTAATTCAGCCATGGTTGTCGCCCGAGTGCTGTATTACATTTCAAAATTTGTTATCCCTAACAATGAGTGTTACTGTTAAAAAATATAAAATTGAAGAGGAATTGAAGGGATGGACATACAAGTATTTTTTTCGTTGAAAGTAAAGCAGTGTGCCTAATATGCCATGACAGTCTTGCTGTTTTTAAGTTGTTCAACTTGAAGAGACATTTTCAAACTAAGCACAGTAAGTTTGGAAGTACTTTATCAGAATGTGAATTAGAAAAAAAAGGTAATTTTATTTGTTGTTTTCTTTGTGTAACAAAGTTTTATAGTTGTATGACTAATAAATGTATTAGTTCATTATTTAGTAAAGTTAGATTTTTTGCCACATGCGGCCCACTAGAGACCTAACAGATGTCCATGTGGCCCTCGGGGAGTAACGTTTGCCCACCTCTGGAGTAGAGTGTAAATTTGGTACTGAGATGTGAGAGGTGGACCAGCCAGCCCTCTGACCTAATAGACCAGGTACCTGACTTGTGCAGGAAGGTCCGGAGATGGAATACGTTTATTTTTCTTCCATTCTTTTATTGTCCTTCTCTCTCTTTCTATATCATATATTGTAATGACAGAGAGTATAAACAGTAATAGAATTGGGTCTCAGGATGGATACCCTGTTTAATAAGAGGCAGAATTCGACAATTTGGAGGTATAAATGAACACAGTCTTAAGGATGAGCCCATCTCTCACAAAGCTAACAAAATAGCATCGTCTCATGAGGTTCTGTCCTTTCCCAAAGCAGTTTCCTTAAAATGAACGCTGACGTCTGGGGATCATATTGTTCAAATATCAAAGTGACCACACAGAGGAGACTTTGGGGAGTCTGATGTTAAGGTTTGTCTGGAGTTTCTTCTTCCATTATAAGGAAAGAAATTGATTGACCGGGTAAAACACTTGTTCTTCCACTATATATACACACATACATACAGTATATTTATATGCATTTATATTTGTGTGTGTACATGAAGTAGCAGTAATAGTAATGTCACATTCAGAGTATAGTGCTTTATTATTGTGTGTATTTGTAGGCAGCTTGTTTTTTTTTTCATTTTGTACACATTGTGTTAACTTTGTAGCTTTATATTATTTCATTGTTTTCCAATCCTGCTGTTCTTTTGAAATGTTTGGGAGGACTAAAATTAGTTGTTAGGTGACAGTGGAGGGCCCTGAACCAAATAATTTTATTTTGTGAAATATCACATGACAGAGGAATGGTGGCAGTTGTACTATGTACGAAGAAACTGATCTAAATGAAATAAAAATTATGTGACTTCACTTAAGTGTAGACACATTGTCTTTCCTAGTTGGGTGTATTACTTTGCACTTCTACAAGAAAGACTTGGCAAATGCAAAAGAGGCAACTAAGAAGGGTCAGTGCTCTGCGTCATTGCACTTGATATCCTGAGGTGAAGGCTACAAACATGCTTTCTTTTCATATCTTCTAAAAAAAATTTTTTCTGTTTTCTTAATTAAGCTATCTCTTCTGTCACGTGTGCCTCTACGGAGCTTTGTGTTCCAAGTTCTAAAACGTGAGGAACTGCTCTTTCATTGACAATCACGTGGACAAAATTGAAAGGGAATATTTAAAATTGGAGCAAAGGCCTAAAACATACCATTTTCTTTGTGTTAAGAATAGCCCTCAAGATGCAGGCAGTGATAATGGAGTTGATGACAAGCACTAATTGTTTAGATGGCTCCTCCACCGCTTAGTCAAGTGCTTCTCTCTTGCGTTAATGATACATCACTTCATCCCATTAGCATGTCCAGCTGCTCGCTGGATGGACGGCTCTTTCAATGGTTCTCTTAAGACCATTACACAGGCTCCGCTTTAATTGCGAGAACTTTTTGAAACATGAATTTAATGAGTCTTTTTTATTCGCTCTGCTCTTTATACCTGAGTGTAATCATAGTGAAAGGGAGTGACTAATGCATTCAATTATTATGTTAATAAATCAGAAGATCTTATTCCATTAATGATACAAATACCATGTGGGTGAACACTTTGACTGTGGCACTGTAGAGAATATCTATTATTTCATAAAATTCTCCTGACCATCTTTATTTTCGCTTAAACTGTGACAAATGAGTCATAATTTGTTACTGTGTGAATTTTAAATAAGAAGCTTGGATTTGTAACATTATATGAAGACTGCTATATCAAAATCTATAGAAGTAATTATGTTATACTGTGAAGGTGACAAATGTAAAGAGAGAGTTGATGGACTGTTTGCTGAAATCTATCCTCAGGGCTGAGGTTTTATTTGTGACAAGAGTCCACCCCATTCTGACTTTCATCTTCTACCCTTAGAGAAAAAGCTTTGACTCTCTAAAACACTATAAAGGGAGACAAATAAACCATGCCGGCCAGTACAGTGTCAAAACTGGACATTGTAATCCTTCATTTGTTCATTTTTCAACACAACATAAATAATACAGTACTGCAAGGAGTCTAAGCTTATGTATCTCAGTAGTAGCAGTTAAATAGTAAATCTCATACTCAAAGACAATGATGGAAATTAAAGAACTTGGTCCCAAGATGGACTCCAGGAAGAACCTCTTCAGACAAATGGTTGTTGTCACCTGAAGCAAACTCCCAAGTCATGTAGTTTAGTTGACAACTGTGATGGACGGCCAGCAGCTCAACCCGGATGGGACACCCAAAGAATGGAAGGAAGGGGGAAGGTAGCTGCTTTGGGATACTGCCTCCCCCAAGATGCTAGATGGCAGCTTCCCTGCAGCATAGGGGTGCTTCAGATTCCTGCAGGGCACAATGGGATCTAGAGTTTGGCATCACCGCCCTGCTGGGTACCGCGGGTGCCACCAGGAGACGCTGCAGGTAGACCTGGGAGACTCTACTCTCTACATAGCCCAGAAGTACTCCAAAGTCAAGGAAAAGGACGGAAGGTGTAATCAGAATATAAGTTTAATATGTCACTGTGCTCTGCGCAAATATTTTAAATCCACTTTTCTTTCTACTCACATGTACCGCTAACACAAGGCCAGATTTAGCACACAGGAGTTCACCATATAAGAACTACTAGGCAAGCATTAGAAGACAAAACAGGGACAAGTGTGAAATGGACATTTCTGTGTGTCAAAGTCAGCATGAAACTGTATCCTCTGTGCCTTGTTTGGGAATGGCATGATTCACCAAAGTGGGGGCCTGCACATGAAGGAAGAGTATAAAGTTTTGGAACATTGCCCGGCACACCTTTGAAGCCGACGGATGGATGGGAGATAACGTCATCCGATCCGGAAAATCCTTCCAACGCAGCGACGAAAATGGCAGACTCTATACATCAGGCTCCCACTCCCGAACTGGGTTTTTGTCATGGCTTCCTCGTGTGTTATGCAGTGTAAACCGTCATTAAACAAAGTGAAGTTATTTCTCCTTTGTGATTCCTTACCACCGTATCAATAAAGGAGGGGTATCACCTTTTTATATTATATCTATATAGTTCCATGTTATGTAACATGCTGCAATTATGAAAGAACTTATTCCAACAAGGAAGGACAGAAGTACTTCCGGGCTGAAGAAAATGCAAGTTCTCCAGTTGACCCAGAAGTGCTAGCAAGTCACGTGGATGGAAGAACACAAGCACTTCCGGGTCAAGGACTGCTGGAAACCTAGCAAGCGAGCCGGAGTTGGGAAGTAGAGGGCAGAGCTTGCTGGGAGGTGTGGAGGAGAGATTTGTGCTGATTTATTATGTTTATTATTGTATTGCCCGTGTATGGTGGCGGAACTGCTTCAGGGCCCTACTACAAGAAGAAGAAGAATTAAATACCTTCTTGGTGATTTTACCCCGTGTTCAGTGAGTCAGTCTGTTGGGTTAAAAGGGGCAAAAGTGACCCCCAGCGTCTTACATAACCTTGACAGCTTTTAAAAAGTATGTTTATCTGGATGAGTTCTGAAATGTCTGTCTATCCAGATGGACTGAATAGTCTCCACTCGTTTGTTAAAATTGTTATATTCTTATAATGAGTATGGCAGTAATCAGTCTGTTCCTTAATAACCCATGCCACTGTGGTTATTTGGGTGTGACGGATCTTCACGTGTCATCCCATCTCTTATAAGCTTCTTCTCTTGAGGAGGACTGAAGTTTCTAACCTCCTCATTACTTCTCCCGTGGCTGTCTTGAGTATAGCAAGTACAACGTCAGCCAATTAATCTCTGTTTCATATAAAACGTTTGAAAGCAAGCTCCCTGATAACACGCCTTATAAAGCAAAAAGTAAGAAAATGCATGCATGGTGTAACATTGTGGTGCCTTTGTAGACTTGGTTTATCTTGATTAAATGGAAGAATTCCAGCACACCTTCTCTAACTCAGCGGGTAAGAGACATTCTGTACTTCCTTAAAAATATTTAAAAAATACATTCTCTCTATAAGTATAAGTCCAAAACATTTTTAAAACATGACAGGAATTCATGAATATAATTTTAGAATAAGCATGCCAGGCCTTTGATTGAGTCTGTTATGCTATTAATTTGTTCAATCATATTGAAAAAGTTAACTGGGTTTTTCCTGCTGCTTTTTTCTTTTTCTCTTTACTAGAGTGAGGGTTGAATCTTGTTTTTTTTTTTTTTGTTTGTTATATTTTTGGGATTGATTTTGTAATCAATTGTTGTGTTTAATATATTAATATTAGTATGATTGAGTGATATGCATCTGTAATGTTCTGCCTAATAATCTAAAAAAAAGAACAGAAAGTCATAGAGATCCAAAGTCAAAGCAGTTGCTTAAGGTGGACAGCAATGTTTTCCTCTGGCTAAGAGTCATAACTATTTAATTTAAGGAAATTCTATCTATCTATCTATCTATCTATCTATCTATCTATCTATCTATCTATCTATCTATCTATCTATCTATCTATCTATCTATCTATCTATCTATCTATCTAAACTGCAGCCTAAATGTGAGTAGAGCAAGAGTAGTCGGCAGGATCCAAGATTTAGAGAGAGAGAGCAAAGTTAATTCAGTTGTGCCACATAAATAGCTGGAGTTTGGATTTTTTAAATATTATATAGAGTTTTAAACAGCAAAGTGTTAAAATAATATATTATTAATAAACAATTATTTTCTCCCTTTCACTAGTTCCAGTCCTTCACCTAACAATCCCCCATGCACCTCCCCATATCTGTCATATTTGAAAGCATGTAAGGATAAGGTCTAAAATCGCTCTGGGGTTGGAAAAGAAGTGCTGTATCCAGGAAAGGCTGCCATATTTTGTGTAATAGCAGGGTAAACTTTACTTTCTGCAGTTTCACATGGTATACAGTAACATGTCCCTTTGGCATTGGTAAATGCTGTGCGGTGTGGAGTTCTTCCAGATAAACCTGATTAGTTGGCAAGCCAGCAATGTAAGTTAAAAGAGTTCAGTTAGTTGATGAGGGTTAATATAAATTCCAGATGTCTTCGTTAAAGTAGGCATCCAGTAAAGTCTGAGCCTGAGGAAAAGACAAAACTTCCACAAAGGGAGTTTGGTGCCAGGTGGTACCTGAGACCATTGAAATCAAATCCTAGGCATGTTTTAGAAAGTTAGAGTTTAGGGAAATGGTAGTGATGTACAATTTTAACTTGTATTAGTCTGTGTGCAGCAAACATTCTTGAAAAGTGGCTTTCTATCCATCAGTTACTGTGAATATAACATTTTACTCTTAGTATTGTTTGAAGGATGGTCCAAAATGGTTTGTCATTTTCCATGTCCTCTGTAAACACATATGGGTATTTCATTTAAAAGTCTATATGCACGGTTGGTTGGGTTAATTTAGTAGTTATGAGTGTAATCTCCATTTAAATGTGGTGCCAGCAACAAAGCAGGGAGCAGTTTTACATCATTTGTAGCAAAAGAGATGACAATTCAGGAAAACTACTGAAGGTTCATCAGCTATGACCGCGAGAGAAAGACAAACATTCGGCAAGGTTTTGTTAGAGTGAGAGGAGACTTGCACAGTGTCATCTGAGAAGCAATGTCCTTCATAAAATCACCACACCCGGTCACTGCTTTTTTTTCGCAAAACTGGGGACACCACAAGTGGACAAGCACTTGGAAAACACAGTTTAGCATAAAAAGAGCAAAGTGCTATGTGTGGACAAAAGGAACGTCGGTTATGAATACAGTATGGAAGACACTGTCTTATAGGAGGCGAACTCCGAAAAGGATTTAGATTTTTACTTTGACACAACATTATCATCTAAAGAGCTATGTGCAGAAGTGATTAAAAAGACTAGTCAGTTACAGTTAGTAATATAATATAGTTCTATAATATATAATATATAGCTAGTAGTAATATAGTTAGTAAAAACCCATAAATTATAGTTACAAGTTAGATTGTATCATAAAAACAGGTGAATATAAATCACATGACATTATGCTCAAATGATAGAATGCACTAGTGAGGCCACATATAGAGTACTGTGTGAAATTCTGGTCACCACACTACAAAATAGACATAACATCACTTAAAGCTGTTCAAAGGAGAGCATCTGAGGACTTGAGGACATGTCGAACTCAGAGAGGCTTAGAAAATTAAACCAGTTTATTCTCAAACAGAAGAGATTGCATGGAAACCTAATCCAGGTCTTCAGGATCCTGAAAGGCATTGATAAAGCAGATCCAGCCAAATTCTTTTAACTAAATGGTGAATTGCTTACTCAAGGATACCATTGGAAATTAAGGTGAAGTACATTTCATTTAAGACTGAAGCCGGACGGCACTTCTTTACCTAAAGAGTTGTGTGGAATCTGGCACAAACTACCAAGAAATGGAGTTAGAGGAGAAAAACATGACAACGTTTAAGAAGTATCTGGATGAGATATTGGGACAGCTTAGCTGTTAGCTAAACAAACAAGCTTGATGGACTGGATGGCCTTCTCTCATTTGTCAAATTACGTTCATTAAAAAAAAATGTATATAACTTTACTTATAGCCTGTAAAACAGTAGAAATGGTGATGCTGGAGAGTGGCAATGTGTCGCACATTAATTAGCACTGTACGGGTGACACTAATGCCCTTATAAATGTATAGTTGTCTAAAAGCTCCAGCTTTAAGCCACTCTGTTTTGAACAGATGAACCAAAGTACTGGGTACAGTTTTTGGGTGTTACTTTTATGCACCAAGAAGCCAACCAACCTGTGGAACTTTAGCACTTTGGTATGCCCGGAATAGCTCAGATTCAACACTAATGTAAGAAGGCCTGCTCTTTTTTATTGGATTGTGGATCATCCATACCACTTTGACCATGCTTAATTAATAAAATGATTATTAACTGGAATTCTTTTTATTATATTTTTTCATAGGGTCAAAGATATATTATTGTCACATGTACAGAGTACAGTGAAATTCTTATTTGCATGTGCCTATCAATATGCAGCAAGTCGCTACTCTCCGCCACCATGATCAGTGAGTATTACTACCTTTCTGCAAAACCTACCTTACTTTGAAATGTCTTCCTTACCTGCAAAATCTCAAAAAACAATATGCTTTTTGCATACATTAATGAAAACATACTATATGAATTGTTTCTGTTCCTGTCAGATCAGTGCTCCACTATGAGCCTTTTGTTGTGATTTTGAGACAATGATGTGTCATGCATTCATTACAAATTCTAACTAGACAGTATAAAACATGACAAACATCTGTTCAGTTAAAGAGTGACTTGTATCTCCCCCCTGAAGAAACCGTCTTACGGGATGAGCGACCTTTCCAATGTTTTAATTGCTGACTCTGGGGAGCCCCAACAGGAACTGTTCTAAACCTCACTGCACTCTCTGCGACCCAGGGTGCTCCAACTTGTGAACTGATTGACACTTGAACCACATATACTGCTGCTCCCAGGCTTTGCCACAATATTTTGTCAGGCGAACTTTGCCTTTGAAAATATCAGCCCTCTTGGGTAATTCAAAGCACATGCAGAGCATTTGGCAAAACCAGCTTTCCACACACAGACACATTCTTATTTTTCCCATCACAGCCAGACAGTTTCAGTGGTAGCCGAGCAGATTCCTTTTACTCCTGTGTGCAGCCACCATGATTGCATAATCAACTCCTTATGATTTTAATTTGAAAACGATTAGGAAGATGAGCACTTTGGCAGTATCGGTCACAGCACCTTTACTGCTACTTTTCAGATTGTAAGCCATTCCATTCATCTTAGTCAAGACAGTTATTGAAAACACACACACTTTTCTAATTATGCTACATGCATTGGCCCGTACACTGAAAAATGAACCACACTCTTATTAATAAATTGGTAAGCCAACTTGATAATTGTTTCTCATTTGATTCTTTTTGATATACGGTTCCTGTTGGCATAGTTGGCAAGATTTTGTTGTCAAATTGTCAGGCTGTTTGAACTAGGCTGAATATATATAATAAGGTACTAGTATTAGTCCTGTAGACTGTCGAGTGTTTATCCTCACAATAACAATGACTCCTTGTGGTTAAAGAGTTAGAGCCACACGACTTCTAGCCAAAGTCTGTACCGTTGTATTTCAAGGGTAGCAATGATAGATTGGCCATTGAAATCTATGAAAAAGCGTACTTGTGTTCTGTTTTGTGTGTTATGTTTACCCCATATTTTAACACCAACCTACCAGGAAGTGGGGAATTCCTTGTGATTTGGGCTATACAAGAAATAATTGTTTGCATCACTGTTAACAAAATCTAATACTATTATGACTGGGGACAAGGGGCATATCTAAGGACTGAGTTTCAAGGGACAGGTGTCCAAAGCTAAATATCCCTAACCCTAAGTGAAATTCAAAAACTGCACACGCAAAAACTAACTAAAATAAAATATGAATAGATAGACATAATGGAAATATAGATAGATAGATAGATAGATAGATAGATAGATAGATAGATAGATAGATAGATAGATAGATAGATAGATAGATAGATAGATAGATAGATAGATAGATAGATAGATAGATAGATAGATACTTTATTAATCCCAAAGGGAAATTCACATACTCCAGCAGCAGCATACTGATACAAAAAACAATATTGAATTAAAGAGTAATAAAAATGCAGGAAAAAACAGAAAGATAGATAGATAGACATACGTAATAGCACTATATGATAGATATTTTAGTGTAGTTGGCAAGATTAGATAGATAGATAGACAGACAGACAGACATACGTAATGGCACTATATGATAGATATTTTAGCGTAGTTGGTAGGATTAGATAGATAGATAGACAGACAGACATACGTAATGACACTATATGATTGATTGGTAGGTAGATAGATAGATATTTTAGCGTAGTTGGTAGGATTAGATAGATAGATAGACAGACATACGTAATAGCACTATATGATAGACAGACAGATAGATATTTTAGCGTAGTTGGTAGGATAGATAGACAGACAGACAGACAGACATAATGTCACTATATGGTAGATAGATGGATGGAAAATAAATAAATGCATACATAAGTAAATAAATATACACACACATTTCGGTCTGAATACATACTGGAATAACTATAAAGCAAGAAAATTAAAAGAATGAAAAATTCTGACTTGGCTGTCACGGTCACATGGATGGAAGTGGAACTGAAAATGTGTTTTTGAACCTAACCACAATGTCCCCTTTAAGGACCCCTAAATGGTTTCGACAGAGTTTATTTTGTGCCATAACTGACCAGCATCACCTCTGTGCTCGTGTGTGTTGCGTAACATGTATGAACAAGACAAACAACATCAGAGTGTTGGGGCACCTTTCGGCAAACCCCGTATAACTGAGATCTTTTAAATCAAAAGGATCGCGTGTAAAACACTGCCAGACGTTAATCTCTTTCAACGACTGGGAAAGATGGTGGTTCTTCCGATTATGATTTAATCGGGCAGGAAGAAGTGTCCTGGAGGTGACGTCAAGGGAGAAGAGCTGTTGATCTCCCTTACTGCAGATTGGAGGAAAAGAGAGACTGTTATCACACTGCGCCACCCCTTGGATCAGTGGAAAATTGCCATAACCAAAGCCCTTAATTTGTCTCCTGTGTGCCCATGCATGACAACCATTATGAAGTTTTCCCAATTACAAAAGTAATATCAATTTTCTCATTTAAAAGGTATATTTTGTATGTGATATGATTTGGGCCAAGGGTTTTTCTTATTACTTTTAATAGATTCACAAAATTTTGCCTATAGGGATTTGATTCATCATTATCTAAATGAAATATTGAAAGAATAAACTGCAATATATTGAAGAATTGAATCAAAATACATTTTAAATATTTCTATACATTAACATAAATCAGCATTATCATGTCATTGCATTGCTTGCTGAATGCAACAGCAGTTTAGAGAGAAAATGAAATTGAGAGAGAGCACACAGGGGTCTTAACCGGGATGACCATAATTAAATAACAAAACTCAGTGTGTGTTGCCACAATCGTAGTTAGACACCATTGCAGTAAATCATAAGCTTAAGATGGTACTAGTAACCAGAGCTAAAAATCACGAGACATAAACTGTGATCAGATAGATCAGGACAGAAACAAATGTTGTAACCTGTAGAATCTGAAACTAACAATAAAAAATGATGCAAAGTTTTTACCTTCAGAAATCCCAACTTAGATGAATGGTATGTGTGAAATGGCGTGCATCCGTCGAAAACCATCATGCAGCATTGCAGACTCTCGTCCTAGCAATTAGTCTCAAAAATTATAGTGTCCATAAGATGATGCTACAGAAGAATGTATGTAGTTTTTAACAATGTTTAAAACGCATGTGGTCACCAAGGGGTTCCTATAGCTCTCAAAACTCTCAGCACACAGGCTTGGACCCACGTTTGCCAATAAATAAAAGTTTTATTTATGTGAAACTCTTTTAAGGAAGAGTTTCCCACACCACAACCAAATCACAACTCTTTGTTGTCTCCTTCTCCTCCGCTTCTCTCACACACTTTGTCCTCCTCCTCCTCCCAACTCTGGCTCCCAGATTGAAGCGGAGCTGCTTAGTTTTATCTTATACTTGGGAATACTTCCAGTGACATGGAGCTGTAGCTTGGAAGCACTTCTGGGTAAGACTGAAGCCTTACAGAGCAGGGATTCCTGATCCCTGCAGCTCCCCCTGACAGACCCTACGGAACCCAACAGGGCTGCTCCATGAGACTACAACACTCAGCACACCCTGCAGGTATCCGTATAGGGGTCCTAACCTGGGCAGGCAGCCCTTCAGTGTCTTTGGGAAGGAGCCAGTGTGAATAAACTCTCTTCCCCTCTCCTTCCATTATAATGGTCTCCCAGCATGGTGGGGATCCATGTTTGGTACTGGCCAGGATGACCACCCATACAGGCTGTCCATCACACACAGTAAAATAAAAGATGAATACAACAAGTATACTCCTTGGTGTCTAAAACCCCGAAAAACATATTATGACAATTGAGTACAAAAACAATTAATAACACAGTGGACATTGCTCTCGAAACTCAAGGCCATGTGCCATTACTAGATTGAAGTAGAGCTCTGCCATTTCTGGGGAAAACGTATGGCACCCAACTCCACATTATCACTGGGTCAATGGTATAAAGTTCACACTATGTCCATCCTCATTATCCAAGTTTGGTGGATTTTCCCTGTAAGAATTTGCATTTGCTTTAGTTATTGTTTTCCCGGCACTGGAAATTTCCTTTGACTACAGATTAGCATTTTATTTTGGCATCACTAAAGAACAGTCTGATTTTTTTTCTGGTTCTGATCTTGCTGTGTTTTCTGACATACTTTTGATCTCCTTGTTCTCATTTCAAATACAGTAATCCCTCCTCCACCGCGGGGGTTGCGTTCCAGAGCCACCCGCGAAATAAGAAAATCCGCGAAGTAGAAACCATATGTTTATATGGTTATTTTTATATTGTCATGCTTGGGTCACAGATTTGCACAGAAACACAGGAGGTTGTAGAGAGACAGGAACGTTATTCAAACACTGCAAACAAACATTTGTCTCTTTTTCACAAGTTTAAACTGTGCTCCATGACAAGACAGAGATGACAGTTCCGTCTCACAATTAAAAGAATGCAAACATATCTTCCTCTTCAAAGGAGTGCGCGTCAGGAGCAGATGTCAGAGAGAGAGAGAAAAGCAAACAAATCAATAGGGCTGTTTGGCTTTTAAGTATGCGAAGCACCGCGGCACAAAGCTGTTGAAGGCGTCAGCTCACAACCCCTCCGTCAGGAGCAGGGAGAGAAAGAGAGTGAGAGAAAAACAAACAATCAAAAATCAATACGCGCCCTTCGAGCTTTTAAGTATGCAAAGCACCGTGCAGCATGTCGCTTCAGGAAGCAGCTGCACAGAAGGTAGCAACGTGAAGATAATCTTTCAGCATTTTTAGACGAGCGTCCGTATCCTAGGTGTGCGAACAGCCCCCTGCTCAATCCCCCTACGTCAGGATCAGAAAAAGTCAGCGCAAGAGAGAGAGAGAGAAAAGTAAGCTGGGTAGCTTCTCAGCCATCTGCCAATAGCGTCCCTTGTATGAAATCAACTGGGCAAACCAACTGAGGAAGCATGTACCAGAAATTAAAAGACCCATTGTCCGCAGAAATCCGCGAACCAGCAAAAAATCCGCGATATATATTTAAATATGCTTACATATAAAATCCGCGATGGAGTGAAGTCACGAAAGGCGAAGCGCGATATAGCGAGGGATTACTGTATTTCCAATTATTCTTTACCAGAACATAAGATACTGAGGACAAATAATTAAAATCACCAGAAGATGTGATACTCAAGAAATGGGCCAAGGTCAAAACTGGCACTTAGAGAGGTCCAAAAGAACAAATCAAAAATTCAGAGTCAAAATACAAGGGCAAGTGGTTATAATCAGGATTTCAGAAGGCAAGTAGAGATTATCACAAGGAATAAGTTTGTTATCCATCAAGTTTGGACATCCTGGAATTGAAGGGACTGACATTTATACCATCATTGATTAACATCACTATTGACCGTGTCCAGAGGAATTTTGAGACGGGTTTCACAAAAACAGTCAACACAATGATGCCTGCAACAAAATCAAATTTGAATTGTGGCAGAACGTAAACAATGTTCAACTTTGTCAGGCAGCAAAAAACCCAGAAATAGACCTTAGCTTTAGATTCTCTGTACTTTAGAACCCCATATGGGAAATTATTTAATAGTCTTGACCAATCGAGCAGAAAAGATATATAAATATGTGAGATTGTAATACATACATGTTCATTTGTTTGAAGAGTCCTCTTAGGCTGTGTTCGAAATTCATGTGACCTCTAAAGAGGAAAATGGGAATACAGTCGGAAGGACATAAAATGACATGGGAATTTGTTAGGAGTGGCTGGGAGTGGGATCAAAAAATCAGTACCATTCAGAGCACACTCCCCATAAAGACACTCCATTATTAACTTTTAGGTCTCACAAAAAAATCCTGAAGAAGAGTTAAATTGCTTCCTCCTTGTGGCTTCAGCTATTAAAGCACCCTCAATATGATAACTAATTTAAAGAGTCAAACCTCTTTCCTCAGTCTCCGGGACCAGTCCTCTCATGTGCATTAACCCCATCACTGTCACACTCAAAAGGGAAAACATAACTTGTAGCTGGCTTCATTCTGGTTAATATCAGCTTGCAAGTCACATACAGTACGTTTGTGACCAGGCCGTTACCCCCCAGTGCCACTTTTCCATAAATACTGCTTGCTGGTTTCCACTCCTTTTCCCATAATGCGCCTCTTGGACACTTTTCCTATTTCTGGCCCTTTTCTACCTTTTTAATTTCTTTCCACAGGCCCCATTCCCTAGCCCCCCAGCCCTGCTGTTTTCCACTACTCTTGTGGTCTCTGAATTCGACTTTCAGCAAAATTCCAAGAATTCTGAATTAAGGAGGCCTTTTCCTCTCTTCATTTTTTGTGGCCTTCTGTCAAGGCTGGTGCTGACCAACATAACATTCCTGAGCTGGCCGAGAGACACGCTTGATCGATGGGTTTCTGAGATTCACGTCAGCTGCTACACCAGAGCCATTCTCGCTTTTCTCTAAAGCCTGGAACATATTACTGCACCGGGACATACTTGTTCTTTGTTATAATGTAATAATTCTTAATAAGAGGTGACTGTTAAGCAGAAAGAAGGGAGGGATCTATAACTTTTCAAGCTTTTAGGGAAAACCTGAACTTCTTCTCAACACGAGTGAGGAGGACAAAAACGAAGACAACAACATAAAGGTAATGAGTAGGTCACATGCTCCTATATTATTTTTGGTTCTCCTAAAATTTGATGAATTTCTACAGGTTTTACTGCCACTGCTCTCAGAAATCTCACGACGGCACGTTGTTCAACAGTGGTGCGATCCTGCAGCGTGACATCCATGTTCATTTCACCTTGGCGTCAACTAGACTAACTGCAGAATGCTGTGCTATGCATGTTCGAACTACCCATAAGCCATCACTGACATGTTGTATTGCATTTCTTTATAGCTCAGATCACATTTTTACCCACGATAACTGGTCCAGCGTAGTTAGGGGATCCTTCTCTAGCCCTCTGGGACACCATTATAATCCACTCACTGGATTGACTTCATTGCAATTCTCAGAGTTTAGCAAAGTTCCCGAACATTTCCTTGCTTTCGCCGAACTTGTGTAGAAGCTCATCACTAGTAACTAATAATGTCAGTCCCTCTTTACAGTTCACATACTGTACAGTTTATGTCACAAAAAAATCAATCCAACAATAGGATGCTGGTGCCCAGTCTGACTCCTTTGGCCTCAGATCATCGTGATACCAGTCACATAGATTTAAACACTGAACAAAGTGAGAACCTCATAATCACCCGCTGCTAATGAAAATCTACTGGCTGTGATCTGCCAATGTTGAAATGACAACACCTCAAGTTTAGAAAACAAACCTCTTTCAGGTGAAAAAGGCGAAGCCACAATCAGATGGACAGGACGCACAGACTACACACGTGGCACGATTTGAACTGCTCAGTGCCAGTACCAGCACTAACTACTGTGTGACCAGGTGTTTGCTTGTCAGCGCCAGGCCAGCTAAACAATTGGGAGAAAAAAAACCAAAAACGATTTTCTACATGCAGGCCTGTTAATTCCACACGAGGCGCATCAGACAGCTGGCCTCCTTTCCACAATGCAGCACACATACGCTTCCATGATGGCTTTTTACTTTCTCGTATATGAAGTATAGGGAAAGTATTGTAATCGTCCAAAAATTCGCCCTCGAGATTTTGATGAATTTCGACGTTTTACACCTCTGAGTCTGATTTACTTTCTCGTAGGGAAAATACTGGAATCGTCCAAAAATTTCATTTTGAGATTTTGATGAATCTCGATGTTTTAGACCTCCCTGAAAATACCATTTTTGAAATTATGTCTGTGTGTCTGTCTGTGTGTGTGTGTATGTAAACACGATAACTTGAGTACACTTTCACTCAGGTCAACTAAATTTTGCATACAAGTATTAGGAACAAAACGTCGATTTCTATCAACTTTTGGGCTATTTACCCTAACCAGAAGTGGTACTTTACCTTTTATTCATGCAGCTGCAGAGTCCAGTTTATTCAACTTTACTTTTATAATAATTGTTCAGTATATTATTAATTTGATTTGATTTGTTGTTGTTGGTTCTTTGATGTACATAATATAAAAATATAATCATTGTCTTGTGGTTTTCTCCTCAAATATTCATCCCCATATTCTGAGTATATGAGAAAGTCTAGGGGACACCAGTCCCGATTTTATTCAGATTTAGTTTGGTCCTCCTCAGTGGTGGGTAAAAATCAAGATGCAGTGTAATGTCTTATGAACAATGCATTCATGAAATTGATCCCTTTCTTCAAGTTACTGCAGTCACCTTTAAGAAAGCTAAAAGTTCCTGAACTTTTTGTACTTCTTTGCTGGCTTGTACTGCATTGCCTTGACTGGGAAAAGCTGAAACTGGAAATACATGCGCCACTAAAAAAAAAAGCAACAACAATAGCCGGTCCTCATTTTATTATGGGTGACGACTTTCAAGCCCCATTGCTAAGGTAGAAAGTTCAGGTTGCACATGCACACACGCCCAAGGGTATAGAGGACACTGCAGGGCCAATTGGTTCAGCCCCTCAGCTGGAAATAGGCTTGTAGCACCCGACCCGACATATTCACATTCCTTGATGATGGTAATTACACTAAGTTTAAGGTAGAAAATTGAGAACAAAATTGCTAATGAAGACTAAGCTTGAGGGTTGGTATAAACGTTACAGTATAATAATAAGTTATATTACTGAGGGAAGCTTATTTTCCGAAACTGATTGGATTGAGTCCATCATTAAGGTTTTGGCTAAGTTTTACAGCCTGATGCCCTTCCTGACATTAACCCTCTTCATTTATCCAGGCTCGGGACTGGCACCAAGTTGGGCTGGGAGAGCTATTGAAAAGAGTGGATAAATTTAAACATCTAGGATCCATGGTAGCCCAAGATGGGCAATTAGATATAGAAATAAGACCACAGAGTGCAGTGTGAATTGAACAAATGGAAGAAGGTATCAGGAGTATTGTGTGACCAAAGAATTAAGGCAAAAGGTTAAAGGTCAGGTTTTTAAGATGGTGGTAAGACCAGCAATAATGTATAGAGCTGTGACATGCACAGTTAAAGGAAGTGCAGGAGAAGACATTGGAAGTGGCAGAAATGAGAATGTGGAGATGGATGTGTGGAGTTACATAACAGGACAGAATAAGAAGTGAGACAATCAGAGGTACAACAAAAATAGGAGAGAAATGTAAGAAAGTGGAGGAAAGTATGTTGAAGTGGTATGGACATGTGATGAGGAAAGACAAGGAATATGTGGGTAAAAAGAGGGATGGGAATGAAACTGTAGGGGAAGGCAAAAGCAGATAAAGTCAAAGAAGATCTGAAGGGTTTGACAGGGAAGGAAGTGCCAGGACCGAGCTGTATGGAGAAGGCTGATCAAGCACATCGACTCACATGAAAGTGGGAAAAGATTAAAAGGAAGAGTACAATTGAGGGAAGCTTATTAACTAGTATTAATTCTGCACAACATCTGGAGGGGCTGTGCCCACTGGTCAATGCAGCAACATCATTTCTGCCTACTTGGATATCTCCTGCAGAATTTCAATACTGACACTTGTAATTTTGTTTTTTTAACTTAAAATGCAGGAAAGACGAGAGAGCTGGTATTATGTCTACAGGCAGGTAGAGGGTGTCCTTCTTATGGTGCATACTATGGGAGCAGTCGACTGCAAGAACTGTCCTCACGACCCTAAACCCGTTAAAAGAGACGGCAAGGACAGAGTGAGTAGCCAAAGCCAAACCGGTGAGCCTTTGAACATGTGGAAATCTCTTACCGCTCATGATGACACACACACTGTAATATGCGGCTTGTAGTAAAGAGCGCTTTGTTATCTTCATTAATCTCACAACAGTAATATGTGAGCGCTGTGTGCAGAGTTTAATTAAGCTTTTATTGATGTAAATGAGATTCTTATTTAATCTTTTACTGCACGGTGAGAGGTTGTGCTCAATGGTGTAATTCAAAGAAACCGCACTTCAGGTGGTGTCTTGGAATCCAGGAGTCTCTTATTGGTGGCCATGTGAATGACTTTCCTTGCACCCGAAATCAGACAGTTTTTTGTTTTCTTTTTAATTTATTGAGGCAGCAAGATGGCAGGTCACAATGTTCTTATTGTGTTTTATATGTTTAGAGGTTGTGACCTCTAGGGGGTGTTGCGGTACCCTAAACCCCAATTACAGGCTCAAGTTCCAGTACGATAAAGGTTCATTTGTATAGATACCTTACAAAAAAGGCTTTGAGATAACAAATAATGCAGTTCTTCTCTTCTTCTCTTATTCTGTTTCTCCCTCCAGGCGAGCTCTGTCCTTCTTCTACCCAACTCCAGATCATCAGGATGAGGTTGAGTTGTTTCTTTTATCTTGGAGCTGGGAGAACTTCCAGTGCTCCTTGGTGGCACCCAAGGAACCCGAAAAGTCTGCACCCATGGGACTACAGTTCCCAGCATGCCTTGCGGGCATCTGTACAAGTAGCGTTGCCCCAGGATCCTGCCACCTAGCATTTCAGGGGAGCATGCAATCCTGATGGGTCGTCTCCCCCCATGTCCTTGGGATGGTCTTCAGTCCATCCCTGCTGAGAAGCCAACATGCCCACCTGTATTTTGGCATTCTTTATCAGTCTTTTGGGACAGGCAGGGAACATCTTGCCTTTCTTTGTGCCCCCTCACTGTCATGGTCTCCAGGCCTGGTCACCCATCCTGAAAGGGATGCCAGCATGTGCTTATTGTCAATTACAATGTCTACAGTCACGTTCCTTTTCCATAAGACAGCAGTGCTTTCATCTCACAGTCACTTGTCAATTACATTTTCTTTTCATTTAAACCGTCAGTCTTGCTCCATATGAGTACAAAATATCAGTCAGTGGCACTCCCTGCCAACCTGAAACTAGATAAAGAGATCAATGAATGAATGGATGAAGAACTGCACCGAAAGCAAGTATTTCTGCAAATACTTAAACCTCGTTGACATGCAATCAGAGTTGGTGGAGCTCCGACTTGTGAGGTCTCAACTTCCCACTTCATTGCGTTCCTGTGAGCCTGCCATCGGATTTTCAGGGGGAACCAAAATGTCACAGTTGATGAGCTACTTGGTCAGCAAAAAAAGCAATTAAAGATAAATTGTTTCTTTTTCGTGAAAGTAAGGAGCAAACATAATATATTAAATGTGTATCTCATCGGTCTGAATACAATTCAACCACAAAAGTGCCATTTCTGGCTAAACAGGTTATTTTCGTATTTTATATGGTTGAAAGTGCAGCGTGATGTCACACCTTGAATTCGAGCTGCCGCGTATTCTCTGAATCATCTAATTTCGAGACCTGACTCTGTAAGGCATTCATGTGGAATTTCTGACTTAGAAGCTCAGATTTGCAGTCTGTTTGATAAAACGCGAACACGGCTTTGTTTGAAAATCAGGGCTGCTTGGACTCTTAAGGAGAACTGGCACCCCCTCCAGGTAGGGTTTTGCATTACAACTGTCCCTGCTGAAATAGGAACACTGGGGTAGTCTGGACAGAAGGTCAAAATAGAGACTAATGTGGACGTAGCCTGTGATAAATTCAGGCTGACCATAATCCAGGTGTGTTCACACGATAGATAGATAGATAGATAGATAGATAGATAGATAGATAGATAGATAGATAGATAGATAGATAGATAGATAGATAGATAGATAGGTTATCTATCTATCTATCTATCTATCTAAGATGAATCGGATCATGGTGTAATTCTACAGTAAGGCACTTGGCATAGTCGGCAGGACTTGCACTGTGGATAGGTGGTGTTCCAGATAGATAGATAGGAAAAGCGCTATATGATAGGTAGATCTCCAACTGGCCTGAACAGCTTCAGAAAACAGATAGAAAACTCGGTGTGAAGCTTATTCAAATAATGACATTTTAAAAATGGCTGCGTCTGCCCTCAGTCACACTTGATTGCATAACCGAAAGCTTTGCTGCTCATTACTTTGAAATATATTAATGTTTTTTTTTTTTTTTTTCTAGGAAAACAGCTAATAGTAATAAATGAGTGACATTACTCACAATTTAGATAACATCATTCAATTTTCCATCCCTGCTACCGCCATTACTTTTAATAAAGAAGTCCTTTTAGTCATAATTTGAATGGACAGCTTCAGATTTAGAGCAGCGCCATCAAGAGAAGCTCAGTCTGTCGCAGCATTGCCAAATGATTTTACTGCATGACATATTTATGTGTAACCCAGGATTAAAATAATGAATATGTGTCAAAGAAGTAAAAAGGTTGGAAAAGACAAAAGCTTCTATTAAAAGAAGAAAATGTGATATATTTTATAGACGGATAGAGTAGCGCATATTTTTTCTTTTAGGTCACAATTTCCGCCTTTATTCTTGCTGCATTTAGAAGCTCTTGGAAATTTGCTAGCATCGTAAATATTCCATGTTGTCTCACTTTTTTCTAATAGATTTCAGTATGGGGTGGCACTGTAGTACATCTGTTTGCTACCCAGCAGCTCCGAGGTCCCTGGTTCAAAAACAATCCAAGTCAGGGCCTGTGTAGATTTATTTACCAGGCTTTTTGATTGACTGTGTGTGTTCTTGTTTTTTTTATTTTCCAAAATATGTCCAGTTTTTAATCCTTGACCAAGTTAAGCATATCCAGTAATGGCAGTCTGTTAGTTCAGCATTTTATTCCATACATCAAAGTCCACGTAACTCCTCTTGTGGGTGCCTCCATCATCAGAATGACACAGAAGAAATTTAAAACGTAATTCATTTCCAAATTATGAAAAAACAGTGAGTTCCGATATTTTCCTCCACATATCTAAGACCAAATCAGTGAGCTTGTTGTTTTATGTAACACCTTTACTAATGAGCATAAATCCTGAATTGCTTCACGAGTACAGACTGTTGTCTCATCAGACTTTTATCTTTAGTCGTAAGGGTGGACACTGTGTGCATGAGAGGGGACAGCCAATAATTTTTGATCAGGAGGTACAAAGCACAGAATACAGCGATGAGGAATAAGAAACATGGGGGCTGTGGACCTCACAAACAGAAGAGAGGCTCATCTGTCTGATGTCTCATGCTTTATGCACCATAACAGAATAAGGGAGGAAAAATAAGCACCGAGACTGTGGCTGGACTCTCTGTTCCTGATAACCCTTTGTACTATGCTGGCACTGTCAGACCTAATGAAGAAGAGGCAAGCAGTCGGTAAGTGTGACCTGCTCAGCGACTTTCAGTTGTGTAAAGTGACGTGGTCCAGTGATGAGATCAGCAGCTGAAGTCAGTGAGACTGGCATACTCACGACTAGAAGTCGGCTTAACGGGTATTGTAATTCAGTTACTCAAGGCCTAACAGTTAGAGAGCAAGTGACCTTGCTGTTTCATATACACTGTCGGTCAAAAGTTTAAGAACACCTCAGTTTTTATGGAAATGCATGCAGTTTAATGTCTTAATGTTTCATGAAATCGATGCATAAAGCAAATAAACAATGGCAAGTATTAAACAAAAATAAGTCAAGGAACCATTAAGCATACAAAATCATATTCCAATTTTTAATTAATCAAATTGGCCACCTTTCGCTGATATAACATCCAGACTGTGGTGACCCTTTTTTATTTAGTATGCCAGTCACTCTGTGCAAGTCACCAACTCTGCCTTCTGAAAAAAGAACCCCAGACCATCACACTTCCTCCTCCATGTTTGAGAGTTGGTGCCACACACTGAGGAACCATCCTGTCAGCAACTCAACAGCATACAAGCACCTTGCGTGATGAACCAAAGATTTCAAAGTTTGATTAATCGCTCCATAAGACTTTCTTCCATTTTGCAGTAGTCCACAGCCGGTAATTCAAGGCCCAATTTTGTTTTTTGAGGAATGACTTTCTTCCTGCCACTCGCCCCGTCAAACCTGCAGCACAAAGTCTCCTCTTCACAGTACAAACCGACATTTGCTTTCTTAAACCTGCACTGTTAAGTTGTGCTTGAAACTGTTGTGCTGTGAGGCGGCACCTCGTGCAAGTTGTTAACCTCACAAACTTGTCTTCTGATTGGCTTTGCCAGATCTCCTCCTATCAGAGTTGATCTTCCAGTTTCAAGTTGCCCTTGGATTGTGTAGGACACCACTGGACTCACTTGACACTTTCATTTTGTTTGCAGTTTCTCTAAATGAAAGGACTCCACTTCTAAGGGTAATAATGTTCGGTATTGTTTCATTTGTTAATTGCTGTTTTCTTGTCATTATCACTGGAGTGTTGTCGGAGTAGTACCTCAGAGGGTGTAATGACTCAGTCAGTTCCAACTCTGCTTTAAGACACATGGAGGGATTTTAAGTAAACAACACAAGTTGGGACACCTGTGCAAATTGTTTGCTTCCACTTGCAAGGCTTCATTCACTTGAATTGCTGCAGAACATCTGTAGGTTGTAACCTATTACATGCATGGAGCGGCTGCTGCTTCACCACCTGAGGCCACAGGTACGCCACGCCCTCGACCCTCTGCAGTTCGCATACCAGAAGAAGGTGGGAGCAGAGGATGCCATCATCTATATGTTACACCGATCACTCTCCCACTTGGACAGAGGCACTGGTGCTGTAAGAATTATGTTTCTGGACTTCTCTAGCGCCTTCAACACCATCCAACCTCTGCTCCTTAGGGACAAGCTGACAGAGATGGGAGTAGATTCATACCTGGTGGCATGGATTGTGGACTATCTTACAGACAGACCTCAGTATGTGCGTCTCGGGAACTGCAGGTCTGACATTGTGGTCAGCAGCACAGGAGCGCCACAGGGGACTGTACTTTCTCCGGTCCTGCTCAGCCTATATACATCAGACTTCCAATACAACTCGGAGTCCTGCCACGTGCAAAAGTTCGCTGACGACACTTCTATCGTGGGCTGCATCAGGAGTGGGCAGGAGGAGGAGTATAGGAACCTAATTAATGACTTAATATGCCAGTAACAATAGGATTTTTTTTCATGGGAATGGATTAATCATTTTCCCTTTATTTCTTATGGGAAAAATTCGTTTGGTATAAATCCTGTTTGGTGTAAGTCCAAGGATCTGAAACGGATTAAGGACATATACCGAGGTACCACTGTATTTTTATGTAGCACTTTGAGATTTACTACTTATGTAAAGACTTTGTTAAATGGTGCAACTCAAACCACCTACACCTGAACACCAGCAAAACCAAGGAGCTGGTGGTGGATTTTAGGAGGCCCAGGCCCCTCATGGACCACGTGATCATCAGAGGTGACTGTGAGCAGAGGGTGCAGACCTATAAATACCTGGGAGTGCAGTTGGATGATAAACTGGACTGGACTGCCAATACTGATGCTCTGTGTAAGAAAGGACAGAGCCGGTTATACTTCCTTAGAAGACTGGCGTCCTTCAACATCTGCAATAAGATGCTGCAGATGTTCTATCAGACGGTTGTGGCGAGCGCCCTCTTCTACGCGGTGGTGTGCTGGGGAGGCAGCATTAAGAAGAAGGACGCCTCACGCCTGGACAAACTGGTGAGGAAGGCAGGCTCTATTGTAGGCACGGAGCTGGACAGTTTGACATCTGTGGCAGAGCAACGGGCGCTGAGCAGACTCCTGTCAATCATGGAGAATCCACTGCATCCACTGAACAGGATCATCTCCAGACAGAGGAGCAGCTTCAGCGACAGACTGCTGTCACCGTCCTGCTCCAATGACAGACTGAGGAGATCGTTCCTCCCCCACACTATGCGACTCTTCAGTTTTACCTGGGGGGGTAAACGTTAACATTATACAAAGTTACTGTCTGTTTTTACCTGCATTTTTATTACTCTTTAATATTGTTTATTGTATCAGTATGCTGCTGCTGGAGTATGTGAATTTCCCCTTGGGATTAATAAAGTATCTATCTATCTATCTATCTATCTATCTATCTATCTATCTATCTATCTATCTATCTATCTATCTATCTATCTATCTATCTATCTATCTATCTATCAGTTATTCCCTGAAGATGTCCCATTGGTAATATTCTGAAATTCCTTTTTTTCACTTTTTGCTAAACTAAACTTTAAATGTGAACCTCTGGCAGTTTACTGCTTCCCTTTTCACCATTGCAGGTTATTCATTGCATTTCAGTTGATTCAATTTGAAGAAAACCTGGAAACACTGAGGTGTTCTAAAAGTTTTGACCAGTAGTTTATCTCCTTTCATAGTTCACAGCATCCAGAAACTCTTCCCAGGTACAGTACAACTACCTCTGTATTTCTACAGCTTTTGTTTCGGTAGGTGAGAGTGACAACATGTTCTTTGTGGAGCAGTTTTAATTTCACGTGATAGTAATGACCTATAAAGTTATGAACCTGTTATGAGTTTCTCAGGTTCATATAAGGAATAAGCGGTGGGGACTGAAATAGTGTTCTTATTTTATATAGCACACATTAGTAGCGACTTCCTCACCAAACCACATTTTAGATATAGCACTTCCATGTGTTGAAATGTGAGGACTGGCAAGTAATGTGAGCCATCCTGGATCCTACGTGGAGTCGGTGGTTTAGACTGCGCCAGTGGCCTTGTGCTGTACACTCATATGCCCACTGGTCTCCTGCCTGATGTTGTATCTGTTCCCCTTGTCAGTCTCTCACTGCCTCTTTTTCCTTGCAGTCTTTCTGAGAATTTGGATTCAGACGTGATGACATGACACTTCACCATGGGGCAGTCTGCTCTCATCGCCATTAGCAGGCCTGGCACCCAACTGAGATGGCACAAACAGGTATTGTCTCCTCTTTATTTTGTGCTTTATTAATGGCTCCTCACTGGTAGCTGCAGGGTCTATCTAATTACTTAGATGAGTTTCACTTTACCCCCTTCTTTCTATGCTAACACTCTGCTTACCTCCAGTCTGCACGTTTTTTTATCGCGTCTCCACAGGTGGGCACACAAAGCAGCCATCTGTCCTGTCACGCTGGGCAGTAAACAGATCAGAAGCAGTTTAGTTTTGTCATGTTTTCCACTTTGCTGTGTATCCTAATGAAGTGTTACTAATGTGATATTTTTCACCAAGTAAAGTCTTACTGTGCAAGTTAGATCTGTCGAACAGTGTTTTTTATGCTTTATCTAGTGCCTTTCATATGTAACAGCACATTCAAGTTGATGTTTACTGTTGTGTATGTAGTACAATAAATGATATATTCATTCAGAATTGTGACAGTCTTACAGTACTAAGAAAAAGACACAAATAAAAACAGTAAATATACTGTGTGTATGGGGGTGGCCCAAAGTTAACGAGAAGTTTTTTTTTTAAATCGTATATTTCTCAGAACATTTCCAAAGTTGAATCACCCTCATAATCCTCTCCCTGAGACACAATACAGTTGTCCCACTGCTTTTTCCACTGTTCAAAACTGTTCTGAAACTCTTGCAAAGTGATAGCCTTCAGTTCCTCCGTCGTTTGCTTCTTGACCTCCTATACATCCTGAAAACGCTTTCCTTTAAGGTCCCTCTTCATTCTTGGAAATAAGAAAAAAATCGCAGGGCGCAAAGTCCGGGGAGTAGAGGGGTGTGGGAAACTGTTGTCATCCCGTTTATCGTGAGAAACTGCCACACACTCAGTGTTGTGTGGATGGGAGCGTTATCGTGATACAGAAGCCACTCGCCTGATCGCCGCAGTTTGGGATGTTTTCTCCGCACTGCATCACGCAATCGCTTGAGCACTTCAAGGATGCCACTTGGCCAAATGATGCAGAGGGCATTCTAGTACACGCACCTAGTGGCAAACCTCGGAACTAAGGCCTCTCCAGCGAAAATTCTCATTATATTCGCCCACCCCCTTATCTATATGTATGTATGTATGTATGTATGTATGTATGTATGTATGTATGTATGTATGTATGTATATACAGTTAGGTCCATAAATATTTGGACAGAAACAACTTTTTCCTAATTTTGGTTCTGTACATTACCACAATGAATTTTAAATGAAACAACTCAGATGCAGTTGAATTGCAGACTTTCAGCTTTAATTCAGTGGGGTGAACAAAACGATTGCATAAAAATGTGAGGCAGCTAAAGCATTTTTTGAACACAATCCATCGTTTCAGGGGCTCAAAAGTAATTGGACAATTGACTCAAAGGCTATTTCATGGGCCGGTGTGGGCAAATCCGTCGTTATGTCATTATCAATTAAGCAGATAAAAGGCCTGGAGTTGATTTGAGGTGTGGTGCTTGCATGTGGAAGATTTTGCTGTGAACAGACAGCATGCGGTCAAAGGAACTCTCCATGCAGGTGAAAGAAGCCATTCTTAAGCTGCGAAAACAGAAAAAACCCATCCAAGAAACTGCTACAATATTACGAGTGGCAAAATCTACAGTTTGGTACATCCTGAGAAAGAAAGCAAGCACTGGTGAACTCAGCAACGCAAAAAGACCTGGATGTCCACGGAAAACAACAGTGGTGGATGATCGCAGAATCATTTCCATGGTGAAGAGAAACCCATTCACAACAGCCAACCAAGTGAACAACACTCTCCAGGGGGTAGGCGGGCGTATCGATATCCAAGTCTACCATAAAGAGAAGACTGCATGAAAGTAAATACAGAGGGTGCACTGCAAGGTGCAAGCCACTCATAAGCCTCAAGAATAGAAAGGCTAGATTGGACTTTGCTAAAGAACATCTAAAAAAGTCAGCACAGTTCTGGAAAAACATTCTTTGGACAGATGAAACCAAGATCAACCTCTACCAGAATGATGGCAAGAAAAAAGTATGGAGAAGGCGTGGAACAGCTCATTATCCAAAGCATAGCACATCATCTGTAAAACATGGTGGAGGGAGGCAGTGTGATGGCTTGGGTGTGCATGGCTGCCAGTGGCACTGGGACACTCGTGTTTATTGATGATGTGACACAGGACAGAAGCAGCCGAATGAATTCTGAGGTGTTCAGAGACATACTGTCTGCTCAAATCCAGGTAAATACAGCAGTCAAATTGATTCATGATACAGATGGACAATGACCCAAAACATACAGCCAAAGCAACCCAGGAGTTTATTAAAGCAAAGAAGTGGAAAATTCTTGAATGGCCAAGTCAGTCACCTGATCTTAACCCAACTGAGCAGGCATTTCACTTGTTGAAGACTAAACTTCAGACAGAAAGGCCCACAAACAAACAGCAACTGAAAGCTGCTGCAGTAAAGGCCTGGCAGAGCATTAAAAAGGAGGAAACCCAACATCTGGTGATGTCCAGGAGTTCAAGACTTCAGGCTGTCATTGCCAGCAAAGGGTTTTCAGCCAAGTATTAGAAATTAACATTTTATTTAAAGTTATTAAATTTGTCCAATTACTTTTGAGCCCCTGAAATGAAGGGATTGTGTTCAAAAAATGCTTTAGTTGCCTCACATTTTTATGCAATTGTTTTGTTCGCCCCACTGAATTAAAGCTGAAAGTCTGCACTTCAACTGCATCTGAGTTGTTTCATTTAAAATTCATTGTGGTAAAGTACAGAACCAAAATTAGAAAAAAGTCGTCTCTGTCCAAATATTTATGGACCTAACTGTATCTCTCTATTATATAAAAAAAATCCTGAGACGAGACAAGACTTTTTCAGAAAGATAAAAGTCTTGTCCCGCGAGACAAGACTTTGTGCCTAGAGGTTTAACCACAGCCCGGGGCCAGAAATAAAAGACAAAGAGTAGAAGACAAAGTAGAACATCGTAAAGAGGTTCAAAAACATTGGGGCGATACACATGCAGAGCAGGTTAGAGATAATGAAAGTACTAAAATTCGAAAGTCTCAAAAGACAGATAATAAAGATTGCATTAGCGCAATCAAATGGAAATTATTACTCGGTGAAATAACGGAACAGCAAAAAGAGATCGAATATATGGACATACGTGACATGAAAGAAGTATGTAGATATTGTTCGGCTTTAAAGTTTAAGTCGGAGACTTGTAGATTGTCTAATTTGTGTTGCCATCAGGGAAAAGTAGTGTTTCTTCCCAATGAAGAGGCATATCCACGAGAATTAAAAGATTTTTTATTTGGTGAAAGTGAAATCCACAAACACTACAGGCAAAATATCCGAATCTACAAAATCTGTTCGCGTTTTCCTCATTAAATGCTCAAAACGTAGATTTACACGATTCAGGACAATACGCTATGAGAATCTGTGGTCCCACAGCAATTAAAGCTACTACAAGTTTAATTTCAAATAAACCACAATTCGGTCAGGTTTATACTTATGATCACATAGAAGCGATGCAACATAGAATCGAAAGAGTTAAACGATCAGATGTTTCAGAAATTCTACAGCCAATAATGGATACAAATCCATACGTCCAAAAGTATCAGACTAAATTTTAATTTATCTGAAAAACACGGACAGAGAAGTTTTCTTGGATTTCTATATGAATCCAAAAGGTCACACTCACATATATAATAAACCAACATGTGACGAATTGTCAGCGATAATAGTTTCGAAAGACGGAAATATCAAAGACAGAGTTGATATTTGTATTTATCCAAAAGCACAGCACGATTCGAAGCAAGTGGTAGATCTGGGAAATGACCAGCGCATAGAGCCCGCACAGAGGTTGGCAAGCAAGGCCAGCAGGGGGCAGATTCCCCTAGTGTATATATATATATATTGTGGGAACTGGCCTGGACACAGACAGGCAGACATCGTTAGTTCACCCAACACACGTTTATCTATAATAATAAAAGGCAAAGCCCTCACTGACTGACTCACTCACTGACTGACTGACTGACTGACTGACTCATCACTAATTCTCCAACTTCCCGTGTAGGTGGAAGGCTGAAATTTGGCAGGCTCATTCCTTACAGCTTACTTACAAAAGTTAGGCAGGTTTCATTTCGAAATTCAAAGCGTAATGGTCATAACTGGAACATATTTTTTGTCCATACACTGTAATGGAGGAGGCGGAGTCACGTATCGCGTCATCACGCCTCCTACGTAATCACGTGAACTAAAAACAAGGAAGACATTTACAGCACGAGTCACACGCGGGAACGAAGGTAAATGACGTTAATTTTTGACTGTCTTTTAATACTGTGTGAGCATACATATTAACACGTGCAATTAAACGTGTGCATTTACGGGGTGATTTCTGAGGCTTAAAAGCTCACCTTTTATCAAACGCGGGAAGAAAGGTAACTGACGTTGTTCACTGTCTTTTAATACTGTGTAACCATACATATTAACACATGTCCAATTAAACGTGTGCATTTACGGGGTGATTTCTCAGGCTTAAAAGCTCGCCTTTTACTAAAAAGGTAAATGCAAAACTATTTTCAATCAGTTTATTGAAACGCTCCTGTTAAGGATTGCAATAACATATTCGCGAGATAAAAGAACGAAGTAGGGGGAAATGGAGGAACAGCCGCAAACAGCGAAGAGCAAAAAATTTATTAAACAATTGAGAACGGAGCGAGTTAAGCATACAAGCATGTTCATAAGGGAAACAAAGCACGGTGTAAAACGTAAGTTTAAATTAAGTTTATAGAAACGCTCCCACTGCGGATTGCAATAACATATTCGCGAGATAAAAGTTTAATGAGAAGACACGAGGTATAAACGAAGCACACGCCGTGGCGCAACGTTAGGGGCAACAGTTTCAACCATTCTATGATCTGCTTCTCGCAACTGAAAGACGGCACATGGCGGATGTTAGCCGACTTGCTGACCGCAACGTTAGGGGCTTCAACTATGGCGCTGACGCAACATCTCAGTGCCAACACTTTGCACACTGTACTTAAAAGACACGCCCTCCTCACTGGACAGTTAAAAACACCAATCAAACTAACGATGACATCAAGTATTACCCAATCAAAAGTAGGAAAGGAGGCATCTTCATAAAATGCGTGTGGGATGATTTGCATGAGACGCTGCTTTAAAAAAAAAATGATACAAAAAATACGGGATAAATCCCGTCCAGTATTAATTCAAAACGGGATGCGCAATTTCATTCTCAAACGCGGCATGATTCCGTATTTTAAAGGACGGGTGGCAACCCTACAGTGCCAGGTAACCACCCATACAATCAGATTGTGATTCAGACTAGGAATGCAATGAATGTAATTACCCCGATCTACATACAAGGCGAAAGTCTTGCAACATTCAAAGATCATGGTTTGGGATAATTAGTACTTATTAAGTACAACATTGAACATAAAAGAGCTTATGAAGCCTTGAACCGAAAAAAGCAAGATCTCAGAGATCGTAAAAAAAAAAAAAAGGAGGTAATGTCGTTTTACTCGCTGTACATTTTAGTCAAACATTACCAGTTATTCCACGAGGGAGACCAGCAGATGAACTCAACGCGTGTTTAAAATCCATGCTTCTCCCACGGTCGGTTATATGTCGCGTGTTCTCGGGTAGGTACACCAAAAAATTTATACATTTAACCATGTAATGGGCAAAGAAAAAATGAGGTATACCCGAAGGCACTGCAGTAGTACTCAATGTAACTTTACTTCTTAAATGTTAATGTTTTACTGTTTAATAATTTATACGCTTCTTATATATTGTTCAAATTATTTTATCAAAATACCAGTGACAGCGCAATGCACGATAACATGGAGTGAATACACCATACGCATCCGCCCACGGCCGCCCTGGTGTGCGCAGATAGGAGTTGATTCTAAAATAAAATAAACATAAAAAGAGTAATACGATCATCACCCATAAAGCGGATAGCAGACGTGACGTATTATATGTGTACCACATTTCAAGTCAATACGTGAAACGGTTTGCAAGCTACATGTGATTTAAAATCATGGACAGACCAACGAAAAGCCACGGTAGCAAATTATAGAAGAAGATTTTACTGTTTAATAATTTATATTTATATGAAATGTGCTTCTTATATATTACTTCATATTCTCATATGATAATGATGTTAATGTTGTTTATATTGATTTCTATGTTATTGTAAGTGCATCTATGTGTGTATATGTATGTATGTATGTGTATATATATATATATATATATATAAAAAATATATATATAAAAAATATGTGTATATGTGTATATATAATATATCTGTATATGTGTGTATATGTGTGTGTATATGTGTATATGTATATATATATGACAGCAACACTCATAACAATGACAACACAATTACATTGACAATCATGTTACGTTATTTTTAAAATGTTTCCTTTACTTTTTCATAACCTCTTTAACACACTACTTCTCCGCTGCGAAGCGCGGGTATTTTGCTAGTTTACAATATTTACAAATAAAGTGCCACACACATCCCCCAAAACTCCCCCAAAGTCCAGGCCTCACAATGCCTCTCTTTGTCTGGTCCGCCTCCACTCCTCTCCTCCCGAGCTCCGTCTTGCTTCCTCCCGACTCAAGCCATCGAATGGAGGGAGGCAGCCCCTTTTAAACCCACCCAGAC
This sequence comes from Erpetoichthys calabaricus, assembly GCF_900747795.2. Lineage (NCBI taxonomy): Eukaryota > Metazoa > Chordata > Cladistia > Polypteriformes > Polypteridae > Erpetoichthys > Erpetoichthys calabaricus. Next base: position 75,306,737 of record NC_041411.2, on the reverse strand, counting down.
GTGCTCCAGGTGCCTCCCGATGATCTTCCGCCGGCACTCCCAAATGTGGCGGAAGTACCGGCTGCGCACCCGGAAGCACTCCGGGTGTCCCTGGCCTTCTTCCCCTCAGCACTTCCGGGTGTGGCGGAAGTGCTGAAGGCCAGGGCTCCTCAGGTATTGGGGCGCCCCCTGGCAGTGACCACGGACCACTATAGGGTTGAGCTTCTAAGCTCTGTTCCCGTGGTCCCCAAAGCCACCAGGACGGTCACCCCTTGTGGTGCGGAGGAGGCGTAATCCCTCCTCCGGTCCTTCCGGGCATCCCGGCTGGGTGCAACACCCAGCCGCTTGCCGCAATATATATAATAGAGAGATTGATGGCCTGGCATCCTGACCATGAAGGAGGGCGGTTCCTTGCCAGTACTGGAAGGATATGGATGGGCAGGTCTTTTTCTGCTGATCAGTGTGAAAAAAAGCCAAGTTAACTCTAATGGGATTCAGTGTTATAGAACAAGAAAACCTTAAAGGTTAAATACTTTTTATTGACACTGTGTTCTGTTCTGTGTTGAGGTACTACTCACTGTGACAGGCACAAAAATGCCCATTCTCTTTCTTTCTTTCTTTCTTGACTGCACTCTTACAGAGATAAAATTAAATTTTAATATCTACAGTCCATAGTGGCATTACAACAGTGATGACTTAAATATAGTGCAAGTCATTTGAAAGTCGCCTTCTGATTCACTAAATCACCACACTTCAGTCATCCATCTGAAATCCTATAACCTCCTTCTAAATGAGCTCCAGTAAATCATCATGGATTCTGTGAATCCTTCAGCCATAGCGTAAGTGACAGCTACAGCATCTGCAGGCCGTGCTTTGTGTGAGTGGCGCTCTCACTCTGTCTCTCCTTTGCCTGCCTCTGCACTGCCCCCTGCTGAGCTGTCCCTCTTGTTGTGGACATGTCCCTTGGCTCCTATGTTTTCTAAGAAGTGTCCAAACGCACGTTCAGAGTTGTCAGAGGTCTCGCTCCCTTGCTGTTCCCAGTGGACTTACCAGAAAGCTGATCAGGTGTGCAGAACCTCCCAAGTGGTCCCTCACAAAGCCTCCAGGGGTAGGAGGTGTCAGGCCACCATCAGCTGGCTAGCAGAATTCATGTCCAGGGTGCCTGACTGTTGTGTTTGAGGAGACGTGACGGGAGGAACTACCATTGAAATAGACGTGCATTTGGTCCGTGGGTCCTGCTATGAGAAAATGGACTCTGCACTATAAATGAAAGAAGAATCATTGGAGGGAGCCCCTCAGTTGCCAGACTCATTTCCTTGAGTTATTTTGTAAACTGTGTTGGTCTTTCCACCTGCTTTACCTTGTAGCCTTGTAAAAAGGTGCATAATATGTCCATTTTGGTGCATTCACACACAAAAGCTCCAATCATATTGTAGGTTGAGTGGAACTTGGCAGGTTCATTGTCAAAGTTGGTCTACTTTTGCACCTTAAGCTTGACGCACACAACTACATGTGAGTGAGGCCTGCGCTGCCAGTCACTCCTTTTTGACTCCACACAGGGACTCGCTGTCATACATGTGACCCCGGATTTAACTCAGACCCAAATGCTACTTTGATCCCTAAGAATATCCTCGACACATGAAGGTTAATACACCCTTTGGTTATATGCCACTTACCAACCAACAGTGTCTTACTTTTACCACACTATTGGGGTGCCCCCATCACCCTGATAACGCTGTAGAAATGATAAAGTGGCAATCTCCCCTACACCAGGTGCCCTGTATTTAATTCATTACTTCAGTCACTCTAGACACAAAGGGAAAGTATAGGAATTGAAAACCAATGTGATATTTATTAAAGTAGAATAATTCCAGTAGACATTCGGACCGGGTAAATCTTAGCCTGGTAGTTTTAAAATATGCCTGCTTCACAAAGCGGGCATCCCAATATTAAACTCAGCATTGTGAGGCCGCAATCCATCGATGAGCCACTTAAGAAGTATAATAAAATAATAAGATAGCAAAGTCAGGATGTTTATGGTCTGAAAATCAGTAGCAATTTTAAAGGTAGAAGTTGCCCAGAGTGGCTTTTTGATTCAGCAATAGGGCTGAAGCATGAGTTGTGTTCTCCGATGTCCAAATTGAAAGGTATCTCTCCTTCTGACATATCTTTGTCTTTGATGTTGCACCCAAATATAATCATTATTTATGTTAAATATTCATGTGGAGTTCCAAACCATGTGATAATAAAGATAGATATATACAAACATACTTTATTAATCCCAAGGGGAAATTCACATACTCCAGCAGCAGCATACTGATAAAAAACAATATTAAATTAAAGAGTAATACAAATGCAGTTAAAAACAGACAATAACTTTGTATAATGTTAACGTTTCTCCCCCACCCCCACCCCCCCGGGTGGAATTGAACAGTCGCATAGTGTGGTGGAGGAACGATCTCCTCAGTCTGACAGTGGAGCAGGACGATGACAGCAGTCTGTCGCTGAAGCTGCTCCTCTGTCTGGAGATGATCCTGTTTAGTGGATTCAGTGGATTCTCCATGACTGACAGGTGCCTGCTCAGCGCCCGTCGCTCTGCCACAGATGTCAGACTGTCCAGCTCTGTGCCTACAATAGAGCCTGCCTTCCTCACCAGTTTGTCCAGGCGTAAGGTGTCCTTCTTCTTTATGCTGCCTCCCCAGCACACCACCGTGTAGAAGAGGACGCTCGCCACAACCGTCTGATAGAACATCTGCAGCATCTTATTGCAGATGCTGAAGGACGCCAGCCTTCTAAGGAAGTATAGTCGGCTCTGTCTTCTCTTGCACAGAGCATCAGTATTGGCAGTCCAGTCCAGTTTATCATCCAGCTGCACTCCCAGGTATTTATAGGTCTGCACCCTCTGCACACAGTCACCTCTGATGATCACGGGGTCCATGAGGGGCCTGGTCCTTCTGAAATCCACCACCAGCTTTTTGGTTTTGCTGGTGTTCAGTTGTAGGCTGAACAGGACCGGAGAAAGTACAGTCCCCTGCGGCGCTCCTGTGTTGCTGACCACAATGTCAGACCTGCAGTTCCCGAGACGCACATACTGAGGTCTGTCTGTAAGATAGTCCACGATCCATGCCACCAGGTATGAATCTACTCCCATCTTTGTCAGTTTGTCCCTGAGGAGCAGAGGCTGGATGATGCTGAAGGCGCTAGAAAAGTCCAGAAACACAATTCTTACTGCACCACTGCCTCTATCCAAGTGGGAGAGGGATCGGTGTAGTATGTAGATGATGACATCCTCCGCTCCCACCTTCTCCTGGTATGCAAACTGCCTGGCTAGCTATCCTGCCGATGGATGGCTCTGCTTAAAAGCTTTAATCCTTGTACTTACCTGTGCCATCTCTTCTTGTCTCCTGTTCTTTACTATTAAGTTGTAAACTGTCTGAACATTTTGAGCTAAATGCACCATAAACTATATAGATAATAATAGACAAATGCTTATAGTTATAAATTGATAAATTATTGGTCACATTAAACAAATAATGTAGATATTAGTTGCCTTCAAGGTAAATTGCTTTGGTAAATTGTCCTTTATAGTTTATCACAGTTCATTTGAGCAAAATTAAAAACTTAATAGAGCCAGTCTGCAGTTTTAAAAAATGATGATTTTTATCCTGCAGTACAAGCAGCTATTGCAATAGCCATGTCTGTCTCTCCTTGAGACTTCCAGTTGACCAATTTTATTGAAATTTGGAGACTTGCTGTAACGGAGAGTCACATCTAGCAGATATGTTGAAAGTGTGCGTATTTTTTATTACCGTCTAACAATATCTCATTTTAAAATGGGAAGCTGGATAACTCAGTTTTTGTTCAGGCACATTTATTACCCTACTAGCTGAAATATCCAGCGTTGCCCGGGAGGAAAATATATATATTTTTTTTTGTATGAGAAAAATATAATAAAAACAAAACACAACATTATAAATAAAAATAAATTAATAAACAATGAAGACTAATGTATTTGTCTTGCGGTCTTGTATGTATGTTATCATCCAGTTGACGCTAGGAACCAGCCAACTGTATTTAATTTCAAAAGCAACAGGGGCGCGGTGGTGCTCAAACATAAAGAATGCTGGCAGTCACCTCCAGTTCACCCTCTGGTGGTCGTTCTGAGTGTCAACTGGATGATAACATGCATACAAGACAGTAAGATCATAATAATAATAATTCTTTGCATTTATATAGTGTTTTTCACACTACTCAAAGTGCTCAGCAATTGCAGGTTAAGGGCCTTGCTCATGGGCCCAACAGAGCAGAATCCCTTTTGCCATTTACAGGATTCGAACCGGCAACCTTCCGATTGCCAGTGCAGATCCCTAGCCTCAGAGCCACCACTCCGCCTATGATCATTCCCCACCCTACCCAGAGGGTTAGAACTACTATGGGCATCTCTCTCCCAGGAGGATTCATGTTTCCGACGTGCTCACATCATTTGTGCATTACTAGATACTGTAAGCGACTCTCTTTCTTCAGAGGTTTCCTTTTGCTGGTGTACTGGCCTCGCTTGTGTATCCTCGGAGCTGGAGCCCTCACCCCAACTCTACGTCTCACTTCCGGGCCGGACAGACACACACACTTCCACGCATAGACGTTTATATATAATATATATATATATATATATATATATATATATATATATATACTGTATATATATACATATATATATATATATATATATATATATATATATATATATATATATATATATATGGCTATTCGAGAGACAAACACAGAATGAGTCCCACAAATAGTTGAGATGCCAAGCCGCCCAACTTTAATTTCAAAAGCAACAGGGGCGTGCGGTGGCGCTCAAACATAAAGAATGCTGGCAGTCACCTCCAGTTCGCCCCCTGATGGTTGTTCCGAGTGTCAACTGGATGATAACATGCGTACAAGACCGCAAGATCACCCCACACCCTATCCAGAATAGGGTGGGTTAGGGTTGATTTCACCCTATGGTATTTTTAGTTGACCAATGAGAAACATGTGTACCAAGTTTCATGAAAATCGCTCCTGCCGTTCAAGAGTGGTGCGGGAACATACACACACATATACCTACACACATTGACTTTTACATATATAGATTAAATCAGGTAAGAACATTTGTTAAGTTTCTGCTATGTGGTGTGCAGTTTTATGGGGGGGGTTGGGGGGGCATGTTGAAAAATACAGGTTGAATTTTTGAGCCTCTAGAACAGCGGTTCTCAAACTGGGGTCCGCGGTCCCCTAGTTTCGGTGGGACCGTGAGAAATGATTGCATATTTATACTATTTATATTTTTATAATTATTACCCTTTACCATCCGAGGGGAAGTAAGTGACTGAGTTCCGTCGTTACCCCCACCATCTAGACCCGACCACTAATTCGCTGTTCCGTTATTTGCTGCCACCGTATTGTTTTCCCACCGTTATCGCTCGGCACATACCAGCCCTTATTATTTTTATCATAATCAAAAATTATCGATTCTTTCGTGGAATCAAAACACTCACAAACAGTTTTCGTATATTTTAGAAGCAAATAAGAACGCTAAAGTTGGATACAGATAATCAATAAACAACATATTTTACATTTTTTATGTTTTAAAGTGGTGAAATTGCCTGCTCAACGCAAATGGTTAAGGCAAAGCAGATGCATCCATCCCATTAAAATTGTAACTTAAATTTAATGACTAAGATGTACGTAATATTTCCTGAATAAATAATTGTTTGTCAAAAAATGTTTTATTCACAGTAGCCTGTACTTATGCAGTGCCACACAGTGGGCATGTGGCACCCCTTGTGCAAAGTATTTGGCGCCCCCAATTTTCTTGAAACAATAATGATTTTTTAATTTTTAATTAAAGGATCCGCGAGCCATCGAACAATTTTTAAAGGGACCGCCACGCAAGAAATTCTAAAGAAGTTTGAGAACCGCTGCTCTAGAATGAGTATAAGTTTTAGAAGCCTTATTAAGTTTTATCTTCTCTTCCAGGAAGATAGCCTGGGGGAATAAAGGTGGCTGATCTGAAAGGCCAGGCAGTTTTAATGCTAAAACCTGAATCATTGATACGTCCACTTGTGCCACAGGAGTGTTAAAAGGCTGATTGATGCTTACAGAGCCATTTGAGCTCCACTTGGCCTCAGACCTTCCACATTTAACTACTAAAAACACCACATAAATTTCTCCAGCCCTTGAGTTGGACTGTGCCGCAGTTGAAGGCAATTTCAGCCAAACGATATGCTCACTTCACTATTCACAGTAACAGACATGTTAAACAAGGGGGGCCAGACTTGTGCATGCCACTGTAACAGTCACAAAAATACATGACAAACACAATTATGATAACAGACTCTCTAATGAAGTCATTTGAAATGTTAAAAATGCTGCAACTTACAATCCAAGTCTTCCAAATGCACCCGACTGTCACACCGTGCCGACATTTCTTTACTTGTGACATATTTTTTAACACCTTTCCCCATGAGCAATTAATCCTACTTGGAGTTTCAGAAACCTGCAATTCGGAACTGACGCCATTGAGAATGTGACAAAGCTTTCAAGCCATTCATTTTCTGGTCGATTGGAAGGCCCAGTAGGCATCGGTGTGTCTTGTGCATACTGAACATCTCAGTTCCTTCCCTTGGCGACAGTTTGATGTGCCATTTCCAGTGTGACAGTCCTGCATTTCAGTAGAAATGACAGGCAGGGCCCCTCGGTGAGCTGCGGCCATTGGCTTGATTGACACACATTTTTAATCTGAGGAGGTGCTGTGAAGCGTTAAATCACAGGAGACTTACAGCCTTGAGCCTATAAGTTAACAGAGAAGGTAATTTGTATGATTACTGACCACCCGGGTTCAACAGGACTTACACGAGCCACTTGCTTAGTCTTAATAGGAACTTGCATCTTGTAAGACTTGTGTAATTGTTGACTGGCTTTGGTTTTACAGGACATGCAATCCCCCCCTTCTTTAATCCAAGTTAAAAATCAGGAACTTGCATGAAAGCAGATGCTGGTCCACCATAACACACACACCCACCCAACCCAGACCAGGCAAAAGTTACTTTTATAGTTTGTTTGTGAAGGGAAATCCTCATAAAATTTGAAAATATGCCTTCTTCACACAGCAAGTATCCCCGTATTAAACTCTGTTTCAAGCATCGTAAGGCAACAGTCCACCAATGTGACACTTGTCCCCTGATGAGATATTTTCTGATTTCTCTGAGCAAGGTGACTTAAAGCTGGTTGTTTCTTGTCACTTAAGTCTTCATATCAGATTCTTCATCCAGGATGGACCCTTTCTAGTCCAGAGCAAGGCTCTACTCTTGACGTGAATAGGAAGCATCATTTCCAACGCCATTACTTGCTGATGCCACTTCTGGCCTGTGTCGTACATGGCTGGGGGTCAGACCCAGCCGGGATGCCTGGAAGGACCAAGACGGGGCACATTTGTCCTCCGGGCCACGAGGGGGCAACCGCCCTGGAGTAGAAGAGGCCCACAGAAGGGGAGCAGGAAGGCTCATGACCATTGGGGCCTCTGTTCACCGCCAGGGGGTGCCCCGAGCCTCATGGAGTCCCGGACTTATGTACTTCCGCCACACAGATGGAGGACGTTCCTTCCAGGGTCACCCGGAGTGCTTCCGGGTGATCTCCTGATGTTTCCGCCACACCAGGACGTGACGTCAGGTAGAGCACCTGGAGCTCATCCGGGTGAGGATAAATGGGGCCGCCTCCCTCCTGTCATTGAGCTGGAGTCGGGAGCAGGAGCAGGACGAAGCTCCTGGAGAGAGAGGACAGGTGGCCCAGGGACGAGGAGAGAGAAAGCCCAGGAGAGAGGTGACTGGGGCTGACGGCACTGTGAGTTGTGCGGGACTCTGAATTGAGTAGTGTTGTTGTGTGGAGAAGAGAAATAAAGAAGTCTTTTTGGATAAAGATGTGGTCTCAGACTGGTGGTGTCTGGGCAAATCTCACACCTGGCTCAGGACAAACAGGCCTCTTCTGCCCCACAGGCCACTTAAAGAACAACATTCCTAGAAGATGACGTTCACTTGGAGGAACCAACAAATGAAGATCAGAGAGCTCCTTAACGGATTTACCAATACAGCCAGACGAGAAACACAAGCATTGATGGACTCGCTACGTCTGCAATAATTAACCACGTTCTTATGTACCCTTTTGGTTTTCATCCAGCATTAAACGGGGTATCGGCTGGTCCCCAACACATTGCCTTCAATCTTGTGTTTTCTTTTACATTTTTATATAATATACACTGCCGGTCAAAAGTTTAGAACACCTCAGTTTTTCTTCAGATTTAATCAGTTGAAATGCAATGAATGACCTAAAATGGTGAAAAGGTACGCAGTAAACTGCCAGAGGTTTAAATTTAAAGTTTAGATTAGCAGAAATGGAAATAAAAAGGAAATTTCGGAATATTATAAATGGGTCTTCATCAGGGAACAACTAACCGGTTATAACCAACAGATGCTCTGCAGCGATTCAAGTAAATGAAACCTTGCAAGTTGAAGCAAACAATTTGCCCAGGTGTCCCAGCTTGTGTTGATTACTTAAAACCCCTCTGTGTGTCTTAAAGCCGAGTTGGACCAGACTGTGTTACTACACCCTCTGAGGTACTACGAGGAACGTTCAAAAAGTTTCCACACTTTAGTTTTTAACTCTGTTTATTAAGAATTTCAAAAACGAATGACATCGCTTTCCTACATAGTCATCTTCATTTGCAATACAATTTTCCCAGCGTCGTACCAACTTTTTAATGCCCAATTGCTACTCCTCCCGCCTTCACCGTGTCCAACGAAAATATAAAAGTGCAGAAACGTTTTGAACGTCTCTCGTACTTAGACAATATTACACTGTAGAATGTTGTGAATTCCAGTGATAATGGCAAGAGAGTAATCAACACACAGGTGTAAATGGAAGCAAGTCAGATTAATTCTGTTATTCAACTCTGAATATTATGCCAGGCCTCGGCTAGAAGGGCCCGAGCTCTCCCACTACAGAAGTCGTTCTTACGTAAGTTAAACTAAAGTGTGCCATGACAAGTGGTGAGTTTTGTGTCTTTAATGGCTTATTTGCATGAATTTACATGGACTTCATCATGAGCTGTTAGAAAGTGAAGGCAGTGCTCTGGTGACCGGTCCTGGAAGAAGGTTGAGGATGCCCAAGTCATGTGTGGACATGATGGCACAGTGCCCAGGTCATTGCCCAAGTCCTGCAGTCGCCATCGTTCACGTCTCCACTTAGGATCTTTTCACAGAATTTCTGTGGCTTTAGTTATGAAGAGCAAAGGAAGAACCACTTTGATGTACAGTTGTACTTGAAAGTTTGTGAACCCTTTAGAATTTTCTATATTTCTGCATAAATATGACTTAAAACATCATCAGATTTTCACTCAAGTCCTAAAAGTAGATAAAGAGAAACCAGTTAAAAAAATGAGACAAAAATATTATACTTGGTCATTTATTTATTGAGCAAAATGATCGAATATTACATATTTGTGAGTGGCAAAAGTATGTGAACCTCTAGGATTAGCAGTTAGTGTGAAGGTGACATTCGAGTCCGGTGTTTTCAATCAATGGGATGACAATCAGGTGTGAGTGGGCACCCTGTGTTATCTAAAGAACAGAGATCTATCAAAGTCTGCTCTTCACAACACATGTTTGTGGAAGTGTATCATGGCATGAACAAAGGAGATTTCTGAGGACCTCAACAAAAGAGTTGTTGATGCTCATCAGGCTGGAAAAGGTTACAAAACCATCTCTAAAGAGTTTGGACTCCACCAATCCACAGTCAGACAGATTGTGTACAAATGGAGGAAATTCAAGACCATTGTTACCCTCCCCAGGACTGGCCGACCAACAAAGATCACTCCAAGAGCAAGGCGTGTAATAGTCGGCGAGGTCACAAAAGACCCCAGGGTAACGTCTAAGCAACTGAAGGCCTCTCTCACATTGGCAATGTTCATGTTCATGAGTCCACCATCAGGAGAACACTGAACAACAATGGTGTACATGGCAGGGTTGCAAGGAAAAAGCCACTGCTCCCCAAAAAAAGCACTGCTGCTTGTCTGCAGTTTGCTAAAGATCATGTGGACAAACCAGAAGGCTATTGGAAGAATGTTTTGTGGACGGATGAGACCAAAATAGAACTTTTTGGTTTAAATGAAAAGCGTTATGTTTGGAGAAATGAAAACACTGCATTCCAGCATAAGAACCTTATCCCATCTGTGAAACATGGTGGTGGTGGTGGTAGTATGATGGTTTGGGCCTGTTTTGCTGCATCTGGGCCAGGACGGCGTGCCTTCATTGATGGAACAATGAATTGTGAATTATATCAGAGAATTCTAAAGGAAAATGTCAGGACATCTGTCCATGAACTGAATCTCAAGAGAAGGTGGGTCATGCGGCAAGACAACAACCCTAAGCACACAAGTCGTTCTACCAAAGAATGGTTAAAGAAGAATAAAGTTAATGTTTTGGAATGGCCAAGTCAAAGTCCTAACCTTAATCCAATCGAAATGTTGTGGAAGGACCTGAAGTGAGCAGTTAATGTGAGGAAACCCACCAACATCCCAGAGTTGAAGCTGTTCTGTACGGAGGAATGGGCTAAAATTCCACCAAGCCGGTGTGCAGGGCTGATCAACAGTTACTGGAAACGTTTAGTTGCAGTTATTGATGCAAAGGAGGTCACACCAGATACTGAAAGCAAAGGTTCACATACTTTTGCCACTCACAAATATGTAATATTCGATCATTTTCCTTAATAAATAAATGACCAAGTATAATATTTTTGTCTCATTTGTTTAACTGGTTTCTCTTTATCTACTTTTAGGACTTGAGTGAAAATCTGAGGGTGTTTTAGGTCATATTTATGCAGAAATGTAGAAAATTCTAAAGGGTTCACAAACTTTCAAGCACAACTGTAAGTCAGATTCTACATCTGCTGTTATGTGCAGAGGATTTCATATCAGTTTATACCCACCATATTGGAAGGGGTACAAGAAACAAAATCTGAACCAAATAGGTGAAACTGGCAAGCTGGACCAAAGTCAACAGACATGGAGAAGCTGTGATCCCCAAAGAGCCTAAGGCAGAGGAGTGACCGACGTTCAAAGTAAGGCCTCCCTATTGGGCAACTCACAGTGAGGTCGGTTTTTGCATCTGCCATGACATGGTGAAGCATTCAGGAAATTCAAACGGACATTAGCTTCCAGATAGCTGACCAGTACACTGACTTACTGGTGAAGACCTCCTCCCTCAGATGCTGTCTGTTTTCTGTCGATTTGAGGGGCATGGTCTCGGAAACTGAAAAAATGGCGCAGGATGACGTCAACTGGTCAGACATCAGAGGTGGGAGATGAAGTATGTGGCCTGCTAGCAGGATGGCTCCATCCGACTCTCGCCAGAAGGTGACAAAAGTCTAAATACTGTCATATATGTCACAAGCTAATGTTTATTTATTTGCCAAAGATGTTGAGTCTTGTTGCATCAATATGAAAATATAACATTTTTACCTCTTTAACACATGCTCACTTATCTTTTTCATAGCGTTACACAATATTGGTATGCTTAAATTGTGTACATGTAACAATGTGACATACATAGAAGGCCACACTATACAGAATAGATATATGCAATAACGTGTGCTGTTCTCATGTAATACATGCACATTGTGTACATATAATACACATGTTATACACAGTAGCTACATGTAATAAACATATCATACAGCAAGGAATGTATTAACATTTTATACACACGTCTAACATGCTAGACACCTGCATGTATGACACATTGTAGAGGATGAGCTGAACTCTGCTAACTTCTGCCTCTTTGATTTGTAAGGTGCCATTTGGGAAAGGAAGAACTCGGAGGTTTCAAGGTAAGCTTCTCTTATTTTTATTTTTTGGACTATTATCGCTTACTGATCGTGGCGCTAGAGCACAGCAACATGCTGCACATTTGGTCGGACGTGAGAGTTTCACTGTTGGCTGTGTACACGCCAATAAACTTAAACTTGAATTGTAAAAGAAATGTAATGACTTAACATTATGAGGTAGAAGTACATAATAAGCAAGAATGCTTGTGTCGGATATTTGAAATATTAAAATGTGTGCTTCAATTCAAATGGTTAAGTCCAAATATTCTTGACTGTAGTAGAAATTTGTCATGTTTTGCCCTCAGATAGAGCTCCATAGGGAGACAGACCCCCTAGTAAAGGATCAAAAACCAAAAAATAACCTCATATTCGGAATCACTGACCTTGAAATAGTCAGAAACGATACCCCAATTTGTTACTTTTTGAACATTTGGGGGTGTTTCCATAGAGGGCTATGACTGCCGGTAAAGAAGGAAATATCAAAAATGTTGCTATATTCGTAATCAGCCACCTCGTATGAGAATACACTCTACGTGCTGGTATTTTCAATTTTGTGAAAAGGAGTAACTTTGACCCCTCGTATCCCATTAGGGGATGAACCCCTGGGGGGCCCCGCACATCATTTCTGATCATTTCTGCTGATGACACCTATTGGTTTACTCTTTAATATAAAAGAGCAATTCCCTGCACAGAATATGGCCTAAATTGAGCATGCATCTACAGTCAGAAGGAGATTGCCCAAAATGTGACCTGCACGTGACGTGCGCCAGATAAAAGCCTTTGCTCTCTAAAAGGAACATCAGAGCAAGACTACCATTTGCCATTCGGTAACACAGCATTGCATTTGCTGGGCTTCATAAGCCCGTCGACTCCTGCTTATTCCCCTCAGCGATACCCTCCTGGTTCAAGGGATGCCATGGTCCCAGTATCCGGGAGCGGTCCGGCTTTCGCTCTTCTGTCCCGGATGCTCTGCTCCGCTTTGATCCGAATGCGCAGGCGGGTCTGCCTCCTTTACCTTGAATCGGACGAGCTCTTCAGGCTCACGTAGACCGTGCTGATGACAGTCGCCTCCTCTGGGGTCGAGTCCTTCAAGTCTGAGCTCTCTCTGCACAGCAGGGTGCCCAGGCCCTTAGATAGCTGCCCGCTGAAGAAAAGGTAGATGCAGGGGTTGGTACAGCTGTTCAGATTGGCAAGCAACATGAGGATCGTAAAGGTGGCCGCTGAAAAATAAACAGGAAGTTGTCAAAAAAAAAAAAAAAATGACATTTTGGGAATGAGGTACTGGCAACACCAAAAGACATTTTAAGGGTATTTTAGTTACTCTGTGAGTCCATTCATCCATCCCAACTTCTAATCCAGTTCTCCAGGGTAGCTCTGCGGGACAACTGGAGCCAACGCTGGCAAGAATGGGGTGCAAGGCAGGAACAATGCCTGGACGGGGTGCCAGTCCATCACGGGGCAAACGCACACAAACACACATACCACAGGCCCATTTAGCAACATCAATTCACCTAACCTGCATGTCAGTGTTTTGGGTGATGTGGCATCAATGCTATAAACAAGGCACTTTGTACCGCGTACAGCCACGTCTCTAATAACATACCGGTAAGTGCCATTAGGGCTTAAACAAGAAGAACGTGTCCGTCCTAGTACTACTTCAGAGGTAAGCATGTGGTGTAGTGGTTAAGGCTTTGGACTTCAGACCCTGAGGTTGTGGGTTCAAACCACCGCTACTAAGACAGTGTGACCCTGAGCAAGTCACTTCACCTGTCTATGGTCCAACTGGGAAAATAAAAGAAATGGAACAAAGTGAATCTCAAATGTTGTAAGTCATCTTGGATGAAAGCGTCGGACAATGTCAACATCAGAGTGTCCACCTTTTATTTTGAATTGCCTCCAAAAAGTGCAAGGTTTTGTCTGAAAGAGCCGTGTGAAGTCCAAGTACCACTTGCAATGGGGCGTGGCTAAATAGGAGTCAAGTTAAATGTTTGACTCCGCCCATAAACCACAAGCATCACGCTAAACGTGGGTGGAGTTAAATATCCTAACTCTGCAGAAACACCACAGGCATCACACTAATAAAGGGTAGAATTCAACCTGTAACTCCGCCCATAGACCACAGGCGACACACTAAACATAACTCAAGTTCAACCTGTAAGTCCGCCCATAAACCACAAGCATCACGCTAAACATTGGCCGAGTTAAACATCTAACTCCACCCATAAAGCACAGACGTCATGTTTAACACGGGTCAAGTTAAATGTTTAACTCCGCCCATAAACCACAAGTCTCAGGCTAAACATGGGCTGAGTTAAACGTCTAACTCCACCTATAAAACACAGATGTCATGCTTAACTTGGGTCAAGTTAAATGTCTAACTCCGCCCATAAAACACAGATGTCATGCTTAACTTGGGTCAAGTTAAATGTCTAACTCCGCCCATAAAACACAGATGTCATGCTTAACTTGGGTCAAGTTAAATGTCTAACTCCGCCCATAAAACACAGATGTCATGCTTAACTTGGGTCAATTTAAATGTCTAACTCCGCCCATAAAACACATCATGCTAAACGTGGGTGTAGTTAAATATCTTAACTCTGCAGAAAAACCACAGGCGTCACACTAATAATGGGTAGAATTCAACCTATAACTCCGCCCATAGACCACAGGCGACACACTAAACATAACTCAAGTTCAACCTGTAAGTCTGCCCATAAACTACAAGCATCACGCTAAACATTGGCCGAGTTCAACATCTAACTCCACCCATAAAGCAGAGACGTCATGTTTAACATGGGTCAAGTTAAATGGCTAACTCCTCCCATAAACCACAGGTGTCACACTAAATATGGGTCAAGTTACATGTTTAACTCCACCCATAAGGCAAAGGTGCCACGCCCCATTCCGCACACTTTTAGTGGCTGGTTACACTATGGTTAAGATTAGGGTTTCTGCGGTTTATCTAACTCAAATGATGACAACTGTTGAATATACCAAGTTACATCCATCCATCCATTATCCAACCCGCTATATCCTAACTACAGGGTCACGGGGGTCTGCTGGAGCCAATCCCAGCTAACACAGGGCACAAGGCAGGAAACAAACCCCGGGCAGGGCGCCAGCCCACCGCAGGCCAAGTTACATAAACATGCAATTTTATTTTCATCATTTGCAGGTTGCCTCTTTCCTGGCTAACGTGGAGCTCGGCAGAACCCAAACACATGATGCCTGTGAGTTACAGGCAGGGTTAAATATTTAACCCCGCCTACATTTAGGTACACCCCATTCCATATGCTGCAGTGGGGGAACCTTCTCGCTCGCAGAGCCACAGCACCACAGGTCTAGACCAGCAGTTTTAGGATGGAGGTTAAGGTTGCAGGGTTAGTGTGGTTAGCATGTTGTGTAAATGGTTAAGAAAGTGCTGGCCTAGAACTGTGAAAAGTTATGGTGGTGCAGCTGTGCCGGTGGATACATCTCGTGACTTCTTCCAAGAAACTGCAGTGAAAACCTGTAGTGACGTGTGGCTGTGCATCTGGATCCTTCTCTTTTCATGTGTTCTGCGCCACTAGGGTGAGCAGGAATGGAAAGGAGGTAAGTAAGCTGTCTGTGTCAGCACTGAGGGATATGAAGTGGCACCCCAAAGCAGGGTAGGGGTGTTATACTTCTAGCTGTGGTAATGGGCAACGGAGCCAATGCCAGGTGTGGGCTACCCCATGGAAGAGGGGCATAATTATGGACAAAAACAATGCTAAGCCACAGGAGCACATTGTCACTTTGAACAATTATGGGTGAACTAGTGGGATGTGGGGGTTTCCATGCAGAGGAGCCCCCACAGTAGCTACAGAATATGTTAGAAAGCAACCGTGGGGGCTCCTCTGCATGGAAACCCCCACATCCCACTAGTTCACCCATAATTGTTCAAAGTGACAATGTGTGTCATACGCGAGAAGATTTGATCTTGAACTTTAAGGTGGTAGAAGCTCTGCATTTGCTTAAAGGTACAGCAATACCCCTCTGACTACGGAAAATAAAAACGATCGTGTTATTTGAGATGGGCCTAACTGTAGCCTGCAGTATACGACGTACATCACGTAATGCCCACCGTGTCAGTCACGAAACACCCTTTGAGTCAGATAACCCTTACACATCCCTAATCTTAACCACAGTGTAACTGGGCAAACACAGGGCACTTTGTGACTTGTGATGTTTTGGGGTGTCACGTGACTGACCTCCGAGGTAATTTGGATTGCAGTTAAATCCCGTTGTATTATTTTGCAAAGATATTGGTACAGTCGGTAACGTCGTGCACACGTGTAGCACAAAAGCAGTTGAGGCAGGCGGTTGGCATGTGACACGAACTGACAGAGACGGCCAATCCATTAGGACCGCCATCACCCTAGGGGTGCCGTTTATGACAGGTAAAAGGGGTGCGCACGTGTGGAACATCGAGGGGCATGAGAATTGCAGAGCCGCATAGCAATTCAGTACCGAAGGTTTCAGGGTGAAAGTGACGTCACAAGACGTCCACACGAACCTCTAACCTTAACATTTTAGACTTCATGATAACCACACTAACCCCTCACTTACTTTAACTCCCTTTGTGAAACTGCTGGTGTAGACCTCTGGTGGCGTACACTGTAAAAATAATGTTAAATTTACGGTAAAATACTGGCAGCTGGGTTGCCAGTATTTTACCATGAAAAAGAAGGTGACAATATTTTTAGGTCTATGGTATAATTTTGTAGTAAAAACTGTTTTTTTCTTTTTTCTTAGTGAATTTCCCCTTGGGATTAATAAAGTTATCTATCTATCTATCTATCTATCTATCTATCTATCTATCTATCTATCTATCTATCTATCTATCTATCTATCTATCTATCTATCTATCTATCTATCTTATGTAGTGCATTTATCTATCTGTCTATATAAACTATTATATAGTGCCTTTATCTATCTATCTATCTATCTATCTATCTATCTATCTATCTATCTATCTATCTTATGTAGTGTCTTTATCTATCTGTCTATCTATCTAAACTATTATATAGTGCCTTTATCTATCTATCTATCTATCTATCTATCTATCTATCTATCTATCTATCTATCTATCTATCTATCTATCTATGTAGTGCCTTTATCTATCTGTCTATCTATCTAAACTATTATATAGTGCCTTTATCTATCTATCTTTCTATCTATCTTATGTAGTGCCTTTATCTATCTATCTATCTATCTATCTATCTATCTATCTATCTATCTATCTATCTATCTATCTATCTAATACGTTCCAACAGAAGGGAATGTTTAACCATACCCAGAAATTCATGTAGTGTAATAAATATGCCAATCAATAAACCATTAGAAAGTACTGTCAGGGTCAAACCCCCGTACACAGCTTGCATCAGTAAAGTAACAACAACCAATAGCAGTTTTTTGTTTTTTTTTTCTCTATTGTCTAAATTCCATTACTTAGAACAAACCCTATTTTGCCTGTCCCTTTTTCACTTGTATTTAATTTTCCTTTTCAGTGTCTTAGCTTTGAGCACACACACACAAAGTCTGTCCAATGTGCTAATTCACTGTCACCCATCACCATTTCACCACCGTGACACAACAATTTTTTTTTCCCCCAAAATACTCTATTAAATGGTCTTTACCTTTTTCTTTCATGCCTTGTTCTTATTCAACTGGTCTTCTTTTATTTTCCGTGCCTCCTCTACCTCTTTCTCACATTTCTGTAACAGTCTTTGAATTGAAACATTCTTATTATGTATCACCAGTTCATTCCTTTCCCACTATATATTTCCTTCAACTGTATTAATTAGTTTCCATTGACTTTTTGCCATTTTTTCATTCAATTCCTTCCCCACTAATCCATACAACACTCCCTCCTTTGTTATTTCTTCTTTCCCTATAATAACCCTTCCCATTTCTCTAATACACCCTTCCAAATCTCATGTGCTCTTTCGCAATGCCAAAACACACGTGCCGATGTTTCTACTTCCATACAGTTCTCTCTCGGACATTTCGCAGTTTTTGCTACCCGCCTTTTATACATCGTGGCATTTGTCGGCAGCACTTCATGTATTATTAGCCAGCCCAGATCCTTTTGTCTATTTGTCAGCTCCTTTTCGTTGTTCTGTAGCCATCCTTTCTTTGCTTGCTCTTCTGTCATATGTTTTATTTTAACCGTTGTTTTTTCTTTCCTTATAAATTCTTTTAGGTCTCTTTTCCTTCCCCATATTGTTACCTCTCCTTCCCCCCATCTGTACTTCCTTAAAATTTGATCACTCTCTTGTAAGGTTTAGATATATTAAAGGCAATAGGTCTGTTGTTAGTAATTTTTAAGAATAGCAAACTGGTACCATTTAATTATACACATTGAAAACAATTTAACGTTTAAGGAAATTGGCGATTCTAAATTGGCCCTAGTGTGTGCTTGGTGAGTGGGTGTGTTTGTGTGTGTCCTGCGGTGGGTTGGCACCCTGCCCCAGATTGGTTCCCTGCCTTGTGCCCTGTGTTGGCTGGGATTGGCTCCAGCAGACCCCCGTGACCCTGTGTTCGGATTCAGCGGGTTGGAAAATGGATGGATGGATGGAAATTAGGGCACATTGTCTGGTGGGGAAGAAAAGTTTGCTTTTGTGGTATATGGTGTCCTACAGGTGTGCCAGCTTATCGAATACAACCCACCAGAAATCAGCTTCCATAACCTCAAAGAAACCTTCAGCGTGCAGGGAAAAATACATCTGCCAAGTGTGTTTAAGTTTTTTTTTTTCCCGTACTATTCAAAGGTATGCGCTTCACCAGGAACAATATGGTAAAAGGGGGCGTGTCCTTATGCAAATATTGTAACTTCGGTTTTACTGAAACAGCGCTTTACCGTTTTACATTTTACGGTTATTTACCTTCGCTATTTAACAATTTTACACTGTAAAATTAACAGATTTTTTCAGTGTAATTGTAATACATCAGGTAAACGGTATTTAGCATATTTTGAAGGTAGAAAAATATCGATTTTGCAGAACTTGGCTGTAAAAAATAATGAAATGTATTGTTTAAGATATACAGGTAATTTTCAGTAGATCATAAGGTAACTCCTTTTTTTCAGAAAAGGTCTTTTACTTTCACCATTTACAATATTTTTACCGTTAAATTTACTGCAAATTTTACAGTGTACGGAGCTGCGGCTCCGCAGTTGGAATCTCTGAGGGTTTTGGTAACTTAATGGGCGCGTGCTCCTGATTCACAAACACCCTCTGCGCTATGGACATGGAGAAGTGCCGTTTTGGTAAGTCATGTGGCTCGTGTACACCGGATACACCGGGGAGGGGGTTGGTCAATATACCACACACGCTCCAAGTCTAATAAATGATGAATGTGCGCTATTGGCTTCTTTTCAATAAGGGCGCGCACAAAAAGGCGACCTCAATTGGGCGCGGAGAATAAAAGCGCACATAAATAAAAGCGATCTTCAAAAGGGCGACCTCAATTGAGCGCCGAATAAATGCGCGCGCAGATAAAGGAGCGCTTCAAAAGGATGACCTTCGGAGCGAATTAAATTAATTGTCCTTGATTATGCTAATAGACCAGATCTCGAATATCTACGTGGCATTGCACATAATCTACAGCTTCAAGTGTAACTTGCTTTCACCTTTTTATACATTCAGTCATTGCCTTAATCGAATTTTCTATAATTTTGAAAACAACAAAATATAGAGAGCTTTAGAAATAGTTCGTTAGAAGTAGTTCGTTAGAAGTTCATGCATTAATTAATTGGATGTTTTAATATTCTTGCTTTCACCTTTTTATACGTTCAATCATTGCCTTTATCTAATAAATTTTCTGTAATTCTGTTGCGTTTGCCTTTATTCGCTGCGCCCAATTGACGTCACCCTTTTGAAGCGCTCCTTTATTTATGCGCGCCTTTATTCGGCGCTCAATTGACGTCACCCTTTTGAAGCTCGCCTTTATTTGTGCGCGCCTTTATTCGGCGCCCAATTGAGGTCGCCCTTTTGAAGATCGCTTTTATTTATGTGCGCTTTTATTCGCCGTGCCCAATTGAGGTCGCCCTTTTGAAGGTCGCCTTTATGTGCGCGCCCTTATTGACGGATACCGCGCTGTTGACATCAAGAGTCGCTGTTTATTTAAGTCAATCCACGTGCGTTACGGACCTTTATGACCCAAAGCCCCCAACATCATCCCAAACAACCACGCTAATGACGCAGAGGAGCTGTTGGTAACTGAAGGGGCGTGCGCGCTCTGGACACCGAGGGCCACCAAACTGGCTCCGAATGGGCATCGACGGGAACTAAGAATTGCCACAGACGTTATAAGCACATTCTGTTCATTTGACCCAGCATGTGCTGAGGGGTACGTTGAGTTTAGGGTCACGGGGAGAAAGCAAGAGGCAAACTCCCCAACAGACATAGGTATTGCAGGCTGCAGTGAGAACCTTCGCAGCAAACGTGCTGGACGGTACCAATGCCGGTGATCCCATTAGGCGACTTTTATGCTGCCACTTTAGCAAGCCAAATTTCGCTTTGCCTCGAACGGTGCGGATTGCTTTCAACATTAAGAACGCGCGCCTTCTTTAAACAAGACGAATAAAAAAACAAAACAAAAATGTGTTTCGTCTTTCAAAGAAGTGTTCCTACCGCTAGAATGGCATATCCAGCCCTCTGTAACGCATTTAGCGTAATCCCTGTGAGGACTCGTCCACCGCGATACACTCCGCCATCCCCGACTTGGCGTCTCCAGCGAACTTCTGGTAGGGACTCGGGGTCTGCTGGTGGGCAGTAGAAGAGCTGTAAACGGGCCATCGGAGCATGAAGAACAAAAGCGATTTGTCGCGTTATAATATGACAGCATGACATGGTTCAAGTTGAAGTGGTCGGGAAGCAAACAACGGTGACGATTTGTGGATAAACTTGAAACCCTGACGCCACTTCTGAACGTGTGAGCTTTAAGAGCTGCCGCTCAGTGATCCGTGGGGCGAAAGGCCGAAGCATCGAACACCGAAGGCCCCGCACAGAACTGCAAGCACTCGTGACGGTTCTGTGTAGCTGAGACTGACCTTAATGGACGTGCACAGCACTGTTCCCGTTCCGACTCATCCTTGTGTGGTGCTTGCATGTTCTCTCATTTGTCTGCGTGAGTTTCCTGCCACAATCCAAAACATGCAGGTTGGCGTTTCCTAAATTGGCCCTTTGTGTGTGTGTGTTGTTTTTTTTTTTTGTTTTTTTTTTTGTCCTGCGATGGACTGGCACCATGCCCAGGGTTTGTTCCTGCCTTGTGCTCTATGCTAGCTGGGATAGGCTCCAGTAGACCCCCGCGACCCTGCTCAGGACTAAGTGGTTTAGAACATGACTGACTGACTGATTTTAATTTAGGGGTGGCACTGCTGCCTCGCAGTAAGGAGACTGTGGTCCACGTCCCGGTTTTACCCTGCTTGGAGTTTGCATGTTCTCCCTGTGTCCACAGATGTGCGGGTTAGGTGGACTTGCGTTTCCTAAATTGACACGTGTGCGCGTGAGGTGAGTGTGTCTGTCTGTCCAGCGATGGACGGGCGCCCTGTCCGGTGTTTGTTTCAGCCTTGCGCCCCATACTAGCTGGGATAGGCTAGCATAAGAAAATGACTGACTGACCAAACACGCTGGCTGGAGTAATGACTTGTGTCCCGTTTTGGAACCACGACAGTCCAGTTAGCTGACACACAAGTGTCCCGGTTTGGTACTTGGAAAATCCGGTCTCCCTAACTTTTGCTGCTCTTCTCATGTCTTCGATCCACAATTAATTAATTAATTACTTAAACACTCCGCTTTAAAGATCACTCTTAAAAATCTAACGGCGCTTTACTGGGCTGTGTGGTTCCATGTAGATCCCATTGCTCTACAAATAACCGTTTCATTCTCTGAATGGGATCTTTGCATATGAAGACAGAGATCTTTACTGTCTATTGGGCTGCTTAGCAGGACCCAAACAGATTAAGAAAACCTGAAGTGAGCTCAGCGGTGAGAGTGCGGTATGCAGCGCCGCCATTACTTTTACTCCTTTCGAAGCTGAAGCTTCCAAATGGACGGATGTCTTCAAAGGGTTTATTTTTGGGGGCAGTGCCTCGTGTTATTTTTGTGTTGATTGTTAATAATAATAATAATAATAATAAGGTGGCGCAGTGGTAGTGCAGCTGCTTTGCAGTTAGGAGACTGGAAGGTTGTGGGTTCGCTTACCGGTTCCTCCCTGTGTGGATAGCGCTTTGAGTACTGAGAAAAGCGCTATATATATAATTGTAATGAATTATTATTATTGTTGGCTGCAAGTCTGCCTGTTTTATGTTCTGTTTGTTGAATGCATCATGTGGAATGAAAAGGATGAACCGCGCTAGATTATTTCGGGTGTAGAGAGTATGTATAACAGGTGCCGAAGTCAGCTCCTTAACTGTTCTTATTTGTTAAAAACTCCTTTTTGGAGACCCTTTATGTAGCGCGGGATAGCGCTACAACACAAGAGTTATGCCGGCTGTCATCCAGTAACGGACACCTCTCAATAATAAAGTATCGGTTTGGTTTTAATGTAAGTATTTGGTGTAGAGTTTTAGAAGCTGTGTGATCTGGTGGCGCAGCGATCAGTAATCAAAGTACGAATCATAGGCTCTCAAGATGGGAATGGAAAAGAGACGGATATGTTATTTACGTCACATCACATGGAGAATTAAACTACGTTGTTAACTGGTAAGCATTACTGGCACGTCTCTAGTGCTCCGTGTTAAAACAGATAATGATAGGCAGTTAAGCTCACTCACTGATACCATCCATCCATTGTGAATTTCCCATTGGGATTAATAAAGTATCTATCTATCTATCTATCTATCCATCCATCCATTATCCAACCCGCTATATCCTAACTACAGGGTCACGGGGGGTCTGCTGGAGCCAATCCCAGCCAACACAGGGCGCAAGGCAGGAAACAAACCCCGGGCAGGGCGCCAGCACACCACAGGGCACACACACACACACCAGGGACAATTTAGGATCGGCGATGCACCTAACCTATTAGACAGTTGTGGCGAGCGCCCTCTTCTACGCGGTGGTGGGCTGGGGAGGCAGCATTAAGAAGAAAGACGCCTCACGCCTGGACAAACTGGTGAGGAAGGCAGGCTCTATTGTTGGCATGGAGCTGGACAGTTTGACATCTGTGGCAGAGCGAAGGGCGCTCAGCAGGCTCCTATCAATTATGGAGAATCCACTGCATCCACTGAACAGTGTCATCTCCAGATAGAAGAGCAGCTTCAGCGACAGACTGCTGTCACTGTCCTGCTCCACTGACAGACTGAGGAGATCGTTCCTCCCCCAAACTATGTGACTCTTCAATTCCCCACGGGTTGTTTAAACGTTAACATTTAACATTATACAAAGTTATTGTCTGTTTTTCACCTGCATTATTATTATTATCAATCTTTAATATTATTTATTGTATCAGTATACTGCTGCTGGATAATGTGAATTTCCTATTGGGATAGATAGATAGATACTTTATTAATCTATCTATCTAACCTGCATGTCTTTGGACTGTGGGAGGAAACCCACGCAGACACGGGGAGAACATGCAAACTCCACGCAGAACCCGGGTGTCCTAACTGCGAGGCAGCAGCGCTACCCACTGCGCCACCGTGCTGCCCTCACTAATACCAATCAGTCCACAAATGAGCGAGGAGAACATGCAAACCCCAGGCAGACCCTGGCACTCAGGCGGAGTGGTAGCGCCCCAATGTTAAAGGTGCAACTGTTCTAAGCAGTGCCGGTCGACGCTGACGTGAAGCCCAAGGCGGGGGTTTGGGGGGTCTCGGTGTCTGCACAGCGCCGAATGGTGCCTCTTGAGTTTCATGTTAGATAAACAGGGCGCCCCCTGTCGGTGTCCGGAGCGCACGCTTCTTAACTTTCATAAACGGCACCTAACGGACTGATCGGCGCTGGTACTAAATTTAAAGGTCTTTAGATTAAAAATAAATGTACATCAATAACTTTTGCTCACTTCTTCTCCCTCGACTGCAAGTTATACGTGTATTTAATCTTTGCCTTCATTAGATGTCGTTAGACCACCGAAGCACGTGTGTGTGTGTCATCATAACGGCAGCAGCAGCACGTAAGGTCTTTCCGAAATCACGCAATAAATATTACAAAATAATAATTTTTTTTTTTTTCTTACTTGGCTGACAGTTTCTTCCAAGGTGATTTAGAACATCTGAGATTCAATTGGTTCCATTTCTTTAGTTTTTCCAGTTAGGGTACAAGAAGGTAATGAGACTTGCTCAGGGTCACACATGGTGTCAGTAGTGGGATTTAAACCCATAACCTCAGGGTTTGAACTCCTAGGTCCAAAGTCTTAACCACTACTAATATGTATTGCAATATTTGTGATGTGAATAAGCTTCCATACTGTTCTTCCTCCATGTTCCCCCCTTTTTTGCATAGTGCAACTCTTTTATATAGCGCCTTTCTACAGTATACACTTTGCCAAGGCACTTTCTATACAATAGCATTAGTTCCATATTTCTAAAATGTGAGCACCGACAGGCTTCCTGCAGGATCACACACTAAATCAGTAATATAGCGCCTTTCTCTAGGGTGGTCTAGATCTAACTATGCAATTATTGCATTGCATTCAAAGTTGCATAGTTAGATCTGGACCACCCTGTATTGAGAATAATGTGGATTTTGTGAGCACTGGTTAAGTGAAGGGCGGCACGGTGGCGCAGTGGTAGCGCTGCTACCTCGCAGTTAGGAGACCCGTCTGGGTTTGCTTCTCAGGTCCTCCCTGCGTGGAGTTTGCATGTCCTCCCCGTGTCTGCGTGGGTTTCCTCCCACAGTCCAAAGACATGCAGGTTAGGTGGATTGGCGATTCTAAATTGGCCGTAGTGTGTGCTTGGTGGGTGGGTGTGTTTGTGTGTGTCCTGCGGTGGGTTGGCACCCTGCCCAGGATTGGTTCCCTGCCTTGTGCCCTGTGTTGGGTGGGATTGGCTCCAGCAGACCCCCGTGACCCTGTGTTCGGATTCAGCGGGTTGGAAAATGGATGGATGGTTAAGTGAAGGTTTATGTGGGGTCACACAGTCAGCTAGTGGGGTCTACATGGAGGAACTTGCAGTTTTTATAGTGCCTTTTTTGTGATGGACATGGCGTAATGTTTTCTAAATTCTTTTAGTTGCTGTGGCGCAATGGTAGCGCTGCTGTCTCCTCGCAACAAAGACACTGCGATTCAAGTTCCAAGTCCGCTTGTGGAGTCTGCATGTTCTCCCCGGGTGCTCCGGTTTCTTCCATACAGCACAAAGATGTGCAGGTTGGGTGAACTGGTTTTGCTAAATCCCCCATCTCACCCCCATACGTGTGTGTGTGTGTGTGTGTGTTCATCCTGCGATGGACTGGCCTCCTGTCCCGCGATTGTTCCCGCCTTGCGTCCGATACTTGCTACAAAGGTGGGCTCTAGCTGCCCCCGTGGTCTTGCTCATAAATAAGCGGGTTTAGACAATGAATGATGCTATGACTTACTCTGTGAAAGGCGCCTATATAACCTCAACACAACAAAAGCGCAATTCGGCAGAACATGAGTTCTTACTTTCAGTGGGCGCCTCGTCGTCCCAGACGGACCAAAGCTGGACGGTGAAGAAAGGGGCCCAGCAGATGATGTACACCATCACGATGACCACTGTCATCTTGACCGTTTTGATCCTGGCTTTGGACACGCCGATGACGCTGCTGGCTCTCGAGGGCTGGGGGGTGTCGCCGGCGTCGTCTCCCTCCTGGTGGGTCTTGATGTACAGGTTGATTTGGATCGCCCGGCAGATCCGCACCTGACACGCGATCACCGTCACGACGGGAAGTATGAATATCACAAAGGTCGTCCATGTGACATAGGCTTTGAGACCCCAAGGGTCAATGAAACTGGCCCAGCAATCAAAGACGCCCTCCGACACTTCGGTCTTGGAGAAGATGAAGAACTGAGGCAGGCTGCCGAGCAGGGAGATACCCCACGCCACACACACGGGGGCGTTCCAGCGGGTTCGCTTCCGCTGAAAAGTCACCATGGGGTTGCAGATCGCTTGGTAGCGGTCAATGGTCATCACCACGATCATGTAAGTGGACGCGAACATGCCGACCACCTGCAGGTACTTGACAATCTTGCACACGAAGTCGGGACCCACGAAGCGATCCGTGATGTCCCAGAAGAGCTGCGGGAAGACCTGGAAAAAGGCGACCACCAGGTCCGCCAGGCAGAGGTGCAGCACGAAGACGCGCATCCTGGACACTTGCTTGCGGCGGCGCCACAGGATGGCCAGCAGCCCGAAGTTGAGAACGGAGGCGCACAGGAAGATGACGCCCAGCACGGCCACCTCGACCTGCGCCAGCTTCTCGTTCCTGTCCGAGCCGCCGTTCGCGTCCAGCCGCAGGCTCGCGTTGCTGAAGTTGGTGTTGAAGATCCGCATTCCTTTTCCTTTGTTTTCAGTCTGCAAACGGCGGAGGTATGTCTAAAACAGAAAAAAAGTTACAAAATAAATTAACTAAAGGGCGTGCAGTGCCATCCATTAACTGAATTCGTGTTTTGCTTTGCGTGATTGTGTCGAGATCGGCGCACTGGTTAAGGCTTTGGACTTAAGGTGGCTGAGGTTGTGGGCTCAAACTGACGCGGAGTGACCCTGAGCGAGTCACTTCACACACTCCAAATGGAAAAACTAAAGCAATGGCACCAGTTGTAATTCAAATGATGTAAGTCTCCTTGGATAAAGTACATGGCCGGATTAAGGTGGGTGCTATTGATGCTGCAGCATTAGGCCCATTCCTGAAATAGGCCCAGATGAAAACAGACGAGAATTTTCCGGAAGCTGAACAGTTTTCCTTTGCTATATAAACCTCAAAATAATTCTTACAATGAAATTAGGAGTCCGACATTCGGGTTTCTCTCGGAGCTAACGTCATTGAGCATTGAGCAGATCGAGGACAAAGCTAAGAATCCTCGTATCCAGATGACTTGGAAGACACACTGGTGGCTGAGCTGATACAGTTGGCTGCATTTATGCGCACTCAGAAACCGG
Source organism: Erpetoichthys calabaricus (assembly GCF_900747795.2). Classification (NCBI taxonomy): domain Eukaryota; kingdom Metazoa; phylum Chordata; class Cladistia; order Polypteriformes; family Polypteridae; genus Erpetoichthys; species Erpetoichthys calabaricus. The sequence continues at coordinate 75,279,760 of NC_041411.2, read as the reverse complement.
TGACTGTGAACGAATCAGCAGAGCTCACCATGTATACAGGCCTTTGTCATCGTTGAATCTTTCTCAGACATTTCCAAACGTCGAGATTGGGTTGCGCATCTATCTGTGCATGATGGTGTCCGGCGAGCGGAGCTTCTCAAAGTTGGGAATAGTCAAAAGGAGAGCTGCGGTCCTCAATGGGGCAGGAAAGGCTAAGCATGCTGGCGCTTATGAGCATTGAGCATGAGATGCTGCGCGGCCTTGACTTCACTGACACGATCGAAAAAGTCGCGCTTGGTAAGGCTCGAAAAACAGGGCAATCCTCCGAATACCGGTCCCAAGTTATTTAACAACTGTTTTCCTATCGAGTGGACATTACTACACTGAAAGCCGCGAAAAAATATTTATTGCAAGACAATAAGATGTATTTCCAATATTTTGTATTAATTCCAGCACAACAGCTGCAACGTCTCTTAGTGGTAAAAGTAGTTATTATAGTTCACTATGGTGTCCCAGCTGGTCAGACCCTCAAACAACATCACATGCTTCGACTTCACGTCATACAGCCAGAGGTACATCATCATTATTATCTTGTCAGATGTCATGATGCAACCGATATTTTTAAATAAGTAAGCTGGTTATAACTAACCTTATTGCTCCCGCTCCTAAATATTGTCCACTCGATAGGAAAACAGTTGTTAAATAATTTGGGACCGGTATTCGGAGGATTGCCAAAAACAGCAATATAAGTAATCAGCACTAGCGCAGTAGATAGGGTGACGATATGCCTAGGTTACGTTGATCTGGTTTAGCCTTTTCTGCATTAAGTGCACTTTTCAGACAATTACTATTTAATGTTGATACATAGTTTGATGTTAATCTCGAGTTGTTACGATACTACGTCGTTATTATTATTCATGTTCAATGCGTCGCAAGCGGTTAAGGCTCCATGGTTGGTCTGAGTGCGCATGCGCGGTGAGTGTCGAATGCACATGCACCAATGCCGAGACATAAACAGGCCTTTTTTTTGCGCTGCAGCATCAGGCCCAATTTCGTCTTAATCCGGTGTTGTAACGAAACATCCTACCCATCGAAATGATCTACTCACTGATACTACGCATGCGCACACCAACATTACGCAACTTTTCTACCTAGTATTGAAGTTTGAGGTAAATGTTACTGTATTTCAGTAATATGTATGCTTTTCTTAGCCTTACTACATTAATGCATTTATTACAGTTTACTGCATAGGTTTTTACTGTCAACATTGTATGAGTTGTATATTTTGCATGTGTGACTTTTAATCTTGTACAGCCCATTGTATGCATGCACGAGTAATGACCGTCTTGTGAAATCTTTGCATCAGGCTGTGTCTCTTTCGGGCATTAAATGATGCATATAGAATAACTTCGACAAGTATAGCGCAGAAAAGACAGGAGCCAACCATGGACGGAATGACGCAATATTATTTATTGTAGGAATGTTGTAGACGGGCGGCATGGTGGCGCAGTGGGTAGCGCTGCTGCCTCGCAGTTGGGTGATCGGGGGACCCGGGTTCGCTTCCCAGGTCCTCCCTGCGTGGAGTTTGCATGTTCTCCCCGTGTCTGTGTGGGTTTCCTCCAGGCGCTCCGGTTTCCTCCCACAGTCCAAAGACATGCTGGTTAGGTGGATTGGCGATTCTAAATTGTCCCTAGTGTGTGCTTGGTGTGTTTGTGTGTGTCCTGCGGTGGGTTGGCACCCTGCCCAGGATTGTTTCCTGCCTTGTGCCCTGTGTTGGCTGGGATTGGCTCCAGCAGACCCCCATGACCCTGTGTTCGGATTCAGCGGTTTGGAAAATGGATGGATGGATGGATGTTGCAGACGGAATGCTCCACGATATCTTAAGGAACTTCTTATATTACAATCCACTACAAGAAACCTAAGTTTTGCAAATACCTACCGCCTTCGCCCCCCTGTGACCAAACTTCATACAATGGGTGACCGAGCCTTTGCAGTCGCTGCTCCTCGACTGTGGGATGTCCTACCAGAGAGCTGGAGAACACAGCGGATTGTGAGACTTTTCTATTTAGGAAAGCTTATTAACAAGAATGCTACTAATTATTGTTGTTTTTATCTTGCTTTGCCTTTGTTTAAACGTTTTATGTAACGCGCCCTATAAATAAAATGCATTATTAATTTTTATTATTATTATTACCTTAACACAAAACCAGCAAGCCCGCAATTAAGGTCACAAAAGTTTAGGATGCGAACAGAACACACGCGGGCATTATATTCGTAAAAATAATATTTTCATGGCACTTTACTGGGTTGTGTGGTTTCTTGTAAAAAAAACACCCATCCATTTTAAGTTCGCTTATGTTCCAGCTTCCCTACAACCGTTAGCTCGACACATCTCAGCAAGCATCGAGCGCAAGGCAGGAACAACGTCTGGCCAGGATGCCAGTCCTTCACAGGGTGGCCGATCAGACACGGACACACCCGGGCCAGTTTTAGCAATGCCAGCTCACCTAAGCTGCGAACTCTTTGGACGGTGAGAGGAAACGAAAACGGGGAAAACGTGCAGACTCCACGCGCCCAGTGGGCGCCTTGTTGGGAGGCAGCAGCGCTACTCACTGCGCCACCGGGCCGTCCCTTGTAGAGCCACTTCATCCCGTGGAGGGCTTTTTCAGCTTTGAGAAGGTTCCGCGTACGTGTGGACAAAGTAGAAAGCTTTACTGTGGAGTATGGGCGATCTAAAGAATAAAACCTGATCAAGAAAGTCCTGTTCAAATCAGGAGCCCACCGGTGTTACATAAAGTCTGTTATCACCTAGTCATGGTTATTTATGGCGCCTGTTACGGATCTACATAAATAAAGATTATTTCTGGAACCTTCATATGATTTATTTTTAGGAGTGCAAAGAACTGAACCCAGAAAACGTTACCTTTGCGCCCACTCTTTTAACAACCTGTTGTTGTTATTATTATTGTAATAGTAGTAGCAGTAGTTTCAAAATGTCATTTTTAAAACACTAACTCTCTTTAAGAAGGATACGCGTTACAGATTCATACTCACTCTGGTTTTCTCGACTTCCACGAACACCCAGAAGACAGCCGCAGTCTGGCCACTGTCTGACCAGGCTTGTTCCAGCTCGATCATTTATTTGGATTTGACAACACCACCCACCCCGCCGCCCCCCGCCACCTACACTGTAAGGAGGGGCTGAGCGTAAAACAGACCAACAAGCCACGCGAACGCGCCATGCAGCGCGCGCTCCCGCCCACCCCAGCTCCGCTCGTCTGTCCCCAAACCCGCCGCCGCCGCAGCCGCCACTTCTACCTCCTTCTTTGGTTTTAATTTGTCCTGCGCGAAAAAAAAAAGCTCCAATGGCGGAAAACTCGTTTATAGATGGCGTATAGTTAAGGCTCAGGATTTCGGCCATGGGTTTAAATCACTCCTGACCCTGAGCGAGTCACTTCACCTGGACAAGCAAACCAAATGGAGCTCAGTGTGTCTCAGATGTTATAAGGCGCTTTGGATAAATCGTCGATTATTTAGGTGTGTAGAGTCCGAAGACTCCGATTCTCAAATTGGAATTCCAACTCGTTTCCCCGAATATTGTTTTGAAAAATAATTATTTATTTAAATAAAGTTACGTTTGTTTAATGGCGTATGTTTTTCAGGCCCAAAATATTATCTGAAGTATATTTAACCTGAAAAATACCAGTGGAAACGACCCGAAATAAAATGTTTCCTATACACTTTTTATTCTCTCAATCACTATTTTTGTCTATCTTCTTATACCTTCAAAATAGCCAAAAAATGTTTTTAAAAGGTTAGAAAGATGTATTTCTAATTATGCAGAGGGGCGAAAGTTGTTGTTTGAAATGGTTTGTAAAAGAAATATGCGAGGTTTGATTGTTCCATGCATTGTCTTCACCCGGCAACAGGTGAGCAAAACAGTCAAAGAATACTCCTTTGTTGAAATAAATATTTAAATAAAGAAGTGTGTGCCGGAAAGACGGGAAGCTGGGCAGGCGTACAGTATAAGGTTTAAGACATCGGACTTCAAATCCTGGAGACCGGGGCTCGCGTCCCGGGTCCTCACTGCGTGGAGTTTGCATGTTTTCCCCGTGTCTCCCCCACATAGTCCAAAAACATGCAGCTTAGGTGAATTGGCGATCCCAAATTGGTCCTAGTGTGTGTGTGTGTGTTCACTTTGTGATGGAGTGTCGCCCTGTCCAGGGTTTGTTCCTGCCTTATGCCCTATGCTAACTGTGATAGGCTCCAGCAGACCCCCGCGACCCTGTTCAGGACTAAGCGGGTTAGAAAATGACTGACTGACTTCAAATCCCAAGGTTGTAGCAGGAGTGTGTGACCCTGAGAGAGTCACTTCACCTGCCTGTGCTCCACCTGCAAAAAAAAAAAAAAGTTACAAAAAATGCAACTAATTGTATTTCAAATGTCGTCTGGCGCGGTGGCGCAGTGGGTAGCGCTGCCCGGGGTTTGTTTCCTGCCTTGCGCCCTGTGTTGGATGGGATTGGCTCCAGCAGACCCCCGTGACCATGTAGTTAAGATATAGCGGGTTGGATAATGGATGGATAACACAAAAAATCAATCTTTATATTATCTACAACCTGTTATAGCATTCATGTCCAAAGTAATGCAAAAAAAACTATCAGTTCTGATAATATAAACTTTAACAATTAGAAAACTACTTGTACGAAAATAATAGAGTAAATACAGCCAGCATGTGTTTATGAGAAAATAATCTTTTCTGAACAGGCTACTAGAGTAGGAGACAAATACAAAGCTTACAACATACTCATACACATTAGGTAGTTAGGATATAGCGGCTTGGATGGTCGCTTGGGATAAACGGGTCAGCCAAGTCACTGCATAGCTAAGGACTAAGGAGCTTCTCTCTTCCTCACTAGCGCTTGGAGCAACTTGTCTTTAAAAGTTCATTTTCCGCACTCTCATTTGTGTTTGTTTGTTTGTTTGTTTGTTTTCTGAGAACACAGGAGCAGGCTCTGATGAACACGAGGAGAGCTGCCACCACCACGAAAGTGGATGGAGTCCCTAGACCACTGTGAAACACCTTCAGGGGATTATAGAAGTGGGACTACGTTTTGTAAGTATAATCATATTTAAAACAATTAAACGTAATTAATTCATCATTTTCAAGTCTAAATAAGTCATTTTAAAATTATGCTCATTTTTTTCCTTAAGATATTTTTTCCTATTCATTTTAAGCTTTTATCGCTCAAAAACTGGATGTGGTAGCCAGTTGTGAATTCAGCGCCCACAAATCTATAAAGAACACATGCGATTTTTGACAGGAGGATTTTTTCTTTCTTTTTTCCCCCCCAGACCCGCGTTATTGTGAATTTCCCATTGGGATTAATAAAGTATCTATCTATCTATCTATCTATCTATCTATCTATCTATCTATCTATCTATCTATCGCGCTGTCGCTGTGAAGGTGACGTTAAAAGTTGCGAACTGCGGCGTCATTGACGACTACGGGCCAATAAGCGGATACCGAGCCGGGCGAGCAACTCGCGCGTATCTTCTCCCTACAAGTTAGTAAAACCGGAGCGCATTTGAAAAGAGCTTAGTAAGAAAAGTAAGTTTGACAGCGTTTGGGGGGCGGCATAGCGCGCGAACCCCCCGGACTCGGTCATTCTGTTCATCCTGATGTCCCTCGCGTCTGAGGCGGACGGACGGCGGGGATGTCACGTGAACAGAGCGCAATGAAATCCCGACTGCAACGTGCAGCACGTTGCCATTTAAGAAAATACCTTATCGTTATTTGACAGTTAAGGGGGGAGCCGTTATTGTGAAACGATTGCACCATCCATCCATCCATTATCCAACCCGCTATAGCCTACAGGTCACGGGGGTCTGCTGGAGCCAATCCCAGCCAACACAGGGCGCAAGGCAGGAAACAAACCCCGAGCAGGGCGCCAGCCCCACCGCAGGATTGCACCATGTTCATAAAATAAAAATACAATTAAAGGTTGTTTATTTTTTACCTCAAAAGATGTTTCATGTTAATATATTCAAGGGTACAGCTAATGTAATAATCAACGAACACGAGTATTCGAAATTCTTCCTACCTGAGCAGCTCTTTTTTGCACGTCTTCTATCCCCCTTATCCTGGCGCTGTAATGGCACTTTACTGGATTTTCTGGTTCCTCACAGATCCCTTATGACAGCGAACCATTCCATTCTTGGAAGTGTACACATTGCATATGAAGTTGGTTCCTTTGGGCTTTGAAAAGATTTCTAACGTGGACAAAATCTGAACTTAACCTAAAGGAACTAACATTTATGTTAACAGGGTAGAGAATGTGGTGGCGCAGTGGTAAGGAGACCAGGGTTCGTGTCCCGGCTCCTCCATGTGTGAAGTTGTCGTGTTCTCCCTGTGTCAGCGTGGGTTTCCTCCCACAGTCCAAAGACATGCTGGTTAGGTGGATTGGCGATTCTAAATTGGCCCTAGTGTGTGCTTGGTGTGTGGGTGTGTTTGTGTGTGTCCTGCGGTGGGTTGGCACCCTGCCCGGGATTGGTTCCTGCCTTGTGCCCTGTGTTGGCTGGGATTGGCTCCAGCAGACCCCCGTGACCCTGTGTTCGGATTCAGCGGGTTGGAAAATGGATGGATGGATGGACAAAATCTGAACATAACCTAAAGGAACTAACATTTATGTTAACAGGGTAGAGAATGTGGTGGCGCAGTGGTTAGGAGACCAGGGTTGGTGTCCCGGCTCCTCCATGTGTAAAGTTGTCGTGTTCTCCCCGTGTCAGCGTGGGTTTCCTCCCACAGTCCAAGGACATGCAGGTGAAGTGGATTGGGTATACTAAACTGGCCCGCGCGTGTGTGTGTGTTCATCTTGTGATGGACTGGCGCAGACTCTGTGCAGGACTAAACGGGTGAGACAAAGACTGACTGAACTTAGCCTGTTTGATTTTATGCAGCGAGAGCTCTTTAAAATAAGGAAGCCATTGATATTTCATAAATCTGTCATCATCTAATCATGGCTATCTACAGAGAAGGTGACTGATTCAAGGATCCTTCGTGTGGATGGTTCTGACATCGCTCTGAAGAGCCACTGCGGCACCTTAATGTTTAGGAGTGTAGCCTTACAGCATTTTAAATGTATTTGTTTAGCAGACGCTTGTATCCAAAGCGACTTACAAAGGAGAGTAACATCAGTCTGGGGACCGTTTGGGACGAGTGTAGCCGGAGAGGTTACAAAAGGTGAATACCACAAGTGAAGAGCTATATAGGAAGCTAACAGAACAATGAAAAATATCAATTAATAATGCCAGATATCCACAGAGACTAAACAATTTGATAGACATTCACAGAACACTGCGGTGGGATGGCGCCCTGCCTGGGATTGGTTCCTGCCTTGCGCCCTGTGTTGGCTGGGATTGGCTCCAGCAGACCCTCGTGACCCTGTAGTTAGGATATAGCGGGTTGAACAATGGATGGATTCATAGAACAGCAAAACAGAAAGAACATTGTAAACTAAACTACATATATAGATAGATATGAAAGGCACTATATGATAGATAGATATCCATCCATCCATCCATTTTCCAACCCGCTGAATTCGAACACAGGGTCACGGGGGTCTGCCGGAGCCAATCCCAGCCAACACAGGGCACAAGGCAGGAACCAATCCCGGGCAGGGTGCCAACCCACCACAGGACACACCCACCAAGCACACACTAGGGCCAATTTAGGATCGCCAATCCACCTAACCTGCATGTCTTTGGACTGTGGGAGGAAACCCACGCAGACACGGGGAGAACATGCAACCTCCACGCAGGGAGGACCCGGGAAGCGAACCCAGGTCTCCTTACTGCGAGGCAGCAGCTACCCACTGTGCCACCGTGCCGACCATAGATAGATATGAAAGGCACTATATAATAGATAGCTAGATGTGAAAGGCACTATATGATAGATAGAAAGACAGAGGGGGGCACGGTGGGTAGCGCTGCTGCCTCGCAGTTAGGAGACCTGAGGTTCGCTTCCCAGGTCCTCCCTGTGTGGAGTTTGCATGTTCTCCCCGTGTCTGCGTGGGTTTCCTCCCGCAGTCCAAAGACATGCAGGTTAGGTGCATTGGCGATCCTAAATTGTCCCTAGTGTGTGTGCTTGGTATGTGTGTGTGTGCCCTGCGGTGGGCTGGTGCCCTGCCCGGGGTTTGTTTCTTACCTTGCGCCCTGTGTTGGCTTGGATTGGCTCCAGCAGACCTGTAGTTAGGATATAGCGGGTTGGATAATAGATGGATGGATAGAAAGACAGATAGGTAGATGTGAAAGGCACTATATGATAGACAGATGTTAAACGCGCTATATAAGAGATAGACGTGAAAGTATAATAACTTTTTGTAGCAGCTCAATAAATGAAAATTATTATTATTATTACGAACAACAAACCCCTCTCGAATACACGCCAGAACAACTTAAAAGTAAGAACACTTCTGAGTTGGCGGTCCCAGTTTGCGCAGGCGCATTGCTCTTTGGTATAAAGGAGCCCCTCGTTCCGTTTCTTCGTCCACTTCAGTTGAATGATTCGTTGGCTGAAAGTCCTCGGTGTCAGTTTGTCACCGGGAGTCTGTACAGTAATGTTCATAATGGCGCTCCGTTTTCAGAACGCGCCCCATCACCGAGCCTGCCTGCCTGCCTTCTTATTGTTTCAGATTCAGCTCGAGAGAAGCCGCTTCGCCTTGTAGATTTCATATTCAGCGCGCTCCCCTTCTCCGTGTCAGATGCGCGCGCGCTCCTGATTCTCAAGCGGCTGTTGAAATGACCGTCAGGTCGCGCGCCCGCGTGTCCGCGTCTTCTGCCTGAATCTGCCGCCTGTACAAACAGCGGGGCTTGGCGGTCTGAGCAAACCTCAGTCATGTCACACACACTTCCGTGACAAAACATTTAATAAAAAAAAAAAGTTTTTTTGATTAAATAAATAAAAAGTTTTAATTGTTCTGGCTTCACATCAATCCATCCATCCATTTTCTTCATCTGCTGGACTTCTTCAGAGCAAGGGAAGTTGCCGCCTAACTCAACAAGGCAGGGACAATCCCTGGCCAGGATGTCAGTCCATCGCAAAGTGACACCCCTCAGCAGCCAGTTTAACATCTCCAGTCCACCTAAAGGCCATGTGATGATTTTCAGTTGTATAGCCATCATTTAGGTGATCTTAATGAGTCGCGGCCGTCTTTGCGCTCTCGCGGATGACTATCAGGGATGTGACAAGCCCAGCGATGCACTCCCAGTAGTCTGTGACTCCGGTTTGCTTTTGTCTTTAGTCGCAGGGGCGGGCCCTGTGTGTGTGGGTGTGTGCATGAGGGCTGACAGCCAATGAGCACTCACATGGAAATACAATCCATAGAATGCAGTGACCAGGAGTAAGGAACGTGGGGGGTTTTAGACCTCACAAAGAGAAGAGAAGCTCATCTTGTCTGACGTCTCGTGTTTTACTCGCTAAAAGAGAATCAAAAAAGGAAAAATGAAGGGCAGACGTACCTGCTAACCCTTCATATAGCACCAGCTCTGTCTTGGTAAGGTCGGTGGTCAGTCGCTAAAGGTGACGTAATCAGCAATTTTCTTCGCCAGTCGTATAAATTGAGAAGATCGGCAATGGCAGTTGACAAGTCTGACATCCCCTGTGACGAGAAGTCACGTAATGTGACATTAACCCGTTTCTAGTCATGTACTGGCTATTGACATCTAGGCTTTGGCATTACATACTAGCTTTTCCGTGATCCCCTACTCCCATCCGCGTACCGTCTTATAGACATGAAATCATTCATGGAGCCCCCCGACAGGCCCTCAGTGTGGGGGTGCTGGAGTTGTACGGCCGACACGGTGACCCTGGCAGTCCGCCTGCTCGTCTGTTTCGTGTTCGCCGGCTGTCTGTCAGGCCGTTGATATGTGAGCTGCGCTCATTCCCTTTGGAGTATTTTTGTGTTTTTCTAATCAGTGCCGCTTGATTTAAATAGCTTATGGTTAAAGTAAGAAATGAACTGAAAACAACATGAAGCAAAAAACAAAGTTGGAAATAAATCCTCCACCGTCAAGGGTCCTGCTGTGAAACAAACCAGCCTTGTCCTCGCTCCGCTCTCTAGGGCTGTTCATTCTCATCCACGCAGGCTGCGCTTGCCGAATCCAAATTATAATCATCAGGAAACAAACACACTTTCCCCCCACAGGCTTTACTTACTTTGGGGTCACTGAGGCGGAGCCCATCTTTGCCAAAAGAAGCCTGTCCATCTTTGAGTATGTTTAGGGTGGTCTATCAGCCTGACCTGTTGTCTCTGAACTCGCTGAAGTGCTTGTGCTAAGCACTACGCCACTGTGCCTCTGCTACGTGAGGGGATGAGGGGCCTTTACTCATTGATGACAGTTAAGCACATAATGACATTTATAGAGCACCTTACATAGTGGGGAGCCCCTTCATCCACCACCAATGTGCAGCATCCACCTACATGATGTGAAGGCAGCCATTGTTGTGCCAGTACACTCATCACACATTAGCTATTAGGAGGTGAAGGGATGAGAGAGGGACACGGTTAGAGACCGGGGGTGATTAGGGGTCATAATGGCCGAAGCTGTGATTGGCAGTTCAACCAGGACATGGGGTTGGGTACACACTACTCTTTACTCTTTGCATTTTATTTGTACAAATGTAAATGCAAGGCATTTTTTAATACATGATTTACGAAATACATTCCCTGCGGTGGGTTGGCACCCTGCCTAGGATTGGTTCCTGCCTTGTGCCCTGTGTTGGCTGGGATTGGCTCCAGCAGACCCCCGTGACCCTGTGTTCGGATTCAGCGGGTTGGAAAATGGACGGACGAAATACATTCCAACAGATGGCGCACAGCTTGCGTTAACGCTGAATACGCTGAGGTCTGAGTTGACTTCTTAGATTTAATTTCTTCTTTAGCTAGTAAAAAGTGTGTAAAACAATCAACACCCCGTGCAAAAGGAGAAAGCAATACCTGCACTAATTTCCCCAAATAAGACAGAAAATAAAACCCCAAAAAATTTAATTCAATTAATTAAATTAAATTTAAATTAAAACAACCCAAATAAATGGGTAACTAAAACAGGAGTTTTTAATTCTTTGCGCATTAACGGGAAGAGCGAAGGGGATGCTCCTGTCTTAACGTGCTGGCTACCTAGGAGTCCCACAAACTTGCCGCTGATGAGCTGCTTAGTCTTTTCAGCCCCCCGAGAAGCCCCGCCACAACACATCCACATCTGTCAGCAATCCGATCCGCCGCCCTCGATCTGCACTGTATAACCTCCGAGCACCTGTCACATCGCGAGTGCCATAGGGAGAGACCCCACTTTCTCGTGCTGACCGCCGACTCGCACGTCTGCTAATTGCAGGTTAATGGACATCGTGTGCATTACACACGCAGACATCCGCGAGCGCGCACAACGGGGAGCGCGCGCTGAGTACGCAGGGACAACGACCGGCCGACGGACTCGAAGCCAGGATGTTGGGTCAGTGCGCCAAACCTATGGCAAGACAAATTAACATTTAGAGATATCTCAGAATGAATTTCAGATATCTTAAAATGTAATTTACTGTTTGAGATATCTGAAGCTCGCTTTGAGATATCTTAAAATAATTTCCTTCACATTTTAAGATATCTGCAATACATTTTGAGATATCTCAGATAAATTTTCCAATATCTCAAAATAATTGTGTCTGCACTTCAAGATATCTCAAATGAATTAGATATCTTAAAATGCATGAAAGGTCAATTTAAGATATCTCAAAATCATTTCCTGTAAAACTGCCTATTATTTTAATGGAACTTCTTGTTTCTTATTTCTTCTTGAACTTTTCTTATTATAAGATATCTTAAATTGCATTTGAGATATCTTGAAATGAGCAGGAAGTGATGTTGAGATATCTGAAAATGTATTTTAGATATCTTATATTGTATTTTAGATGTATGTATGATAGATGGATAGATAGAAAGTCAGACGGCGGCACGGTGGCGCAGTGGGTAGCGTTGCTGCCTCGCAGTTGGGAGACCCGAGTTCGCATGCATGTTCTCCCCGTGCCTGCGTGAGTTTCCTCCGGGCGCTCCGGTTTCCTCCCACAGTCCAAAGACATGCAGGTTGGGTGCATTGGCGATTCTAAATTGTCCCTGGTGTGTGTGTGTGCCCTGCGGTGGGCTGGCACCCTGCCCGGGGTTTGTTTCCTGCCTTGCGCCCTGTGTTGGCTGGGATTGGCTCCAGCGGACCCCCGTGACTCGGGATAGAGCGGGTTGGATGGATGGATGGATGTATTGTAGATATCTGAAAATATCTTGAAATACAATTTGAGATATTTTGAAATACATTGTTAGATATCTGAAATAGAGCAGAGACCCATTTTAAGATATCATGAAATTAATTTTAGATATTTAATAATGTATTTTAGATATCTCAAACAACAGTGAATTTTACGTTATCTTAAATGGTTTTTGAGATATCTTAATTATATTTCGAGATATCCTAAAATAACTTCCCACTCATTTTAAGATATCTCAAGTACATTTTCAGATATCTTAAAATAGACAGAAAGTCCCGTTGAAACAATAGGAAATTTTACAGGAAGTGATTGAGATATCTCGAATTGCATTTCAGATATTTCAAAATGTACAGCACATCATTTCAAGATAACTTGAAATCTATTTGAGATATCATAAAATGCTTTTTAGATATCTTAAAATAGATGCATTTTTAGATATCTAATTTAATTTGAGATCATCATCTAAAATGCATTTCCAGATATCTTAAAATTCATTTTGAGATATCTCTAAATGTTAAATCGGCTTGCCATACACACCTGTATATTTAAAGTGGTTGATCTCATAATAAAACACATACAATAAATAACAGGAGATTAAAGAATAAAGAAAGAAAAGCACAATTTGAGGACGAAATGCAACTTTAGAAACCAAATGTACAACATTTGTACATTGGCGCCCCCTCCCGTACGCTTGTCTGCATTGCACCTGCTTCTCCTAACGTAGACTTGAACTTCGCGTTAAGTAGTCAGTTTTAGGAGAGGGAATGGACTGATGAATAAAACACACAGCTGTTCGCATTGTCAGGACTGGCAAAAGCAGCAAAGCCCCAAGGTTCGTGCCCTGCCTGTGCTCGTTTATTGTTTCAACTTGGTGTCAGCCGACCGGAGGAAGGAGGCTGTAATACAAGACAAAGATAAGAAAAGGGATCAATAACACGTGCGCTTACTGTACATGAGTCTAAGTAGATATGCTTGTATGCAACTCCTTGTTATAGTAAATAACCAGTAACGGCACTGAAAACACTTGACTTGAGCATTCCTAGTTTTCCTCCTCTTTCTCTGTAAGTTTACCATTCATTTGCTCAGAGATTGATGCGCTTGCTGTTTCCTGAGCAGCTCTTCTTTTCTCCACCATAGCCGCCCGCTTCTTCTCTTCTTTCGTTGGTGTCTTTTCCCGTTAAAACTGATTTAAGTTCGTGTTCGTGTTGCAATTACTTAGTAGGCCTACTTTTTCCTTAATTTTTCACCTAAGCTGGCCCTTAAGTGTTCAATCTGCCTCAAGAATGACTTAAGATATGAAGAGGTAGGGGAAATGATGGCGAAGGTGGTAGGGAGGAGAATAGCGCTTATACGCATGCGCCGCACTGCCGCGAGTTGATTCTACAATAAAATAAAATAAAATAAAAATAAAGGAATAACCTTGGAGGTCAATCATCACCACGAAACCGGACAATAGACGTCACGTAATATATATATATATATATATATATATATATATATATATATATATATATATATATACAGTGGTGTGAAAAACTATTTGCCCCCTTCCTGATTTCTTATTCTTTTGCATGTTTGTCACACAAAATGTTTCTGATCATCAAACACATTTAACCATTAGTCAAATATAACACAAGTAAACACAAAATGCAGTTTTTAAATGATGGTTTTTATTATTTAGGGAGAAAAAAAAATCCAAACCTACATGGCCCTGTGTGAAAAAGTAATTGCCCCCTGAACCTAATAACTGGTTGGGCCACCCTTAGCAGCAATAACTGCAATCAAGCGTTTGCGATAACTTGCAATGAGTCTTTTACAGCGCTCTTGAGGAATTTTGGCCCACTCATCTTTGCAAAATTGTTGTAATTCAGCTTTATTTGAGGGTTTTCTAGCATGAACCGCCTTTTTAAGGTCATGCCATAGCATCTCAATTGGATTCAGGTCAGGACTTTGACTAGGCCACTCCAAAGTCTTCATTTTGTTTTTCTTCAGCCATTCAGAGGTGGATTTGCTGGTGTGTTTTGGGTCATTGTCCTGTTGCAGCACCCAAGATCGCTTCAGCTTGAGTTGAAGAACAGATGGCCGGACATTCTCCTTCAGGATTTTTTGGTAGACAGTAGAATTCATGGTTCCATCTATCACAGCAAGCCTTCCAGGTCCTGAACCAGCAAAACAACCCCAGACCATCACACTACCACCACCATATTTTACTGTTGGTATGATGTTCTTTTTCTGAAATGCTGTGTTCCTTTTACGCCAGATGTAACAGGACATTTGCCTTCCAAAAAATTCAACTTTTGACTCATCAGTCCACAAGGTATTTTCCCAAAAGTCTTGGCAATCATTCAAATGTTTCTTAGCAAAATTGAGACGAGCCCTAATGTTCTTTTTGCTTAACAGTGGTTTGCGTCTTGGAAATCTGCCATGCAGGCCGTTTTTGCCCAGTCTCTTTCTTATGGTGGAGTCGTGAACACTGACCTTAATTGAGGCAAGTGAGGCCTGCAGTTCTTTAGACGTTGTCCTGGGGTCTTTTGTGACCTCTCGGATGAGTCGTCTCTGCGCTCTTGGGGTAATTTTGGTCGGCCGGCCACTCCTGGGAAGGTTCACCACTGTTCCATGTTTTTGCCATTTGTGGATAATGGCTCTCACTGTGGTTCGCTGGAGTCCCAAAGCTTTAGAAATGGCTTGATAACCTTTACCAGACTGATAGATCTCAATTACTTCTGTTCTCATTTGTTCCTGAATTTCTTTGGATCTTGGCATGATGTCTAGCTTTTGAGGTGCTTTTGGTCTACTTCTCTGTGTCAGGCAGCTCCTATTTAAGTGATTTCTTGATTGAAACAGGTGTGGCAGTAATCAGGCCTGGGGGTGGCTACGGAAATTGAACTCAGGTGTGATACACCACAGTTAGGTTATTTTTTAACTAGGGGGCAATTACTTTTTCACACACGGCCATGTAGGTTTGGATTTTTTTTCTCCCTAAATAATAAACACCATCATTTAAAAACTGCATTTTGTGTTTACTTGTGTTATATTTGACTAATGGTTAAATGTGTTTGATGATCAGAAACATTTTGTGTGACAAACATGCAAAAGAATAAGAAATCAGGAAGGGGGCAAATAGTTTTTCACACCACTGTATATATATATATATATAAAATAGGGTGGTCCAGATCTAATTATGCAACTTTTAATGTAATGCTGGAAACAATGCAAGACGAATGAACAATAAACGAATGCCGGGCAGGTACTGCAATCTATCGGCAACAAAAATAATTTTTTGTGAATTCTCTATGTAATAAACTTAAGTTATAGCATAATGAAAATTGCATAATTAGATCTGGACCAAGCAAACGGACAGCCACAGAAGCGTAAGATGTACAGCGCATTCAGAAAGTGTTCTGACCCTTCACTTGGTGAACGTTTCTCCAGACAGGTCCTCACTTTGCCATGCTGGATGGTCGAGTGTAGATAGATGGGCAGAAACGGCAAATGGATCCATTTAAAATGAAATCTACAACACAATAAAGTCTGTATAAATCAAAGGAGTCTGAATGCTTTCTGAATCCAGGTGTACGCTTATGTAACTCTTCCTTGAATTAAATAACATAACATGTATTTTTTATTATTATTTAAGCAGAAAATGCATCTTCATTGGGAATTCATCTTCCTTGCTTATCTGTAAGAAGAAGTTTAACTTCTGCTCTTGTGGTTGCTTTGGGCAAATAATGTACGCTTGACCAAGTGCAAAAACTGACAATGATATAAACAGATGCCAAAAACATCTGAAATTTGCAGAGGAATTGGCATCTGTGCTGAAATGTACTCCAGAAGTGAATGCTGTAATCCGCGTTATCAACGGCCTTCAAATCTGTATCTGGTAGACACGTTGTCCAAGCTGGAGTTTCTGTTGTGTGTTTAAAACTACGGGCATGGTCACCGCATTCACTTCAATCAATGTGATAGTTAGAATTTGTTACTAACTCTCACCTACTCTGTTTCTCTTCTCGGTACTCAAATGTGGCACTTGGTGCCACTGCCCACCTGCCAAGTTGTTCTGCCAGCCTCAGGTAAAGTCACCTCTGAGGGGTCCTTTCATCGGATTGGCTGGCCCAGCACTGACTCAGCTGTGGAATGGCCAATAGGGGGGAGGCAGCTTGATGGTTGAGGTCGCCAGGACTCTGAACAAATCCAAATCCTATTATTATGGGACTGCGGTGGGCTGGCTCCCTGCCTGGGATTTATTCCTGCCTTGAGCCCTGTGTTAGGATATAATGGATGGGTGGATTATTATGGGATATCATCTCCTGTTGAATTCTGCTCTGTTCTTGTAAGATTTCTATTGCACTATTGCAGTGAAAGGCAACCTTTTTCGAGTTGCGGCACACTAAGTCCAAAAATTTTCTTTCATGGCGCACCTGAGGGACTACCCATAAATAAAGTCGTGACGACACAATCTATGGACAATCGCCAATAAAAACAGTTAATTTTACAAGTTTGAAAGACATTTTATTAATAAAGGAATCAAAGGATAAATCTTAAATTTAATTAATGTGAACGTTGAGATTGTTTTTCAGCACATATGAGATTGATGCGAGGATCAATTTTCGAAAGACAGACACGCATTTCCTTGTCGATCATTTGAAGTCTCTCACGTTTCTTAGACTTCATTACCGTAATCCGTACAGTGAGCGAGATCTTCTAACAACGAGACTTTTTAAGTCTCACGAGATGTGTTTTTGACACCGCTGGTGTTGATATTATGATGAATGGTGAACAGCGAACATTTTAACTTGCATTCAAAATAAATACATTCGTTTATTCAACAATCTGATTAACCGTTATCTGTGTTTCCAACATGTTTTAAAAATATATATATATTTTATCTTTTTAATCAACCAAAAGTTCAAAAACACTAGCAATTTTAAATATTTTACAAAAGTTTTTGCGGTGCCCCTAGAAAATTCCACGGCGCACCGACAATGCACTATTGTATTGTATTGAGGATTGTATTCTGTGTATTGGGTTGTATTTTACCCCCCCCTTTTTTTTTTTGACACCCACTGCACGCCCAGCCTACCTGGAAAGGGGTCTCTCTTTGAACTGCCTTTCCCAAGGTTTCTTCCATTTTTTTTCCCCCCATACAATGGTAGTTTTCCCTTGTCTTCTTAGACGGTCAAGGCTGTCAAAAAGCAGGGCCTGTTAAAGCCCATTGTGGCACTCCTTGTACACAAATAAATTGTATTGTGTTGTATTTCTGTAGGTTGTGTAGCTGCATGCTTGTACACTGCTTGGGAAATTATGGTGGCCAAATCTAAAGCGTCATTTTGTGAGGTGCAAGGATGAATTCAGTAAGGAACCGAAAAAAAAAAAAATTGCCATATAAAGCAAACCTGATAAAAGACTTCACAATTCAGGGCTCAAGTAAAATCCGAGAGGCGCATTCTGGCGTTTTCAGTCGATTAAGAAATGAAAGAAACATTCGACTCACCTGCACTTCAGCAAAAAAATGGGTGAAGCGGATCATTGTGTGTTTTTAATGATGTCTGGTCACAAAACCATACTGAATATACAGTACATGTGAGGCACAGGGATATAGCGGGGGGTCAGCTGAGCCCTCACGTGAATTTAACTGATATTTCTTTACACAATTTACAATGCTCCTCCACCGTGTCTCAGTGCTTCACTGTACTGTGCGGGCTGGCAGCTCTGCTGTAACTCAACACGTGGCCACAGCAGGCATCCACCGGGCCGCCTTTTCACGTCCATATTCAACTCTTTTTTAACGTTTCCTAATCTCTTTTCACAAGACTGAGAAGCTCTTCCTTGTCCATTGAGTAGCTGCTCTTCTTCCACAGATCCCGGAGTGTCTGAAGCATTGTTCCAATCTCCTTCCCAGACGATATTCCAATTTTCCTGAGGTCATGACCACTGACTGGAAAGCGAGGAATGGACCAGGTCTTCATCTGCGCCAACAGCTGCTCTTCGCCTTGATACCTGAGGAGCTCACAGACTCTGACCAAGGAGTCTGGTTCCCTGGACTGACATTGAAGAACAAAACACAAATGTGACCCAAAGCTTTTGCTGTCCGAATAAAAACAAGACACGGGAATGTCGTATGGTTTCCTACTTACATCGATCACAAAATCTCTGTAGGGTTTCAGGCAGTCGACCTCATTTGTGTCCTTCACCAAGTCTCGTCGGTATTTCACCAGGAACAAGCCCAAGTTCTTCTCCTCTTTAGAAATCTTTAGTCTAAGATCTAATGTGTTCACATCGTCCTGTCCTCGAAACAGAGCAGAGAGAATCGTCACAGGCTTTGCAGACAAGTGCTGTGCGTTCATCCACACACGTTTCAGTTCTTCTAAATTTCCATTGATGGGTAAGCCTGCAACACAGGAATGACAAGATGGTGCTGAATTCTTCAATTTAATGTACACACTTAAAACTAAACATCTAAACCCTGGTTTCTCAAGCCATTTGTTCCCCTGGGGACGAATAAAGTTCTATGTATCTATCTACCAGACAGAGGATGGCAATCTAAGTGCCTGTTTTAAAGAAAAAATATCCTATAATAAACTGAGAAAAATGAAAGAGTACACTTAATTAAAATCAAGTTTAATAGCTTATTCTTCCACAAAGCATACAAAAGACCGGGGTTTATAAAGTCAGTCCTTTAGGGCCATTATGGCTGCCAAGTTTTAGTTAAAACTCAGTTTTCTTAATAAGAAGTCACTTATTGCTAATGCAACCCTTTAATGGTTCATTTTAGTTGCCTCACTTGTTAAGAGCTCTCCAACCATAATTGCTTATTTTAGTCTTAAATGGCAGTATTTTTTAATTGCTCCTTATTACTCTATTATAATAAAAAAATCCTGGGACGAGATAAGACTTTTTAGCCTGGGACGAGATGGGACTTTTTCAGAGAGACGAAACCTGACCTTCTCAGAGAGACACTTTCACCTCCCGCGAGATGAGACTTTGTGCCAAGAGATTTAACCACGCTGGGGCCGGAAATAAAAGACAAAGAGTAGATGACAAAGTAGAATGTCGTGAAGAATTCAAAAATGTTGGCGCGATAAACATGCAGAGCAGGTTAGAGATAATGGAAGTACGAAAATTCGAAAGTTTCAAAAAAATGATAGTAAAGATCGCATTAGTGCTAACAAACAGAAATTATTACTCGGTGAAACAACAGAACAGCGAAAACAGATTGAGTATATTGTTCAGATTTAAACTTTAAGTCGGAGACTTGTAGATCGTCTAATTCGTGTTGCCATCAGGGAAAAGTAGCATTTCTTCCCAATGAAGAGACGCTTCCGTGAGAATTAAAAGATTTGTTGTTTGGTGAAAGTGAAATCCAAATACACGAGCAGCAGAGACGCAAAGTGGCTGGCGAGTGAAGCCCCCTAGTCTATATAAATAAAATTCTAAGTGGTTTGGATTTGTTTGCTAATTACGTAAAAATGGCTTCACTGATTTTCATGAAATTTTGCATGTGTCACGCCATTAGTCCAACTTAAAATACAGGCTATATGTCATATTAGCAAAAGTGGTTATAATGGGAGGGTTGGGGTGCTACTCAAAAAGCTGAGCAGACACAAGGACTACAATTACCATCAGACGAGATATCATCATCAGGATGCTGATTTTCGTAGCGGCCAAAGCGGACTCTCATCTAAGACCAGAGGTACGTAGAACATTTTCTTCTCCCTCATTTCAGATAACAATTTCATTGTCACACAGGATTCCAGGATTTGTCTAAGAGTGTGTCTTTTTCTCTCATTGCAGATTGTATTGAGACAAGTTGGATTTTCAAACAGCAGTTTTTCCTCCATTTAGTGACACCCACAGAATGGCAGGTACTTTGGATAGTTAGCAATGAGATAGAAATGACAAAGGTAACTGTGGTTCTCCGTCAAACTTGTTTCCACTTACACCTGAGTTCATTCATTGTGAGCTATATGGTTTAATAAAATATTTGGAAGGAAACTATAAATATAAATCAAAAGCAAAATTTCTCTCCTATTAAATGTGATATAAAGAACTATGGATACCAAATACATTTGTCATTGTCAGCATTATACAAGGAGGACATAACAGTACAAGAGAACGTGCAGAGAGCAGATGCTAAGAGATACAAGAAGAACATACGCAGAGACAGTGCTGGAGCGGTACTAACATTTTGACTTTGGTATTAGGGCCTCAGTACTGGCATCCAAATGGTTTAGAAGCAAGTAACATATAACGCCAAAAACTCCTGTTTTACTCGAGGCTGACTGGTGCACCGCACAATCGCTCACTTCTTAAGTACCCTGCACCATCGTGCCACACTATGCACTGCTTCGTTGTTTCATGGCTGTGAAGTCCCAAACGTGTCAAAGCATTTGTTTGGGGGGCGGAATGGATGAAATCCCCTCCTAGTTTCATTTAGTGAGGTCTACGAAACGGACGTTTTTTCACAACTGTAATCACAAAATGCGGCTACTGTCCTATTATAAAACTTGAGTTTTTTTTTGGTTTTTATCCCAGTACTGGTATACTGCACAATCCTCCTCCGTGTGAATAAGGCCATACTTAAGACACTTTAATACAATTAAAGTAATTCAACAGTAAAACTGTAATGTTTTCAGTTGAAATACTTTCATTTTTAATCAAGAAAGGAGTTTCTAAACTAATAAATTATAAAATATAAGGTTAAATTAGTAGCCGCAAAAAAAGAACGGTGTAGGTGCCAAAAGAATCTTGTAATACGTAAAGCAAAGGGTCAAAAACTCAAAATGCACGTTTACATCAGGAAGGAGTGGTTGTGGGAATTAAATAGTAACTCATCACTATTAGCAATATAACAACATTCTTAAAAGTTGAATTCAACTCAAAAGGTGCAACAGTCCCGGGCCTATACCAGCAGAACTGGGTGCAAAACAGGAAACAACCTTTTAGACAGTGCCAGTCTGCACCCAAAATCACACTGGGGCAAATTTAGAGTCACCAATTAACCTCACTTCTAAAAATGTTGGAACAAAAACACACACAGACACAAGAAGAACATGCACGTGGTGCATGAATGGCAGAGCAAGGGATTTGAACCCAGGTGGCGGGACCTGTGAAGTAACTTCACCGAACACTACGCTTTCATGCCACACCTATCAGTAGTGTTAGAATTTACCTCAAGGGCTTCTAAAGAGTATGTGACAGGCAGGGCAAAAGTAAAATATAATCAAGTCAAGTTGGGGAGCATGCACTGGTACAGAGTGTTGCCACACCCACCACACGATGAAACAACTCGGGATCCCGGTTGGCAACCCCCCAGGCAGACCCACAATCCAGTCCCACCCTCCAGAAATGACCCTCTATCTGCCGCAGCCAGGTGTTACGTGGGCAACCCCTTGGCCTGGTCCAGCCACTCGGGTCCCCAACAATGAGGGTCCAGTGTGCTGGATCACCCTCGAGGAATCGCACCACATGGTCGTAGTGCTGTAACTGACGCTCCCTCACAATGCAGGTCATGTGCCTCATTCGGGACTGCGTTAGCAACGCAAAGTCAAACCAGCGGGACCCAAGGATTCTCTGAAGAGACGCAGAGAGTCCAGTCTTCATCTCAGGTCACTGGATAGCATCCATGTCTCACAACCATACAGCAAGACAGGAAGCACCAGGACTCTAAAAACTTGAACCTTCGCCCTTTTGCATAGATATCGGGAGTGCCACACACCCCTTTCCAGTGACCTCATGACCCCTCATGCTCTCCCAATCAGTCTACTGACTTCATAGGAAGAGTCACCAGAGACGTGAATGTCACTCTCTCTGAAGACAGACACACTGCTGGTGGCTGTGCCCAAGAGGTCATTAAGGGCCTGGATTTTGGTTTTAATCAGGACACTCATAAGCCCAGACCCTCAGACTCCTCGCTCAGTCTCTCAAGCACCCCGATCAGAGCTTCCATTAACTCCGTGAAGATCACAGCATGGTCAGCATATATCAGTTTAGAGAAATGCTGAGGATGTTCCAGAAACTAGTTTGCCGATTGGGGGAAATAAGAAATTATATTGTTGGCATATAATGCGAACGTCTTGGAACTGAGACATCTTTTTTCTGTTTCTAAAGCAGGGTAGAAGAAGCAATATATAGTGTATTACACAAAGACACATTAATAGGTAATTTAACTAGTTGTGCATTCCTTCACTCTTCATTTTGCCAAAGTCAACATGTGTACATGCCCAAAGCACTTTTTTTTAAGAATGTAGAAGTAACATACCACACTATCATGCCCTGATGTTCTCTGTCCTTGAGCACATACCACCAAAGGAAAAAGAGTCCTATCCCCCCAAGGCCACCAAATGTAAACCAAGGAGGCAAACTAGAAAATGTTCTTAAATCATAAATGAGAACAGGTTGACTTATCTGTTCTTTGGTAATTTTCATGTTTTCTTTCCATGCTGAATTCCTAAACAACGTCAATGTATTAATTTGTTTAGGCTATAAAGTCAAAGAGTCTGAAGTTACTAGATTTCAAAACAGAAGAGCTCTTTACCTATATATGGTGCCACATTAAGATCGTACATGAGGGTGACAAGGTGAGCAGCATGACTTCCAGTCAGAATCTTCTTCAGTTCCACCCATATCCTCTCTCCTGAAATGGCACCAAGTCCCTTTGCATTATCTTTGATTGCTTTCAGCGTCTCTGGCTCATGATTCTCTGGTTCTTTAGCTACTCTCCCATAAAACCTACATATGGAGGGGACAAGAAATCAAAATCTGAGCACTCCATAGCACAGAAAATAGAAAGGCTTTACATTTTTTAGACAAACTTGTTTTGTACGTTTCTGACAATTTTCTTGGGTGTAAACTAATCCACTTTAATAAAATAGGCAGACACACAGACACTTATGTGTCCATCTGGTTGCTATGTCTCTGTCATTCCAAAAGATGGCCTATCACAAACATCTGTAGTAATAAAATGCATTACATGTGTGATTCCAACAGATGGTGCATCACAAACATTAACACTGCTGTTACAAATCCCAAACCAAATGGTATATAAACAGAGACATAAGTATTGCATGGTACACTGCAAATATTAACGCTGAGGTCTATGTTGACTACTTTGATTTCAACTTGTCTTACATGGTTAGTACAGCTGGTTCTGCACGAAGGGATAGCTGTTATAAAAAAGACAGACAGGAAAAAGAATTAAAATAAATTCATGCAAAGTTAGCCATGTTTAGGTTAACATTTTATTTGCAATGTGTAACTAGCACACATCTTTATGTTTCCTTCCTCAGCTAAAAAAATAAATACAGAGATCTTAAAATGTACTAAACCAACATAAAGTAGAAAACTGAAAAGGAATTCAATAAACAGCATGCTGGAAAAACTGGCAATGTGTAGTGTCAGGCAGGTGTGGTAAAATATATTACAGTAATCCCTCGCTACTTCGCGGTTCACTTTTCGCGGATTTTATATGTAAGCATATCTGAATATATAATGCGGATTTTTCGCTGCTTCGCGAGTTTCTGAGGACAATGGGTCTTTTTACTTCTGGTATTTGCTTCCTCAGTTGGTTTGCCCAGTTGATTTCATACAAGAGATGCTATTGGTGGATGGCTGAGAAGCTACCCAATCAGAGCACGCAGTTAAGTTCCTGTGTGCTGCTGATTGGCTCAGCGATGGAGTGCTGCATTAACCAGGAAGTCTCATCTCACTCATTCGGCATTAACGTGCTCTTGCTACTGCATTCAGGGGATTATCACCTTCATCGTTATCATTTTTACTGCACAGCATATTCATCACCATCATCACGTCATATATAGCTACGTGTACTTCGCTATACAGTAAGTGTAAACTTATCTACCGATTTCATATTGCTTAGCAGTTGTCCCTGTTATTAATAGAGTAAAGGGTGGGTTGTAAACAATACAGGGAGGGTTTAAAAACATCCAAATACACGTTAAATAATTAAATAAATATGGTGTCCCTACTTCGCGGAAATTCAGTAATCGCGGTCGGACTTGGAACCTATCTCCCGCGATAAGTGAGGGATTACTGTAATCAGATGATTCTGGGGCTCTAGCAATTCAAGATGAGTCCTGTCGTGAGGGAAACTTCTGAATTCAGTGGAGTGGTCTTCAATGCTGCAGTAGCTGAAATTTGACAGTGGTGCCGAGAATGGTTTACAGCTTCAGTGGGTGGAATCCTGTGACACAGCATTATCGCCACATGTAGAACAGAGCTATTCAAAGGACTCCCAGGACAGACACTATAATTTGTGTAGATGTCACAACTTTATTAATAGCTTTTCTGGCCGATGTAATCACTACACATATAGTCAGTGATTAATATGTAAACGTAGTCTGCATTACTCCAGGTGTCTTGGAAAGGGGAGTTGCTTTAATACCTTTACTGTTCTGGCCCAAGTCTATATATGTAGGTGGAATAATAATAAAACTTTTATTTAATAATAAATGGGAAGCAGTGAATAGTTTAGATCATCGTTCCATTAACGCTTAACCAGCACGTTGATCTATTCGAGTCGAGTATTCACTAGATTCTTATCTCTCCGGGTCATATTCAGAGCAAAGTTGTTCACTGTTGCTACCTGCCTCTGGCACTGAGGTCTTGTCATTCACTTTGATGAGCTCTAATACGGTGGTGCCATCAACGTATTTGGTCGGAACCTTAATGAATTCCAGCATTAAAATCTTTATGGATAAAGTTTTATTCCTAACATGCTGCTCTGAGATCAGAGCTTACAGCAAAGTTGCTTGTATTCAACTTCGTTTAACATCATCACACTACTGGGAGTTACAGCTCTAGTTGAATAAAGTCCATCTTGTCACATGTCAATATAAAGGGAGCAGGTGGCTCTTCTTTATTAAAATGAATACTCTAAGGAACATAACTACTAATAATAAATGTACAGTATATACTTTTGGATGACCTAAGACATTATGACCACCTGCCACGACATGGTCAGCAAGACCTTTGAACGTGACCTGTGGTATCTGGAGCCAGGACATTAGCAGCACAGCCTCTCCTTCCTGTAAACTGCAATGTGAAGACACCGTGAGTTGGACGTGTTGTTACAACATATCCCAAAGACACTCAGTTGGATTGAGAACTCGGGAATTTACAGGCCAGGACAACGACTTAAATATTTCATCACTATTACTCAAACAATTTGTGAAATGTCAATGTCAGTGTCAACTTTATTTATATAGCACATTTAAAACAACATAGGAATGCTGTGGCCAAAGTGCTTTACAATAATAGAATTAAAGAAAAACAAACAACAAATAGAAATAAAATAAATGAACATAAATAAAATAAATAATAAATAGAACTAAGATTACATAATCACAATGAGGAAGCCATCAGTATTACTGAAGGTCACGGAATGCAAGTGAATAGAAATGAGTCTTTAATCTTGTTTTGAACAGTTCGATTGTAGACGACTCCTTTATGTAATGAGGTAAAGAGTTCCACAGGCGAGGAGCAGCAGCTGCAAAATCCCTGTCCCCCTTAGTTTTACACTTGGTACGAGGGACAACAAGAGACAACTGACCAGAAGATCTAAGCACTCTGGATGGCTGGTGTAAAACACACAATTCGGATAAATAGGCAGGAGCAAGCCCATGTAAAGATTTAAAAATTAGCAAGAAGATTTTAAAATCAATTCGAAAACTGACAGGCAGCCAGTGTAAAGAAGCTAATATTGGAGTAACAGAGTCATACTTTCTTGCCCCAACCGGAAAGCGAGTGGCAGCATTCCGGACCAATTGTATCCTGCGTATCAAGGATTTGCTAATCCCAAAATACAGCGAGTTGCAGTAATCAAGGCGAGAAAAGATAAGAGTAGCTTTCTCAAGATCCCTACAAGATAAAAAAAGGCTTGATCTTACCTAATAGACGAAGCTGGAAAAAGCAACTCTTGACTACAGAATTAACTTGTTTCTCAAAAGAGAGGTTACTGTCAAAGATAACCCCAAGATTGCAGACTTGAAGTTTGCAAAAGACAGAGAAAGAGCCGAGAAGTCCAAGACCAATTTGGGCTTTAGCTGATGGACCCACTATAAGCACCTCCGTTTTATATTGATTCAGATGTGTGGCTGAGACCACAACTGGAAGAGTACTTTATAATTATAAATTGCTGGGTCTTGTCACTTTCTCTGGCTGATGCTTTTCTTAATACTTTGATTATTTTTATCCAGTTCACCAGACTCTGAACGAGACTCTTACTAACTGTATGTATTGTGATATTTTCAGATGAATTTAAGATTTTCATTGATAGCCAACTGTATGTTGGCTCTTTTCTGAAAGGCACAGAAAACATTTCGTCAGAAAGCATCTGCACGGTGATGTGATGTTGTCATATGAAACTGTCACTCTGTCTGGGTACATACTGTGCAATAGCACTTACCTGAAATACCGAAGAATTCTTAAATAATCTTCCTGAATCCGCTGGGCTGCATTCCCAACAAATCTAACCTTTCGATTTTTAAGGTCTCCATACCCATCAAAGTAATCATACAACGTACCATCCAACCCTATAAATGGATATGCAACAAAATATAACATTACAAATTCAAATAAATTTCACAAGGTGGTCTGTACATTGTTAGCAAGTACCTGTAAATGTCTAAAACGTTTATTTATGACCATGCTACCAAAATATTGAGGCATATTTATTTATAAAGTACATTTACATGTAAGTAACAATAAGCTTTATTGGTACACTTTTCAGACCTGTTGTTTCAATAAAATTCATTACAGTTAGTTATTTCCATTTATCTGACTAACAATTGGTGCTGGTTAGGTTGAATATTCACTATTCTACTGTGTTTCAATTATTGCTCTGCAGTTCAACACTCCCAAACACTAAACCTCTTACTCAAAGAGGCAAATGATTTGTATGTCTTTACTGTAGTGGACTAGCACTAAAAAGACACTGACGAAATTCAAAGCATACCCAAAAACATTGAGTTGATGGTAAGGTCTCGGCGCTCTGCATCTTTTTCCCAATCAGTTGTGAACTCCACTTCCGCATGCCTGCCATCAGTTAGCACATCAATTCGTAAAGTCGTCACTTCAAAATTCTGTTCATGAAGCTTCAACATAAAGGAACATTAATCAGACTGTGCAGAAATTACTGGAAGTTGATACCTGAAGGTTCTTCAAAGCAAGTTGTTAGGCAAGAGATTTGCTATCTGCCTTTAAGTGAACTGCTCAAAATCAAATTCATTAATTTGGCAAATGTAACAAACACATTTCAATATCTGACTTGCTTTTCTTCTCTGAGAAGTAATCAATATATAGCATGTTAACTTAGCTGAAAATTATGAGAGTAAAGAAAAGGCAAAGTGTATGGCCAGGTAGGGACCACTGACCTATTAATCTGACCTGCAAACTGCAGTGTAGCCGACAAGCTGTCAATGTGAACCACTGGACGTCTTTCCTAGTGCTTTATAAGCTAGTGCAGCGATTATCAACCTTTTTCTCCTTCTGAACCCCTTCAAAAAACCGGAATAAATTGGCGTACCCCCTGTGTAGTCATTACTAATGTTGGATGTTTTGTTTCAATGTGTCTACAAAGAAGTGATGGTTTTAAACTGCTGTTGGCCAGGACTTCATTACAAATTACACAAAGCGGTTTAGGTTCTGACTCATCCCCGGTAAAATAAAAACCCATTCGTAAATAGTAAGACAAAAAAAAAAAGAAACGAAAATATGACGGCGACTATGTTCACCTATTTTTTCCTTGCTTTCAACCTGGAGAGACGGTAGCTCACTACAACTTTCAGCATCGTCACCCTGTGTTGGTACCAAATCAGGGAGTGAAGTAGAAGAAGCAGCAGCAATTGATTGCTCGTCCAGCTTTTTGTCAGACTTGATAAAACTACCCATTTTTAACCATCGATCCATAATAAAATTACGGAGTAATACTTACTTACTTTCACGTTCGACATGTGCACGTTTAAGTAAAAAAGTCTTTATCGTAATTTATTTACACACACTATGCACTACTAATTTATCTTATTAAAATCACTCGTGGTTCTTAAGCACGTCATAGGATTCAATTTGACTCTACTCTCCCTCGTCTGATAGTGGCGTTTTTATATCGGCAGATGTTATTCTTGTTCTTACAAGCGCATTCAGGGTTCTCGGTTTGCTGAATTGGAAGTTTCCGGATCATACAAGAATGTACACGCATCGCCAGCGGCATAGCATCTCATCGCATTACAGATTGTTACCTGTTGCGACTCGACAATTTTATGGAATCTTCCGTCGCAATGCGTAATTGACTGAGGTATTATTCATGAATTTGACATTTAATTGATTTGTTGACCCATTTTTATTAATGTATTATAATAAATAATAATTCTTCATTACATTTATATAGCGCTTTTCTCAGTATTATTAATAGTACTGTGAATATATTTGCCTACATTTAATATTTCGTTATATTTTTTACAATTGGGATTTAAAATTCCGCCATTACAATATTTTTTTCGCGAACCCCTTTTATAAACCACCAGTTCGGAATCACTGAGCTAGTGCAATTACAAATTTTGTTGAGCTTTTCCATGCCCACATCTAACAATAACTGAACAAATGCAGAAAATACTTTACAAAATGTAGTTAATGGTAAAAAGGGCCATCTTAAGAGTACTGTTTCAAAGGGTAAAGAATCTAAAAGAGCAGGCTTGATTTGTGGAGAGGAACAGCACACTTACTATCATTTACAGCTGTGCCTAGAGACATAAACTGCCTACTTTGGTTCAAGAAATATTACCACTAACGAGAAAATAAATAGGCTTATGTGAAGTCCATATGTTTAGACTCCTTTTTAAACAGTCATTAATCTTTAAGATCTCCTTCTTTAATGAATTTGTGACAGCTCATGTGCACTTACATTTACGACTGCAAATCCAACAACACTTTCAGACCACAAACAGCTGCATTTGTCTATATATATGTTTAAATAAAAAGCCAAATAAATGTAAATTACATTTAATGTTCTAAAAAAAAAAAACTCCCATTTAAGCCACATGGGTATGAATTCAACTTAATAAAAAGATAACTAAGTTCTCCAAACAACTGCAACTGAGAAAAGCTTCAGCAGAGTCTTGGAAAAACATTTGAAAAGAACAAATCAAGAGTTGGATGAAATAAGTGTGTTGCAGTCATAAGAAAATCACAGGTAAAAGTTTCCAACCCCAAAAAAAAAGTTTTATGCTATTTATATTAACTTTAAAATTAGGGATGCTAAAGAGTGACTGTTGTTCAGTTAACTTACATGAAAGGACTGTAAACAAAACAATTATATGGATTGTACAATTCATTTCTAGTTGTGTTGAGAAATATGAAAGGCCTCGCTGCATTGTAACACTTGATAAAGGTTTACTTTGAAATATATTGTTCATTTATATAGTAACATGAGGTCAAAAGTAAAGCTAAACCTCAAATGATTTTACATCTGGAAGCAGAATAGACCTCTTCCTTGTGTGCAGATTGACAGCATTTCAAGAGAAAGGATGAAGAAGTTCACTGCAAGATATAATACTGCATTGAAACATGAAAACCACACACCTACTGTACAATGCACTACTACCTACGGAACAAAGCCTTGTGTGTTCAGATTATAGGAACCATATGTGTAACCGAGGCAGGACCTGTATATTAAAAAAAAAAAAAAACTATTTCCTTTAGCATCTCTATTTTTAATTTTCTTTGGTGTATGCAGTATGTGTTTTGAGAGCATCCATCCATCCATCCATCCACACACACACACACACACACACACACACACACACACACACACAGGATAATTGATCTGATGATTTTGGAAAAAATGGCCATTGGGGAATAATTAAAACATTTATTCAAATTCACTGGTAACTGTATTCTACAGCAGGACAACACATTTAGGTGGCACATCATCATAATGTTGATTTGCTAATGCCAGCAAATAAACCCAGGGCTTAATATCAGGCAGTGTGATACGGCACCATAGATTTTAATTGTTTTCAGCATTTCATATCACAAGACTCTAGTTTTATACATGTTAATCAGCTCTGTACTTTATAGTAACAACTAAGTGATTAAATATTGAGGATATACATCAGGTGACAGATACCATTCTAAAATGCTGCTATTCATTATGTGCATTCAGAATATAAACTTCACAATCCTTAGGAGACTGCTTTATCCCGATATCATATTTTAGCTGACTTAGCCTTGCCTGTTACATCAAAACCGATTTACTGTTAGGACATACTGATGTGGCACTTAGTGCTACTGCTCTGCTTTAGATAGATAGATAGATTAGATAGATACTTTATTAATCCCAAGGGGAAATTCACAGCTAATTTCCTGTCCATCAAAAGACACCTGAGATACTGGGAACCTTGAAATCAATGGATGGAAGGATTCTGTCGTCAGACCAGACAGCCCACCACAGACTCAACTGTAGATTACCCAGGGAGGTGGGTGGCGAGATGGGCCTAGGACTCTAGGACTGTGACTGTGTCTGACTCTGTGTTTGACTTTGTCAATTATAACTGACCATGGACCCCCCCTCTAGAGGTTTATCTTCTCCAGGGATGCTGATGACTACGGTTTCCGTTTTCCTCTCCACTGTCAGCTGGCCATAGTTCAACAATTAATGGACAGATATTATTAGGTACCATTTATGTTAATCAGTTTCCAACAACTTTGTTTTCCTGTCTGTTTAAACAAATCTGTCTTTATGTGCATTTGTTACATCTCTCTCTATATATATATATTATATATATATATATATCTCCATCAATCCATTATCCAACCCGCTATATCCTAACTACAGGGTCATGGGGGTCTGCTGGAGCCAATCCCAGCCAACACAGGGTGCAAGGCAGGAAACAAATCCCAGGCAGGGCGCCAGCCCACCACATCTATATATTTATATATATATATAAATGGGGGTGGTTGAACGCACACTAAGGAGATGCGGACGAATCAGCTCCTGGCTTGCAGCTGCTGCTGCTGCCAAACTGCGTGTTCTGCATATCGCGCCGCGCAATGATCATTTAAAAGCCTATACAGCATCTGTCCTTTTGTCTCACTTCCTTCTCTCCCGGGACGCTAAAATGTCTCTGAGAAATTGTTTGTAAGTTGTAATTTCTGGCCCCGGGCGTGTTTGAATTCTTTCTTGCAGATGTATAATGCTGCTCGCATTTATTTGGGGTAGCTGCCGTCGCACTACCCTTCGATCTTTTTAAAGCCTGTACAGCCGCTGTCCTTTTTGCTACGGCCCTGGGACAATCTCTTGGCACCAAGTCTCATGTTTACTGTCCCCGCGAGACGCACCGTGGCAAGTCTCCTTGGTCTCGCGGGTCTTTTAAATGTCTTTCGAGATTATCACGTATCGTAGCCTTGCATTTGCTTTCCATTCCAGGATTTCCTTTTATATATATAGAGAGACCACCAAGAAAAGTAACATTGCAACAATGCACGCTACGAACCGATCGCTGTAAACAGAAGTGAAAACAAAATCAAGCCTGGTGCATTCTTTAACTGCCTCCTCTGCCTTATGCGTCCAGCCCCCTCTTTCTCGTGACATGCGTGCCTGTGTGTGTGTGCGTGCGTGCGGCCCTGTGTCGCTCGCTCGTGCTCTCTCTCTCTCTCTCTCTCTCTCGCGCTGCACAGGGAGAGACTGAACATGTGCGGAAATCATCGGCGCGCACAGCTGCTTAGTGAATTGTTGGTGGCCGTGGCTCTGTCTTGCGTCTTGCCTGCCATGGTCAGCTGCCTTAGTGAATTATATATATAGATAATAACAACACCAACAACAATAATAAGGCAGCTCTATAAAGTGCAAACAGCCTAGTCAGAGTGACAGCGATTAGTAGAGTGTTTGCATGTTCCATCTCTATATATATAAAATCCAACGTCTATTTGTCTGTCTGCTTTTCACGAGAGAACTACCTAACAGATTTAGATCGGGTTTTTTTCTATAATTTGCTTGAACATTCCAGATGATTTTGCGACCTTTCTCCTTGTGTTAAGTATCACAGTTTGCTTGTGGTACCAATTTATTTGCACGAATCCGAGACAGGCTATGGGCCGAAGGAAGAGGAAGGCAGAACCTCAGGAGTAGGAGCCAGGTGGGGGCAGCCTCTATTCGAGTCACTCTACCTCTCGCCAAGTGTTGGAGTGTACCTTGCCTCTGCTTAGCTAGCAATGCCTGTTTGTTCAACAGACATTATCATCTAGAGATTGTTAAGGAGTAACGCTTTTCAGAAGAGAGATCAGAGCTACAGGTATGTGTGTTTAGAGAGGGTACCTGTTCATTGGCAGAGATATCACGGCCACATGCTGTTCTCCCTACACGGAGGACACTCTCCCTTCAGAGCTGAACACGATCAGATACTGTGGTAACTTTTGACGTTTGAGCATACCTATCTTCCGCTTGGGCAGAGATACCTTGCCAACTTTTTACTTTTTTGCCAAGGAGATTACAGCTACATTCTCACCCCTGATTGCAAAACCAAAAATATTGTATATCAAGAGACCCTCGGATATGAAACCTAACAATATAAATTTTTCTCAATACAAATTAATACATTTTTTTTATTATTGATTTTTAAAGTTTGTCCTGTTTCACTACTGCATGGGCAGAGCTGTGGGAGACAGCTAGTCATTAGTAATTTGTACAGTAGGAGTTGTAATTACATTTAGCCATGAACTTGTTATACAGCATTCTGAGCCTGCACTCCATGAAGAGCGCTTATACAAAAATAAATTAAACAAATCACTGAGCAGCCTACAGTCACAAAACATATTAAAGTATTACAACGGCCACAACTCACCCTCGCGGTGATCGTTCCATGCTTTTCCCCTTTATTGTTGATCATACGAATACCAGCTGCTTGGAACAAGTTTTTCATTTGGTCAGGTGTAGCTGTTGTAGCAAAATCCACATCCTGGGGTTGTTTTCCATTTAAGAGATCTCTTACAGCACCACCAGCAATTCGTAATTCAAAATTGTTCTCTTTGAACAACTCTAAACAGTAAAAAGAAAAAAAAAATCAATTGTAAAGACATAAGGATTCATTGCAGAAACAGATGCTTTATTTATCCTATTTGGCACACACAGGGAAAGTGAAGATAATCATCTATGAAAAAGTAAAAGAGTGTTGATAGTTTTCATGTCAATCAAGTACACTTTCAGGCCTGCCTGAAGAAGCAAGGACATACTGGGATAATAATAACGTGTCACTTTCCAAAAGAGGACCCAAGGATGGCCATATTTGAGACAAACACAGTTCAAAAACAGCTTTCACAAGACAACCAAGTACAACTGGAGCCCAAAGACTTGATATGCATGTGTGATGCCTTAGACCTGCATGCTTGACGATTGGGGGGCCCTGACCTGATTCAGTGACGTGAGTCAGATTTAGCTTCTGTTTTTTGCTGGGCTTGACAACTGGAGTAATTAATATGTTTTTTCTGTTAGCAGACATAACTTTTTAGTAGTTACAGGCTGACAATGAACGATGATACCAAGTTGGATTACTTCTGTCTGTAGTCTAATACCCAGATGCACAGTGGGATTCGGCACGTTTTTAATGGTATCAAGCCAGAAGCAAACAGTGCACTTTCGAGGTGTAACCAATTAAATATTGACATGAAATATGCAGGATTAGTTCTGATAATAAAACATTTCCTAGGTGGTCCTTTTACCTGCTATTCTCTTCAGGCCATCGGTAAACAGTGCCTGAAATTCTTTGTTCTTCAACTGCATCGTGAAAAGGCTCCTCGTTCTCCCCAAGAGGCAGACTCTACTTACAACACCCGAGCTCAAAAATGCCCGTCTAAACATCTGGGAAGAAAAAAATAAAATAAAATACAGCACACATTACTTTAACATGGCTTTCTCATAGCTTCATTTTAGTTTAATCCTGATGCTCTGTATATTCAATTAATTATCATTATCATTCATGGTGGCTCTGTAATTCATACTAACCCCTACTTTCTCTGCTGTTCTTTTTCCGGTTTTCTGTGGTGGCGATCTGCGCCACCGCCACCTGATCAAAGCACCATGATGTCCCTCCATTGATGGATTAAAGGCCAGAAGTCCACATGACCGTCATCATCAAGTTCTTCCATGTGAACCCTGAACACAATGAGGACTGATTGTGAGGTAGAATGCCTAGAGGGGGGTGGGTGGTCTCATGGTCACAGAACCCCTGCAGATTTAATTTTTTTCTCCAGCTGTCTGGCCATCAGACCTTACTTTTATTCTGTGTCAATTAGTGTTCCCTAATTCTATATTCTTATTTATTTTGTCTTTTTTCTCTTCCTTCATCACGTAAAGCACTTTGAGCTCCGTGATTTGTATGAAAATGTGCTATAGAAATAAATGTGGTTGTTGTAACAGTGTTTAAGACTGTTAGTGACAGAAATGATTAATATACCCGTAAAATACTGTAAATCAACAGAGGACAGGCAATATAAACTAATATAAAACAAACGTTTCTGACAACTTATTTTGCAACTTTCAGAAGCAGAAAGGAAAAACACTCCTAAGACGCTTGTTGGCTTAACTCTGAGCCGTTTTGATCCAACATAAGCAAAAAAATTATTGGTTGAAACCTTAATACAGTACTGTACTCGTTAGCTCCATTTTGCAAATGCAAACTATTTTGGGAATTTGTTAGTAAACTGCTGGCTGACACGCATGTGAGAGCAAAGACTTCTTCAGGTATCCCAGGACACTTAAACCTTGTTTATTAGGTCAGCACAAAATAGAATTTTCATTAATTTGTCAGTTCAGCATTTGTGTAAACAATGTTAGGTAACCCCTGGGTTAAATACACAAAATGTCATCACCACCAACAACATGTAAGGTGTAGTGAAATTATTATGAACAAACCGACCCATAAAGATTGAGAAGATGGTGTACTGAAATCTACGACTAGCTAGATCGTCTTACAGATTAGCTATTCCAAAAGTGTCAGGTTAATGTCTGACAAATGTGAGCTGCCGTCTTCCCAAGTCAAATCAGAAGCACAGATACTAATTTATACTTGTGCAGTGGTGGATTACAGATGAAATGCAGTCACTCCTCCTCAGGTCATGCCCTAGTGAAAGACATATTGAGCGGTATTAAAAATCAGACATTACAATGGAGACTACGTAATGTCATGTAATTTTCTAACCTGCTTAATCCAGACTAGGGTTGTGGGGGTGCTTGAGTGTATCCCAGCTAGCACTGAGTGTAAAGCAGGAACAAACCCTGGGCAGGGGGCCAGACTATCACAGGGTGAACACACACACACACACACACCAAAGATACACAGGGGCCAATTTAGTGTTGCCAATTCATCCTTACCCTAATTAAATGGTGGGAGGAAGCCCACACAGACACGGAGAGAACAGGCAAACTCCACACAGGCAGGACCCGAGATGTGAACGACACAAACTGGTCACTTTACTGTGAAGCAGCAGCGCTCCCACTGTGCCACCATGCTGCCCTGGAGACTACGTAATTTCCTTCATTATCAAGGTATCGTAATCCACTTTGCACTGCCACTGTATCTTCACGGCACTATCATAATAAGAATTTTACTGTATCCTGTGTGCATCTATATGCATATAACACTGGTCTGCACCGATATCCTCCTGCGCAAAAATAAATTGGTGTCTTTTATTAATTTAGGTCTGCTGAATCAATTTCCGAAATTGGAATTTCTCTACCGCAAACCATTAGTATGGGGTACTGGTTATAGTGAAAAACGTTAAGTTCTGGAAAAAATCAATTTATTAAGAATAAGTTACGTTTGTTATATGGCACGTGTATTTTTTATCCTCAGAATATTATATGAAGTATATGTTGAGGTGAAAAAGGGCAGTCGTTCTCGTTCTTAATGTTAGGTGAGATGGAAACAACCAAATATCAACTCTTTCCTACACACATTTTACTGTCAAGCAGTAGTTTTTCCCTCTCTTCTTACTCCTTCAAAAGAGCCAGGAATGTATAAATATTAGGTTACAAGGATTTTCTATTGTCTCGATGAGAAAGGTGTTGTATAAATGGCTTCAACATAGAGAGATCTGCCACCAGAACATCTCTCAAATGGACAGACGTTAAATGGGAATGTGGGGCGAGTCTATGTGAGCAGACTTCTGCTGTGAAAACGCGTTCACAGGACTTTAAGGGAAAAAAAACTATCATGAGGTTACTTTTTGTACATTAAAATAATATTTTAAAAAATGACATATGTGACCTTCATCTCTCAAAAATGGATGTGATCGAGCAATTCTAGTGCCACATTTCGATTTACTGGCCGCATGTCGATAAGGAACACCTAAAATCTTTGATGGGATTAATGCATACATCACCCCAAAAAATGAATCTTTGGATTCATCTGAACGGGGCAGCAAGTGCAAGAAGTACGTCTGACATGTCAACTACCTATAATGAGACGGGGTATAAATTACTTTTTGAAATAATTTGCTTGCTACATGAGCATCACCATTAAAGTCCTTAAGCGGTTCAAAGAACCGTAGAAGAATCCACGCATAGACACAAATGAAATCTCACAGCTGGGAGATTATTAATTAACTTGAAATTTGCCCAAAGTAGTTTTTTTTTTGGCCAGCAAAATTCTGCAATGAGCTTGAAAAAAAAATGTAATTCTTTAATATAAGACCGGAACCTCAATGTTTAAAGCGCCAATACTTCAGTTCAGACAGCCTTAAGGAGACATTGAAACTGGACAAATTAAAAGCCGATTTCACTTTTGGGAATCACTTAGCTCCCGACCTACACGTGCAGCCACCTATCTAATACAATGCAAAACATCACGTCGACCGCATGACTTACAGATATCACACACCAGTCAACACGACCCCGAAAACACAGCCATTCACCTCCTCCTCCTGTCTCGTGGTTCACAGCAGTGTCACAAATACATGAGGCCACGGGCTGGAAGCGATTCAGAGCATGCGCCAAACTCAATTTCTCTTCCGCTCTTGCTGGGCTACACCGCCCCCTCGATGTCGTGACGCACATGTCTTATATTTGATTGGTGGGAAGGAACGCTTTGGGGGCGGGACTTCCTTTACACGCTGTTCTGTCTCAACGCCCTTTTGATAATGTAAACAAGTCTGCTGTTAAGAAACAGAAGGAAGTCGCTACTGTCGAGGAGACTTTGTTTCTTTTATAAAAGATAGCTTTATAGCTGTTTTCCTGGACGGGTCAAGACCGCACTACCTCGTACGGTCTTAGCGATGCTTGAGATGCAGCATCCTGTTCCTGCACGCCACCCTCCTCCAGTAATCAAATCTTACAATAGTCGTATCTCATGTAACGTTATCTTTTGTAACCGAACACTTCGGGTGGTCCGACCAGTATGGATCAATTTCAATGGGGAGCCGCAGCCGTTCAGAGACTTGCAACCCGGAACCGGGAGGCGGATGACGACGTACTTAGGTAAGCGAGAAAGTCTGATTTTACCTTTGAAACACCATGAAACCGTAGCTGGTGTCGTGTTAGTTGAGCTAGATTCTAGAGCGCAGCGATCAAACAGTGTAAAAGGAGAGATGAAAAGATGCCATTGTAAGTGAGTTGACTCTGAAAGTTGCTTTATTTTATAGAGAATAATTTTAGTTGTGATCTCTGTGTAAAGAGTCCACTGTTGGTCCCGACGCTCGAGTTGACCCCGTTTGATCTCATTATATTGGATATTGATATAAATAACTGTGCCAGCGCTAGTTCCACACACTCACTTGGTGTCGTTATACAGAGGATGGGAACTTGTAGTGCTGTGGATAGAATCCATGTTAACTTGAGGAGAGCACGACACACAGACAGTCAGCCGGCAAGAATATGAACCCAACTAGCGCACCTTGCTGATCAGTATGACTCCATTCTATTGCCAGTATTTGTCATTGCAGGTTGCAGGGCTTGATGAACCTGTTAACAATGAAACACCTGAACACAGTCATTCCGATCCGTGTCCACATACACTCACCAGCCACTTTGCTAGTACCAAGTTGAACCCTTTTTTTTTTTGCCTTCAGAACTGCCATAATTCTTCGTTGCACAGATTCAGCAAGGTGCTGGAAACATTCCTCATGGAGTTTGGTCCATATTGACATGACAGCATCACGCAGTTGCTGTAGATTTGTTGGCTGCACATCCATGATGCGACTCTCCCATTCAACCACATCCCAAAGGTGCTCAATTGGATTGAAATCTGGGGACTGTGGAAGCCATTTGTGTACAGTTAACTTACTGTCATGCTCAAGAAACCAGTTTGAGATGATATGAGCTTTGTTACTTGGCGCATTATCCTGCTGGAAGTCGCCATCAGAAGTTGGGTGCACTGCAGTCATAAAGGGATGGACATGGTCAGCAACAATACGCTGGTAGTCTGTGGCATTTAAATGAGGATCAATTGGCACAAAAGGGTCCAAAGTTTGCTAAGAAAATATCCTCCACACCATTACACCCTCACGACCAGCCTGAAACGTTGATACAAGGCATAATGGATGCAGGCTTTCATGTTGTTAACCCTACTGTTCCGAATGTCACATCAGAAATCGAGCCTCATCAGACCAGGCAATGTGTTTCCAATCTTCTATTATCCAGTTTTGGTGAGCCCTTGCGAATTGTAGCCATAGTTGCCTATTCTTAGCTGACAGGAGTTTTCACCCGGTGTGGTCTCTCGCTGCTGTAGCCCACCTGCTTCTAGGTTTATCATGTTGTGTGTTATGAGCTGCTCTTCTGCATACAGTACCTCAGTTGTAACAAGTGCTTATTTGAGTTACTGTTGCCTTTCTATCAGGTCGAACCAGTCTGGCCATTCTCCTTTGACATCTGATATCAACAAGGCATTTTCGCCCAACCCCGTTTTCGGACCTTTCTCTGTAAACCCTAGAGATGATTGTGAGTGAAAATCCCAGCAGATCAGCAGTTTGCGAAATACTCACAGCAGCCCATCTGGAACTAACAACCATGCCACGCTCAAAGTCACTTAAATCACCTAATTTCCCTATTCTGATGCTCAGCTTGAACTACAGCAGGTCGTCTTGACAATGTCTACATGATGAAATGCTACCTTGTGATTGATTGATTAGATATTTGCGTTAACAAGCAGTTGGACAAGTGTACCTAATAAAGTGGCCGGTGAGTGTATATTGGCCATGCAGTGTGCTTCAGATTCAGATTTCTCCTTTTCATTCTGCCTTGGTAGTTGCATAAGTGCGGCAACTGGCACCAGTTCATTTTCAAAATTGTGCTGAAAAGAACCCATTTGATCAACTCAACATCCTGATATGCCTCTTTTTTTCTTGTTTTTTATTTTATAGTCTTATGTACAATGTGGGGCAGCGCAGTGGTAGCACTAAGGAGACTTGGGTTCACTTCCCGGGTCCTCCCTATGTGGAGTTTGCATGTTCTCCCCGTGTCTGCGTGGGTTTCCTCCCACAGTCCAAAGACATGCAGGTTAGGTGCATTGGCAATCCTAAATTGTCCCTAGTGTGTGCACCTGGTGGGCTGGCACCCTGCCCGGGATTTGTTCCTGCCTTGTGCCCTGTGTTGGCTGGGATTGGGTCCAGCAGACCCTTGGTGACCCTGTAGTTAGGATATACAGTGGTGTGAAAAACTATTTGCCCCCTTCCTGATTTCTTATTCTTTTGCATGTTTGTCACACAAAATGTTTCTGATCATCAAACACATTTAACCATTAGTCAAATATAACACAAGTAAACACAAAATGCAGTTTGTAAATGGTGGTTTTTATTATTTAGGGAGAAAAAAAAATCCAAACCTACATGGCCCTGTGTGAAAAAGTAATTGCCCCCTGAACCTAATAACTGGTTGGGCCACCCTTAGCAGCAATAACTGCAATCAAGCGTTTGCGATAACTTGCAATGAGTCTTTTACAGCGCTCTGGAGGAATTTTGGCCCACTCATCTTTGCAAAATTGTTGTAATTCAGCTTTATTTGAGGGTTTTCTAGCATGAACCGCCTTTTTAAGGTCATGCCATAGCATCTCAATTGGATTCAGGTCAGGACTTTGACTAGGCCACTCCAAAGTCTTCATTTTGTTTTTCTTCAGCCATTCAGAGGTGGATTTGCTGGTGTGTTTTGGGTCATTGTCCTGTTGCAGCACCCAAGATCGCTTCAGCTTGAGTTGACGAACAGATGGCCGGACATTCTCCTTCAGGATTTTTTGGTAGACAGTAGAATTCATGGTTCCATCTATCACAGCAAGCCTTCCAGGTCCTGAAGCAGCAAAACAACCCCAGACCATCACACTACCACCACCATATTTTACTGTTGGTATGATGTTCTTTTTCTGAAATGCTGTGTTCCTTTTACGCCAGATGTAACGGGACATTTGCCTTCCAAAAAGTTCAACTTTTGTCTCATCAGTCCACAAGGTATTTTCCCAAAAGTCTTGGCAATCATTGAGATGTTTCTTAGCAAAATTGAGACGAGCCCTAATGTTCTTTTTGCTTAACAGTGGTTTGCGTCTTGGAAATCTGCCATGCAGGCCGTTTTTTGCCCAGTCTCTTTCTTATGGTGGAGTCGTGAACACTGACCTTAATTGAGGCAAGTGAGGCCTGCAGTTCTTTAGACGTTGTCCTGGGGTCTTTTGTGACCTCTTGGATGAGTCATCTCTGCGCTCTTGGGGTAATTTTGGTCGGCCGGCCACTCCTGGGAAGGTTCACCACTGTTCCATGTTTTTGCCATTTGTGGATAATGGCTCTCACTGTGGTTCGCTGGAGTCCCAAAGCTTTAGAAATGGCTTTATAACCTTTACCAGACTGATAGATCTCAATTACTTCTGTTCTCATTTGTTCCTGAATTTCTTTGGATCTTGGCATGATGTCTAGCTTTTGAGGTGCTTTTGGTCTACTTCTCTGTGTCAGGCAGCTCCTCTTTAAGTGATTTCTTGATTGAAACAGGTGTGGCAGTAATCAGGCCTGGGGGTGGCTACGGAAATTGAACTCAGGTGTGATACACCACAGTTAGGTTATTTTTTAACAAGGGGGCAATTACTTTTTCACACAGGGCCATGTAGGTTTGGATTTTTTTTCTCCCTAAATAATAAACACCATCATTTAAAAACTGCATTTTGTGTTTACTTGTGTTATATTTGACTAATGGTTAAATGTGTTTGATGATCAGAAACATTTTGTGTGACAAACATGCAAAAGAATAAGAAATCAGGAAGGGGGCAAATAGTTTTTCACACCACTGTAGTGGGTTGGATAATGGATGGATGGATGTACAATATGAAAGTCATTCTTATCCTTTACGAAATTATTAATCATAGTCTTTCAAAATAGTTGACCTGTTTACCCAGTAACACTTGATCTACTAATTTGTGTTAACTCTATCCCTTTTTATTTATTTTTTATGTATTTTTCACTTTACATGCTATTATAGAATATCTTTTACTTTGCATTTGCTACTGCCAGGATAGACCCCAGCTGTTATGACCCTGAAATTATACATTTGTTTAATTCAATTTGTGATGCCACTTATTATGTATATTCAGAATGAAGGGAACTATGATTGGCAAAAACCAAGTAATCACATTTGGTGACTTGTTAATTCAGCTAATGGTTCTCATAAAATTAGCCACATAACATACACTATTCATTTGACAGAACTGTTCGTCATGTTGTAAACCATGAACTGCACTACCCTTTGCCATCTTGACAGGTTTAACTTTGTCTTAAAGTGATTACTCACATGCATTTCTAGGTTCAAAAAAGGTTATACTTTGTTTAGCCAAGCAACAATTTCTTCACTCTAAAACACCTACTTTCAAAATTTTGTGACTACACCCGGGGGAATGTTAGTAAAAACACATTAGAAAAGATTTTCATTCAGCATTAAGGAACTATTCTAACATTTTCTCTGTTTCCTTTCACTTTAGGTCATCCCTGGATGTTCAGAGATGCAGAAACAGACACGTGTCTGCAAGTGAATGGAAGAGAGATGTTCATACCTAACATATCACATCATGCATCACCTAGGGAGTCACTGGTTTTCATCACTCTTCCAGGTATACCCAGTATATGTGAACTTACTTGATCTCTGTGCGTGCTTTAAGCGCACTCAACACCGGTAATTTGTATTTGACGCATCTGTTGTCAGACAAGCACTGCCACATCACAGATGCAGTTTCCTGGGTTGGCATCCCATGCTCAGTCATTGTCTGTGTGTAGTCTGCATGTTTCTCTGTGTCTGCACAGGTCTAATTCCCATGTCCCTTGAGACATGTTGGTTAATTGGTGATTTTAAATTGGCCCCCTATGTGCGTGAAGAGGCCCTGCAATGGACTGGCGCCCCGTTTAGAAATGTTTTTTGCTTTGCACTCACTACTGCCAGGATAGTCCTGAGCTCTCACAACTCTGAAATGGATTAAGAGATTTAAGAATGTTAGTTAGGTTTGTGTTCTGGGTGCTCTGTCAGTGGAGTTGGCATGTTCTCCCCATTTCCACTTGTGTTACCTCCCGCAGTCCAAAGACAGCCATGTTAAGCAGATTGGAAAACGATAAACTCACCCCTGATGTGTGTGTGCGTGATCACCCTGGGATGGACTGGCACCCTGTCCAGGTGTTGTTCCTACCTAATGCTTTCTGGGATAGGCTCTGGCTTCCCCGTGATGAGTGGGTTAAGAAAATGGATGGTTGTTATTTTACATCTGGACTGTAGTAAAAAGGAGTCGCTCTTCTACCTGCCATAGTACCAAAAAAAAAAACCACACAAAACAATAGGAAAATTCTGTACTTCAATTTTCTAAAGACAGTTAGATCAAATTCAGGGTCTTGGTACCATTAGAGGCAAGGCAGAAACCAACCTTGAATGGGGCACCAATCGAATGCAGGGCACACTCACGTACGTTTACTCCATAGTGGTATTCTTCAGGACTGTTTTGACAGTCTATGCTCGTAAAAATTATCATCATTTTTAGGAAGGTAATTTGAATTATTTCTGTGATTCTTTTTACTATCAATAAATCAGTTTTATACTGGTCAGAGAAAGGCACGATGACTGTAAGTCAATAATTGTATACTAAATGTTTTACTGTTTTATTCTAAATACGAGGGGGAGTCAATCTAAAGTTAGAAAATGTAACGAACCTTAACAAAACTGATCATGTCATTTCGCAATGCACTTGTGCCACCTGCCTGGATATCCATCAGAATAAAAGGTTTTGTCTCGTCCTCGCCACCACTCGTGTGCCACTTTCTTCACGTAGTGATCTGTCTTGAATCAACGACCACGCGGATGTTTTTTTAGAGGTCCAAAAAAGTGGAAATTGAATGGTGCAAAATCTGGAGAATAAGGAGGATGTGGCATTACCTGACACTTCAGTTTCTCTAGACAAGCCTTGGTGTTCTTAGCAGTGTGTGGGCAGCAAAAGGACTCCTTGAGACAGCAGTCTCCGCCACTTGGATCAAATAGCAGGCTTCACAGTGGTCTCCAGCAAGTCACAGTAACATGCAGTGTTCAACAATAACTCGGGGTGCACGAGGGGTGGCGAGGACGAGACAAAACCTTTTATTCTACTGGCACTGCCAGGCAGGTGGCGACAGTGCATTGAGAAGGGTGGAGACTCCATTGAGAAACGACATGATCAGTTTTGTGAACGTTCGTTCCATTTTCTAACTTTAGCTTGACTCCCCCTCGTAACAACATAACATACGTGAAGATGTAACAGATGGGTCATTTGTGAAATGTAGATTTTGGGTACCAAAATAGCACATACAAAAAGGCAGAATGAGACAATAACCAGAACTGATTAATATGCAACTTGATTTTTTGTTACAAAAGGAAGAAATGATTTAAATTATTAATTAAGATAAATTATAAAGAAATGCCTTTAAGGAATACTCCACCCAAAAATGTCAGTTTTTTTTACATGTTACTTACCCTGTGCAGTTTGTAGTAATGGCTAAGAAAAAGTTTAGCAAAAAAAAAAAAAACATATGCGCGTTTTGACCGTACAATTCGATAATGGACGTGTGGATTATACAAAAACAGAATGTGTCTTTATTATGTTCCAGTATATCATAAACTGTTTTCTCTTATTGTGCATGAAAATATAACATGAAAACTTTTTCTCTGGCATCACTACAATCTACCGGGTGGCGCACAAAAAAATGTACCATCTCCAACTCCAATGTCGATGTACATTTGTTAGCTTGTACACGAAACGAAAGATATGCAATACAAAAATCCAACTGCAATTGTTTGAAGGAGACACGTGCAATAAAATACACGTTTTTCCTTGTCTTCGTCCTTCAGTTCTCGGACACAAGTCATTTTGTACGGCTTCCTTTGTAGTGAGTGCAACACACGTTGACAAGACCTGTGCGAAACATTCGCTTGTTGTGCCAATTTACGTGTCGAATTCCTAGGGCTTCTGGCCATCCGTTCCTGAATATTTGCTACGACTGTAGGTGTACGAACGGATGGGGCGTGATTCTTTTTGCAGTTTGCAACTGACCCAGTCTTACGCCACTTCTTCACCAACTTGTGAATACTGCTCTTTGCTGGTAGGTTTACACCAGGAAACTTTTGTACGAAAATGTCCCGCGTTTCTTTACAAGAACCGGTAGACACATATACCTCCACTATTCCAATCCTCTGTTGCAGATAAAATATCTTCTGGATCTC
This sequence comes from Erpetoichthys calabaricus, assembly GCF_900747795.2. NCBI lineage: Eukaryota > Metazoa > Chordata > Cladistia > Polypteriformes > Polypteridae > Erpetoichthys > Erpetoichthys calabaricus. The sequence continues at coordinate 75,234,782 of NC_041411.2, read as the reverse complement.
TTTCTCGCACGTCTGTACCCACTGGCTCACAGCTTCCTTACTAATGCACAGTTGGGGCTGCTGACCCCATAGCGACAACGAGGCTCAATGATCGCGATGGCACCCGCCTGTATAATAGCTTGAGCCAGCCGGTCAGAGACGGTTCGGTTTTTTGTGCACCACCCTGGGGCATGCCATATATAAAAATATGATTTTTAGTGGAGTATTCCTTTAAAATGAAAAATACAGTGGTGTGAAAAACTATTTGCCCCCTTCCTGATTTCTTATTCTTTTGCATGTTTGTCACACAAAATGTTTCTGATCATCAAACACATTTAACCATTAGTCAAATATAACACAAGTAAACACAAAATGCAGTTTTTAAATGATGGTGTTTATTATTTAGGGAGAAAAAAAATCCAAACCTACATGGCCCTGTGTGAAAAAGTAATTGCCCCCTTGTTAAAAAATAACCTAACTGTGGTGTATCACACCTGAGTTCAATTTCCGTAGCCACCCCCAGGCCTGATTACTGCCACACCTGTTTCAATCAAGAAATCACTTAAATAGGAGCTGCCTGACACAGAGAAGTAGACCAAAAGCACCTCAAAAGCTAGACATCATGCCAAGATCCAAAGAAATTCAGGAACAAATGAGAACAGAAGTAATTGAGATCTATCAGTCTTGTAAAGGTTATAAAGCCATTTCTAAAGCTTTGGGACTCCAGCGAACCACAGTGAGAGCCATTATCCACAAATGGCAAAAACATGGAACAGTGGTGAACCTTCCCAGGAGTGGCCGGCCGACCAAAATTACCCCAAGAGCGCAGAGACGACTCATCCGAGAGGTCACAAAAGACCCCAGGACAACGTCTAAAGAACTGCAGGCCTCACTTGCCTCAATTAAGGTCAGTGTTCACGACTCCACCATAAGAAAGAGACTGGGCAAAAACGGCCTGCATGGCAGATTTCCAAGACGCAAACCACTGTTAAGCAAAAAGAACATTAGGGCTTGTCTCAATTTTGCTAAGAAACATCTCAATGATTGCCAAGACTTTTGGGAAAATACCTTGTGGACTGATGAGACAAAAGTTGAACTTTTTGGAAGGCAAATGTCCCGTTACATCTGGCGTAAAAGGAACACAGCATTTCAGAAAAAGAACATCATACCAACAGTAAAATATGGTGGTGGTAGTGTGATGGTCTGGGGTTGTTTTGCTGCTTCAGGACCTGGAAGGCTTGCTGTGATAGATGGAACCATGAATTCTACTGTCTACCAAAAAATCCTGAAGGAGAATGTCCGGCCATCTGTTCGTCAACTCAAGCTGAAGCGATCTTGGGTGCTGCAACAGGACAATGACCCAAAACACACCAGCAAATCCACCTCTGAATGACTGAAGAAAAACAAAATGAAGACTTTGGAGTGGCCTAGTCAAAGTCCTGACCTGAATCCAATTGAGATGCTATGGCATGACCTTAAAAAGGCGGTTCATGCTAGAAAACCCTCAAATAAAGCTGAATTACAACAATTTTGCAAAGATGAGTGGGCCAAAATTCCTCCAGAGCGCTGTAAAAGACTCATTGCAAGTTATCGCAAACGCTTGATTGCAGTTATTGCTGCTAAGGGTGGCCCAACCAGTTATTAGGTTCAGGGGGCAATTACTTTTTCACACAGGGCCATGTAGGTTTGGATTTTTTTTTCTCCCTAAATAATAAAAACCACCATTTACAAACTGCATTTTGTGTTTACTTGTGTTATATTTGACTAATGGTTAAATGTGTTTGATGATCAGAAACATTTTGTGTGACAAACATACAAAAGAATAAGAAATCAGGAAGGGGGCAAATAGTTTTTCACACCACTGTATAACTCTACAAGACACTAAAAAGAAGACAAAAGTCCATCATGCTGTAAATAGATAACATAATGCTGATCAGGTAAGACTGAGATCTCTATGTTTCAGTCCTTCTGCTCTGCTTCTTTCCTTTCTCGTTACTTCTTAGTGCCTGTTTTTCATTTTCATGATCAACTGCTTGCTATGCCTGAAGGTCTTTTTGTAGTGAGAAAGATGAGATTTAGGACTCCAAATGCCTGTGTTTTAGCTGTTCTTAAATTTCTTTCCCAATTAGGTCTATGTTAATAACCACCTAAAAAAAAGTACACATTAGAAGCATAGGGAAGTTGTTTTGACGCATATTTCATTAAATATTTTAATATATTTTTTAAACATAATAACTGTAGTAACCCATAAATCACTCCTAATATTATAATTGTTTACTGTGTTTTTTCCCATCATATTTAGTTTACAGCCTAAAGGAAATATGTTTGCAAAGAGTACGCGGCCTTGTGAAGAGAGAAGACTACAGAAAGTTGGAAATAGCAAGATCGTTACATGATGACCTGGAGGACCACCCGACTGTAGAAAAAGACCTGCAGAGAATTGCACTGCGACTGGTAGAAAAAAGGGAAATGCAGCAGGAGTGAATGTGTCAAAGACTTTATGATACTGGATAATCAGGACATTGAGTACTACTGCCATGCACTACTCTATAAAGTGTTATATTTATACAGTATAGTATTGTTTTTTTATAATAGAAGACTTTTCTCTTTCTTCATTCCGTTTTGATTGTATGAAATTTTTTATCATCCACTGCATTCAGTATTTTGTAGCGCATTGTTGCTCTCAAACCAAGCACTGTGAATTAAAAGAACTCTGGCATTTCCATTGTATTCTGTATATTTTTCAATTATTGACAACACATGCATTTATCTAGAATTCCAACACCTTGCAGTTTCAGAAAATTCTTATTTTTTTCAAATATCCCCAAACAATTGTGGCATCCAGTTTCTGGGTCTCAAATCAATGCTATGAGCCACCTCACAAGAGGGGACACTAATACGTCATTTTTGTCTGTCATTGTAAATGGTGACGACAAGGGAGAGAAAACTGATAAGTAGTTGTTTTTCTTTCACTGATTAAGTGAATTGATGGCTGGAGACAAAAAAAATTACTAAATCTTCACTGAGCAACATTTGCAAAGTAAAATAAAAAAATATTTTATATCTTTTACAAGATGTTTATACTGTAATTAAAAATGCTATACATATTTCAACACATTTCAGTGCTGCAAGGTAAAGCTAAAATTCAATAACCATCAGAGTTCTACTGCAAGAGAAGTAATTTGAATATACAGTAATATCTATCTATAAAGTAAGAGCGGCAGTACTCCATAAAAATGAATGTATTTTCTACAAACCAAATGATATACATACAGTATATACATAATATATTCACACATATAGGGTGAGTCAAAATGAAATATTTAACACTAATGGATTATTTTTATCTTGACCACACCTTTCCAGTTTGATGGATAGGTCGTGGTGGACCATTGCCATGGCCTCCACACTCCCCTGATTTGACACCCTGTGATTTCTGGTTATGGGGTAAGGTGAAGGAGCGCGTGGATAGCAGGAAAGTTAGTGATATCAGTGACCTGAAGGACAGAATATGGACTGTGGTATCCTCTATTCCCCACAAAATGTGTGTCTGGCTTTAAATGGTACTGTCGCTCGCTGTTTTTTGTGTGTTGAACGTGATGGCGAACAGGTTGAGACATTCCTGAAAATCATCTTGCACATATGAAGTATGTTTTGTGAATAAATTGTTTCCGCCATTCAAATGTTAAAATGATTTTAACTCACCCTGTATGTGTGTGTGTGTGTGTGTGTATATATATATATATATATATATATATATATATATATGGGCCGACAGAATGTCAGGTAAGCAAAAATGTCGGATAATGGGAAGTGTTAAGAAAAAGCCTATTAAACGTCAAACTACGTTATAATTTTACACATTATGAATCTAATAATCATGTTTTACAACAAAACAACAGAAAAAATGAACTGAAAAAATGAACTTAGCAACAAAAAATAGACTATGCTCACGCTCGCAACTTGCAGTTCTTGTTGCCGATTGATGCGTTTTTTTGGGGTTTTTTAGCGGTGGGACTTCGGATAATATGGAATGTCGGATAAGCAAAGGTGGGATAAGCGAGACTCTACTGTATACAGTATATATACATGTATATATATATATATGTATATGTGTATATACCAGTTTGTCCAGGCGTGAGGCGTCCCTCTTCTTAATGCTGCCTCCCCAGCACACCACCACGTAGAAGAGGGCGCTCGCCACAACCGTCTGATAGAACATCTGCAGCATCTTATTGCAGATGTTGAAGGACACCAGTCTTCTAAGGAAGTATAGTCGGCTCTGTCCTCTCTTAATAATAATAATAATAATTCTTACACAGAGAATCAGTGGCAGTCCAGTCCAATTTATCATCCAGCTGCACTCCCAGGTATTTATAGGTCTGCACCCTCTGCACACAGTCATTTCTGACAATCACTGGGTCTATGAGGGGCCTGGGCCTCCTAAAATCCACCACCAGCTCCTTGGTTTTGCTGGTCTTCAGGTGTAGGTGGTTTGAGTCGCACCATTTAACAAAGTCTTTACATAAGTAGTAAATCTCAAAGTGCTACATAAAAATAGAGTGGTACCTCGGTATACGTCCTTAATCCGTTTCAGATCCTTGGACTTACACCAAACAGGATTTATACCAAACGAATTTTTCCCATAAGAAATAAAGGGAAAATGATTAATCCGTTCCCATGAAAAAAAATCCTATTGTTACTGGCATATTATACATGGATGGGGTTGTATAAAATAATTTAAACACTGCTTAATACTAAAATACATAAATACAAAAGCAATTAGATGAAATAAATGAAAATTTAACCTCACTTTACCTTGCTGAGAAGAGTCGAGTGCCTGCTAAGACTGCTCTTTCCCGTCTTTTAACCTCCTTTATCTTCCTCTTTTCCTCGATCCATCTATCCCCCCCGTTCCTGGTGCCGACCCATATATATACATCCACCCGCGCCTCCATGGGCGCAGCGCCTTAATCACGTGCCGCAGGAAGCCAATGAAGCAATTGAGAATGATCGCACCCACACGTGCACGTGCGACTCGCTCCAACTACCTCATTAACTCCCTGCGGTTGTGCAATTGCGCCCACGGAGAACGACACGGCTATACGGATTTAAAACCTGGCCCTTTTTTTTGAAGCCGTCGACCCGCTATACCACAGGCAGTGTTGGCTTTGTCTCGAGAGAGAGGTAAACAAGGGTAGCACGCAGTGTTCTAGCACACGAGTTGTATTCCAAACAAAGGTTGTATACCAAGCAAAATTTTTAACGTCCAAATAGGACTTATACCAAGTTGGACTTATTCCAAAGAGGACTTATACCGAGGTGCCACTGTATTTAACAAAGACAAAACAAGATAAAAACAGAGATAAAAGAACAATAAATAGTGGCATTGTTGTTAATATTCTTTCCTACATAAAAAAAGTCTTTTAACTGTTTTTTAAAACAGCCCACAATCTGCTGTGTTCTCAGGTTCTCTGGTAGGGCATTCCAGAGCCGTGGAGCAGCGACTGCAAAGGCTTGGTCACCCATCGTATGAAGTTTGGTCACAGAGGGGTGAAGGCGGTAGGTATTTGCAAAACGGAGGTTTCTTGTAGTAGATTGTAATATAAGGAGCTCTTTAAGATATTGTGGAAGACTTCCATGGATACAGCGGTGAGTGAGCAAACAGAGTTTGTATTCAATATGGAGGTGAATAGGGAGCCAATGAAGTGGCCGAAGGATTGGTGAAATATGCTCATATTTCCGCACCCTCATTAGGATCCTTGCAGCACTATTTAGGACTTGTTGGAGCTTTTGAAGGCTCTTGCTGGGTATCCCGATGAGGAGTGCATTACAATAGTCCAGCCCGGAGGAGACAAAGGCATGAACCAGCTTTTCAGCATCACAATGGGAGAGGCAAGGATGGAGTTTGTCTGTTTCGAAGATGAAGGAATGCCATTATACCGAGGTGATGGACATGTGTATCAAATGACAAATGGGAGTTTAATTTGATACCCAAATTTGTAACAGAGGGGGAGAGGGTAATAGTATGACCAGAAAAGGAAATACAATTGACAGAGGAACGAAGTTGATGGGGGGTACCAATTAAAAGAGCTTTAGTTTTGGTGCTGTTCAGCTTAAGAACGTTCTTGGACATTAAGGCCTCAATCTCATCCAAGCAGGAGGAAAGAGTTGATGGAGGTGTAAGAGAAATCGAATCCAGTCTCACATAGAGCTGCATATCATCGGCATAGCAATGGAATGAAACTCCATGCTTGCCGATGATGTGACCCAGGGGTAGCATTATAGATGTTAAAAAGGGTCGGCCCAAGGACTGATCCTTGTGGGACCCCACAGGTGACAGTATGGATATGAGATTTAGCATCCCCCAGGGCTACATACTGTGGCCAGTCCACATTCAGTCATACCAAGCTAATATTTAATTAGAGCAATTTAGAGTCTCATACTCATTTAGAGAACATTTTTGTGATGAGGGAAAGAACCAAGGTAGCCAAAGATAACCTAAGAGGGCATGAGAGAAAATGTGCAAAATGCATAGTGGCAGCATCCAGGCTAGAAATCAAATGAAGGTCTCTGCAAATCACGTGCCATGATTTACGTGTAAATGGGTTTCAAATAAACTATAATGTATGGATATGTATGCATGTTGTATTATTGTTCTTATTGCTCTAAAGGTTTTGACAACATTACATCTATGCTACATCTACAAATGATTTAGTTCTGTACTTTCACTCTTATTAAATGACAATAATAAACCTTTCTAGCGCTGAGCTCTTTAGTGCTCCGACCTTTCTGTTAAGGCTGTAACTGACACTTTTAGACAATGCGCTTTCCACGGGAACAAACAGAATTACTTTTATGTGACCATCAATTCAGATGATAATCCTTCTCCAAACCTCAGCCCTTATAACCATAGTGACATTTTAAAGCAACAAAAATGAACAAATGTTTTCCTACTGCTTCCTTGTTTCAATACATGTGAAGTGCAAGGTCGTTAAAGGGCATTACAGTGACACTGTGCGTGAGTGTGTGTGTGAAATGATGTTTGCAACATGACAATGTTCATTTGTATTTTTTATATCCTGTTTTTATGAGCAAACAAACACTTTCCAGATAAGTAGCTTTAAAAATCACTTTCTTGGGCAGTCTAAGGCAGCATCTTTGTGTATATTTATATATATCTTTGTGTACACACACACACACACACACATATATATATATAGTGTAGCAGTAGAGGCTTTTATCGACCTCTTGAACCCTCAGGTACCACTTCAAACACCAGGTAAAAGTCCAAGACTTCTTTATTTTACAATAATTACGTGCACAAAGCACCCTCCACTCCACACTACTCATATAAATCAATTCTCTCAGTACAATAATCACTCCTCCTCTCCCAGACACTTCGCCACCCTACCTCCCAGCTCAGCTCAATGTCTGGGCTTTCCCAGGGTTCTTTTATACCCCCTGACCCGGAGGTGTTCCTGTTCCATAACCCACAAGTTCTCATTACTTCCAGGCCAGGGTAAAAGTCCCTTTCTTCAACCCAGAAGCACATCATTTCTTCTTGTCATGTGATCATGACGCACTTCCGGGTTATAGGGCACGTAAGAGTCCAACAGCCTCCCTACAGCGACTCCCGGTGGTCCCCAAGGTATCCAGCAGGGTTGTGCATAGAAACTACAAAGTCCATGAGGCCCTGCTGGAACTCGGGGTACGTTCATGCTGTCGGGAGAGCTCCTCCTGGCGGCCTGGGGGTGAGGGCCGGAAACTTTAGCCAGCCATCCATCACAATAGTAAGAACACTTGAGGGTGCTGTTGCCCCGTGAAACCCAACAGACAGACGTAGACACAGGGTAAAAGCACTAAGAAGATCTTTTTAATTCTTTTCTTCTTCTTTAACCTCCACCACTAATACACAATCAACCAATACAAATTACACAATATTCTCCTCCACACCTGCCGGCAAGCTCTGTCGTACTATCTCCCAACTCCGACTCGCTTGCTGGGTCTCCACCAGTCCTTAATATAATTCTTGACCCGGAAGTGCTCCTGCTCTTCTTCCCATGTGACTTGCCAGCACTTCCGGGTCAGATGGAGAATCCCAAGTGTTTAATCAGCCTAGAAGTACTGTGGGGCTTCCGTCCTCATGACTTCCAAGCACTTCTGGGCTGCAAGGGAAATATGACTCCCCAGCCTCTTTCATAGCTCCCTCTAGTGGCACCCAACAGGAATGAGAAAGCGGACTCCAAGTCCCAGGATGCCCTGCGGGAATCTGGGGTATTGCTACACTCCAGGGGAGCTGCCATCTAGCGTTTTGGGGGAGGCAATGTCCTGAAAAAGCTGCTTTCCCCCATCCTTCCACTTCAGAGGTGTCCTGGCCAGGTTGAACTGCTGGCCATCTCTTTACACTATTTTTGCCATTTTTGCCCATTTGAGATTTTTCCTTGTATTTTTTTCTATTTTTGTAAATAAATCTAATAAGCTTCCGGCTAGCCACCACAATATATATATATATACAGTGGAACCTCGGTTCACGAACGTCTCGGTACACGTACAACTCGGTTTACGACCAAAAAGTTCACCAAACTTTTGCCTCAGTTCACGACCACACACTCGGTATGCGAACAAGCCAGTTTCCCTTTCGGTTTGTGCGCCGCACGTGTTGCCTTGTTCTCCGTGTGTGCGTGCTTTCGCTGTGAAGTCTTTGTGCTCTATTTCATTTCTCTTCCGGTTCGTAGGCGCCGATTACTGTATTTAAGCATGTGTTCAGCCTCTCCCTGTTCATTGTTCTCAGTCAGACTTGCATGCTTTACCTGTGAACTCTTTGTGCTCTACAGTATTTCGTGTGCTTTTGCAGTTAACCATGGCTTCTACGTAAGTGAAGAGTGGTGAGAATTATTGAGACTTAATTATGAGAAGTGTTGCAATGTTACTTTTCTCTTTTTTCAAATGTTCATTTTTTCCCTGTGCTTAAAACTCATTTAAAAAGTGTGTTTACAGCAATCGGGTTGTAATGCTATTCGCGTGAACTTGGTTGGCTTTTAAATAAAGTTTGGATATGTTCAAATGTTCCTTTTTTTTCCCTGTGCTTAAAACTCATTTAAGAAGTGTTTATACTGCTGCATTGTTACAGGGGGGGGGGGGGGGGGGGGGGGCTCACGTGCTCTCTGCACTCCAGGCTCGCAAAACAGAGACGCACGCACACACACACAGGCGCGGGAGAGAGCGACAGAGAGAGCGAGGGAGGGACGCATAAGGTAGAGAAGGCTTGTTTTTGTTTTCAGTTCTATTTACAGTGATCGGTTCGTAGCCTGCATTGTTGCAATTTTACTTTTCTTGGTGGTTTATTAAATTATGGATTTTTCAAATGTTCATTTTTTTCCCCTGTGCTTAAAAACTCATTAAAAAAAGTGTTTTTTAGCGAGCCGGTTCCTAGCACTATAGCGTAAACTATTGCAGTGTTAGTTTTCTCTGTTGTTCAAGGTTTCTCAGTGTTATTCAATGTTTTTACATTTAGTTTACCATTACGCTGTGCATTCTATGGTATAATTAACTATATATTTGTGCTTAAAAACGAACATATATATAATACAGTTCATACGGTCTGGAACGGATTAATTTATTTACATGCAATCCTATGGGAGAAATTGCTTCGGTTCACGACCAACTCGGTTTACGACCAGAGTTTTGGAACGAATTATGGTCATGAACCGAGGTTCCACTGTATATACTGTGTATATATATATATATATATATATATATCCATCCATCCATCCATTATCCAACCCGCTGAATCCGAACACAGGGTCACGGGGGTCTGCTGGAGCCAATCCCAGCCAACACAGGGCACAAGGCAGGAAACAATCCCGGGCAGGGTGCCAACCCACCGCAGGACACACACACACACACACACCCACACACCAGGGCCAATTTAGAATCGCCAATCCACCTAACCTGCATGTCTTTGGACTGTGGGAGGAAACCAGAGCGCCCGGAGGAAACCCACGCAGACACGGGGAGAACATGCAAACTCCACGCAGGGAGGACCCGGGAAGCGAACCCAGGTCTCCAGGTCTCCCAACTGCGAGGCAGCAGCGCTACCCAGTGCGCCACCCGTGCCGCCCTATATATATATATATATATATATATATATATATATATAATATATATATATATATATATATATATATATATATATATATATATATATATATATATATATATATATATATATATATATATATATATATATATATATATATAGTGGAACCTCGAGATACGATCACCTCTGTATACGAGAAATTCAAAATACGAGGAAAGTATGAGCGAAAAATTCAGATCTAAATGCGAGCATTGGCTCGCGTAACGAGCCACGAGCCAGGCTGTGAGTATAGCTCGCGGCTTAGCGAGGGGGCGTGGTAGCAGTTGTGAGCCGCGATCTGCGGTGTCTGCGTTTCTCACTTAAGTGCACAGGTGGGAAACTGCCCACATCCATGATTGTTCCTGTGGCTGATGGGCTGCAGCTGCCATGTCCTCCCCGCATATATAGAGAAGCGCGAGCCAGTTAAGGGGGAGAAGAAGTAAAAGAAAAGAGAGGAGAGAGAACGGAGGTTGAGGCAGGCAGGCAGGCAGGCGTAGGAAGTCGGTGCGGGAGAGCGAGTGAGTGCAGGCTCGCGTGTAGCTGAACAGTGAGCTGAACAGGCGAGCCAAACAGCTGAAGCAGGACGGTGTAGAGAAGGTCAGCTGCATTAAGAGTGTCTCGCCTGTTGCAGAGCCCGCAGGTGAGATGCTAACAGAGAAGAAGCACCGGGGATTGTCATCTGTTTTTTAAAGACTGCATCCTTTTGACGTTTTAACCTCGTGTTAAAGGATTGTTATTCTTGTGTATTTTAAACCTCCACTTCACAACTGTTTTAAGGATTATTTATTTAAAAATTTATTGAATGCTCTACTGCACTTTGGACACCTGTTTTGATTCTTTTAATAATCAGTTATATTATTTACCAGTGTTATTTATTAAAGGTAGACTACAGTATATATCATTTATTAGTGTTATTTGTTAGGAAAATTGATTTTTATGTTAATATATTTGGGGTGCGGAACGGATTAACTGGATTTCCATTATTTTCAATGGGGAAGTTTGTTCTAGATATGAGAAATTCGCTATACAAGCTCAGTGCTGGAACGAATTAAACTCGTATCTAGAGGTTCCACTGTATATATATATATATATATATATATATATATATATATATATATATATATATATATATATATAGTAACCAGTAGGTGGTGCCACTGAGCCCCAAACCCAAGACACAATCACATGCAACACAGTCATAGTTTCAAATATTGTCCCTTTTACTTATAATGTTACCTTAACAGACAGGTAATTACAATCAAAGTACAGTGGAACCTCTAGATACGAGTTTAATTCGTTCCAGCACTGAGCTTGTATAGCGAATTTCTCGTATCTAGAACAAACGTCCCCATTGAAAATAATGGAAATCCAGTTAATCTGTTCCGCATCCCAAATATATTAACATAAAAATCAATTTTCCTAACAAATAACACTGATAAATTATACATACTGTAGTCTACCTTTAATAAATAACACTGGTAAATAATATAACTGATTATTAAAAGAATCAAAACAGGTGTCCAAAGTGCAGTAGAGCATTCAATAAATCTTTAATCCTTAAAACAGTTGTGAAGTGGAGGTTTAAAATACACAAGAATAACAATCCTTTAACACGAGGTTAAAACGTCAACAGGAAGCAGTCTTCAAAAAACAGATGACAATCCCCGGTGCTTCTTCTCTGTTAGCGTCTCACCTGCTTCTCCCATGCGGGCTCTGCAACAGGCGAGACACTTAATGCAGCTGACCTTCTCTACACCGTCCTGCTTCAGCTGTTTGGCTCGCCTGTTCAGCTACACGCGAGCCTGTACTCGCTCACTCTCTCGCACCGACTTCCTACTGATGCGGATTTTTGCCTCCTCCTGCATCCTCCGTTCTCTATCCTCTCCTCTCTTTTCTTTTACTTCTTCTCCCCCTTAACCGGCTCGCGCTTCTCTATATATGAGGGGAAGACATGGCAGCTGCTAGGGTTACCACTTTTAATACAAAAAAATAAGGGACGCATACATATTGATTCAAAACGGGACGCGCAATTTCATTCTCAAATACTGGACGATTCCGTATTTTAAAGGACGGGTGGCAACCCTGCCCAGCCCATCAGCCACAGGACAAATCATGGATGTGGGCAGTTTCCCACCTGTGCACTTAGGTGAGAAACGCAGACACCGCAGATCGCCCTGCGACTCGCTACAGCTACCACGCCCCCTCCCTAAGCCGCGAGCTATACCCACAGCCTGGCTCGTGGCTCGTTACGTGAGCCAATGCTCGTATTTAGATCTGAATTTTTCGCTCATACTTTCCTCGTATTTTGAATTTCTAGTATACAGAGGTGATCGTATCTCGAGGTTCCACTGTATAAGCAATAAAGTAATACAATCCTCTTCTTCCACTGTTTCCCCACCCCAGCAAGCCTTGTCCATTGCCTCCTGACTCCAGTCAAGGTTAAGCGGCTGCTTTTAGCTGTGACCCGGGAATACTTCCGGGGCTAAAATATGGTCCATCAGAAGTACTTCTGAGTCAGACAGGAATCTCTCAAACTAGTGGCCATATCCCCCTGCAACTCCCCCTGGTGGCACCGATGGAACAGGGCTATACTCCAGGTCTCCAACTCCCATGATGCCTTGTGGGTTTCTGAAGGGGACCTGAATCCCACAAACACTGCCCTCTACAATACCCACATGATGTTGTTTTCTGCAGTCCTTCTAACATGCTGGCCTCCCTGCCGGGTAAGAATTCCTGTTCCCTTTACTGTGACATCCCATCTAATATATATATAAATATATATAGACATACATATACTGTATATTTATATATATGTATATGTATATATATATATATATATATATATATATATATATATATATATATATATATATATATATATATATATATATATATATATGGTTGAAATAGTTTACTGTCAAATAATGCAAAGAGTACACGACACGTGTTTCGCCCTCATTCTGGTCTCATCAGGTGTACACACTCACTGCACTCCCTCTCGGGAATCGAACCTCGGACGTCAGCGCCAGACGCGAAGCCCCTAACGTTGCGCCACGGTGTGTGGTTCGTTTATTTGACAGCATGTAGATCGGGGTAATTACATTCATGGCATTTGTAGTCTGTGTCACAATCTGATTGTATGGGTTTATATATATATATATATATATATATATATATATATATATATATATATATATATATATATTTACAGTATGTCTATAAATATGCATATACTGTATGTGTGTGTGTATATATATATATATATATATATATATATATATATATATATATATATACACAGTACTTTTTTAAAAGATGCCTCAGTTACCCATCACCTTAAATGTAATAGATAAAAACATAGTACATTATTGATCCAAAATAATAACATTTTCAAATCCAGATAATTTGCAGAAGTTTTCCTCCATTTATGGTGTTCTAACCGCAGAACTCTGCTGAATGCTATGGCGTATCCCCGAGGCTAGTGTGCACCGACTGTAAGCCAGTCAAGCCTAAAGGGTGCCATCAAACACTCCATAAATATTTGTTTTGCATGAGACTTTTCAAAGAGTGTATCCTGTCGTTACCAGGAGACATGGAAATGTGATCAGAAGGCTCAGCAACTTGAGACACACAAGAAATATGCAGGGAGAGAGGAAGCAGCTGAATTTGGGGCAGCCAGGACCCTACAGACAGGAAGGGTGAGTACTAAAGAAGAAGGCGGCCCAGGTGCAGCCCACCAGACTGTTGTATCCGAGAGGGGTCTCTAACTCTGCTGTACGTTTCTGTGTTTTCTTCTTGGCAGCATGACGCATTGGTCTAAGAGAGATCCTGTTGTCTTCCCTCACATTCATTCCAACCACTGGAGCATAATGAAGACTAAAGTGATACATTTTGTTATTTCTTTTGCATGAGGCGTGTGTGTTTTAGTACCTGATATGACCTTAATTTTCAAAAAGGTATCAAGTTGCAGGTGCAGCTGCATGTATGGAAACATTTCATTAAGTCTCAAGTAGACCGGGGTGGGGGGGTACAAAAAGTATCTCACTGAACATTTTCTGATTTTTAAATTAATTTGTCATAGAGAATATTTCTTCCACTATGTAGAAAAAATGTTTCTTAACATAAAACTATAAAGAATGGAAAATTTTCACTACGTATGCTGTTACCAAGAAATTGTTTGGTATTTATGGAAATACAGGTTATAAATGTCTGGTGAGGTCTGTCAGGTATTACTGTATCATAGAATCCAAGTTTCAGACTTCTGTATTATAGTTTAGAGATACAAGAAGCCAAAGCCTGTCCTGGCCATAACAGACCCACGGTACCTCACAGAGGGGCCCACTCAGACATGGGGAGAATAGCCAAACCCCCAAGTAGCCAACACCCTGGCATAGCACTTAAGCCCAGGACACTGGGTTTGAGAGGCAGCAGCCTTAATTAGGGCACCCCCTGTCCCAACCCAGGTTTTTTGTGTTTACAATTGAAATATGCTGGTAAATCTGAATTAGAATTGGCAGGTTTAAGAACGTTTTTGTAGAAATGTTTTTTATTAATAATTTACATATGTAACATTCATATTTATCATTTGTAGAAAAGTGCACTGTAAATGTTTGCAACACTTTTTCTGTGAATTAGAGCTAGGGATGAATGATCATACTCAAGGGCTAAGCATGGACTAAGCATGAATGATTCATGAAGCTTTCCTTACACATCTTTGGAAACCCACATGAACTCCATGCTCTTGGCTGAGGTTCAAATCCATATCCTAGAACTGTGAGGTAGAAGTAGCAACAACTGCACCATTTTGTCTCCTGCTATGTGTGTATGTACAGTATGTATGCTGTACAGTATATTGAAATAGTGATTTACAAAGAAGTGGCTCAGATCAATGAAGAACTATGTGAGACTGAAAAACGACATCAAAACACCAAATATGAACATCTCTTACAAAGAAAAAAATTGAGAGGTGCTTTCCAAAAAATCAGGAATGGCTAAATCAGAAATTTACAAGTTTGTTCCTCACCACTGTTTCATTGTCTTGCCTCAACTAAATCATCTAACCAGCAAGTTTTGAAATTGTGCTTATGTAGGAATAATTATAATTTAAATTTGTAAGTTGAATTGGAGAAAAGCATTGATTACAGTTAATAAATCCATACCTATTAATGTACACTAACAGGAAAACAATTCTTAATTTATCAGCAGCACCAGGCAAGAGTGTCACTCTTTACTCAGGAATAAAGGAATCAAATTAGTCAGGTCGTCTACTTCAAATACGCAGTCAGGATTACCTTATACTTTATTAGCCGTTCCCCACGGCTCCACCCACGTAGTAGTGAAACAGGACAAACTTTAAAAATCAATAAACAAAAAGGTATTGCTAGCTAAGCAGAGACAAGTTACACTCCAAAACATAGGGGTAGACTGGCGCCCCACTTTCCTTGGCCCGCAGCCTCTATCTCGGATTAGCGCAAATAAATCGTTCTTGCAAGCGAACTATGATTCTTAGCGCGATGAGAGAAATCGCAAAAATCCACCGGAATGTTCAAGTAAATTCTAGAAAAAAACCTGAACTAAATCTGTTAAGTAGTTCTCTCGTTCGCTAACTAAGTAGAGGTAAGGTACACGCCTCAAGGCTGGCACGTGAGTAAGGAGAGCCCTGCCCCTCTCCCCTTGTCCTGCTGCAATTCTCTCAGATTCGCGCAAATAAATCGGTACCGCAAGCAAACTATGAAACAGTGCAATGACAGAAGTTGCAAAATCAACCAGAATATTCAAGCAAATTATAGAAAAAAACCCGATCAAAATCTGTTAAGTAGTTCTCTCGTGAAAGGCAGACAAACATACAGACAGACAGAGAGACGTTGGATTTTATATATACAGAGATGGAACATGTACACACTGTGTTAATCGCTGTCACTATGACTAGGTTCTTTGCACTTTATTGAGCTGCCTTATTATTATTTCTATAACTATTACTATTATAACTACTACTAGATACGATAGATAGATAGATAGATAGATAGATAGATAGATAGATAGATAGATAGATAGATAGATAGATAGATAGATAGATAGATAGATAGATAGATAGATAGATAGATAGATAGATAGATAGATAGTGTAGCTGGGTGAGAGATGACTCAGGATGAGCCCAAGAATAGTTGGGAGTGCCAATTGGGCAAAACCCATTTAATAAGTAGCCACAAAAGGGTAACTAAGACTTTAACAGAAAGGAGTGCACAATGGTGCTGAAATGATCATCAAGTTGCTGTGGTGTGTGAATACATTTTGAGGCATCTGTGTAACCTTCACCATGGCTCATCAGATCTGAACTGAGAGGCCATCTCTTAAGACCGTCCCTCCTTCATATTGGCCAGACCAGAAAGAGCAGGGTCTCCTTGGCTTTGTTGCCCTCAAGGGATGGTTTCTCGAGGCTATGAGGGAAAAAGGAGACAAGACTGTTAGCAACAGCACCCCCTCTCATACTGGGGTGGTACCACATACCTTAGGTAAGCCTGGAAGGTGACGTGACAATAGATGTGAAAGGTGATAGAAAGATAGATTGATATTTTAGTGTAGTTGGCAGGGATAGATAGATAGATAGATAGATAGATAGATAGATAGATAGATAGATAGATAGATAGATAGATAGATAGATAGATAGATAGATAGCACTTTAATTTTTGATTTTTTTAATTTGGTATACTTTGTTAATCCATGATGAGAAATTGTTTTTGTCCCTATAGGAAAATGTAAACTTTTTATAGAAGCGAACAACTCCCTTCAAATGCACATAAAAAATTACAAAAAAAAAAAAAAAAGAAAACTTCTGACCTGGCTAAAGTAAATAATAATAATAATAATAAGATGAAGAAGAAGAACAATATATATTTTTTTTACAAATGGGGCTTGAATTAATAAATATTTTTATCTTGTACCAAAAACTAAGTTGACTGATAAATTATTTTGTAAAACAAATAAAAAGAGAAATAAGTATTTGGAAATTCATTGACATAAAATCTCAAAGTTAGAAAAAGAGTAATTAAAGTGCTCAGATTAGCAAAACCTAAGGAAATGTTTGAAGCTCTTCTTATAAGGACTAATTCAAGTCTGCCGAGTGCCTTCAGTGCACAGTTCACATGTCCCCCTGGTGTCACTGCTTTCCAGCTTTGTCCCCGTATTGTTCACTGAGTTGTTTTTGCTTGTCATTGTGTGTGGATGTCATAAGCCTGACACCTCAGGGTGTACTATCAACTTGTAATACAATATATCCTTAAAGGGGATTATATGTTTGAATTGTTTCAGTTTGAAATGCAAATTCTCTACAACTGCACATTTTTGTCTTTATTCAGGTACCTACTTGTACGTTCTCCATGCCAATTGAGGCCGTTATGGGAAAAGGTAATAATATAATTGTTACTTCTCTTGTTTATTTAAAATACAATTTTACCAAGAAGATTTTCAAGGCACTGTAATCAGAGTTGTTAGCAAAACACTGATAAGTTAAGAGGTAATTAGGAAGAACTTCTTGAACTCTGACTAAGACAGCCATAAACAAAACCACAGCAAGCTGACAGTTTGTAAGGTCATAAAAAGTTGACTAATGTCCAGAGTATGGCTGAGAGATGGAATGCTTAAATACGTCAAAAGGTGCAGGGTGTAGACTCGAGACTTCAAGAGGTGGCGGTAGACTTTCAGTAGTTTGGATGGCGAATAGAAGCTCATGATACGTCTTCAAAGCAAGAACTAAGAAACACTGCACCATTTAGGTGTGTTACGTTTGTTTCAACAAGTGTTTATGGGTTTATTTTTGCACTTTTTAAATTATTTTTCCAATTCTTATGTATTTTCAGTTAGGTTTGTAATTTCTTATTGCTCTGGTGTTTCTTGTGCTTTGTGGGTGGAGCCCAAGGAGGCGGGACACCTTGATGTCACTCCCTCTTGAGCCCTCCCTCTGCCTATTTAAGCCAGAACACAGAAAACCCAGGAGCAGGAGAACACTGTGTTTGTGGGAGATTTGTATGAGTGTCGCTATTTTTGTTTTTATTTTTTGTTTGTTTTTACAGTTTTCTGGCTTCTGTTTGCTTTTGTCATTGGTTTTTTACTTATTGACTGTACATTTGGACTCATTTGCAGTGGTAACTATTGTGGATGCTAGGGGTCACTGTTGCCCCTTAAACCCAACAGACAGACACGCAGGACACAGGGTAGCAGCACTAAGAACCTTTTTATTCTTTGCTTATTTTAATACAGTGTCCTCCCAGCACCACAGCCACAATAAACAGGCAAATAATCCAACACCAAACACAAATCTTCTCTCTCTCTTTCTCTTCCAAACCTCCCAGCAAGCTTCGTCCACCTCCACCCAACTCGCTTGCGGGGTTCACAACAGTCCTTTATATAGTGTTCGAACCAGAAGTGCTTCTGTTCTTCCATCCACGTGACTTGTCAAAACTTCCGGGTCAGTTTTTTAATCAGCCCAGAAGTACTTCTGGGCTTCGATTCTCATAACCTGCTAGCACTTCTGGGCTAGGTGAGAACCTTGTCTCCTAATGTCCTTCCACAGCACCCCCTGGCGGCACCCAGGGCACCCAACAGGGTTGAGATATCGAACTCCAAGTCTCAGGATGCCCTGTGGGAATCCGGGGCACCGCTACACTCCAGGGGAGCTGCCATCTAGTGTCTTGGGGGAGGCAGTGTCCTCAAAAAGCTGCCTTCCCCCATCCTTCCATATCAGGGGTGGCCCAGCCAGGCCATCTCTTTACACTATTTTTACCATTTTTGCCCGTTTGAGCTTTTTCCTTGTATTTTTTCTATTTTTGTAAATAAATCTTTTATTTATAAAGATCCCTTGTTTGCAATTTTGTGCATAAGCCAGGGGTTTACAATCATCCTCCTCCTTTTGGGCCTTTTTGCTTTATTTTGTGACTTTTCTAGTTATTTTATCAGCTTTCCTTGGTTTGGGCCTACTAGGCCATAAACCCACAGTTAAAAGTGAGGAGTAGCTGGATTTGGAGTTAGTCTCCTTGGGCAGGTTGGCGAAGAAGCTGGCCTGCCCTTAAAGTCCTTTTAGGAGGCCTCACACCCATTTCATGTTTGTGAATCCATCTCACAACAAAGTGCATCTGGAAACAAAATTACCAGACATGCTGAAGTTGAACAGGAGACTAGAGACTGGAGGTTCTGAGGATCATGGCTGTGCAATGACAAGCAGATGAGGGCAAGAGTTTTGACTTCGATCCTAGCAGCAAAAAGAAGCCTGTGAGAGAACAATGAATTCAAGTGCAATGGTAGTGGGGGCGTAAAGTGTAATAACTGAGTATCTGCACTCTGGATAAGTTCTAGAGGTCAGAAAACAGTTGCTGGGAGCCTCGCCATAATCCAGTCTAAAGAGAACAAGTAAATGGGCATGAAGTTGAGAGGCATAGGTTTCAAGGAAGGGATTGATCTTATAAACTGTTGTACACAAAGCAGCAGATACAGAGAATTAATGTAAAAAAGTTTCAAAGGACAGAGTTTCCAGGGGTCAAACAAGGTTTGTGATAGTAGATGAAGCTGAAAGTGAGAGACTCTCTCAAATAATATTGAGAGAAATACATTAGAGAGAGAAAAACACATCAGCCATAAGACATTGGACTTAGTGTTACATGTCAGCCAGGGTTTGCCCCCTGGCTTGTGTTTAAATGCCTTTTTGATTCTTATATTTATGACTTATGTTTATAATGTGTGTAATATTGTAACTGTAATATTTATGACTGTTTTTTGTAACTGGTTGGCGCTGCTGGCTCACAGCTCTTTAGATCTGTGTTCTGTTCCTAGCACGTATCTCACCATATCCACATGGATTATCTTTGGACATTCTAATTTCCATCCACATCATAAATATACAATATGCATCTAAAGTTCATTGGTAATTTTAAAATGGCCTGATGTGAGTTGATGTGAGAATAAGGAAGAGTGCAGCCAGCTCAAGGCTGGGTCTTGATTTGTGCCAAATGCTGCTGAGAAGCTCGAGTTCTCTGCCACTCTGGAATAGGAAATTCACATACAGACAGTAGAATGATTGACAAATGCATATACAATAGCCAGAAAATAAAATGATTTTGTGACCTCTCCTAAATGTATTTTACTTATGTTCTTTTGTTTAGGTTCATCAACTGGTTATATAGAAGTTCTAGCCCGTTTTGGGTACGATTCCAAAGGAAAGCTGTACCCTGTTCCGATTTCAAGGGAGTCCTCCTCCACAGAACTTAAGAGGAAATCACTAGGTAATGTTAAACCCACCCAAATTATACTTTACATAAGTGTACGCACAATTTCTAAATCAAGGGGGTGACTGCAATTTGTGTACATCCTCCTACTTAAACCATCATAGCCCAAGGTGAACTTTCAAATACTATGGTTATCATACATCATGTAAAAAGCACAAATCTTTCTTTCTTTACAATAGAAAATAAAAAATGCAGCATTAACAGATATGTGGTAGCACTTAATATGATGAATGACAGATTTTAAATAGTAAGTACAAAGCAATAGTAGCAGCACAGTATAACTATGCTTTGGAAGAAAATCAAATACAATAAGAAACATTTAATGAAATGGAAGAGCTTTTTCAAGTAATTCTTTTTAAAAAATATTATTAATTCAGTTCAAGCAGTCATTTTCCATGGTTAATGGTTAAATATTGTTTTGCACTTGGAGCTCAAGTAGGTAGAATGACTCACTCAGGACATGTGAAGGAAATTCATTTTTATGTTGTGACCACAAGAGGGCGCCACTGGGCCCCAAACCCAAGACACAGTAATATCCAGCAACATTACTATGATAAATGATATTTGTTTAATTAATACACTTCTCCGTAATCACCTTTCCAGTAATCAGCCACAATTACACAATAAATACACAATTAATCCTCCGTACATCCTCCATTGAGTGTTTCCCATTGCCTCCCTACTCTGACTCATTGATGTGAGGCAGTGAGCTCCTTTAAAGCCAGACCCAGGAATGCTTCCAGTGCCATAACATGTCTTCTGGGCCATAAAGGAAGGAGGGAGGTCCTCCCCCAACAGCACCCTCTGTCAGTATGTTGGGACACCGACAGGACTGTACTTCTGGACTCTGTGTCCCAATATATATATATATATATATATATATATATATATATATATATATATATATATATATATATATATATATATATATTTATATGGATGGATGGGTATATCAACCAGATTGGTTTCATTTTCATTTCCTGGTGGGGATTCCAGCATAAAGGAAAAATGGAGGGAGACTGTCTCCCGGGGCCATGGGTTCAATCAGTACACTGGGTGGTGGTAATCCTCTGGTATGCCTCCTGTTTAGATATACCCAGGGCTGCATGACAGCTGTAGTTCTGTTGGGGTGTATGGGCACCGCTACGGGGTGCTGTAGGTAGGAGGCTCCCCTATCAGCTGGAGGTTCTACCTGATGCAGAAGTGCTTCCTGGGTACTCCTGTGTACAGCTTTAAAATGAAGTCCTCCACCTCACCCAAGGGGGTTAGAGTTGTGAATGGAGAAGGATGAAGTTGATTCTGGAGCAGGGGTGGTAGTGGAAAAAGAAAGATGAGAAGAAAGAAAATGTGAAAACGTTGTATTTGCTGCACTGTTAAAAAGGTATAGCATCGAAATAAAGACTCATTTGGAACCCAGGACTTGCATCTGGCACAGTTGAGTCTGGGGTTTGGGTATCTGTTATGCCCCCTAAAGGACACAATATATATATATATATATATATATATATATATATATATATATATATATATATATATATAAAACCAGTTTTACACATATGTACGTTTATATTACTATTATGAAACACCAGTAACGGCACACTGCTGTATCGATAACATGCAGTGAATACATTTGACTTGAGCATTCCTACTCACCCTGTTTCTCTGTAAGTTTAGCATTCATTTGCTCAGAGGTTGATGCGCTTGCTGCTTCCTGAGCAGATCTTCATTTCTCCACCCTAGCGGCCCGCTTCTTCTCTTCTTTCGTCAGCATCTTGTCGCGTTAAAACTGATTAAGTCAGTGTTTGTGTTGCAATTACTTAGTATGTTTTCCTTAATTTTTCACTTAAGCTGGCACTTCAGTCTTCAATCTCCCTCAAGAATGATTTAAGATATGAAGAAGTGGTGGTGAAGGTGGTAGGGATGAGAACGGCATCCATACGCATGAGCCTCACGGCCTCCCTGCTGGTTGCTGCCGAGAATTGATTCTATAATAAAATAAAATAAAAATAAACAGAGGAATAACCTTAGAGGTCAATCATCACTCCGAAAGTGGATAGTAGACGTCACGTAGTATATGTGTACCAAATTTCAGGTCAATAGGTCAAACGGTTTGAGAGCTACAGACGATTTAAAATCCTGGACTGACAAACGGACAGCCACAGTAGCGTATTATATATAAAGAAAGGATTTCCTTTAGCCTGAATTAGCTTGAATCATTGAGAAGTTGTGTTTACGTTTCTAGCTTTCTTATTAACTTTCCAAAGTATATAGGATACTTTGCTAATAATTAACTGTCATTTCTTATCTATGTCTATATAAGCTCAGGAATCCATTTGTCTAGTGAGAGTGGCAAAAGTATGATATAACAGAGAGTTCACTTGCTACTCTCCAATAGATCTAAAGAATATACAGTATCTAAAATGTATCTATACACACTTCAACAAAAATAAAACCTGTATTAAAGTTGTGATATTAAATTTATACAGATATCAAGGAATGAATTCAATTCACTTTTGACTTCGACATTTACAACAGGTGCTCAAAATGGTTACCATAAGCATCCAGACACTTGTGATTACGGCGAACTACAGCTTGAACAGTGTTGGCCAAAGTGTCCAGTTAGAATGACGCTCATGCCGTTTCAATTTCTTCACGAGGCGCGGCCAGTGTAGCTGGTTGAAATCTTCTGAGATAACGTCATACTACACATTGTTGCCATAATTTGATTCAACTTTGGAAAAGTCCCTAGATAACAACTGTTAAAAGTGTGTATATATTTTTGGCCCCCATATGTACAGTATGTGTGTATGTACAGTATATACACCTTAATAAAATTACAAGTGGCTGTGTATCTGTCTGGTTGCCATGTCACTGTTATATTTCATTTGGCATGGGCTTCGTAAAAGCATTGCTAATGTTTCTAATGCGCCATCTATTGGAATGAAAAATGCAATACTTATTGGAGGATAGAACGTGTCCTAAGGACTCCATGTTGATTATTTTGTGCTAAGAAGGCATCATTGCTGAACTTTTTTGCTTCCTCAGGTACGGCACCAGTAGGAAGCTCCAGACAGATTTATCCCCAGAATCTGCCAAAGTATAGAAATGAGTTTAATGAGAGAGCAAGACGGGGATTTTGCTACTGGCCTACTGAAAAGCACATCTCCAGGTGTGAGTATTACACCAGATACCAGGTTTTATTCCAAATGAATTCCCCAGTCATTTTCTAAACTGTGGTTTTACTCTTGTAGCACTTGTGATGCAGTGTTTTATTCCACAATGGAATTCTGTGACTTAACGCATTGTGATCTTATGTAGATAGAAACCATGTAGCGATACAAAGAAGACAGTATTTCACATTTAGCTTCATAAACAAAGGCCTCAAATACAATTGCCATTACTAACAGTTTGAGTGTAAGTGATTTTAATTACCAAACAGTGTTATGTATAAAAAGTGGTTTTGAAGTTTAAAGAATGATCATCTCATTTTTATTTTGTGAGCTAATTTTAAATACTTTCCCCTTTTCTGCCACTTATTTTTCATAAAGCAATGCTTTCCAGTGCTTATACCACTTCTGCATCAGCAGTGATGAGTGATATTTCAAGCAGGTCACTTTCTATGCCTCTTATCTGCACCCTGACTGACTTTTTGAGCCATACTCTTGAGTCATCCTGATTCTTCTTCTTCTTCTTTCAGCTGCTCCCATTAGGGGTTGTCACAGCAGATCATCTTCTTCCATATCTTTCTGTCCTCTGCATCTTGCTCTGTTACACCCATCACCTGCATGTCCTCTCTCACCACATCCATAAACCTTCGCTTAGGCCTTCCTCTTGTCCTCTTCCCTGGCAGCTCTATCCTTAGCATCCTTCTCCCAATATACCCAATATCTCTCCTCTGCACATGTCCAAACCAACGCAATCTCGCCTCTCTGACTTTGTCTCCCAACCGTCCAACCTGAGCTGACCCTCTAATGTACTCATTTCTAATTCTATCCATCCTCATCACACCCAATGCAAATCTTAGCATCTTAAACTCTGCCACCTCCAGCTCTGTCTCCTGCTTGCTGGTCAGTGCCACCGTTTCCAACCCATATAACATAGCTGGTCTCACTACCGTCCTGTAGACCTTCCCTTTCACTCTTGCTGATATCCATCTGTCACAAATTACTCCTGACACTCTTCTCCACCCATTCCACCCTGCCTGCACTCTCTTTTTCACCTCTCTTCCACAGTCCCCATTACTCTGTACTGTTGATCCCAAGTATTTAAACTCATCCACCTTCACCAGCTCTACTCCCTTCATCCTCATCATTCCACTGACCTCCCTCTCATTTACACACATGTATTCTGTTTTGTTCCTACTGACTTTCATTCCTCTCCTCTCTAGAGCAGATCTCCACCTCTCCAGGGTCTCCTCAACCTGCTCCCTACTATCGCTACAGATCACAATGTCATCAGCAAACATCATAGTCCACGGGGACTCCTGTTTCTAACTGCAGCTAAATTAATCTTTGCAAATGTATTCATTTCTTATCATTGCCTTTCTCAACAAGTTAGATCCTGTTTTTTTTTTTTTTTTTTTTAATAATTTTAACAATCTTCTTCTTTGTTTTAACTGTGACCATGTTTTGCAGTGACAGTTGTTTCTCTTTCTTGTTTCAGTTGCTGCTTACAGTTTTGGGGCATACAAAACTGCACTTGGCATACCGAAAATCTGAAGAAAAGGATAAAAGAGTGACTGCAGCAGATTCTAAAAGATAAATAAATTTTCACAGCTTTGAAAACTTTTATCATATTTATTATTCTTTTAAAGCTCCAAAGTCAACAAAACCAAATAATTTAATAAAAAGTTCTTCTTTTAGGGGTTGAGTTGTTATCCAAGAATTGGAACAGAACATACAAATCCAGAGAATGCAATTGTAAATGTATCAACCTGGAAACTGGGTGGGGAATAGATGGTATATTTAAAGTATCGGACTTTTAATGAAGGGACACTTTAGATGTTTCTAAATGGCTGTTGCTACTACAAAAAAGGCTACACTCCCCACACACACCTTTGTAGAAATGCAGGTCTAAGACAACCAGTTGGACATACATTGCCGTTGGAATTGAATAAATGAAATAATTTGCTCTGTAACTCAAATGATGTATTGTGTTGACTGAAAGGATCTCTTCAGCTGCCCATTATTTTGAATTGATCATCAATCAAAGAACAAATGTCACTTGGGACTGCAAAAAGGCATGAAAGATGAGCAGTGGTGTATCTCTTCTTCAGGAATCACTGCCTGATCAGAAGAGGAAGAAGTGAATGGCCTTAGTTAAGTGCCTTGAGCATTGGAAAGGCGCTATATAAATAAAATTTATTATTATTATTATTAATTGATGTGTACTAGCACATAAGGTACAGGACACAGTGTCTAGGCAATGGCCTTATGTCAGGTACATGTCACCTTCTGTTTCATCCAGAGTATCAAAGGAAGTAAGTACATGAACCGTGTTGTCACTGAATGTACAAAATCAAAAATAGTAAAATGGCGTGAGGCCTTGTAAAAGACCAATAAACCAGAGCAGGGCATATCCAAGTTTACCCAGAAATAGGCAGCCTGACAACAAACTCTGCTGGCCTGCTTTAGCCTACACAGGCCTATAAGGGGGGGCTTGGCTTCATCCATCCATCCATTGTCCAACCCGCTGAATCCGAACACAGGGTCACAGGGGTCTGCTGGAGCCAATCCCAGCCAACACAGGGCGCAAGGCAGGAACCAATCCTGGGCAGGGTACCAACCCACCGCAGGACACACACAAGCACACCCACACACCAAGCACACTCTAGGGCCAATTTAGAATTGCCAATCCACCTAACCTGCATGTCTTTGGACTGTGGGAGGAAACCGGAGCACCCGGAGGAAACCCATGCAGACACGGGGAGAACATGCAAACTCCACGCAGGGAGGACCCGGGAGGTGAACCCGGGTCCCCAGGTCTCCCAACTGCGAGGCAGCAGCGCTACCCACTGCGCCACCGTGCCGCCCAGCTTGGCTTCATTCAACCTCAAAATAAAATCATATATATATATATATATATATATATATATATATATATATATATATATATATATATATATATATATATATATATATACTTTTAAAGAAGGAGATGGGGCTAAATTCAAAGCTGGTAAATCTGAGTTACAACAAGTAGTAAAGAGTGTCAAGACTGAACCTAAGTCTTCAGTCCTAGACCCTACGTTCAAGTGCCTTGGGCATGGAAAACAGAGAGAGAGGAGAGGGTGGCAAAGGTGCTATATAAATCAAATGTATTACTTTTATTATTATAATTATAAGTCTCCATGACCCTGAATTGGATTAAGCGGGTTTGAAAATGATATGTTTATATAGGGGTGGGCAAAAAGTAGGTTAACAGTTGTTTGTATGGAAAATGACATGCAAGTTATGATTATTACAATAGCTTTAAGAAGAAGACAACAAATAACAAGATAAATAATACAAAAAATGATAAATAAATAATAATACAAGAATAAACTCTGTTTCGCATTCTCACAACTGTAAACCTACTTCTGCTGACTCCTGTATTATAAAAACATGTTTGATACAGATTGATCCTTTCATGCACTCTCACAATTCTCTATGAAGAGGTGCTGCTGGGTCGGAACTACTGGACTGGGAAAACCAAAAGCGCTGTAGGTTTGTATTGCCTCCTGTATCATACACATCAGAATGTTCCTGTTAATGTATTTATTTACACAAGCAGATTCCTTTTTCCAATACTTCCACTCCCTTTAGTGTCTGAAACTTCATATTCACTGTTGTTGTGCCTTTAGGATTCTTTCTCAGTGCTCTTTCAATGCAGTGATCTCCTCAGAAATCGAACCCAGATCCCTGGAGATGAGAGATGGCAGAACTAACAGTCCAGTTTTAAGCCTACTCAACTGCATAACTAAGAAAACAATTGTGGAAAGCGCTAAAAGTATGCCAACACATCTACAACATTCCTTTAATGAGATAAGAGCTGACTACTGGCACAAACATTGGGGGAGGAAATCAAAAAGAGCTAAGATTGGTACAGCTTGGCAGAATTCTGAAGGTTGCACAGCTCTCTGTGACACGGTCCCTCCGCCTACAATCCACCATTAGTGCATGCCATTACCGCTAAAGAAAAGTGCACTTTGTAAGAAAGTGAAAGTTAATAGTTACTCTATAATGCAGATGTTCCTTTCCTTCCTTCATTTTCTGGAATGTTAATGCATGTTAAATGAAGTACTCAAGTTAAGATTTATATAATATTAAAGTAAAATACATTAGGACTACGTGCACAATGCATCAGGAGAAGTCTCTGTGCAGAAGCAGGCACAGGCCAGCATCAAAGGTAAAGAAAAAAATGTCTTTTTGTACTATGCAGTTAAAACAGCATTATTTTTACCATAGATAGAGGTTATGTATTTTTGAAACTTATTTATATGTGTAGCATATGAATGAAACTAAATCAGAGACACTTTGAGTAGGTGTCATAGTAAAACAAGTTTCAGAGACTTGGGAAAATAACAGCTCAGTGAAAAGAAAATATTGGTGAATACTGCTCACTTACCACGAGTCGTTCATTCATGCAACCCAAATACAATTTCATTTTCAAATAAATAACAAATCAGATTAAACAAATGAAATATGAAACTGAACTTTTTTAACATTCAGTTGCTGTAATTACTTTGTTAAAAAGAAAACACTCTATTATGGTTTGTTATCTATCTATATATCTATACATATATTATTATATTTATATACACTACCGGTCCAAAGTTTTAGAACACCTCTGTTTTTTCCATTTTTTTATTTTCCAAATTGAATCAGTTCAAATACAATGAATGACTCAGTCTGTTCTAACTCTGCTTTAAGACACACAGAGGGTTTGTAAGTAATCAACACAAGCTGGGACACCTGGGCAAATTGTTTGCTTCAACTTGCAAGGCTTCATTTACTTTGACGGCTGTAGAGCATCTGGACTGTAGGTTGTAACCTATTAGTTGTTCCCTGATGAAGAGCCATTTGTAATATTCTGAAATTTTCTTTTATTCAGTTTTTACTAACCTAAACTTTAAATTAAAACCTCTGGCAGTTTACTGCGTACCTTTTCACTATTGTAGGTCATTCATTGCATTTGAAGAAAACCTGGAAAAACTGAGGTGTTCTAAAACTTTTGATCATTAGTGTATATACGTGTGTGTGTGTGTGTGTGTGTGTGTGCAAGTGCAAGTCTGTATATAGATATATATATACTGTGTATATACTGTAAATATATCGATCCATCCATTATCTAACCCGCTATATCCCAACTACAGGGTCACGGGGGTCTGCTGGAGCCAATCCCAGCCAACACAGGGTGCAAGGCAGGAAACAAACCCCAGGCAGGGCGCAAGCCCACCGCAGGGCGCGCACACACACACCCACACACCAAGCACACACTAGGGACAATTTGGGATCGCCAATGCACCTAACCTGCATGTCTTTGGACTGTGGGAGGAAACCGGAGCACCCGGAGGAAACCCACGCAGACACAGGGAGAACATGCAAACTCCACGCAGGGAGGACCCGGGAAGCGAACCCAGGTCTCCTTACTGTGAGGCAGCAGCGCTACCCATTGTAAATATATATATATATATATATATATATCATAAAAAAATCTTGGAAGGCTTGGAAGGAGACGATACGTGAATATATATATATATACTGTATATATATATATATATATATATATATATATATATATATATATATATATGAATATATATATATACTGTATATATACACATATCCAATGCTGATGCTCCTGGGGACACCCTGTTTAAAGTCCAGATCAGGGGTGTCGAACCCCAGTCCTGGATGGTCGCAATGGCTGTGGGTTTTCATTCTAACCACCTTCTTAATTAGTGACCTGTTTTTTCTGCTAACTTCTTTTTCCTTAGTTTTAATTAACTCGACTCAGACCCCTTAGTTCTTTCTATTTCCTTAATTAGCAGCCAAACAATAATGAGACACAAAACAAGCAAACAGGTGACCAGTTAACCACATTATCTGAACATAAAGAAAGGTTAGAGTCTCTGTAAGGTTGATCTCTCAGGTCAATAATCAGAAATAGAAAATTAACAGTTTGGGAAATGTCTGCTGTAGCAGAATGGGAGCCGCAGCAAGCCGTGGAATTAAGTAACGGGTTTAATTAACAGCAAGAACTGGCTTCTCATTAAGAAACTGGTTGGAGTGAAATTGGTTGGAGGTTGAAACTCCAGTTTAGCTGGTCATCTGTTGGCTTGTTTCACGTCTCATTTCTGTTTGGCTGCCATTTAATGAAGAAAAGAATCAATTGAGAGGACTGAATCCTTAAAAACAGGGCTATTAAAATGAAGGGAAATGGAGTTAATTAGCACTGAAAACTGGTCACTAATTAGGAAAAGGGTCAGAATGAAAACTTGCAGCCACTGAGGCCCTCCAGGCCTGGAGTTCGACACCCATGGTCTAGATCAGGGGTAGGCAACGTCGGTCCTGGAGTGCCACAGTATTTGCAGGTTTTTGTTCCAACCCAGTTCCTTAACGAGAACTCAATTATTGCTGATGAAGCACATATTGCTTAAGTGACATTTTGATGCTTCATTTTAGTGGTCTCGCTTGTTAAGGTTCTCCAACCTTAATTGCTTATTTCAATCTTAAACTGCTGCATTCAGTGTTTTAATTGCTCCTTATTAGCAATAAGATGTAAAACAGGGGTAGGCAACGTCGGTCCTGGTGAGCCGCAGTGGCTACAGGTTTTCATTCCAAACCAATTGCTTAATTAGAAACCAATCATTGCCAATCTCAGACCTTATTTAATTTTATGGCTTGTTAGTCTGTGCAATGTAAGGCTTTTATATCGTAGATTTTTTTCCTTTCCAAGGATATCATCCAAATGATTTGAAGCATAAAAACAGATAATTTTCAGTCTGTCACATTTTTCTATTAAGTGTTTTATTAAATCAAACAGTGCATGATGAACACACACAGATGTAATTGGAAAAAAGCTAGCTGGAGAACTGCTGGCTGCTTTGTCTTTTACATCTTATTGCTAATAAGGAGCAATTAAAACACGGAATGCAGCAGTTTAAGATTGAAATAAGCAATTAAGGTTGGAGAACCTTAACAAGCGAGACCACTAAAATGAAGCATTAAAATGTCACTTAAGCAATATGTGCTTCATCAGCAATAATTGAGTTCTCGTTAAGGAACTAGGTTGGAACAAAAACCTGCACATACTGTGGCACTCCAGGACCGACGTTGCCTACCCCTGGTCTAGATGAATGAAAAATGAAAACAAATTAGTAACGTATGGCAGAACTATTATATCCAATCTTTGTAGCTTTCCATTAACTAGCAAGTGCAGTACACTGTATGTTCTGGGATACAGGCAACAATGGATTATGTATGGGGTATTTATACCATTTACAACTTTGTATGGCAAGAGAAGTATTTGAAAGTCAACCCTAAAAATAACTGAAATCCATATAACCTAAAACAGACATCTTTGGGGTATGGGACCTTGTTATTTATTTATTGATGTTCCATTTTACAATTTGATTTATTCTGTTTTTGTTGGGGACATTACAATTTGAAAACCAGACTAGCAGAACATAGAGTGAGTTTAAATGCAAGATTTATAAAAGATTGATATACTGGTAGGACCCACACTAACACGACTCTGTTTCCTTAAAAAGATAAGGTGTTTTTTTGCATATGATTTACGTATTTTAATTAAAATATAGCTAATGCTGTAGTTATAATAAAATGTTTTAAATTATTCTGAAGAAAAACTCTCTTTGACTTTCAATGTACATTCTTATGCCATAGGTTTGCAGTATATAGGGGATATTTACAAATATCGTTTAGAAAAGCAAAGGTAATCGTTTAAATCATAACCTAGTTGACACGTTAGATTGCATTTAATTTCGATACGAATGATCATCCATATGCATGGCGCTGTCTGATGGCTCATCAATCCCCGACCTGTCTCGACTACTGTGACCCGACCAGACTAATTACACCAGAGCTTTGACATGAGTTGGCGAAGCCGTGACAAGGGGCTGTTCAGCATATTGGCTATTGCTGGATGATGGTTTCATCAAGCATTTGGGGGTTTAGTAAATGTGGAAGGTATGGAAGTCTGTTTCCATTGGAAATAATTTTATTTAAAAAAAAAAAATCCCCAACTTATTTTAAGAAATACCCCCATTTTATATTTGCCACCACCAATTTTTTTTCACCCTATAGCCCTGATTCCCCCCCAATGAGGAACCCCGTCCTGACCTTGCAACCCCGTGACACACCTGCTGCCCAGGAAACGGCGTCACGTGCCGCCGCTCAGTTTGCACGGAGGTTCCGGTCCAGTGACGTAGCCGTTTCCTGTCATTGGGTTCTAGTCCTCCACGTCCGGATCAACTGATCGTTACTTTATTTCATTGATTTTTCCTCCAGTAAACACAGTTGTTGGTTCCGCAGGTAAGTAAACATACATTTATCTTTTTTGTTGTGTTTTATGTATATTTAGTTTATTCAAACATAACAAAGCATACGCTGTGAGTTTTGCTGAGTAAGTCCATTCGGGCGTGTTTGTCACCGACACGTTTTCTTCATCTTATTTTTACATTTTTTTTTATTTGGATGTCAGCTCTTCAGTCCGCGAGTGGCGAGTTACATATTTCCACCGCATAATATTAAATATGTTTGTATAATGAATGTATTATGTTGGGAAAATAGCCAATTGGATTAAATCGCTACACGGCACGTCTTACTGCACCGCTTATGCGTAAATGAAATGTTTGTCCAGCGTGTGAAATTGAGAGCAAGGAGTTACGAACGAACTCGATCCATATTAATGTGCATTTTATGATGGCTCGTTGATGTTCCGGGTCTAGTTTAAGTTTATTATGTGTAAATATAATGTATACTGTTATAAGGAAAAGTCCAACTTAAAAAAAAGGGCGGGAGGTTGGGCGTCGCTGTTTCCGTTCCGGGTTGAAAAAAGCCGCGCGCGCGCTTTCCATGGGGTGAAGTTCGGCGCTCTTCTTGTTCACTCCTCCTCCTCAATGTAGACCGGACAGTTTGGTAGGTCAAGCTATTCTAACATTTAAGCGGTCGTACTACATCCTAATTTTAATATGTTTTATCGTGGAGGTGTATCTGTACCTAATAGAGCTGCTTTACAATGTCCCACGTGTACGGCTGCATCAGGTAATCAGACTTACTAGACATGCACAAGCCGACCAAACGGTTGTCTTCAAACCAGAGCGGGCATCTGCTGGGAGTTACGGTTTGATCTGGCAGAATTCAATTTGGAGATATCATTTTCTCCTCCTCTCGGCTGCTCCTGTTAGGGATTGCCACAGCAGATCATCTTTTTCCATGTCTTCCGCTATCTGCGTTTTCATTTTGACAAGTTGAAAAGAAATGTCCTCCCATACTGACTTGTATGGAGTTATATACAGTAACATCTCCAGTGTTAAATTAACACTTAAATGTGTACGTGGCTGTAAGCAACACGTTTTTAATTGGAAAGATTGAGCAATAAAATAAGTCCTGCAGGTTGAGCAATCTGTAGGATTTATTTTAACAATAGCCATATTGCTGTCTTAGATAAATCTATAATTTTATTTTGACTGTTAGTAAATGTTGAACTGAAATTTCCATTTTTTTCACTTGTCTAATCAAATTCCAATATCCTTAATATTTGAATGAATGCATTAATATATAGGGTAAGATGTTACATGCCTTGTACGGATATCATGTGGCTGCACACTAACCACTAATTCCACCAACACAACCCACCTCACCCTGCCTACCCACATCTGTATGTTACTTTAGCTCAGCACAATTCACTCCATTTTACTGTAGGCACTTCACTTGGGCACCTTTCTTTTGTGTTTCATTGAATTAAGCCCACAACCCCACCAGAAGGTCCATGAGTGAGATCCGGCATCCCA
Organism: Erpetoichthys calabaricus; assembly: GCF_900747795.2. Taxonomy (NCBI): domain Eukaryota; kingdom Metazoa; phylum Chordata; class Cladistia; order Polypteriformes; family Polypteridae; genus Erpetoichthys; species Erpetoichthys calabaricus. Next base: position 75,201,373 of record NC_041411.2, on the reverse strand, counting down.
AACCCATTCCCCCTCCATGCTCCTAGCAGAATACTGGTGACTCAAACTGTTCGAAATTACAATGGCTCTGCTTAATAATAATACTGATCATAACACTGAGTACCACCAAGTTTAGCTCTCCTTTCCCCAAACGCTCTGTTGCCTCCTAGATCACAACCACGGACTGGCACTTTTTGCTACCTCGGTTAAGTTTATAAATGCACGCTCAACAACCCAACCCCTAATATTGAATTCCAACAGCAGTGACCGGGTCAATTTGGCAACAAATCCAGTTACACTTTCTCCATTAGGCTAATAAAATCCTGCCAACCACATAATCTCACCTCAGCAACCAATTCAGTATAATTCTGTTTCTTACTGGCTTGCTTTTTACTTTCTTGTATAGGGAAAGTGTTGTAATCGTCAAAAAATTCAATTTTGATGAAATCTCAGCGTTTTAGATCTCCCAGAGTTCAAAAATACCATTTTTGGAATTGTGTGTAAAGTACGCTTTCACTTAGGTTGGATATCATTTTGCATACAAGTATTAGGTAAAATAAAAAAATTTCTATCAACTTTTGATGTATTTCTGCAAACCGGAAGTGGTACTTTATTCATGCAGCTGCAGAGTCTGATTTTTTTTCAACTTTACTTTTCTAATAATTGTCAAATATATGACTTATTTGATTTGTTGTTGATGGTTCTTTAATGTACATAATATAAAAATCATTGTCTTGTGGTTTATTCATCAAATATCCATCCCCATATCTGAGTGTATGAGAAAGTCTAGGGGAGCTTAAATGAATCTTTCTAAAAAAATTTAATTGAACATAACTTTAATCTGTATTTGGTATTTTCTGGTGTAATTTGCTCAGTCCATTATGGCTGATTACATTAGTTAATTTCTCACACTTTGTAGAGTAGGCATGTTTAGTGTACACTTTAGAGGTTTGATTTTGTTCTTGCTTTTCTCTGTTGCTGATTGTCATTTATTTTTTTAAGAAATGTTTATAATTGTGTGTGAATCGAAATGTCATTTTGTAGGGTGGGATGGAGTAATTTTGGGCCTTTAAAACAACAGTTTGTTTATAGCTGGTTAACCTGTTCTGTTAGAGACATATAATATATAATAGATTTCAAAAAATGTTTTGTATAAGTATAACAAAATGAGTCAGGATAAATATAGTTCATTTGATTCATATTGGTAAGAATTTATCTTCTTTCCCTTTCATAATAAGGCATTTGGAAAGTGATTAGCTCATGATTTTCAATGATTTGGTTAGTTGTTAAATCTGAATTGTTTAATTTTATTCCCTCTATCAGTAATTATTTTTATTTACCTAAACTATGTGTGCCAAAATGAACTTCCATGCATTACAATAAAATTATTTTTGAGATGTTTTCTGTAGTAGCTTGATCTCGTAATTTGTAGTGGCAGCCCAAAAAATAGCTGTTTAAAAAACTTTAGAGTGACCCAGAAAATTCAAGAATATCTCAAACAAGTTACTTCTACATTTCTAGATTATTAACTCAAAAATTTCCTTTAATTTCCCAAAGGTCTGCCTGAAAATGATGAGCCCAGAAGACAAAAAAGTGACACGTGTGGAAACTCCATCCTTTTCTGAACCAGGGACATCTGGGCTCTACAGTAAGAACAATTTACAAATATGTAAAAAATTGTTCTGGAAAGACGTTGAAAGCAGTCCTGATTCTCAAAACCATAAGGTAATTTAATTCTGTTCACATCTTGTGAATTCCGTAATGCATCCTTAAGTGTATTCTATCATGGTTAATAGCAGCAGGTGTACAGTATGTTAAATTTAAGAAAAAGTAATTTACCCTTTAATAAATATTAAAAGAGACAGACTTCAATTCCCCCACAACCCTGCTCGGGATAAAGTGGATTTAGAAGATGGGTGGTTGGATTGATGTACCACTATAGTTGGCATAAAATATTTCGGGGAAATTTCAAGTAACTTCTAATCGATGAATTTGTGAATTTTAAGTGGTTAGTTACCCCCTTCCCCTGCAATTGTACTGTATGTTGCTTGGCATTACATGTTTATTCAATTTGCACCTGTCAATAACTGATATTGTAGCTTAGCACTTGAATAAGTGCCTTGATATTCATTGTCTTTTACTTTATTTGCAATTTGTAAAGTGCATTGGATAAAAGCATCTAATAAATGTAAAAGTAACTTTTATTGTTATAGACTTATTATAGCAAAGTTTCAGTTTTACCCTTTTGTGTTGTTGGCATGCTTCATTTTGAGTGTTGAAACATTCACCCCATGCATGACATTTTTTTTTTTTTTCTTGAATACTTACTCATTATTTTTATTTGACACTGTCATGAAATAAATCACTCTTCCTCTCTGAAGCCATCCATTTTGTCTGGTAATGATGAGCACACTAAGATGTAACCAATGGCTTAACAGCTGAAACATTGGGTCTTCTTTACTTAGTGAGGAAGTAGAATTTTATCCCCCACCCACTGTAAAATAGGATAAATATTTATTTTATACCACAGTTTTTATTAGTGGTAACCAAACAATACTGAAATGTATTAGCATGCACAATTTAAAAATGTAGACAGTGGGAGCTTGTATAATGTAAAAATTACTGCATATATTATAGTGTGAATTGAAGTACAGTCTATAAGGGCGCATGTGTCCAGACCATGACTTTTGACGATTTCTATGTGTTTGGTGGGTTTATAAGCAAGGATGACAAAACCACATTTTGCAGGATATCATGGTATAACTTTGTTTTATCAGTTAATTAATAACTCCTATCTGCAAAAATTCTCAAACTATTGCAACTTTTGTTGCATGTTTTGTTAAAAAATTAAATTGCATGCACATTGACTTCATTGGTGTTTTTTTTAGCAGATAGAAACTACTGAAAATTCACCAAACTATAGTTTTGCTTCATCTGAATGTTCAGAGAAGAAATCTGTAAACCAGTCTCTGAAATGCAAAAGAAAAAGTGTTGGCAATGAAGAAGGGGGGAAACTAATTTATTTCAAGGCAATTTCTGCATTATTTGGAAAAGACGTACTAAGTAAATATCAGAAGAAATCTGAAAAAGAAAAGAGAAATCAGGATAATGAAGATGTTGAAGAGCACAAGACAGCTCATGGAAAATATTCTTTTCCCTCACCGGGGACAAACGATAAAAAGAAACTGTTAGAGAGGGAACATAATGTGAGTAATACTGCTCCTCTGGACTTCAGGGATGTAGAATACAAAAGAGAGGTCAGTCTTCCAGAAAAGTTTAACAAGGTATGGGATTTGAATTTTTTTTTTGGTTTCACTTGTTTAGAAGTACATAAAATGGTGTTGCTCAGATTTTTTAACATTTTTTTCCTATTTCTGTCCAGGCACCTTTTGCTTTTGTATTTTAAGTATGGACTATCTCTGCCCATTTCTTTTTGTCCTTTTTATTTTTCAGAATCAAAATATTACATATTGTAAATAGTACATGTTGTAGTAAATGTTATTGTGTTTCTAGATGTTTTCTTTCACTCATCTCATTTTGGGTTCTTCGTGCATTCCCTCTGGAGGTTAGGAAGGGTTACGGAAACTGCTTTAAAATACTCAAAGCTGTAGTGGTTTATTTGGGAGAGATTTCACAAAGTGGGTTAAATGCCTATTTAAAGGGTTGGAAAATCAAAAACAATTGATTATATTTTTACTTTTAACAGGACATTGTATCAAAAGAAGATGAATTAGATGATCCTGACTGGTCAGATGATGATGGTGACAAAATTGATGTAAAGACTTTTTCACAAGATGTATTTTGCTCTAACTCAACACATTTGAAGAAGGACCAACATGAAGAATCAACATTTTCAAATGAGAGTTATGGCAGCCCTTTCTACATGTCTAATTATTGGAGCAGCCCACAGGAGGACTGTAACACGGGCTTCCAGAACAGCATACAGGCTTCTCCTTTGACTGACACATGGGGCAGTTCTTGTTACCAAGAAAACAGCAATAGTAACAATGTTAATTACTATGCTTACTACCCCCAGAGCAGTCCTTTGGCACCCGTTGACCTCATAGATGTCACATCCCCCATTTATCATAGTTCTCCTCTGCCTATTTTTTCCTCTGATTTGAACTTTTCAGTGAAAAATATGAGCATAAGAAAAAAATATTCACAAGACACTTGCAGTAGATTGTTACGTGTGGATGCCGATTATACGTCTCAGGAAGCTGATGCAGAAAATGTACATGATTTTTTAGAAATGTCAAAGAAACGGCATAGGCATGGGTTTATTGACACCCATTGTCACTTGGATATGCTTTTTGCTAAACTGGCTTTTAAGGGATCTTTTTCCAGCTTTAAGAACAAATACAAGAGCACCTTCCCAACTGAATATGAGGGGTGCATAGCTGACTTCTGTAATCCAAGGTACTTGATCAATGATCACTTATGGGAGAGTTTGCTCGCAGAAGACCAAATTTGGGCAGCTTTTGGCTGTCATCCACATTTTGCAAAGTACTATTCGGTTGCACAGGAGAGCACTATCCTCAATGCAATGAGACATCCAAAAGCAGTAGCATTTGGTGAGATTGGACTCGACTATTCCCACAAGTGTTCCACGGACATCTTAAAGCAGCACAAGGTAAGAAAAAAAAGGGGGAAAGGGATGTGTGCTGTTGACATCTGGTAAATTTGATTTCATTAACCCTAATTTAATTAACGACTGTGAATTTTGAAACATGCTTTTAACACAGAATTGGATAGGGATTGCATTAGTCATCTGGATTGTTTAATATTTTAAGTCCGTTGAAGAGTAAATAGAAAGAATGAGATTGTGAGTACACAGTCAAAATGACTGTTATGCACAGGGATGCTGGGCCCATTCTCCTTGAAAGACTGCAGACCTCTACAATATGAGAGAAAGTGATAGTAGAGCTGTTGCCTCTCCAAATTGGGATGAGGCTTGTAGTTATGATACCCTTCTGGACACCTCATACAGGATGTCTACTAAGCATGTCCCACTTGGAGAAGACTGTGGGGCAGACCCAGAATGTGCTGGAGAGATAAAATCCCATGATTCCCTGGGCGTTCCAACAAAGTGCTAGAAGAAAATACTGCCAATAGGGAGGACTTCTTGGCTCAGTGTGTCTCTATTGTGACTTCACTATGGAAATGATTACATCAATCCAGCTGCAACAATTTTTATAAGTTACAGGCAGTAATAGTAACATGTATATATGATTTTAGTTAACCTAAACAGTCCTGTTAATAGGTCAAGTATCATTATGCCACTCTTGCCTGCTTAAAATGTAAATGATAAAATGATGATCATAGATAAAATAATTCAGAGTATAGAGGTATTATATTTAAGACTAAATACTTGTAGCTGTCACATCCAAACATGTGAAAATGGTGTAAAAAAAAAAAAAAAAAAAAAAGTGTATATATGTAGATAGATAGATAGATAGATAGATACTTTATTAATCCCAATGGGAAATTCACATTCTTCAGCAGCAGCATACTGATACAATAAATAATATTAAATTAAAAAATAACAATGCAGGTGAAAAACAGAAAAACAGACAATAACTATGTATAATGTTGAATGTTAACGTTTACCCCCCCTGGGTGGAAATGAAGAGTCGCATAGTTTGGGGGAGAAACGATCTCCTCAATCTGTCAGTGGAGCAGGACAGTGACAGCAGTCTGTCGCTGAAGCTGCTCTTCTGTCTGGAGATGATACTATTAAGTGGATGCAGTGGATTCTCCATAATTGATAGGAGCCTGCTGAGCGCCCTTCGCTCTGCCACAGATGTTAAACTGTCCAGCTCCATGCCAACAATAGAGCTTGCCTTTTTCACCAGTTTGTCCAGACGTGAGGCGTCTTTCCTCTTAATGCTGCCCCCCCAGCACACCACTGCGTAGAAGAGGGTGCTCGCCACAACTGTCTGATAGAACATCTGCAGCATCTTATTGCAGATGTTGAAGGACGCCAGCCTTCTAAGGTAGTATAACCGGCTCTGTCCTTTCTTGCACAGCGCATCAGTATTGGCAGTCCAGTCTAATTTATCATCCAGCTGCACTCCCAGATATTTATAGGTCTGCACCATCTGCACACAGTCACCTTTGATGATCACTGGGTCTATGAGGGGTCTGGGCCTCCTAAAATCCACCACCAGCTCTTTGGTTTTGCTGGTGTTCAGGTGTAGGTGGTTTGAGTCGCACCATTTAACAAAGTCATTGATTAGGTCCCTATACTCCTCCTCCAGCCCATTCCTGATGCAGCCCACGATAGCAGTGTCATCAGCGAACTTTTGCACATGGCAGGACTCCGAGTTGTATTGGAAGTCCGATGTATATAGGCTGAACAGGACCGGAGAAAGTACAGTCCCCTGTGGCGCTCCTGTGTTGCTGACCACAATGTCAGACGTGCAGTTCCCAAGACGCACATACTGAGGTCTGTCTTTAAGTTAGTCCATGATCCATGCCACTAGGTATGAATCTAATCCCATCTCTGTCAGCTTGTCCCTAAGGATCAGAGGTTGGATTGTGTTGAAGGCGCTAGAGAAGTCTAGAAACATAATTCTTACAGCACCACTACTCTGTCCAAGTGAGAGAGGGATCGGTGTAGCATATAGATGATGGCATCCTCTGCTCCCACCTTCTCCTGATATGCAAACTGCAGAGGGTCAAGGGCGTGTTGAACCTGTGGCCTAAGGTGGTGAAGCAGCAGCCTCTCCATGGTCTTCATCACATGTGATGTCAGAGCAACAGGCCGAAAGTCATTCAGCTCACTAGGACGTGATACCTTTGGGATTGGGGTGATACAAGATGTTTTCCAAAGCCTCGGGACTTTCCCCTGTTCCAGGCTCAGGTTGAAGATGCGCTGTAGAGGGCCCCCCAGCTCCGATGCACAGACCTTCAGCAGTCGTGGCGATACTCCATCTGGACCCGCTGCTTTGCTGGCACGAAGTCTCCTCAGCTCTCTGCTCACTTGCGCTGTTGTAATTATGGGTGGGGATGTCTTTCCTATGCTGGTATCAGCAGAAGGATGTGTGGAGGGTGCAATACTCCGAGGTGAGAGTGAGAGTGGGTTAGGGTGGTCAAACCTGTTAAAGAAGTTGTTCATTTGGTTTGCTCTCTTCACGTCTTTCTCAATGGTGGTACCCCGCTTCGAGCTGCAGCCAGTGATGATCTTCATCCCATCCCACACTTCCTTCATGCTGTTATTCTGCAACTTCTGCTCCAGCTTTCTCCTGTACTGCTCCTTCGCCGCCCTGAGCTGGACTCGGAGTTCCTTCTGCACGCGCTTGAGCTCATGCTGATCACCGTTTTTAAAAGCCCTTTTCTTCTGGTTCAAAAGGCCCTTGATGTCACTTGTAATCCATGGCTTGTTGTTAGCATAGCAGCGTACAGTTCTTACTGGAACTACAATGTCCATACAGAAGTTGATGTAGTCAGTAGTGCAGTCAACAACTTCTTCAATGTTCTCATTATGAAATCCCTGCAGGATATCCCAGTCTGTAGTTCCAAAAAGTTCTCTCAGAGTATTCTCAGCCTCCGGGGTCCACTTCCTGAATGATCGTGTGGTTACAGGTAGGACTCTCACTTTTGGTTTATAGTGAAGCTGAAGCAGAACCAGGTTATGATCTGCTTTCCCAAGCGCAGGCAGCGGGGTGGCGCTGTATGCGTCTTTAACGTTTGCATACAGTAAATCAATAGTCTTATTTCCCCGGGTGTTACAGTCCACATACTGGGAGAATGCAGGTAATGTTTTGTCCAGCGTCACATGGTTAAAGTCTCCAGCGATTAGCACAAGCGCCTCAGGGTGCTGCGTTTGTAACTTAGCAACAGCAGAATCGATGATGTCACTCGCTGACTCCTCGTCCGCCCGAGGAGGGATATACACGATGACAACAATGACATGTCCAAACTCTCTGGGCAAGTAGTAGGGACGTAAACTTACGGCCAACAGTTCGATATCCCTGCAGCAAGTGGAGATTTTGACGTTAATGTGTCCAGAGTTACACCACCGTGTATTAACATAGAGAGCGAGTCCTCCTCCTTTGTGCTTCCCACAGGTACTTGCATCTCTGTCCGCTCTAACTGTGCTAAACCCGGGTAGCTCCACGTTGGCATCTGGGATGGTGTTATTTAGCCAGGTTTCGCAAAAACACAACAAACTGCATTCTCTGTAGGTCCTGACATTTTTCACCAGCGCAGCCAGTTCGTCGATCTTATTTGAGATTGAGTTTACATTCCCCAGAATCACAGAAGGCACCGAAGGCTTGAAACGCCACTTTCTCGCAAGCCGCTTCATTTTTAGCTTAGTGCCGGCTCTGCTGCCACGATACCGCCTTCTTACCTCGTCAGGTAAATATGGAACCACACCGGCACTGGCATTTGTTCTCCGCGCTCGAAGTTGAGTACTTGAATATGCGAATCTCTGCGTGTAAAAATCCATGCCCACGTTGTAAAAGTAAGTGTGTCCAGGGAACGAGTCCACATAAAGTAATAGGAGTGATCAATAAATAAAAATAGAAAAATAAAAGTAGAAAAGTACACATACATATACAGTCATACACGAAGCTGCTGAAAAGGCTGCCACTCACGGCGGCGCCGGATGTTTATCGTGAATATGAATATATGTGTGTGTGTATATAATATACATATTCATCCATTATCCAACCCGCTATATCCTAACTACAGGGTCACGGGGGTCTGCTGGAGCCAATCCCAGCCAACACAGTGCCCAAGGCAGGAAACAAACCCCAGGCAGGGCACCAACCCACCGCAGTATATATGTGTATATAATGTATGTGTGCGTGTACATACATACATAATATTATGTGTGTGTGTATGTATGTGTATGTGTGTGTATATATGTGTATATATATAAAAATATATATATATATTATATGTATAATATGTATAGGGATGCACCGATACCACTTTTTTGGAAAACGAGTACTTGCATTTCAGTACTCGCCGATACCGAGTACTTAATAAAAACATGATTTAAATTTACAGGTAACGGCTTTAGTCATATAGTTTAACAAAAAAAACAAGAAACTCTCGTCTATCCACTGGGAGGTTAGGCTAATTAGCGACACGGGGCTAACACTGCTTGTCCAAATATCCGTGGTGAAACTAAACGCAGAGGAGGCTTGCAGTAGGCTGTGGATGTTTTTTTACAGAGTCGTGTAGTTTAGGCAGCTCTGTGTCAGTCATGTAGCGGCGGCTTGGGACATCATATCTGGGCTCCAGAACATGGAGGAGATGCAGGAATCCCACATTTTCTACCTCCGAGAGTGGCTGGTCACTCAATGCAATGTACTCGATAATTGCCTGTGTTATTTTCACAGCACGTGGATTGTCTCTGGACATTTTCTCTCGGCTTGCAAGAGTTTGCTGTAGTGTGGGTTGTGTTGGTTTAGAAGCGTGGGTAAACTCTTTGTACTCGTTGTCGTGTTGGGATTTTAGGTGCTTGATTAAATTACTTGTGTTAAATGCGCTACCTTTTGAGACTCCTCTGGACAATTTCGCTGAGCACAATTTGCAGTCCGCCTTTGTTTTGTCGTCTTCATTCACTTTGAAATAGTTCCACACGGCTGACATGTCTCGCCTCGCCTTCTCCCTGCTCTGAGCTGCAGCCGGGGCCTGGGGGCGGGCACTCGGCGCCTGTGATTAACCCCTTACACGCCGCTCAAACATAGACATTTCTCAGACCGTGGTATCGGTCCCCGGTATCGGGGGACTTTTAATGAGTACGAGTACTTTAGAAAATGTGGTATCGAGGCCGATACCAGATACCCGTTTCGGAATCGGTGCATCCCTAAATATGTATATGAGTAAATTTGCAAATATATAATTACATCAGAGTAATATTGTTAGTTTTTCTTATTGTTTTACTGTATGGCTTTTATAAAATTGGTATGTCCGGTATTCTCCTAAGAATAACTGAGAAAATGCATTGTTGTAAATTCACAGGTATTTGAACGACAGTTACGTTTGGCTGTAGACATGCGAAAGCCAATTGTTATTCACTGCAGAAATGCGGACAAGGATTTGTTGGAGATTATGAGGAAGTTTGTACCTAGAGACTACAAAATCCATCGGTAAATATTTCATAATTTTCATGCAAGTAAACAAATGAAATACTAACCAAATTGAAATATACTAGGGAATAACTAATATTGTAATTTTTCAAAATGGACCTGTTTTCCATGTATATATTAAGTTCAAAGCATTCTATTTCAGACTTTTTAAGGTATATAAGTAAAAGTAGTGAATTTAAAGCATCTGTCTACCAAACATATTTAATGTGGTACATTTTTGCTGACTCATTGCATATTTTTCTATTCTAGGCACTGTTTTACAGACAGCTACGATGTAATAGAGCCTTTTCTACAGGAGTTTCCTAATCTGTCTGTAGGATTCACTGCACTTGTTACTTACTCAAGTGCTGCCAAAGCAAAGGAGGCTGTGAAAAAGATACCATTGGACAGAATAATCATAGAAACAGATGCTCCTTATTTTTTACCTCAAAGAGTAAGCCATTTGTTTGAATGTAGACACATTTTAAAGGTTGAGTGCATGTAGAGAATCATAAATAATTCATGTCATTGAAAAGTAACGAACACATTAAAAAACATTACACAATGTTAAAGCCATCCAGAAAAATATTTTGCTATTGTGAGCTTTTAGGTTAATAAAGGAAATGCAAAGAAGTTGAATGCATAGAATACTTCCCTTCAAACTAATTTGTCAACATATGTTTTATAAGAGAGACCTGGAGAGGGAACCTGTTTTTCACTTTTATTTCAATGTCAAACCGTTATTTTAATGCCATTAGTGGTGCTTTGAAATGTATATAAACCAGCAACTTGTAAGCATTTTGAAGCATAGCTCCACCTTTGTTTTAAAGTGCTTTCTATCCTGGTGTAAAGTCACTAATTTAGAGGACAGTGTAGATCACGATTTGTGGTCTAATGAGACCAAGCCTGAAGCTAAGGGTATATGGATTATGGCACACTGGGGTCCTATCTTTCCTCCTGTAAAGTACGATGATGGTAGAATCGCCTACAGGATTTTTTTTTTTTTTTTTTTCAGCAACAGAAAATTTGTGATCTTGTCAGTTTACATTTAAGGCTCTCAAAAATACGAAACTAGGTTTATGTTAAGTTGATATAAAAACCGTGCTGTTTTGATATAACTGCCTCAGTGGATAAGTAAGTTGCTTAGTTCAAGGCAGAAATCTGATTAAGCAAATGATTTGCGTACAAAAAATGTCTTTTTTTTTCCTCCTGGAGGAGAGCAGGGTTTGTACCCTGTTCAAGGTGGATATGATGTTTATGTTGTGGCCATTTGCTGTGATTTATTGGTCATTTTATTGTACTCAAGAATGTTAAAATATTTGTTGGAATATGTTTACATAACCCTGAACTGCATTTTAAAAATATTAAAAAAGTAAAGGCTTTCATCCACTGACTCATCATTTTGTAATTAGACTAATATATGTGCTATGTTGATTGAAGCAACACAACATACAAGAATCATCTGGCTACTTTTTAGCACTCTAACCGGTTATAGTTAGGGGTAAAGGCTGTAGCAATGTTGTGGCTTACGTAACATTAAACATAAGAATAAACTTAAAATTCAGAAACTATATTTTTATCAAAACTCCAGAAGAAAAAAATAGTTTAAAATAGTAATCAAATCACTATATGTGAAACTGAACATTTTAACACACTGAGTAAATTAATAATATAGAGTCAGTACTTTTTTTTTTCCCAACTCTGACTCCAGTAGTCCAATAATTGCTTCACACTTTACAGCCCTGTTCAAATTCACACGGACCTAAAAACAAATTTAGTTTTAGAACATATTTATTGTATTTGTAAAAAATGTTTTTACTTGTTCTTTTTATTTAAAGGTATTTTGATATGTTAGTGATACCCTCATTTGTGTAGCAAGAATAAATGAGAAATGTCAAAAATTATTTTCTTAAAGGGTTTTTTTTTTTCCTCCCTTTCTATCAACTTCTTTAACCAATTCATTTCAACTCTGTATTTTGTCCCTGTTGAAAGGATTTGCTTTCTGGTCTTAACTTTCTATGCAAGTAATCTAAATAATCTAGGATTATGTTTGGTTTTATACACATAAAGTAGAAACTGATGTTTTCTTATTAGATCATTTCAGAAATTGTTAAAACTTTTTTAACATTTTATTCTTCTTTCTCAGGTATCGAAGAATGTAATTAAGCATTCACATCCTGGCCATGGTTTGTGCACTATCAAGGAGATTGCCAAATTGAAGTCCGAAAAACTGTCCACAGTGTTATCAGTATTGCGTCGAAATACCATTGATTTATATGGTTTATAACTTTGAAGAACTCTTTCGTGGTATTTGTGACAAATGGATAGATCCTAGAACAATTACTTAAGAAATCAGATGTTAGTTGCATTATGTTTACTGTCGGTTTTCTTTATAAGGAACAAGTTGTCAAAGTTTAAGTAAGTTTTGTTCAAGGCAGTAGTGGCTTCTGCATACCAGTTATACAAAGATGGATGGATATTTAAAGTATTTTTTCCTACTCTTAAGAGTAAGCAAATCAACATATTAGGGCTTTTAAACATTGTAGCATCTGATTTAAATTCCAGTTCATTATTCTCTTGTCTACACATTTTTGAAAACATTATTCATTAATGTATGATTTATTGTCCAGTAATCACTTCAACTAGTATTACATTTTTTGTCAAATACAGTCCTGGACAATGTATTTTGTTTTGTTCATTCTGTTTTAAAAATGCAATGTCACATCAGAATGCTACATAGTAATAAATGGTGCAGTTTTGTACTATGCTTTAACAGTTTTTATCGTAATGTGTTGTATCCATGCCAGTTGTCATCTTTATTTTTGGTTTGTAGATATTATAAATAAAAATATCCAGCCTACTTTGTCTTTAGTTTGGAAGCAAATGATCTGCTGGCTTTTCCGTATAACAGTGTGGCTTTTAGACCTTAATGATATGAGGATGGCAAATGCTGTGTCTCTTTAACCATCAGTTATGATTCTTGGCATATCTGCACTTCAGTAGTTTCCACAATGGCATGAATTGCACTCTGAATAGACAAACTTGTTTTAGCAGGTGACTTGTTCCTCAGATTAACAGTTGTAATTACAATTATATAAAGTATCTGAATAGGCTATAGCTTCCTTTACTACTTATCCAATTCAGATTAACAAGGAGCTGAAACCTATTACAGCTGCATTGGGGAAGAAGCAGAAACAAATATTGGACGAAGGATCTGTCCATCATACTGAGGTGTTTGCCAGTCTTAACTAAAATTTTTGTCCATGGTGAATATTAAGAATTTTGCAATAATGTGGATTAAAGAGGTTATGAATTTATAATGCGTGGTGTGCAATTGTGCAGCTCTTCTTAATCTTTATATAACTGAACAATTTCTGAAAAAGCAAATCATTAGTATGTAAATATTTATTGAAAAAAAAGATTTTACATTTCTAAAGTATAACACTTTCCCCATTGTAAGTTTAAGAGACCGCTGAGATGTTGTTTCAAAGAGGTATATAGGAAATTCAGATTTTAAAATACACATTGCTTTGTTTAATTACAGAATGAAGCTCATCTGCATGAAGTGTTTTTTCCTCTTTAATTCCTCATATTTAAGAGGATATATTGTGCATAAAAATCTCTGCCACTATATAAAATCCATTAATTTTTAATGATATAGAAGAAAATGACTGACATGAAAATGGTCAGTCTCACATTTTTTTTCTAAAACCTCCCATGTAGTGTGAGAAGCATAAACCCATCCCAGCAGCAAAGAAACTCCAGATGAGATTTATTTATAATTTTGTTTAAAAGCAGTTTAAACTATTTTATGAAATGTTATTTTTCATTAATATTGTATTTTATTTGAAACATAGTTGTAATTTTATATCATTTATCTTCAAGTATAGTATGTATTTAGCAAAACTCTAATATTCTGTTCAGCTTTATAAAGATCCTGATTTGTTCATTCAAAATATAAATAATTTAAATGGCATTGAGAAGACCATTTTATTTACAGGCAAAATGTTTTATTGAAATTTTTACACTGCTGGTGCTATGAATACATTAGTAACTAACATTCCGTTGTATCTTCTTTCTGGGTTGTGTTTTTCATATTTATTGATCTGAAAAGAAATAGTTTTTCAGTAAGTAAGTATATCAAAAGCATATGGCTATGTACAGTCTTATTGGAATAGACAGTGAAAATAGTGGTATAAGTTTACAGTTTCAAGTTCATTTTCCAAGAGTTATTTACCTAGACACTCTGGCAAGTTCCATTTTAGCTGTATCCTGATTATATAATGGACGGGTTCTGCTGAAGCACATCAGTCAGTAGGACTGCCTAAACTGTTGTTGAAACTTCATGAAGCATTCCTTCTCTATCAATTATGATTCATTACAGCGTGAGTGCAATGAGCTACCTTTAATCTTGTTCATGACTAAAGTATTTTATTATTTAAATGCTTAATATATTTATGAGTTTAGTTTAAAATTTTAGCCTTGTTTTATATTAACTGATTTTTGACTTGGGTTTTTGCATGACTTTTTTTTTTTACCCAAGTCTTCCTCACAAATTGGTAATAGTGAATTTGAAATGTCGATATTTTGGATAGACCATTCTGAAGGAGACTTGCTCTCACCCTTTATTTTTAGGTGGAAGAGATGGTCTCAGCAGAGGTTCATTGAGTGTTACTGGGGTTTAGTGTTGTAAGTATTGTTTCCTTTGGATTTTCTAGTTTTATGGATATTTTGTTTGTGCTTGGATTTCGCTGCTGTTTTATGGATTTGAAGTTGTGAGCTTTCCATTGCCTTTTTAGGCAAAGCCCTATTTTAACCTCTATTTTTTGGTTGAGTATATTTTTGTTTTATAAAGATGGTTTGTTGGCCTTGGTTTTTAAGCAGCTTAAGTATCTGTCTGTCTGTCTGTTTTCCTCTCCCTTGAGAGGCATGTTTGGGACATTTAAGAGTATATCTGAATTTTAAAAGCTTTTTTCGGGCTTTGCAGGCCAAAGCCTGCATGTGGTGGCTAGAGGCTGGCTGCCTAGGATAAGGCCATATTTGGGCAGACTAGTGAAGATCCTGACACTATTGAATTTATAAACCTATTAAGCATTGGAATAATATTGCTTTGCTTATGAGAGATGTACATGAGTAGTCCATTCCTCAAAAACTAGATTCCCTTGTGTAAAAATACACTATAATTAGATTTAAGAGCATTGTGTACACATGCATGCAGATAGAATTTGTGAAGTGGCACGTGTCAACTCATGCATTTCAAAAGGGATTTGAAAAATCACCCTACTGTAATAATTAACAGTAACCTTCAACCAGAGGTGTGTGTCATTCACATTTATTAAATAGAAATCACATAATGGGGTGAATATAGGACATCAGTGGCATCCTGGGTAAATTAATTTAAAACTTGTATGTGCATCAACCATGAGTGTTTTGATTTGATTTTGTTTCCTAAGTGTAGGTATTCCTATCGGAATCATAATTTTTTTTTACCTATTGTGTTGTCCCCAAAAACGTCAACCAGCAGTTTCTGCAGAAGGTGTCCATATTCCAGGTACTGGCTTTCTGACATTGTGATTCCAATTTCAAAAGGTGTATTGAACTGCAAGAGACCACAATCTATTTGAGAAATCCAGATACTACAGTACAGGAGCAGCTTCAGAAGTATGAATAGCATGCTTAAGTAAATACTTTCTTTTTTTTGTATTGGTTAAAAATGCATATTCATCTGTGCCTGCTATAGCCAGTTTTTAAACTTAGTTCAGTTATTTTCATTAAGGATTGTTTAGAGTTATGATTGCTGCACCTAGTGTTTGAGTTCAAATTGTGGCATCCAGTTTCCTCCTGCAAGGAGTGGCATGGTGTCAGAGTGGTTAACTGTTGCCTAAAGCCCTGGGTTCGAAATCCTGAAGACAGCTGTTGCCTGTGTGGAGTTTTCACTCTCTCCCTTTGTCTGTGTGAATATGTGCTTATGCGGTCACATGTGACTAGTGCCTAATACAGAGTTGGTTCCTAACCAAATGCAGCCAGGGTAAGCTCCAGCCATTATGAAACCCTAAATTAGAGTTAGCAAGTTTGACAATGTTTTATCACGTTCATAGAAATGGATTTGCATGGGCTTTCATATTCAGTGAAATGAGTGAGTGTTTTTTTCTAGATATATCATGGATTATATTTACATTGTTACTCTGTTTTAAAATATTAATAAAAGTGCAATTCATGTGCCAGACCGCATATAAGTTTGTTTTTTTTGTAGCCAGTTTATAATGGATTATGTTTACACTATCACAGTGTGTTTTAAAATATGAATAAATAACACTGCAGTTCATGTGCCAGACAGCATATGAAAAGGATCAGCACCAAATTTTAACAGTGCAGAGTATTCACTCAAATCATGGTGGTAAGGCTGCATTCAGCCAGTCTGGATGCTAATATTAATTAATGTCAAATGCGAAGTTCAACAAACCTACATTGGGGACTGGATTTTGGCCCATCTTAGGATGGCTACAAGTGCTAGGGAAGACGAGAACATTGATCGCAAGACAGCAGAGCATTCACTGTAAAGTGAGATGGAGTATTGTGTAATGAAATATATTGATTGTTGAAACAGTCGTGTTATTTCAGATGTATAAGATGTTTGGATAAGCTAAAATGTTAGGTTTTTGGACTTTAGGACATAAGCTGAATATGAACAAATAAGACATTACAAAGAACTTTACTTAAAACTGCAAAACAAGTATTTTAATAAATGTCCTTTTTTAAATAAACTAAAACTATCTATTTATTAGTTATGTCCTGGAGGGAAGTGTCATTAGTTAAAATACAATTCATTAGTCTGGATGCCATGAGAGACACCCAACCTAACCTGAGAAGTGAATTGGTGATCATGAAATCGTGCACAGTGCAATTTACATGGTCATCTGAATATTTTGTATCGTACAAACCGTAAACTCCTTATTGGCAGTCTCCTCTTGGAAGTGGCTCTCCAAAATCTGCAGAGGGCTTTCCAAGTCTCGACGGTTAAACTTGTTATTGATTGGCTTTTTTGCAGGTTTGCCCTACATGAGAAATGCACAGAAAAATTTAAGGGTGAAAAAAGCACATATGTGATTACCAGAATCCAATTAGGAGGTCTAGGAACTAATTTGCCCAAAGCCAGTGTTAGCAAATTAAAATCCCCGATTTTACATCAGATCTTATAAAGCAGAGTACCTTTCAGTGGGCATGGGCAAGATCAGTTCTTAAAGCAAGCTTAGGCAGCTGACACTCTCCATTGTAATTGACAGTATAGGTTTTGAAGGGTCTAATGCTTATATTCTTACCAGTTTTACCACATGGTAAAAAGCTCTAGTAGCTTTGGCCCATCATCTTTACATACCTGAGGTGTGTAAGTTGAAGGGCTCAGAAAACTTGAACCAGCTTCTGCTTGCTCCATTCCCAGTGATAGTACACAGAAGAAGAAGAATCCGCACACAGCAATCCGGAGTAACATGATAAAATAGGAAGCTGCTAAACCCAAATAAATCTGTAGAAGATAAAACAAGTTACCTCTGGTCAAGTTTTATTCATCTGTTCAGTCACCAAACTTGGTTAGTCCAATTTTAGGATTGTGGGAAGCCATTCGCCAGCATAGGGAACAAGGCAAGAATGCAACCCTGTATCGGCTATCCATTCAGTCATAATTTAGAGTTTGAAATCCACATAACACAAATGTATTTGAATTATTGAAATAAAACTCTTCCTGGGAAATGGGGAGTACATGCATATGCTAGACTCCACATAGACTGTCATTCAAACTCAGTCTCGGAAATGGTAGCAATAACCACTTTGGCATCCTAGTTTCTTTCAGTTTAACTTAATTATCCATCTATTAACTTTTAGGGTGATAAAGTTTGGGACATCTGTTTATTCAAGAAAAGTTGACCATAAGACCAGGCCAGTCCTTGATGAGTGTGGCCCCCCCCCCCCTTTCTCCCCCAAGTGCCCCATGTTCAATTCAATACTTGCTTGTCCATTTTATTTCATACTCCACCAATTTTAAGTACAACTCCCATTTATGTTATCTGCAAAAGTTTTTAAATGAGTCCTCCATTGTGTGTTCAGCAAGGTGGTGAAGAATTTTGTCACGTGGAGTAAATAGAACAACCTGATAATAAACATTACAAAGACAAAGTAGTTGTTGGACACTGCTTCTCTAGAGAGAGAAAAAAGTTAAGAATGAAGTAATCAGCAAGAGATACTAAAATAATTTTAAAATGGTTTGGC
Organism: Erpetoichthys calabaricus; assembly: GCF_900747795.2. Classification (NCBI taxonomy): domain Eukaryota; kingdom Metazoa; phylum Chordata; class Cladistia; order Polypteriformes; family Polypteridae; genus Erpetoichthys; species Erpetoichthys calabaricus. Next base: position 75,183,044 of record NC_041411.2, on the reverse strand, counting down.
ATGATCAGTTAACTAGGGGGGGAAAAAGTGTTGGGTGGTGGTGGTGGTGGAGAGTGATGACATGTTGGTTGGACATGTTACTTCACTATACCTTATGCATGTGCCAGAACTACTACTACCATTGATCTCAGTATGCCAGTGAGCCCCTGAGATCACTTATAATACCTGCACTCCATCTGAACTGTAGTAGACTGATATGGGTGCTCTTCTTTTTGAGGAGATTCATATCCTTGAATGTGTGTGAGACAAGCTGTAGGAGACTTTGTACCACTCCATTATGGCTACCATAAAGGCAGATTTAAAATGGGTAAGGAGCTGTACTATATATAAAATATAGAATTGATAAGTGGTGAATAGTATTACATTATTGACAGAGTATTAAAATAAAAGAAAAACCTGTAAGACCAATACAGTAGAAAGATGTATAAATAGTACTTTATATGCTGTGATCTGCTGTAAAGGTTCTCCCAGTGGCCAATGTACTATTCTGTACTGTGGTCAGCTGGGGAGAGTAGAAACATCAGCTCAGGGAATCGCAGAAAACGTCTGTCTTAAAAGATTCTACACAGTGAAAGTAGACATGGAAATAGATAGAGGTCATCAGATAAGCTGATTTGTGTTTTATTAAATAAAGTAAAATTGCATATTTTAATGTATTATTTGTCAAGGTGCTGGAGTGATGACGGTATTGCATTTTGGTCAGACATGCAAGTAAGATGTTCACTGTATTCTGTACGCATGAAAATACTATAACTACAATTATTACTACATATCACAACAAACAAAACTTCATAATTTAGGTAGAAACTTATTTGGTCCCTGGGAGAATTTTGGCAAAGATATAAATTAGAGAACTAATGGAAAGCTGACCTGTGTTTCTTGATGGCTCCAATGTCCTTGGGTCAGACCTCTTGTCTGTTTCTCTCCTCTCTGTGCAGCCTTCTGTTTGAGAGCTGGGTTTACTGGCCACTTGCTTTCTTATACCTCTACCTGTTTACTCTTCTTGCTGACCTTTCCACCTGAGATAAAAGTATCTTAGTGAAATGGCCAGGAAGCCTGCAATCAGAATGGTATGGCAAATAAATGGAAAGATCAAGTGGAGCTTAGTTATAGAACAATGCTAATATGAGCCTGCTTACTTGAGCTTCTTCTGCCTAAACACCAAAGAATGGTGGAGCACAGTGTAAAGGAGTAGCAGATAATGCTGTTGATAAAATATCTGCTTAGAAGGGGCATTTATACTGCCATTTGACTGTGCACTTCACTCAACTTTTGCACATCACTGAAGACCCTTGACCTTCTCCCATTATAAAAATCCTCTAAAATGTTAAATAGCTCCAATCAAAATGACTGAAGTGAATGTTCTTCACTATAGCTGACAAGATTGAAGTATGTACAGTAAAAAGGGGCATGTGGTGTGATGGTGCAGTCTTGCAGCTCCTGGGTTCAACCACTGGCTTGGCCACTACCTATGTGGAGTTTGCATATTCTCCCCATGTGAGGGGGTGGGCTTCCACCCATATCACAAAGACATGAATTGGGCTCCCCAACCAAAGTTGGTTTCTAGCTTTCACCTGAGCTTCCATGACATGTACCTCTTATTAGAGACCTTGAATTTGATAAGCTGGGTAGTAAATGAACACATAGACAATAGAAAATGTTATAAAGAAATGCATATTTGCCTTATGACATGGAACAGTACCATCTTAAGATATGGTGCCAAGACATGCTTCCTGGGCTTTGTTTGATGGAAGTAAGGAGAAGTTAATTTAGTGTCCTTAGGTATGTGACGCATTAAATGAAAGAACCTTTAAGAATGTTGAAGAAATCAATTAGTTCAACACACAGCCTTCTGTACCCACGAATAAAGATGTTTAATATTCCTGAACCCTGCAGGTTAGGGCAGGCCCCATCATGTGTGATATTGCTCTTCATTGCCCATCTTCTAAAGCTACTACTGTGTCTTTTTTGCGGAAGGGTAATTAGAATTCAAGTTAAAAGGAGTTTGGGGTGTGCTGTGTAGGTGGGTACAAAATTGGCCCAAACACAGGAATCAAAGGAAAGCAAAGAGAACTTTTTCAGAATTAGGTGATGTTAAAAACCGGTGTCCCTCAGTGGTCTGGGCAGAGGCCGCTGCTCTTTTAAATATGCATGAACAATCTGCACAAGAATATAATCAGTAAGCTGGTTAAGGCTGCAGATGGTGCCAAAATAGGTGAACAATGTAAAATCGGCTAAATTTATTGTGAAAGGATTTGGACAGCATAAAGGCTTGGCCAGATTTGTGGCAGATGTATTACATGTAGGAAGTAAAAATGTTAGATTTCATCACACAATGGGGGATCTGAACTTGAAAGTACACCTTAGGAGAAGGACTTTGGAGTCACAGTGCACTTAACACTATATACGTTCAGACAGTGGACAAAAGGCATCAATACGGCTAAATGGGATGCCATGTTATACAGTACCAGTGAAAAATTTGGACATAGAAAATGTCATGTTTTTGATAGAAATTGATAACTTTTTTTAACAAGATACTATTATATTAATTTTTAAAAAATACCCAAGGCATTACTAGTGTTTCTAATGTCTATTTACTGTCTGAAATTACTGATTTTTAAAAAATGTATTATTCACATATGACTGCAATTAGTTACTGTTTGTGTAAATGCTAATTGGTTATTAGAGAAACCGTTGTAATTGCATTAGCACTGCTAAAACCTTTTACTCTTTTTACTTGGGTGGCAAGATACTCACTTTCCAAAGGTTCAGTCCCGGGTTCAAAATGCCCAAAATGGTGGCTTTTTTGTTGCAGAATGAAGACTAATCCATGTGGTAGATTGTCCGTCAATAAACCGAATATTTATGGAAAAGGTGACTTGAGAGAAGAGGACAAACTGGATTAAACCAGAACAGACAAAGAAGTGAAAGCACAATTGCATGATAGGTTAAGGATGTAATAGTGTGTAGTGTGAGAAACAAACTCCTTACAGGTCCTCAGTTGGCTTCTTTATTTAAAGTGCATTCCAAATGCCAGTGTCCTCTGCAATAGAGAAAAGATGAATCTCTGATGCTGGCTTCAAAGGCAGAGATGCAAAGAAAAAGCCATATCTGAAGCTGACAAAAACAAAAGGTTACAACATCTAACATAAGAGCACTGGAAAAACATATAATGGTCAGCAAGACAGCAACCAAAAGCAGCAGAAGAATTGCTTAAAAACAACAATGCCAATGTCCTGGAGTGGTTGAGTTCCAGGTATCTTTCTAATTGAGATGGAGTGGCTGGACTTGGCAGAGGCTGCTTACTCACAGGCACCATGTAGCCTGATTGTGCTTGTGCAGGTTGGCAAAGTAGAATGGGGGAAAAATGGCAGAGTGGAGAGTGCAAAGCCAATTGTGAAAGGGAGAGAGAGAGAGAGAGACACGTGCTGACAGACTCAAGGCTGTCATGGCTGACAAAGTCACATGTATTGAATACTGACTTAAATGGGGTGAATATCTGATCAGTTTTGTATATGTAGTTAATTTAGACCATTTTGCAGAGATCTGTTCTCACTTTAATCTTGAGAGTCTTGGCTTTGATCAATGCTCAAAATCCCCAGTTCAATCCACTGTGCTTCAATGTTGTATAACAATAAAATGTGAAAACTTCAAGGGGTGACCACTTTTTTTTTTTTATTGGCACTGTAGTTGTGAGCAGCCTCTGCACAAGTGAAAATTATTAAAAGCAATTATAGAAGTGGACGAACAGATACAAATCATTGCAACAAATTGTGATTTCCAGCCCTTTAGTTGATTGTAGTAATTTGTGCAGAAGCAAGCAGTTTCATATTCATGATGAGAAACATTTAATTGTGAAATTGCTTTGCCTTAAAATAAAACCGTCTTGGAGCAGCTATTCTTAAAGTCCACGTTTGTTTCATTAACACATCTACTAGGTTGCCTGCTTTCATAGTAACCGTTAGATTGTATATGGCCCACTGCACTAGAGACAATAAATCCCTTGATATTTTTTTTTCTGTTCTCATGTTGCTGCTCACTCATATTTCAAAATATTAACCAGCAGTTTGTGAATGTTTCAAAGTGTAACTCTGCTCATTTACAGAAAGACTTCCAAAAACCTCCATTTAATAACTGCTTACCTACAGTGGTGTCTGTATTTACTCATGTTGTAGAAGTTTGGGAGCAATGCACTATATTGATGTATTTACTGTATAAAGTACCTTTTAGTAGTCTTTAGTACAGAAAAGAGCGATGTGAAACCAAGTGTGCGCCCGTTGTTAATCGGTTGCTCTGCATTAATTTCCAGTTCTGATTCTTAACTCCTTTGCCATTTGCCCTCACATTTATTGAATAGGATGTAACAGATGGCGTGAGTAGCAGTAGGACAACGCAGTCATCTGCAGGAAAGAGCCCACTGACTCATGCTTAACCAAACAACGATGCAGACGGCTATAATCAGGCTGGCAGGCAGACACGTTTTCTGCACTGTTACATTCCTCCGACACCGCTAGGTGTCTGGGGTTTTTCTCCCTGCTGCTCAGTCATTTTGTCTGGTACCTCTGTCAAGCTGGGTGTCCATGTTACACTCCTTACCATCGAGTCCTGAGCCAAAATACCTTTCTCCAAAAGCCTCAGTGAGTTGAAAATGCATAGCAGTCCTTTTAAAACAAGAAGAAGACAAAGAAGTCCCAGAATTAGTTCAATGAGGTTCACCTGTCTGGGCATTCAGTGGACTTCAGTAGAAATGCAACTAAATGTGGGAAGTCCAGCATCTGCTCTAGCCCTGTGTGTGTGTGCGCCCTTCCTTAAACTGACCACAGCTGGACTCCACAAACAAGGCATAGAAACATCTCAGCCCTGTGACCAGGCTGTTGTGACTTTGACTTAAGCATTGAGTAAAGGGTCTAAGTACTTGTATTAGTGGGAAATTTCAAGTTTTTTATTTTGCAAAAACTTACAAAATCCAGATTTTGCTCTGTCATTCTTGAGTATTGAGTGTTGCTTGAAAAATAAATTTAGCACAAGACTGCAACATAGCAGAAAGGGAAGGAGTCTCAATACTTTTGAGTCCACTGTTTGCATGTTCACCCCATGTCTGCAGGGGATTGGGGTTCCACATCCTCAGAGACATTCAAGTTAGGCTGAATGGCGATTCCAAATTGGTCCCAGTATGAATGTGAGGGCAGGCGTGTGCCCAAATGGTCTCTGTGATGTGGCCTTGTGCCTTGGATTAAGCAGATTTGAGAAGGACTGAATGCCTGCACGACTCTGTGGCTGAGCAGATTTTATTTTAAATCACAGCCAACACATGAGATTTATCTGTACTCTACACATTTAAAAATGTCCAACACACCTTGCGAATTTGTGTCCTGTCCCCAGTGTTGCACATTTTGGAAATTGATAAGTGTTGGATCTTCATTATTAACTTTTTTTTTTTTTTTTTTAACTAATGATTCTACATTGGTGGGGTGTTTAACATTTGAACTTTAATCCCAGGAATATTTTAAGTGATCCATTAAATGTAAAGAAATGGTGCTCTGCTAATATTTTCAGCTTTTGATTTTAATACATTCACAAACCTTACTGAAAATGTGTTTTCACTCTTGTCTTTCTGGGTTATTGAGTGTAGATTGATGGGCAAAAATAGAAAATCTGTCCGTTTAAAATTATATTGGCAACACAATGAAGTGTGCAGAACTGACGGGGTCTGAATACTTTCTGAATCCACCGCATGTCATACCATGTAATTTTCTAACCTGTTTAATCCAGACCAGGTATGCAGGTGCGTGTCGACTGGAGCCTGTCTGCACTAGTATAGGGTGCAAGGCAGGAACAAATCCTGAACAGGTTGGCAGGGCTGCATATGCACCAACCTCCACTTTACCTAACTTGCATGTCTTTGAACTGTGGGAGGAGACCCTCAAAGACATGGGGAGAACATGCAAACTCCACGCTGGGAGAAACCAAAACGCAAACCCTGATCTCCGTACGGCGAGACAGCAGCGCCACCGTTACTGTAAATATGGAGAAAAAAGACACCGCTCACATAATCCTAAAACTGGACAATTCGTTAAGCAGGTCCGCCTCACTGTGAATTGCCGTATGGTAGAGCTATTCGACGTATTTGGTTTTGGACTCCCCTACAGTCCCTGCCGTTGTTCCTTATCCTTGTAAAACTTGACTTACTCAATAGTTTTTACATCCTCCATACTAAACTTCAGTTTAAACGCTTAACGTTCGAGTTTATTGTCGTATAATAAAATTCTTACTGACACGTCATCTCAGAACAAAAAGACACACACTAAAAAGAAAAGAACTTTGATAAATGGTAAAAGCAGGCAAAAACAATATTCCAGGTACAACGATCACAAATTTTATTTCCCAGCTTATTCCCCCTGTCTTTTGTGTGATTTTTTTTTTTAATTCATGTAACCCAACTAACTGTATGAATTTACCATTTATGAGAAAATAAAAATGCATGGACTTGGGCCCTATAAACTTGTATTCCCGGTCAGTTGCTCTATCTGCTGTAACAAGTGCACAATCTCCCTCCACGTTCATCTTCTACATCCGACCTCGCGTCTTCAGCACATCTTTCATCCCGGTCTTCTAATTATTGGAAAGAGCAAGATACAGAACCTGTGTTTAGGACGAAATTCAAACTCCGGTTCTTCCAGCCGTAATGAAACTAATCACTGTCCCTTCTCCCAAAAATTGTCGTTTACTACAACTTTGACAAACTCAAAATACCTTATTGTCGCTTGATTTCATTTTTAATCAGGCACCAGCGGCAGCTAAATTCTTGGTCCTAAGAGGGATTCTGAACGCAGAGGCTTCTGGGTAACTTCCTTTCCTGTTGCAGCTCGTGGACGGTGAAGATGGGTGCGTGCTGGCAGTTTGTTAAACTTTTATTTTTTGTTTGATATTGTTGGTTTTATCGAGAAAATGTGTTTTTGGGGGATCACCAGGGTGTCCATTTGTCACTTATAAGACAAATCAATTGTTTAAGTCATTATAAGCACGATTATTGACGCATTTATTGGAGCGGGTAGGCCGCTGCCATGCGAATGCTGCAGTGTGCGTCAGAAAAATCTTTCAATATTGTAGGCACTGGGCTTGAGGTGACAACGTGTCCTGTTAATACGATGCGTGTTTGTGGTTTATTGTCCGGACTAATGGATTCTCGATTGCTTACGTTTTTCAAGGTGTCGTATTGTTTGGAATACGCATATCAGTATTGGGATGAATGTAAGAAATGGTTCGGGAAGAACCGTTACCCAACACAAATGCAAATCTTTATTTCCTGTGCACGTTTGACTGTCTCTCTTTGGTTTTTAGACGTTTATTTCTTTATAACTCGAGGATCGAGGTACGACTATCTGGTTTTGATATCCCGGACTGGACGAACCTGCACGTCTTCCCAGTGTGCGAATTGAATAAGGAAAAGGCGAATTCTCAAAAACGTACTAATTAAAAAGTAGTATTACACTAACACTGACCGCCAGTCCGATGAGAACACTTACAGCGTTCAGTTATCCATCACAGAAAACCCAATGACAGGAGTGTAGGGTTGCATATTTAAAACATATTTATTCAAGCATTGTTTAAAAATAGAAATTTCTAACTTAAAATCGGTACATTTAAAAATCAATATTAATAAAATTATTAATGTGCATGTGGCAGGTGCTTTTGATATTAAGCAAGGGAGTCAAATCTTTTTTTATTGGCATGCATGTGTGTGTATATATGAATTTGTTTATAATTATTTCAAGAGAAGTAAGCACTGGCTAAAACTCGCAAATTAAAAAAATTAAGGGAGAGTTCGGAATCTGAAATTCAACCCCTAATAGTTTTAGAAATTAGTACATATGCGCGCAAAAAAAAAAAAAAAATCATTAACTGGCAAATATTTATGAATGGAAGTTTAGAACTGCCAGTTTTCACCCCTCACTCTTCAGTGTGGTTATGTGAATTGTTAAAGGACAGGTCTTGTTATTTAATATTATGGCTTGTTGATGCATTCTTTGTCCAATATAAGTCATTTTTATGTTATACATTTCTCTCTTTTGAGAATACTATCTATCTATTTAATATTATAAAATGAATTTTGTGGACAGGAAAAATTTGTGATTCTCAATCCTTCACGTATTTCTTTCCTTATACTTAACCAAATTTTTTTTCAGATATTTCATGATAAACACGGGTAGATTGAACACCAGTTCTGTAGTGAACTGCTGGTTTATTTGCATTTCATTGTTAATTAGAAGCTGGATAAAAAACAATTCAAAACCAAATGTAGCTGTTTGGGAATCTTAACAAAAAAAATAAAGTGAAGTACAGAAATGTTGCTTAAGCAATATTCCCTTTAGCAGCAAAAGTTCTCTTCTAAGAACTTGTGTTGGAACAAAAACGTAACTCGTTGCAGCCCCATAGGAATACACTTGAGAGCCCCTTGTCTACATGATGTTCTTGCTGGTAAAGCTTAATGATTTTTTATAGATAACTCGCCAGTTTCAAATTTCAGTGTAATACATGTTTATTATACTAATAAGCCTAAATATTATTTGATTTAAACATTTTTTTTAGGCAAGTGCAGGGGACTCCGTACTGCTAGAAAGCTGCGCAACCACCGCCGTGAGCAGAAGTGGCATGACAAGCAGTACAAGAAGGCCAACTTGGGTACTGCCCTAAAGGCCAACCCTTTTGGAGGAGCTTCTCACGCCAAAGGCATTGTTCTGGAAAAAGTGTAAGTATGTGGTTTGTTTTGTGTAACTTATAAAAGTTATGAATTTGTAAATTTTTTATACAGTGTGCTTCTTAGTTCTGTGATGTATGCAAAAGGAGTTCATGCTTTATTTATAAAAAAAAAAACTGAAATCAACTGCTATCAAAACACAAAACTGCAAGCCCAAAAAGCACTACACTATAAACGTTGAATATAGCAGCACTATGTAATATCTACACAAAAACACGTTACAATGATCTTACACTATTTTAAAGCTACTTAAAGCATCTTGCACTGACATGTATTCCAACCATTTATGTGTTGCCCAGATCCACACTCTGTGTCGTCACAGTATGACAGATGGTGACTGCAGCAGAATACCACAAAGGTATTCTGTTGGGCTTTTCATTCACGAAAGGCATATCTACTCCAGTGTCCCTTCCTCAGATCAAGAGTCGTATTGGGGGGGGGGGGGGGGGGGGGGGGTAGGTAATGAGAGCAAGAAAAGAGACTGAGAAAGATATCATTAAATATTTGTTCGACAGCATTATAAAGGCCTCCGCCGTAGCTGTTATGTAAGAGTATGCTAAATAGTTGTTCAGCTTTTATCTAAAAGCTTCGACTGATAGATAGATACTTAATCCCAAGGGGAAATTCATGGGGCCTTTAATGTCAGAAATACACCTGCAGTTTGAGGGAATTCAATCGGACTTGAGTTGACAGCTCTATTAATAGATCTGAATGTAGTGGTGTTTAGACAATTACCACTACTCTTCAAGCACCATTTTTTTCCAGATTTTTAGAGGGATCAGTTTCAGTTATTGTTTCATCCAGCTAAAGCTGCTAATTAATAACGGAGTATCATTCTTTTTGATAAATCCAACAGTGTCATTAACATACCAGTGGGAATTAGTATTGTGTTTCAGAATTGCATCTGCTGATATCAACATAGTGGAGTTTCTGTCAAGACACCATAATTAAAGTAGATGAAAATTAATCAGCATTGTATCCTTGAGGAATGACTGCTCAGTTTCATGACACATACATTTATAAAACATCTTTTCACAGCGGCGTTGAAGCCAAGCAGCCTAACTCTGCCATCAGAAAGTGTGTGAGAGTCCAGCTTATCAAGAATGGCAAGAAGATCACAGCTTTTGTTCCCAATGATGGTTGTCTGAACTTTATTGAGGTTGGTGATTATTTAGATATGCTTCACATTTTTTGTCAGATTATAAAGGTGAAATTCTGTATAGTTTGCTAATCTTTACAGAAGGCCTATCAGCATACCCGTGGTATGTAAATAGAAACTTTTACTGAGGGTCCAGTTGTACTGTTGTTTTGAAGATTTGATGGAGTGGAGTTCCAGTGTTACTATTTGTGCATGTGGATTGCTAAAGAACCTTTTTATTTTGCAGCCTTGCTTGAAAGTGTTGGACCTTGGGCAGAACATTATGCATGCATGTTTTTGGATGTATGTTTGCATTATGTAGGTTTAATGTTATGTAATTGCTTTATATTTGAATATCGCCATTTAACCTTTCATTTGAGTTATTTTCTTGTATACATGCAAAAATGTCAAGTTGCCTCATTTATTCTTCTTTGCTACTAGTTAAAGTAGCTACTGTTGTCTGGATGCCTTTTAAAAACATTCCTTTTGGCCGTGAGGGTTGAGAAAGATTTAAGTAATCTTTGTAACTTGCAAATTTATAAAAAATAAAAAGGGGTCTGCATAGTCGGTCCTGGAGGGCTGTAGGTTTTTGTTCCAACCCAGTTTCTTCCTAAGAAGTCAGTTATTACTCTTGAAGCATACAAATGTGGCATGAGCAGTAAGTGCTTCATTTTAGTAGTTTCACTTGTTAAGATTTCCCACCCTTAATTTCTTATTTTAAACTGCAGCATTCACTGATTTTTAGTTGCTTTTTATAAGCAATATAATGGAAAAGAAACCAGTGGTTCTCCATAAACAGTTTTCCCATTTACACCTTTGTGTTTTTATCTTGAACTATCTGGTTTAATAAAGTATTTTTAAGGAAATTAGGAGAGGAAAAAATGTGGAGTGAGAATTACTGATCTGATTCTGGCTACTAAATTATTCTCATGTACAGGGAAAAAAACTCCTATGATATAAGAATGGCCTTAAATCTCAAAATGAAAACACTACAAGCCATAAAATTTTAAAAAGATCTGTCCTTGGCAAGGATTGTTTATTATTTAATTAGACAAAGAGCCCGTTTCGACAACGTAAGATGAAACGGGCACGAGTTTGTGTCAGCAGAGTATGAAGAACAAATGATAAGTAACGAAGAAGTTGTTTTGTAATGATTGTAGTCTACTTTACTCATTACTGTACAGGCTTGTACTGTTGTTTGATGAATTTTCCAGGCCTATAGTATAATATTGAACGATGAATGTTCCAGTACAATATGGAATAGTAATAAGTATAAGCACCACAAACCTCATATAGGTGTATTGAATGAATGCATAATTAGGCCTCGAGCTGTAGTCGAAATCACCTTTCAGGCCTCTAGATCTTTAATCGAAGTCGCCTTTCTCTTTGAATTTTTGCGGCCGTAAATCTGCCACCTGCCGCGATGTTGGGGTTGGATGTTGGTCGAAGTCTCCTTTCTCTTTGAATTTGCGATGCGATGTCGGTCTCGTAAGGTTTTTCGGGCAGCTGCGCAGACAGCTTCGGACGGACGTGAGTGAGTGAGGAGGCTGGTGAATTATGTATTAAGATAGCAGCCACTAAGGCCCTCCAGGACCTATTGTACAGACCCTAGAACTAAACAAATCTAGAAAATCTCTCCATTAACTTAAATTAATTGTTCATTCAGAGAAAACTTCATACGTTTTGCCACTTTTGTGAGAAAAGCTAGTAGTGTTAAAACCTCTTCCCATTTAATGGGACATTTTGCCTTGAGCTAGCTTTGTCTATTTAAAAAACATGAAAACGTGTAAATAAAGGAGTATGAGATTTTTTTTTTGTATTCATGTATTTGCCTTGTGACAGAAATGTCATTTAAAGATTGAAAAGTAGTCAAGATAACCTACTAAATAAAGTGAACCCATGATGTTTCATTTGCTATTTTTGTTGATAGCAGAAACGCTGTGTGTAGCCCCAGATGCAGTTAAAACCGTTGTTGTTTATCCACACTCTGCCCTTTGGTTGTGTACATCGGGCCTTAACAGTTTTTAAAAACTCTTCAGCAATGCTGGTGACATTGGCTGTGTTTGGATTTGCACTTTTTTCCCTCCGTAGCATAACTTTGCTTAGCCTGCCTGAATGTAGCTGCAGTCCTTTTAGTTTATCACTGCTAGTCATCCACACTCACAGGTAACCTGCTTTATAAAAGTAAATAGCAGAAACATGCTAGTTAATTTTTTTTTTTTTTTTTTTTTTTTAAACCATTTGGCCATTTTTTTGCTGTTTTAAACTGGTTAGTTGCAGTCTGCCCGCCCATTAATGACCACATGACCACAAGTGTGAATTTTGAAAATGTAGACTGTGTAAATAAATGCTCTCCCTTTAAACCAGTGTTTTATGAAAACCAATACACTCTACACCAGGGGTGTGCAAAGTCATTCCTGGAGGGCCGCAGTGGCTGCAGGTTTTTGTTCCAACCCAATTGCTTAATAAGAAGCACTAATTGCTCTAGAAACACTTCTGCTTCATTTTAGTTACCTCCCTCATTAAGATTTTGAACCCTTATTGCTTATTTAAGTCTTAAACAGCTGCATTCTTGGTTTGTAATTGCTCCTTATTAGCAATAAGATGCAAATGACAAAAGAAACCAGCAGTTATCCATTTTGCTTGTTACCCTTTACGCCTGTGTGTATTTATCAGGCACTATTTGGTTTAATTAAATACTTGGAAGGAAAGAGAAGAGAAAAAAGTGAAGGATTGAGAATTACCCATCCGTTTTACACTTCAAAGTATTTGGATGATATCTTTAGAATGGAAAAAAAAAATCTAGGATTTGAGAATGACTTGACATAGCAGAGTTAAAGCACCAACAAGCCATGAAATGTAATTTGGCAAGGAATGTTTTCTAATTAAACAACTGGGTTGGAACAAAAACCCGCGGCCACTGCAGCCATCCAGGAATGACTTTGCACACCCCTGCTCTACACATTTCTTTTTAAAGCAAGTTTTTTAGAATTGTCCTGACTTGTAGCTTTTTGCCCAAAACCCAAATGAACATCTGTATAGGTAAATGTATCATTACACCTTATTTGATTTGGCAAAGATTTAAACTACACAGCTGTGAGCAAATATGTCTGTGCTACATGTGTGGGCTTCTGTTTATTTTTAGAGAATACAACAACAACAACATTTATTTCTATAGCACATTTTCATACAAAAAGTAGCTCAAAGATCTTTACATAATGAAGAAAAGAAAAATAACAGACAAAATTAAAATAAGACAACGTTAGTTAACATAGAAAAGGAGTAAGGTCCGATGGCCAGGGTGGACAGAAAAAAACAAAAAAAAAAAACTCCAGAAGGCTGGAGAAAAAAATCAAATCTGTAGGGGTTCCAGGCAACGAGACCACCCAGTCCCCTCTGGGCATTCTACCTCACATAAATGAAACAGTCCTCTTTGTAGTTAGGGTTCTCACGGAGTCACTTGATGCTGATGGTCATACAGACTTCTGGCTTTTAATCCATCCATCATTGTTGGAACATCATGGTGCTTTGGGTAGATGGTGGTGGCGCCACCAACAGGACACCGGAAAAGGAAACAGAAGAGAGAGTAGGGGTTAGTACAGATTGGAAATGAATAGTTATTATAATGAATTGGATATACAGAGTATCAGGATTAAATTACAGTGAAGTTATGAGAAGGCCATGTTAAAGTAATGTGTTTTCAGTAGTTTTTTAAAGTGCTCCACTGTGTAAGCCTGGCGAATTCCTACTGGCAGGCTATTCCAGGTTTTAGGTGCATAACAGCAGAAGGCCGCCCGCCTCACCACTTCTTTTAAGTTTTGCTCTTGGAATTCTAAGGAGACACTCAGTTGAGGATCTGAGGTTACGATTTGGAATATAAGGTGTCAGACATTTCGATATATAAGATGGGGCGAGATTATTTAAGGCTTTATAAACCATAAGCAGAATTTTAGTCAATTCTGAATGACACAGGTAACCAGTGTAGTGACGTCAAAACTTCAAAAGAATACTTGTGTTTTCAAATCCAGCAATGTGTGTGTAAATGTATGTACCAGTAAAGAAAGATTAGAGATTTGTTCATATTTTGAATGAAAGGTCAAGAGGATAAAAACTGATTTTAATGACTTTTTTTTTTTTTTTTATAACCAAATGTACGAATATTAGTGGAGGGTACTGTAGCTCTGTAGTCATGGGGGAAACTTATTTATTTACTTTACGACACATTCCTCTTGTAGTAAATGTCCTGAAATAAATAGAACAATTGTTAGATAAATGCACGTCTCGAGGAAAGCCACAACAAATGTTTAATTTTTGATTTGGTTTTTCTTTTTAGGAAAATGATGAAGTTCTGGTTGCTGGGTTTGGTCGTAAAGGCCATGCCGTGGGAGATATCCCTGGAGTCCGATTCAAGGTTGTGAAGGTTGCCAATGTTTCTCTTTTGGCACTATACAAAGGCAAGAAGGAGAGACCAAGATCTTAAATTCACTCTGCATTTAAATTTGAATAAAATTGTTGATTTAAATTGTTTGTTTTTGGTTGAAAGGTTGTTTGTTTTTTTTTTGAGTTCCTAAACTTTTAAAAATGGAACCGTGTATGTGTTTACACTTTTCACTTAATTATTAACAAAATAATGCTATAGTTGAAAATGGTTTCATTAAATACACAAGTAACTGTGGGTTTTATACAGTACTTATTATTGTGTACCTATATACATTAACTGTGATGTGAAAACATTCCTACGATACAAGATGTAAAGAATATTTTCCCTGAAACTGGTTTTAATTCATACTGGGTTGTTAATATGTAAAATGGCTCCAAAATTTAAATGTGCCCTGTGATTCAGACTGTTTTAAATGTACAGGAAAATTAATAAAGTGGCACACTGATGGAAACGGTTATGATAGCTGGTCTACTGTTAGAAAAAAGGTGCTTTTCAGAAAAAGTGATGATAGTTTAAGTGTATGGGGATTATTAGTTTTTAGCAGAGGAGGTAACCACAGTATATAAAGGAGAGCCCCAAAATCACAAGTGTTGAGAAGACTGCATTAAAATCCAAAGTGCTTTGTTGAGAGAGTCACCCACCATCTTTCTGTCCTAACCCTAACAGCAGTCTTCCAAAAAGAAAGGCGTATGAGAGATTAAACAGGGGGGCTGTTCAAACGGGTGGTCTTCGACTGTGTAGGAATGAAGGCCTTTGAAGGTGTGCAGCACATGCCTTGCATCACCACCTGGCTAATGGGAGAGTAATTTATCAGTGAAGAACCAGTTTACAGTTACAGGTAGGAATTCAGTGGTGATGGCAGTGGATGGTGTCTTCAAACCAGAAATAAAAGGTCAGGTTGCCTTCCATGTTTTTCACTTTTTACCTTTTCAATTACAAAAAAGTAAAAGTACTGCCAACATTCTGAAAATGCGCTGCTACACCGTCTTCTCGTGTGTGTACACGCGCTAGGCTGTCTGAGAAATGGGCTTCATTAGCATTAGCTATTGATTAAGAAAGTGGTTCAAATGAACTCCTGCAGCCACTGTGGCCCTTCCCGAACATCTAAACTCACTGACGTCAAGATATAATGCCAAACCTTCACTTTCACTAACAAAACTTAAAACGATTTTCTGCAAAAAGAGAGTGTTCGTTTTTGAAAGGCTGAATTGTCCAAGTAAGCTCATTTAATACTCAGGAAAGCACCTTCATCAGGGATCTTTACTGGAACAAATGAAGTGATTTCAGCAAGATTTTGCAAGCTATTGTATATCAAAATGAAATAAAGATTTGTTTTAAAGCTTACTGCATGTAAAAATGGGCAGTGAAGATAACTCACGTGTATCACTCCATTTTAAGCACTGTAAACTGAGTGGATGAGGTCTCAAAAAGAGGCCAGAATAATTAATCTGCTGTTCATTAATGTCATTTTGTCCACTTGTTGGTCACTATGTGCCAGATCTCACACCAGTGGCATCAATAAACGTTGAATGGGTAGCCAATCGATCTCGGGGACACACTTGTTCCTGCCAGACAGTTAATTTGGACGGTCCATTTTTCAGCTACTAGTCCAACAACTTCCACACCCCTGAAGACACAAGGGAAGGTGTCCCTGCTAAAGTAACGTGTATACCTAAGGTGAGGCTCAGTTCTGTGACATACAAATATAAAAATGTGATCCCCGACCCCTCTGAATATGTTGTAATAGAAGCTTAGGATATGGTAAGAGTTCATTATCTGTGACACCTTGGGGACACGGCCGAATTACCTACAAAGTTTCAAGATAACACTAAAAGGAAAGACGTCGGTGACTTTATATTTTTACGGTGATTGGTTAGTTGTTGTAATGTTTTCGTCCTAAAAGAGAGGAACTGCAGTCCTCAAAAATCTACGACCTCGCCCATGACATTTAATTCAATTGTCCAAGAGGGAATTTTGGTTTGTCAGCGGGTGTTACAGAGAGACGATGAGAAATAAAATATAGCAGTGAGCACTTGTAGTGAAACATTAGATCAAACATATTCCACATAAAAGTTAAATTAACATTTAAGCTTGCCCAATGACTGATGCAAATGCTAATTCTCCGTTGTATGATTTAACCCTGTGGATGATTATTGAAATTTTTAAAAAAATATTAAAATAGCAATTGGCATGAAACAGTATATGAACTGGTTCTTTTTATCTTTGGGACCTTGAACTGTGACCTGATGACAACTGCAGCTGAGAATGTAGCGGGCGAGTCCTGTCACAGAGGGTACTTGCGACATTTTGTATCACTTATTATCAAACGGGTCTGTGGGACTGGATTATTAAGACCCTGTTATTTTTTTTTTCTGCTCCATGTATAGTTTGATTTATTGTGTTTTTGCTGCTCCCATTAGAATTTACAAACCAGACCAGCAATGTAAGATTTATTAAAGACTGGCATAATGGTAGGTCTCACATTAAGAATGATTAGCTTCCTTGGCCAGTAAAGGCACTGCTGTCCCTTAAAGTTCAGTTTTGAGTCTATGATTGTCTCCAGATATTTTTAGCTGTTAATGATCTCCAATGCTTGGTCTTTGATTGTTTCCTGCGAGTGAATGGATGGGATTTCTTATGAAATCAATTATAAGCTATTTCGTTTTTTGTAATGTTTAGGTGTATAAAAGGCTCATCATTCCAGTTAACAATATCATCTTCCACTGGACCATGGCGGTTTTATTCCAATTCAGTAGGCTAACACTCACTGATTCGTCAGATAATTTTAAGATGAACTCGTTTTCAAATTTCCTGTGAGAACCATTAGTGTGGAGGATGTACAAGAGGTGTAAGAACACAGTCCAGAGAAGGGGAGCTTGTGGATGAAGGCAGCACGTCAGACAGACCACCATTTACTTAAGTCAATCAGCCAGCCAATCAAAGTGAAGTCCAAATTGAAAACTTGTAAAAGTCTGCAGGTGGCATTAGAAGGTAACGAGAAGTCTACGAACAGGAGCCTCCAACTGGTAATCTAACCGATGAAGCAAAGCGGCAGCGACACCCTGTGGCCCTCCATGAGACCGGTAAGCGAACAGAAATGGATCAAATAAACGCCGCGTTTTCTCTGTCCGCTTCCTCTTCAGCAGATTTTCAAATGATTTCATAATCAGCATTTTTTTTAGTTACTGTAGCCTGTTTATATAGATCTGAAACATTCTGCTGTTGTAATGAAAACCTTAAAAATATAGGCTACATGCGATGCTCTGCACCAGATTTCAAGTGCCTAAAACTAATATGGTCTATCCCAGGGCTTTTATTTAGTTTAAAATTTCGAAAAATGTCCTCTACATCTTTGCAATACCTTAGTAGTAAAATACAACGATCGCCTAATGTTAGTTAAACTTACCATCTTCTTACTCTTTGTCTTTCTTCTTGGACTCAATAAACTGCCCGTCTTTAATTAGACCTCTGCTAATGACGACGTTAAGGTGGACGCAAGCTGCAGTTACACCTTTCTTAGTGTATCAAAATACCTTTAAATATCCAGGTTAAGTGTCATTACCAAACTCATTTGCACTACGGATAGTATACAACGTTATTTAATACTTGGGCAAGCATCATATTTCCAGATTAGCACGCCGACTCTCGACACATCAATCAAATTAGTACAGCGACAACTCTCTGAGCGTTAACAGCAACCGGAGGTGACGTAAGGCAGCAGGCAGCTACCGTTCGCTGGAATCGAATTTGATTGATAGTTGTCCCGCCCTCTAAATCCGCCTATTTTTCTGTCTGACTCGCGCTTACCCAGAGGCCGGAAGTTGTTTTCAGGTTGCCTGGAGCCGCTGTTCCCATAGTAACGCGGTTGTGTACAATGTGCGCTCTCTACGTCTAGTCAAGTCCCATGTATGCTGCGCCGGGGGTTCTATGCAGGTGAGTGTGGAGGGGACCTCAAAGCCGCGCTTGTGTCACGTCGTCGAATGTGGTCGGGCGAGCGAGTGAGTGAACAAACTTGTCATTCTGGACAGATAATAACGACTGAATTTTCCAGCCATGTATCTTTTGAGTTGTTACGTCCGTTTTTTTTTTCTTCTACTGTCTCTCAGTCGATTAATCAGTAATCCGAAAAGAGCCACACCAGTGGGTCAGAGACCAAAAGTTTCTCCATTCGTAATGAATTATATGAGCGAATCAGGGTTATTTTTCCTGGCAGGTTTGGACACAAGGCACGGATCAGCTCTAGACACATACTAGCAAATTCCAGAAGTTATGAATTTCTCGGCAGCACTGGGCACTTAGTAGGAATGAACCCTTAATGCATGGCCATTCCCTGTCGGATCACAGAGTGACACAGTAACTTTTTTTGAGATTTGATTTAAAGTACCTCGTCTTTAGGAAGTGGAAGGACACTCATGGGAACAAGCTATACAAGAATTAACAGGGAATTGAACCCACCGTAATGAAGCTGTGAGGCAGGGGCAGAAACCACTTTACTGCTGTGTTGCTCTCTAATTATTGTACAGTTTATAGATTGTGCCGGAATACTCACCTTCTTATACAATACTGTGAGCACTTGGTAAGGTAAAGGCTGCTGCCATTGGTTCCATCTCCCTATAATCCTCCATTCCAAAGTGGATTGAATAAAAAAATAAACTAATGAACTACTTTATGTCCACCTTAGCCTCTAAAGTGACCACAGCTGTGCCAGGCTGATGAACTGAAATCATTCTAAACCAAAGGGTCCTGAGAGGATTGGTTGTCAACAATGGCCGTCAGGAAGCTGTGCAATTCATTAAGAATAATTATGATGAAGAGTATCCTGGAGCAGGTGTACAGAGTATCTAGGAGGGCTGATGTTGGGCACTTGGTGCAAATGTCAGCAGACGTCGCCAATGCAGACTCCGTGGTAAATGCTGAGTGGACAGGTAGCTGTGCCATGTCCTTACTTATGGTTTGTGAGTGGACTGAGTGAAGGGCCTGGGTGATGCCAGGAGGAAGGTAAAGAAGAGCTGCTGCTAGTGTGGAGAGCGGTTTTATTTAACTGTTACAAAGAGATTTGCCATTTTACAGTAGAGGAATCTGAATGGACTGCTTGATATATTATTATTTGTTACGTTACATAACATTAATATTATATTTTCAAACCTCCTTAATCTCAATACAAGGTCACAGGGAACAAAGGCCCAGCAGCACTGTGCACAAGGAGAACACTTCCAGACACTCAGCTTTAAGTGTCTTTAAATCATGTGGGTGACTGGCTTGTGACGATTGAGTGGCTACATATTGGCTACTGAGTTTTGCCTCACCAAAGAGTCTCTTCGCCCAGTCACTATTTAGGGAGTGGACATGGAGGTGGTCCTTGGGGGCAATGGTGTCTTTAGGATTTTCAGGTATCAGGGTCTACACCCCCAATCTGGATTTTGCTAACAGACTTGTTACTCAGATTACTCAAATTAAAAAATCAAAGGCTGCCTACTATACTACAAATATCTTGTCTATCTATCTATCTATCTATCTATCTATCTATCTATCTATCTATCTATCTATCTATCTATCTATCTATCTATCTATCTATCTATCTATCTATCTATCTATCGGTTGGATGGGAAGCGTCGGTGCACAGCCATTTTAAGATCTCTCCAGAGATGTTCAATCGGATTCAAGTCTGGGCTCTGGCTGGGCCACTCAAGGACAGTCACAGAGTTGTCCTGATGCCACTCCTTTCATATCTTGGCCGTGTGCTTAGGGTCGTTGTCCTGCTGAAAGATGAACCGTCGCCCCAGTCTGAGGTCAAGAGCGCTCTGGAGCAGGTTTTCATCCAGGATGTCTCTGTACATTGCTGTAGTCATCTTTCCCTTTATCCTGACTAGTCTCCCAGTCCCTGCCGCTGAAAAACATCCCCATAGCATGATGCTGCCACCACCATGCTTCACTGTAGGGATGGTGCCAGGTTTCCTCCAAACGTGACGCCTGGCATTCACACCAAAGAGTTCAATCTTTGTCTCATCAGACCAGAGTATTCTCCTTCTCATGGTCTGAGAGTCCTTCAGGTGCCTTTTGGCAAACTCCAGGGGGGCTGCCATGTGCCTTTTAATAAGGAGTGGCTTCTGTCTGGCCACTCTACCATACAGGCCTGATTGGTGGATTGCTGCAAAGATGGTTGTCCTTCTGGAAGGTTCTCCTCTCTCCACAGAGGACCTCTGGAGCTCTGACAGAGTGACCATCGGGTTCTTGGTCACCTCCCTGACTAAGGCCCTTCTCCCCCGATTGCTCAGTTTAGATGGCTGGCCAGTTCTAGGAAGAGTCCTGGTGGTTTCAAACTTCTTCCACTTACGGATGATGGAGGCCACTGTGCTCATTGGGACCTTCAAAGCAGCAGAAATGTTTCTGCAACCTTCCCCAGATTTGTGTCTCAAGACAATCCTGTCTCGGAGGTCTACAGACAATTCCTTTGACTTCATGCTTGGTTTGTGCTCTGACATGAACTGTCAACTGTGGGACCTTATATAGACAGGTGTGTGCCTTTCCAAATCAGGTCCAGTCAACTGAATTTACCACAGGTGGACTCCAGTGAAGCTGCAGAAACATCTCAAGGATGATCAGGGGAAACAGGATGCACCTGAGCTCAATTTGGAGCTTCATGGCAAAGGCTGTGAATACTTATGTACATGTGCTTTCTCAATTTTTTTATTTTTAATAAATTTGCAAAAACCTCAAGTAAACTTTTTTCACGTTGTCATTATGGGGTGTTGTGTGTAGAATTCTGAGGAAGAAAATGAATTTAATCCATTTTGGAATAAGGCTGTAACATAACAAAATGTGGAAAAGTGATGCGCTGTGAATACTTTCTGGATGTTATCTATCTATCTATCTATCTATCTATCTATCTATCTATCTATCTATCTATCTATCTATCTATCTATCTATCTATCTATCTATCTATCTATCTATCTATCTATCTATCTATCTATCTATCTAGTGCCTTTCCTATCTGTCTATGATGTAGTGCCCAATGCAGATTGGAAGTAAGACAGCTAGATTTGTGAATCATCCATGCTTGTATGTATTTGTTCTCTTATTTTGATCTTGGGGTCATCGCTGTTAAGAAGAGAAGCCACAGCAAGGCGTTTGATAAAATCTGCTCTTATTTGCACTTTCTTGTAATGTTTTGTTTGCCTAATTTAGTTTATGTTCATATTTTGAATTCTAGATGTACCCAGTTATTCTGCACTGTGTCACACGATGGCAGTACAGTAAGGAGTCCTGACCGCCGGCGTGGTGATTTGACGTCCCGGATGAATGTGGACTACGTCTCTAGTGTTCTTTGTTTCAGTGTTTTTTGCACTCTGAGACCACCTAAGCAGTGTTCCTGAAGCACATCGCGTATGCCAGAATATTTCAAGTAAGTGTTAAACAATCGTTGCCCAGGTGGTTTCGTTTTCCTTGTGAATCCCACCCAACATGCCGGTGACCCTTTTCAGGACTAATCGGGTGACAAGATGCCCGACTGACTGACGTTTCTTCGCCATTTTTCATACTTTTTGACTAAATTGCTTTCTGTCTCTTTTTTTTCAGTTCAAAATGGAAACCGAAGTGGAACTTTCAAAGCCCTCAATCAGGGAAAAACTCAACATCTACAACATCCTTCCTCCAATATCCCCCATGCCACCTGAAGCCCCCCAGGAAGAAATGTCTCAGTACGACGAGAAGAATGCGACCAGAATTAAAGAGCACAGCAAGCTGATCAAGTACAGGAAAAGCCGTCAGCAGCGGCAGCTCCTTGATAAGATCCTGTAGGTGCCGTTTGCCTCTCGGCTTAATGAAATGTTTGCATTTTTACTTTTTCTTTGATGCTCCTTTTTGCCCATTTCTTTGAGGTTTGATTCGATTCAAGTTTTGTTTAGTGGAGGATCCAATTCTATGATTTATTTTTTTATTTTCAGTTTTGCGTTAAGTTAATGTTTGTTTGACGTCTTGTTTTTGGTGTCCCACGATGCCGCTTTGGTTTTTATGGGTGCCACCATTTGTCAGTGGTTGCTTATTGCGCTACTGTGCTAAGTCAACCAGTGCATGCCATCATCATCATCATTGCAATGTAACAGAGGTCAGCCTTGTGCTCCTTCTGGTTGTCCGAGATTGCGGATACTCTCCCTCACCTTACCATCTGCTCTTTTGAATTCATGTTCGTATTTTTGGGCTTTTTGTGTTTTGATTTTCATCAGTGGTTTTCTTTAGTGTTTTGGCTCTGCCATTTTGATTTATTCATCTCCCAGTTCTTAACATTTGCCTGTTTTTGTTTTTTGTTTTCTTTTTTTGACCACTTTTACTTTTCGCTTATTCTCTTCGCTTAGTGGCCTGCCATGTTTTCATCCTCTAGCACAAGGGTGGGCAGCGTCGGTCCTAGGGGGTCGTAGTGGCTGCAGGTTTTTCTTCCAACCCAGTTGGACAACTATTGCTGATGAAGCACTTTTTGCTCAAGTGACATTTTGAGGCTTCATCTTAGTGGTCTCGCTTGTTAAGGCCCACCACACCCTTAAAATTTCTTATTTCAATCTTAAACAGCTGCAATTCACTGTTTTAATGGCTCCTTATTAACAATAAGATGCAAATGACAAAGGAGCCAGCAGTTCTCGATCGAACCTGTTTCCATTTACGCCTGTGTGGATTCATCATGCACTGTTTTGATTTGATAAAACACTTAAGAGAAAAATGTGACAGACTGAAGTATATCCGTTTTACGATATAAGAACCTGACACTGCAGACTAACAAGCCATCCAATTAAATAAGAGTCCGAGATCCAGTTCTTTAATGAGCTCTTTGGGCTGGTTTATACTTCACGCTCAGAACGCGTACGCGCCCGCATCATGGCGTATTCCCAGCGTTCATTTGATGCTTCCTCTGAGCAGGTCCTCAGAAATTAACGCGACGCGTGCGCAAGTTGCAGTACCAGCAAAAAGTCGGGGGGCGCAATGTGATAAAAGTTGGAATGTGACGTCAGAGTCTCTGGTTACTATCAACATGTGACAGAAAGCCGCTTTGAGGATCCTACGCTTCGATGTTTGATAAATGGTTCGATGTGGTGAAGCAAAATGCCGACATAGAGATGCATTCGTGCTGCTTTTGTATTCAAGCGTCGCATATTCCCGATCGTGATGACACGATGCATTTTAAAAGTCTCGCATACCATCTTCTGTGCTGTCTTTTTTTCTGGGGCTTCCTAAGGAACTGACAGCAGCGGCAGACAGTGATCACCACAGAGAACACATTAAATGTATGATATTCCAGCTCTTTGCACATTTAGGATCCTTAGATTTATATTTGATATCACTTACATGATGAAATTCATTAAAGTATGTATGTTATATTTTACGATACATCGTTAATTTCATTTAAATAATGAATATTATTAATAATTACACACATGGGGGTGACACGGTGGCACTGCCCTCTCACAGGGAGTCGCGTCGCTGGTGTTCCCTGCCTGGAGTTTGCATGTTTTCCTGCTGGGTTTCCACAGTGGGCTCCGGTTTCCATCCATCCATCCATTGTCCACTGCTTATCTGAAGTTGGGTCACGGGGGCTGCAGCCTAAGCAGGGAAGCCCAGATCTCCCTCTCCCCGGCCACCTCCTCCAGCTTCTTTGTGGGGACCCCGAGGTGTTCCCAGGCAAGCCGGGAGATTTAATCCCTCCAGCGTGTCCTGGGTCTGCCCTGTGGCCTCTCGCCAGTGTGTATGTGAGTGCTTGTATTCACCTTGCAATGAGCTGATGCCCCATCCAGGGATTGTTTCTGCCTCGTGCCCAATGCCAGCTGGAATGGGCGCATCCCTGGATCGATGGATTTAATCATTAAACATCCTTTTCAGAGATATTGTGGTAAGGTGTCATCGGAATTTAATGGCTGTTCAAGGCAATTCACAACACAGTGAAGCCGAACCTGTTCTCACCGTGATGATATCTCACTCTGCCACCTGGTGGATTCTTCCAGATTTACGTAAAGTACGCTGTAAAAGAACAAGACATACTCCAATAAAGGTTTGGGGCAGCCACCCATATAATCTCAAATCCTTTGGCTGCAAAAGTCGAAATGTTCAAAAATAATAGCACTGAAGTGCATACAATCGAGTCCAAGATCAGACTGAGGAATAAGGACAAAGGGCAGGGTTTTAAAGGGGAAGACAGGAAGTGAGGTCATAAGGATCAGGGATGTGTTCGCTTTCCATTGGTTCGAGCCTGGACGTGACGTCAAAGGGGCCGGAGCCAGTAAGGACTCCTTCCATTGGCTCGGTCCCGGAAATGATGTCATGAGAGCCAGGTGGAATCTCCCGGGAACGGTCTGCAGGCAAGAAAGAAAAAGAGTCAGTGTACTCTGCCACCTCCCGGTAACTCTCAGAACTGCCGTCACTCAAGCCCTTTAGCTGCCTCCCATGCGCACGTGTGTGACAACGCGCGCAAGTATAAACAGTAAAACGCATGGCGTAGCAGGAGCGTCCGCTGGAGCAGGCGTTACGTCACGTGAAGTATAAACCTGGTCTTCGGCACAGCCATCAGCAGTGTGTCTGTCTACAGAGAGAGTGTCGACCAAGTCGAGAGGTTTAATTCCTTTTCCTTTGCTCCGTAATTCTCTCCATCTTTGGACGAGCTGCTTCTACGATACGGTGAAACAGTCAGCGGTGATCGCGGCGCTGCCCACTGAGTGGGGGCACATTTAATGTTTCCCTCTTGACGTGCTCACGGTTAGCTGTTTGTTTTCTATTCCAGCATTGACCGTGCTCTCCAGGCCTATGAACAGACGGTTGAAGAAAATGAACGGAAAATAATCGCTCCTTTCCCACCAGAACTTCCTTCGACGGTAAGAGGATCTCGGAGTCTTTTATTAAACGCGTAAGAGCATTTACAGACGGGAAGAACAGTCACTCCATGCAGACCCATTGTGTACAGCAGCAGGTGACACATGTCGGCCTAAACTAACAATAAGCAGTGGAATATGGAGTTGTACTCTGCTGACTGTTTACCTTCAGTCGATTTATTGATAAGCCTAACCATATACTGTATACCAGCTCTGTCTCTGATTGGTTGTCATTTCATTTTTATTTAAATACACTGCACTTATTTTAAAGTAGCTCCATCAGACTTTAATGCCACTCTGAGGTGCTCTGCTGCACGTGTCCTAAAACTGGCCCTGAATATCAAACACAAGTTGAGCACCCCTAATCTGAAATGCCTGGGGCCGGAAGTATTTCATATTTCACATATGTTTTGGATTTTGCAATATTTGCACATTTTGTTTCCAATTTGCATCTTCCTAAAACTCCCACCTTCAGTTCCTCCAGTCTGTGCACTTTAATCTGCCCGGGGCTTTCAGGGAGAGAACAAAAGAAACTGAGCAAAGAGACGTGACGCGGTAAGAAAATAAAAAGTGACGACTGCCTGTGTCCAGTCAGGAGGTCAGTCGCCCGAGGTGAGTGAGGCTTACTGATGAATGTGCCCCTTGTAACGAGCATGGCAGCAGAAGAGACTCGGGCACGCGTGTGCTCCCACCGCAGGTATTTAGCCCCACGTGTTTTGGGAAGCTTCTCTGTCGGAGATGACATCCTTCTGTCATTTTGACGATCGCGTCATTACAGGGTTTGACAACAGCAAGTCAGATTTAGATAAGCATCGTGGTTTGTGGACAAGCAGGAAGGGTTGACATGTTTGCATTGCCAATCAGAGAGTACTTTACATTTATATAGCACTTTTCTTGCTACTCAAAGTACTTTTCATAATCAGTGGGGACCACTTCAGACACCACTAATGTGTAGCACCCACCTGGATGATGCGACGGCAGCCATTTTTGTGCCAGTACACTCGCCACACATTAGCTGTTAGTCGGTGAAGGGGTAAAAGAGAGAGAGCCAATTGGAGACAGAGGATGATTGTAGGCCCGAATGATCAGGCCATGGTGGGCGATTTAGCCAGGACATCGGGATACACCCTACTCTTTATGAAGGATGTTCAGGGATGTTTTAAGACCACAGAGAGTCAGGAATGATGGTGCCATTTTTACATGATTGTGTCCTCGTCACTGCACTGCGGTATTGGGACCCACATTCAGACCACAGGGTAAGCGCCCCCTGCTGGCATCACCAACACTTCTTCCAGCAGCACCCTTATCTTTTCCTGGATGGTTTGCCATCCAAGTACTGGCCGGGCGCCAACGTGGTTAGCTTCAGGTGGGTGACCTCTTCTGAAGCGCAGGCGGAAGGTGGATGCTGGAGTGACGTCAGAGTCGTTGGGCACCGAAATCTGCATCTCCTGTGGCTCTTCGGTGTCCGATCTCCTAATGCCAGTCTTAACTCTCTTTTAACGACGGCCTTTTTCACCTCCTTTTGACGAGTTGTGACACATCATTTATCACAATTCATATTTTCCCAATCATAGCTGCCAGTCCTTTCCACCGTACATCGACTCGTAGCTGAACAACAGCACTTTCAGTTTGGAATTTTAGACCGTTTTGGAGTTTCGGATTAGGGATGCTCAACTTGAAGTTTGGCTGTTACTGGGTTATCGCATGTAAACGTGTCTCATGGTGCCACTTTTTCATCTTCATGTCTTAATTCATTCACTTTATTAAGTGTTGGAGCAAAAAAGGGTCTTATTTGAAGTGTGCATTATTTTAAAACAGCTGCTTTTATCTTTTTTTCTAGATGAACAGTGAGCTACGACAACAAAGGGTAAGAGCATCCATTATTTTTAGATTTGCTATCTTATTATTTTGTGGTTATTTTACATTTTTTTTACTTGTATCCTGTCTTGGGTTTGAACATCAGGACTGACCCAGGCTTGCTTACCGCTTTGCTGGCATTCAGTGTGTGTTTGAAAGGGACACGTGTGCACTTCCTTTAATGTTTCTAATCACATTTTGACGTGGAAATTGCAGTGGAGGAAAAAAGCTCCTGTGTTATTCAAAAACAAATACAGCTGGTGAAATGAATACATACAAATATATACATAAATGAATCACTAGCAAGATAAAATCGCAACCATGTTATTAATAAGGAAGAGTGAAGATAAATTAATTGATAAACAAGTTTAAACATTACATATTTAAAATGTATTTTCTTGGTAATTTCTTTTTTTTTGGATAATGTGTTTCCCTTTTTGTGAATTTTAAACACTTCAGTCATGTCTCCTACCAATCTTGTGGCCGGGTGCAGGAGTGACAGGTTACCCCACAAATAAAAAGGTGGGACATCCCGTTTAATAACAGAAGTCCAAAACGCCTCTTTAGTGTCAAAGTAAATAACCTCTCGGGAACAACAATAAACTGTCGGGTTCTGGGCCATAGAATAAGGGTCGATCACTGGAGCTCCGTCTCTTAGTGCAAAAGACGCCTCCTTCCAGGCAGCCGGGCTTCTTAAAACGCACAAACAAGGAGGGGCGAAGCTAAGTGCCCTCACTGGGCACTTAGAGAGTGTTAGAGATGGTGCCCCCTCTCGCTCCGGTGGGTTATCGCATGCCTCGATCGAGCCTGTGAGGTGATCCTCCAATGCACATTGCGGCAACCTCCTTTTGCTTAAACTGTAAAGGCTCAGCTCTTTGGTATCTTTCCTCATAACTCATTCCCTGTAGTCCTGGAATCAGCCTAGTTGCTCTTCTCTGGACTTTTTCTAGTGCTGCTATGTCTTTATGGAGACCAAAACTGCACACGGGACTCCAGATGAGGCCTCACCAGTGTGTTATAAAAGCTTGAGCAGAACCTCCTGGGACTTGTACTCCACACCTCAAGGTGCTATATAACCTGACATTCTGTTAGCCTTCTCAATGGCCTGGAGGCTGACAGTGATGGATCTTCAATGGTTCAGATGAAAATGGTGACATGTGTCGCGGTCTCCTGGCATCACCTTCGCTCTGTTCTCTGGTCCAGTGGACAAGCCATATTTATTTTAAAATTACACATGGGGCTTTGGGGCGTGTCATATTACATACGTTTGATTGGCTGGCTGTCCATATGATGGATGACTTCGTTTTTGATCTTTTTGCGTATCTCCATTCTCAGGTTATGCTGTTTTGGGGCGACCTTCGATGTAGCGATTGGTATTATTTATAAGATCCTTTCACTGCTGTAGAGATGAATGTGGTGACACGTATCGCGATCTCCTCTTCTAACGTCACCTTCACTCTCTTCTCTGGTCCAGTGGACAAGCCATATTTATGATAAAATTCCATGTAGGGCTTTGGGACATGTGATATTATACACGTTTGATTTGGCTGGCTGTCTCTATGATGGATGACTTAGTTTTCGATCTTTTTACACATCTTCGTCCCCAGATTATAAAATAATCAATACGGCCTGAGGCGTTGCAGCCATTTCCTGGTCTTCTGTTTGGTTTACACAGATGTTTGAAGATGATAGGTTACTGGTACAATTCAGGAAGAGAAGATGCTTTGATGTTAATCGCCAATATAAAATTAAGTTCATCTTGTTTTTGTGAACAAAATATAATGAAAATATAAGCATCTGTTCTTCAAAAAATGGCAGATGTGGCACTGCAGGACAACAGCCTAAGTGTTTTTGTGTGTTTTTATTTTATTTTATTTTATGGTGTACTCTATGCATTGTGGGTGCTGACTGTGCAGGAGCGTGCAGTTTGTTGCTCCTAGCTGGGCTTCACAGGAAATTGGGCTTTCTTTTTCCTTCGGTTTCTAGTGTAGAACTTGTTCATTTGAATTATTCATGGTATTACGATGAGGGGGCGGCATGGTGGCGCAGTGGGTAGCGCTGCTGCCTCGCAGTTGGGAGACCTGGGGACCTGGGTTCACTTCCCAGGTCCTCCCTGCATGGAGTTTTCATGTTCTCCCCGTGTCTGCGTGGGTTTCCTCCAGGCGCTCTGGTTTCCTCCCACAGTCCAAAGACATGCAGGTTAGATGGACTGGCTAATTCTAAATTGGCCCTAGTGTGTGCTTGGTGTGTGCTTGGTGCTTGTGTGTGTCCTGCGTGGGTTGGCACCCTGCCTGGGATTGGTTCCTGCCTTGTGCCCTGTGTTGGCTGGGATTGGCTCCAGCAGACCCCCGTGACCCTGTGTTCGGATTCAACGGGTTGGATAATGGATGGATGGATGGATTACGATGAGGAGGCACTCATCACAACATAAAATCAAAACTAATGCACTGGCAAGGATGCCAGTGCTGATGTTGTCTTAGAGCAGCAGTTCTCAAACTTCTTTAAAATTGCTTGCATGGCAGTCCCTTTAAAAATTGTTCGATGGCTCGCGGACCCTTTTATTAAAAATTAAAAAATCAATACTATTTCAAGAAAATTGGCGCACCAAATACTTTGCACAAGGATGCCACATACCCACTGTGTGGCACTGCATAGGTACAGGCTGCTGTGAATAAAACATTTTTTGACAAACAATTATTTATTCAGAAAATATTACGTACATCTTAGTTATTAAATTTAAGTTAAAATTTTAATGGGATGGATGCATCTGCTTTGCCTTAACCATTTGCGTTGAGCAGGAAATTTCACAACTTAAAAACACGAAAAATGTAAAATATGTTGTTTGTTGATTATCTGTATCCACCTTTAGCACTCTTATTTGCTTCTAAAATATACAAAAACTGTTCGAGTGTTTTGATTCTACGAAAGAATCGGTAATTTTTGATTATGATAAAAATAATAAGGGCTGGTTTGTACCGAGCGATAACGATGGGAAAACAATACGGTGGCAGCAAATAACGGAACAGCGAATTAGTGGTCGGGTCTAGATGGTGGGGGTAACGACGGAACTCAGTCACTTACTTCCCCTCGGATGGTAAAAGTTAATAATTATAAAAATATAAATAGTATAAATATGTAATCATTTCTCACGGTCCCACCGAAACCGCTTCGGACCCCAGTTTGAGAACCGCTGTCTTAGAGAAACTCCCATAATTCGATGACCGGTTTGGTTTGAACAAGTCTTGGATTTTCCACCTGTGCCTTTGACTAGAACTCTCTTGTTTCTTTTTTTTTTTCCAGTTAAACTATCTGTTTTTGAAGAGATGCGTCGAGAACTACCCTTTAATCCCTGTCAGTCCTGAATGGCTGGACTCGGTGCTCTCCCGGATTCCTGGTCGCTTGAGAGAAGGAAAAGAGAAGCAGAACCTGATCCAAAATCTGTTCCAGGAAGTTGCAGAAAATTTTGAAAATGGCATGAAGACCTGTCTAGGTAGGTTCTGGAGAAAACATGGAGTGTGTGTGTGAGCTCTGTAGCTTCCGCCTTTTCTTCCAGCGTGACAATGCAATTCGGACAATAATGAAATGTAGTTGGTGTAGTTGCTAGGAATGGCCAATGTTATGCAGCTTTCAGATTGTGAATTTACTGTAACAACAACAACAACATTTATTTATATAGCACATTTTCATACAAAAAGTAGCTCAAAGTGCTTTACATAACGAAGAAAAGAAGAATAAAAGACAAATAAGAAATTAAAATAAGACAACATTAGTTAACATAGAAAGGAGTAAGGTCCGATGGCCAGGGTGGACAGAAAAAACAAAAAAAAACTCCAGAAGGCTGGAGAAAAAAATAAAATCTGTAGGGGTTCCAGGCCACGAGACCGCCCAGTCCCCTTTGGGCATTCTACCTAACATAAATGAAAAAGTCCTTTTTGTAGTTAGGGTTCTCACGGAGTCACTTGATGCTGATGGTTATACAGACTTCTGGCTTTTAATCCATCCATCATTGTTGGAACATCATGGTGCTTTGGGTAGATGGTGGTGGCACAAGCCACCACCAATAGGACACCGGACAAGAAAACAGAAGAGAGAGTAGGGGTTAGTACAAATTTTGAATGAATAGTTATTATAATGAATTGGATATACAGAGTGTCAGGATTAAATTACAGTGAAGTTATGAGAAGGCCATGTTAAAGTAATGTGTTTTCAGTAGTTTTTTAAAGTGCTCCACTGTATTAGCCTGACGAATTCCTACTGGCAGGCTATTCCAGATTTTAGGTGCATAACAGCAGAAGGCCGCCCGCCTCACCACTTCTTTTAAGTTTTGCTCTTGGAATTCTAAGGAGACACTCAGTTGAGGATCTGAGGTTGCGATTTGGAATATAAGGTGTCAGACATTCCGATATATAAGACGGGGCGAGATTATTTAAAGCTTTATAAACCATAAGCAGAATTTTAAAGTCAATTCTGAATGACACAGGTAACCAGTGTAGTGACATCAAAACTGGAGAAATGTGTTCGGATTTTCTTTTCCTGGTAAGGATTCTAGCAGCTGCATTCTGCACTAACTGCAAACGATTGATGTCTTTTTTGGGTAGTCCTGAGAGGAGTGCATTACAGTAATCTAGCCGACTAAAGACAAACGCATGAACTAATTTCTCTGCATCTTTCGATGATATAAGAGGTCTAACTTTTGCTATGTTCCTTAGGTGAAAAAATGCTGTCCTAGTGATTTTATTAATATGCGATTTAAAATTCAGATTACAATCAACGGTTACCCCTAAGCTTTTTACCTCCGATTTGACTTTTAATCCTAATGCATCCAGTTTATTTCTAATAGCCTCATTGTATCCATTATTGCCAATCACTAAGATTTCGTTTTTTTCTTTATTTAATTTGAGAAAGTTACTATTCATCCATTCTGAGATACAGTATACTGTATATACTAGAGACAGAGTTTTGTAGTCTGGAATAATTTGCGTTGCTTTTTCCTCCTCACTATGGCCATCGTTTTATGAACTGCAGTGAGCAGTGCCCTTGTGAAGCCTGATATTAAAGGTCTGGAGTCTGAAGTGTCAAACCTGCCTGAGGAAGACCCAGAGTGAGTATGATGGGCTTATGTCCTTGATGCTGCATCGTGTTCACGATTCTATGTAAAATGTACAGTACATGCACAATTGTACAGTCCCCTGTAAGCCTTGCCAAAAACCAGCAGATACCTTTACCCCCTAGATGGACCTGTGTCACCAAGGTGTCTCCTGCTATAAGCTAAATACCTGAAGTTCTATTTATCTCAGTTTGTCATTAATTCTTTAATCCTCTCAGATTTGTCTGTTTCTGTGAGCGCTACTATTGTACAAGCCAACCTGGCACAAAACCACCCTGATTCAACAACCGGTTATCTTCACCTAGGGCTTTTACCTCTAAACAGGCCTCCCTCTTGCTGTTCAGGGCCCACTATTGACAGCAGCCATGCCACCTGCACTTCACCACAGGTCATCCACCTGAAGCTAAGCGTGGTCAGGCCCGGCCAGTACTTGGATGAGAGGCCATCTAGGAAAAGTTTGGGTGACTGCTGAAGAGATGTTGGTGAGGCCAGCATGGCGGCTCTTAAACCCTGTGGTCTGAATGTGCCCCCAGTGCATTAGCAGGGACACACCGTGCTGTAAAAATGGTGCAGTCCTTCAGATGAGATATAAACCTGAGGTCCTAATTCCCTGTGGTCATAAAAGATCCCTGGACATCTTTCGTAAAGAGTAGGGTGCACCCCAATGTTCACCTCGGCTTGGTCATTCTGGCCCCCTAATCATCCCCTGTCTCTAATTGGCTATCCCTCTAACCACTTCACCACCTGATAGCTCATGTGTGGTGAGTGTTTGGGCGCAAAAATGGCTGCCGTCGCTTCATCCAGGTGGGTGCTGCACATTGCTGGTGGCTGATGTGGCTCCACACTCCCTATGAAAAGTACTTTGAGTAGTGAGATAAGCAATATATAAATGGAAAGAATTACTATTGATAATGATATTTGATTTCCTAGATTTTGCTTCCTTACTCAGCAGCTTTCTGCATTTCATTGTTTAAACTTTTTGGCATTGACTGTGTAAGTTTAGTCAGTTTTCAAATGTGAGCACCTTGTGTGATCCCAATTTTTCAACTCCAGGTCTTTAGGTCTTTTCTTCTTAGTCATACTATGCATGTTAGTTATTTTATTTATGAATGTTTCTTTTATAGAGGACTCGATTTTGCTGTTCCTTGGCATGACACGTTTATAAGCTGCAGAGAAGAGATGAGGACAAATCTGCACATTCTCCACCCAGCCATGAGGATGATTCTGGACATGGGCTACATGACCTTCTCCAAGATGTTGCTGGTGGACGTGTCCAGTTACAGGTGATTCTGAGGCCTTCTCTTAGAATTGTTTGTAACGGGGAGATTCCGCCTGGTCAAGCTTAGGTGTGTTGTGTGCCAGTTCTGTGACCGTCTTCAAGGAGTTGCTTGTTCCTTATCCTGCACTTCAGAACAGGTAACCCACCTGAAGCAAAGCATGTCTGGGGGCCTGGCTGGTACTTGAATGGGAGACCAACCAGGAAAAGCTTGGGTTGCTGTTTGGAAGAGGTTGTTGGGGAGGATAGCAGGGGGCGCTTATCCTGTGGTCTGAATGTGGAACCCAGTGCCCCCCAGTGCAGTGATGGTGGACACTGTGCTGTAAAAATGGCTCCGTCCTTCGAAGGAGATGTAAAACCAAGGACTTGACTCTCTGTGGTCATTAAAGATCCTTTGTAAGTGGAGTAGGGTGTATCCGGATGTCCTGGCTAAACTGCCCACCATGGCCTAATTATTTTGGTCCCCTAGTCATCCCCTGTCTCTATTTGGCTAACTATCTCACCTCTTTATCAGCTGTGGTACCGACGCCCAGGAGGAGTGGAGGAGGGCTTGTGCCTCCTCCAGGACACGAGGGGGCGTCCTCCCTGGTTGTATTGGGGGCCACGGGTTCAGAGCTTGGAAGCTCTACCCTGTAGGGGCCCGTGGCCCCTCCCAGGAGGTGCCCCAATGCCTTGGGAGTGTTGGCCCTCAGTACTTCTGCCACACCGGGAAGTACTGGGGGGAAGAGACTTGAAGACACCCGGTGGACTTCCGGCTTCACCATGGGAGCTTCCGCCACACAGGGGTGTGGCTATGAGCCCTCAGGATCCACCTGGAGTCCTTCCGGGGGGAATAAAACGGGCCACCTCCCTCCAGTCAGGAGCGAGAGTCAGGTGGAAGAGGACGAAGCTTGGTGGAGAGGAATGGAGGCGGACCAGAGACTGAGAAAGGCATTGTGCGTGTGGCCAGGACTTGAGGGGTGATTGGTGCTGAGGCACTGGGTATGTGCACTATATATTGTATAAATAAAAACGTGTGTGGTAAAACCATCATGTCTGCCTGTCTGTGTCCGGGCTGTTCCCCACACAGCTAACGCCTCGTTTGTGGTGAGAGTACAGGAGCAAAAATGGCTGCCGTCGCATCATGAGTGGTGGTTGGAATGACTTCCCTGTCCCTATGAAAAGTGCTTTGAGTATTAAGAAAAGCATTATATAAATGTAAAGAGTTATTATTATTATTATTAGACACTCCATGTCAAAATAATTCAGTTATCACCATTTGTAAGTGTATTTTTTTTTTATCTTTCAATGCATATTTCATACATTTGTAGAGTTGTTACATTTTCTGGTGGATACAGAATTAAGAGTGCACTATATTTACTGAAGAAAATCTTCTTTGTTTTTGCCCCCAGGAGTCAGGGGCCAGTGGAGTGTGAATCCCTGAAGAATGATGTGGTTCTGCAGAGTGAAAAAATGGAAGAGAAGATCATGAATTCCTGGTACCCGAAAGTGATTCATCTGCTCACCGAGAAAGACACGTTAAAAGAAATCAAACAAGACCGACTCGAATCTTTTTTGAACTGCGCCTCCGCTCTGCTGTCCAATCAGGTATGGAGCGCCATTCTCTGTTAGGCAGGTTAAACGCTTTTTTAGTTTCTCGTATAGGGAAAGTAATGTAATCGCCCAAAGATTCGATGTCGAGATTTTGATGGATTCATCAAAATCTCGACATTTTAGACCTCCCGAAGTCCGAAAAATACCTTTTTTGGAATTATGCCTGTCTATGTGTGTAAACACTTGAGTACGCTTTCACTTTGGTCAACCAAATTTTACATACAAGTATTAGGCACAATATGAAGATTTCTATCAACTTTTGAGTTATTTCCACGTACTGGAAGTAGTACTTTACCTTTTATTCATGCAGCTGCAGAGTCCGATTTGTTCAACTTTACTTTTATAATAATTATTCAATATATTTTTAATTTTACTGGACTTGTTGTTGATGGTTCTTTACTGTACATAATCAATCCATTATCCAACCCGCTATATCCTAACTACAGGGTCACGGGGGTCTGCTGGAGCCAATCCCAGCCAACACAGGGTGCAAGGCAGGAAACAAACCCCGGGCAGGGTGCCAGCCCACCGCAGGGCACACACACCAAGCACACACTAGGTTACAATATAGAATCGCCAATCCACCTAACCTGCATGTCTTTGGACTGTGGGAGGAAACCGAAGTGCCCGGAGGAAACCCACGCAGACACGGGGAGAACATGTAAACTCCACGCTGGGAGGACCCGTGAAGCCTAACTGCGAGGTAGCAACGCTGCCCACTGTGCCACCGTGCCGCCCTACTGTACATAATATAAAGATATAATAATTGTCTTGTGCTTTACTACTCAAATACCCATCCCCATATCTGAGCATATGCGAAAGTCGAGGGGAGACCACTCCCGATTATTTTTTCATGCTGTATTTGTAATTCTGGAGGTGTGCCTAGTAAATGTAAGTGAATTGGATTAACAAATGTGCCATCTTGCCAGGTTTCTGAGGGGGTGTCACTTGTGTTCTGTGTACAGAGAGTGAGCGGCTGTGCTCCTGCTGAGTTTTGTGTTTTCACCTCGCTTGTAGATCCGATCTCTAACTGATTCCATCTTTTCACAGCTTCCGCCGTTGAGCCCATTGCTAGCTTGAAGGCACCAATGTTTATTTCTTATACTAAATAACAGTTTTCTGATCACTTGAGTCCTTATGTATCGAATCTTGCAGATAAATCATTCTTTAACAGTATACAGGTAAACTGTGTTTGTACTCTTCTGTTTTGCAGTTAAAAGCCCTCATTGTAAAAACCGTTGAGGCCTACGTGAATCTGTTCGAGCCTTTAAATCTCGACGAGGTGCCGCTGTTTAAAATGCAGCTGACCTTCGATGACGAGAAGATGGAGTTCTACCCAAGCCTGCAAGATTTAGAAGAAACGGTGTTGTTCGTGTTACGCCGCATCACAAACACAATGCAGGTGCGTATGCTTGGACTTCATTGATGCATTGCGGTTCTTGTGCTGACGACAGAATAAGAATAAAGAAATTCTTCGAATCTCCTCATGTGAATTGTGAAAGCCTTGTTTAGCTCCAGGTCTGCAGGGATAACTGGGCTATCCTTCTGTCTTTCGCAGTTTTAAGGGTTGAGAGGTCTGGAGTCGGTGGAGACCTTAAGACCCTTAGGCTTCACCCTGCACTTACAGACTTCTGGTCGTACCACCTGTTGTTGAGACTGTTTGGGTCCCTGTTGCAGGCCTTTGTCTCACTGCCTTGGGTTTAACCTCCCTAACCTGATTCAGGCCACAAAAATGTAAGAATCTGGACCAGTGTCTCTCAGCCTTTCTGGTGTTGGAACCCACTTTTTTCCCTTGTAAATGGTTTCATAAGCCCACCAAGGGGATCACCTGAGCAGGTGGAGGGCCTCCTTGGTGAACTGAGATGTTTTTTCCAGGCACAATTGTTGGGTCCACTGCCACGACCCACCGGTGGTAGCACACGACCGACCCAGTGGTTGAGAAACGCTGATCAAGACCAAATTAATAATATTAAAAATACAAAGATTAAATGCAAAATACAGGACGATTCTAGTGTGCATGGCCCCGGGTTACGATGTATTACTGTCTTAATAATGAAGCAATCCAGACAAAATAAAGATCAACACTGAACGTTTTTGACTTGTTTGTGAATGAAGTGGATGACCGTGAGATCATCCATCCATCCATTTTCCAACCCGCTGAATCCGAACACAGGGTCACGGGGGTCTGCTGGAGCCAATCCCAGCCAACACAGGGCACAAGGCAGGAACCAATCCCGGGCAGGGTGCCAACCCACTGCAGGACACACACAAACACACCATGCACACACTAGGGCCAATTTAGAATCGCCAATCCACCTAACCTGCATGTCTTTGGACTGTGGGAGGAAACCCACGCAGACACGGGGAGAACATGCAAACTCCACGCAGGGAGGACCCGGGAAGCGAACCCGGGTCTCCTAACTGCGAGGCAGCAGCGCTACCACTGCACCACCGTGCTGCCCACCGTGAGATCAGTGAAGGTTATTTCCAGCAAGATGGAGCAACCTGACAAATGTCAGCTCGTAGCATGGCACAAACTGAATCGTGTTTTGGCAATTGGGTCATTTCAAAGAGACTATGGCCACCTTGATCCCCGGACGTGTCACCTTTGGATTACTTCCTTTGGGGAGCGCGGAGAGGAAAAGTGTGCAAGAACAAGCCTTGTACACTGGAACAATCGAAAAAGAAATTGGTGCCATCAGCCCTACAATGCTTGCAGATACCCCTTTTCCAATATGGAGCGTCATGTCGATCTGTGTTTGTAAGAAGAAGGCGACCATTTCCAACACCGAATGTGATTGGATCGTTGACACACCTATCAAGGAATGCACTGTATATGTATTTAATTTCTATCGCTTCATTATTATGTGAGTAACACATTTAACTCTTTGGGGGGGGGGAGGGGATGGCCTGCTCATTAGAATCTCCCTGAATAAATAATAATATTCTTACAACAGTTCAATACAGATGAGCCAGGTTCAGACCTTCCTTTGTATCTTCAGGATGGTTTGTCTATCGTTTTAAAAGTAATTCTCCTTAAATCAAATGGTTCCAGTCCTCCTCCTTTTCACTTTATCTTCTGTCGCACCCTGGACTTTCCCTTCTGAGGTGGTATAATATTTGAAATAAGCTGTTTTCTTTTTATATTTAACAACCTATTATGCATATCATTAAAATATGCATTTCTTTATATATTATATATATATACAGTACTGTGCATTTTGTAAATTGATAACAATAAACAAAGTGAGCGAACAAAAGAAAAATCTAAATCAAATCAATATTTGGTGTTCCTACCTTTTGTCTTCAAACCAGCATCAATTCTTATCGGTCCACTTGCACAAAGTCAGGGATTTTGTAGGATTCTAGTCAGGTGTCTGATCAACCAATTCTACCAAACAGGTGCTAATGACCATCAATGTCACACGTAGGTTGAAACACAGTCATGAACTGAAACAGAAACAGCTGTGTAGGAGGCTTCAAACTGGGTGAGGAACAGCCAAACTCTGCTACCAAGGTGAGGTTGTGGAAGACAGTTTCATGTCATGGCAAGATTGAGCACAGCAACAAGACACAAGGTAGTTCTACTGCATCAGCAAGGTCTCTCCCAGACAAAGATTTCAAAGCAGACTGGGGTTTCAAGATGTGCTGTTCAAGCTCTTTTGAAGAAGCACAAAGAAACGGGCAACGTTGAGGATCGTAGACGCAGTGGTCGGCCAAGGAAACTTAGTGCAGCAGATGAAAGACACATCAAGCTTATTACCCTTCGAAATCAGAAGATGTCCAGCAGTGCCATCAGCTCAGAATTGGCAGAAACCAGTGGGACCCAGGTACACCCATCTACTGTCCGGAGAAGTCTGGCCAGAAGTGGTCGTCATGGAAGAGTTGTAGCCAAAAAGCCATACCTCCGACATGGAAACAAGGCCAAGCAACTCAAGTATGCACGAAAACATAGGAACTGGGGTTGAGAGAAATGGCAGCAGGTGCTCTGGACTGATGGGTCAAAATTTGAAATATTTGGCTGTAGCAGAAGGCAGTTTCTTCGTCGAAGGGCTGGAGAGCGGTACAATAATGAGTGTCTGCAGGCAACAGTGAAGCATGGTAAAGGTTCCTTGAACGTTTGGGGCTGCATTTCTGCAAATGGAGTTGGAGATTTGGTCAGGATTAATGGTGTTCTCAATGCTGAGAAATACAGGCAGATACTTATCCATCATGCAGTACATTCAGGGAGGCGTATGATTGGCCCCAAATTTATTCTGCAGCAGGACAACGACCCCAAACATACAGCCAAAGTCATTAAGAACTATCTTCTCCGTAAAGAACAAGAAGTCCTGGAAGTGATGGTATGGCCCCCACAGAGCCCTGATCTCAACTTCATCAAGTGTGTCTGGGATTACATGAAGAGACAGAAGGATGTGAGGAAGCCTACATCCACAGAAGATCTGGGGTTAGTTCTCCAAGATGTTTGGAACAACCTACCAGCCGAGTTCCTTCAAAAACTGTGTGCAAGTGTACCTAGAAGAATTGATGCTGTTTTGAAGGCAAAGGGTGGTCACACCAAATATTGATTTGATTTAGATTTCTCTTTAGTTCATTCACTGCATTTTGTTGATTGATGACAATAAATGATTAACACTTCCATTTTGGAAAGCATTCTTTGTTTACAGCAGTTTTTCACACCTGCCTAAAACTTTTGCACAGTACTGTATGTGTGTGTGTGTGTGTGTGTGTGTGTGTGTGTGTGTGTGTGTATATATATAATATATATTCATATATATTCATGACATTAGTAGTCTGAGTCACAATCTGCTTCTCGCAACTGAAGAGGGCACCGTGGCGGATGTTTGCCGACTTGCAGACCAACCACAAGCGTTACCTGAGAGGTAACCACCCATACAATTAGATTGTTGCTTTTGAAATTAAAGTTATCTCTGTTCCGAGTGTTAACTGGATGATAACATACAGTACATATAAGACAAACACATTACTGAGTCTTCATTGTTTGTTTAATTTATTTTTATTTTTAAAGTTGTGTTTTTTTTTTTTTTTTAAATTATATTTTTCTCAATTACAAAAAAAAAAAACACTTTAGTTTCCTCCCGGGCAATGCTGGGTATTTCAGCTAGTAGTTGCTATTTACTTATTTCTAATTACATGTATCATAAGCTTCACACTTTTATCCAAAAAGCACTGTTATGCATATTAAGTATTTTAAAGCAAGTGAGTAACAAAACAGTTAATTTTTTTCTTAAAAGCTATGCAGGAAGCTGAAAATCTGCTTAGTTCAAGATTTTAAGCAAATCTTATCAAGAAAGTAGTAACCCAGATCCAATTTTTTTTTTTTTTTTTTACTTCCTCAGAAAGTTCAAACTGTGACATCTTGGCTTTCAGAAGGAAATGCCATTGAAGTCCTGGATGCCAAGCTTGACAATGACATCTTGAATTGGGCCTTGTCAACTTTAAGCAGCTCGGTCAAAAAGAACGTCAAGGGTCCGAGCGAACACCTGAAGAGCTACGGCAAGTTACTCTGACTTTCACTGTTTGTTTGCCCCCTCAGCCATCTGTAATGCTCCCCATCTCTGAAGTCTGTATGCCCTGCTGTCCTAAAGTGTGGCCATAGCTGAGATTTTATGTGATTAAACAATAGGGTCTTCATCGCATAATCAAAGTACGATAAAAATGAGCAAACAATGAGAAGGATAAGTAGCAAATTCAAATGGGGAGAGGCCAGCTGTGTATCTTTTATCCGATGTTAATTTATTTCATTGAGTTAGCTGCTATTTCCAACTGTTACTTTTTCTAAACTGTTCCTCACTTGTCCCCATTGTCAAGCTTGCGTTTGTTCTGAAAATATGCTGATACATATAGATTTATAAGTTACTATATAATAGATATGTAAGGCACTATATGATAGATAGATAGATAGATAAGGCACTATATAATACATAGATGGATAAAGTGCTATATAGCAGATACAGGTACTATAGCAGGTACTATACAACAGATAGAGGGATAGATAGATAGATAGATAGATAAGGCAGTATGCATCTGTATTAGGAATTTGTCATTTTTCACATACTCCAGCTTACTCTCCAAAGAGTTTTGGGGTCAGAGTGCAGGGTCAGCTATTTGTACAGCACACCTGGAGCAATTTCAGGCTAAGGGCCTTGCTGAAGTGCCCAATGGAGTAACATTCTGTTTGTCAATGCCAGGATTCAAACTGGCAACCACTGAGTTATCAGCCCAGATCCATTAGCCACAGAGCCACCATAGATAGATAGATAGATAAAGTACTATAATACACATATAGATAAAGTATAGTGCCTCATCTGTTTATCTATTGTCTAGTGCAACAGTTACATAGATAGATAAACTACTATATAATACACAGATAAGGCATATACAATAATTAGATAGATAAATAAGGCACTTTACAACAGTTACATAGATAGATAAACTACTATATAATACACAGATAAGGCACTATATAATAATTAGATAGATATAAGGCACTATAAAACAGTTACATAGATAGATTAACTACTGTATAATACACAGATAAGGCACTATACAATACTTAGATAGATAAATAAGGCACTTTACAACAGTTACATATATAGATTAACTACTATATAATATACAGATAAGGAACTATACAATAATTAGATAGATAAACTACTATATAATACATGATAAGGAACTATACAATAATTAGATAGATAAACTACTATATAATACACAGATAAGGCACTATACAATACTTAGATAGATAAATAAGGCACTTTACAACAGTTACATATATAGATTAACTACTATATAATACACAGATAAGGAACTATACAATAATTAGATAGATATAAGGCACTATAAAACAGTTACATACATAGTGCCTTATCTGTGTATTATATAGTAGTTAATCTATCTAATAGATAGATAAGGCACTATACAATAATTAGATAGATATAAGGCACTATAAAACAGTTACATAGATAGATTAACTACTATATAATACACAGATAAGGCACTATACAATAATTAGATAGATATAAGGCACTATAAAACAGTTACATAGATAGATTAATTACTATATACTACACAGATAAGGCACTATCTAATAGATAGATAAGGAACTATGTAAGAGTTACATAGATAGATAAGGTACTATATAATAGATCTGAAATACACTATCTATGTAATAGAGAAACAGATGTGAAAGCCTCTATATAATAGACAGATCTATTATATTGTCCCAAGGTTAAATTAAGTTTTCCAGAAGCTCAAAAAAATAAATAACTAATTAAATCTAATAAAACCAAACAACAATTCCCCTAAGCACACATAACATCTCCTGGAATGGATAACCAAGAGCTGCTGGTGTCACTAACGTACTGGCTTGCAGGTGGCAGTAAGATGAGGTCAGGCCTGGTCAGATTAGCACCACAGGTTTCTGTTTTAAGTCCTTCGTATTTGTGTAGAGCAGGTTCAGCTTGTAGTGT
Organism: Erpetoichthys calabaricus; assembly: GCF_900747795.2. NCBI lineage: Eukaryota > Metazoa > Chordata > Cladistia > Polypteriformes > Polypteridae > Erpetoichthys > Erpetoichthys calabaricus. Next base: position 75,140,531 of record NC_041411.2, on the reverse strand, counting down.
CCACAAATGCTTCCTGCCCAACAGACACTTGATTCCTTGTTTCAAGTCGCCAGTATTCAGAATGATTCATCACTAAGATGTTAGTAAAGTGTAAATCATTTTCTGTTGCTGGATGATGTAACTTCTCTCCCTGGGCTGTAAGAGGATGGATTCAGTCCGCATTTCAATGTCCTGATTGCACATTTTAGTTTTTCTTGTACTCTGTTCCCTTTTCCATCATTGCACGTTCACAAAATTCTCCAGTCCCCTTCCTACTTTATCCACTCAGTCTGATGAAACCCGTCCAACATAAAAAAGTGTTTCGGAAATAAGAGTACATCCACAGTACCTGAACTTGCCGAAACTCTCTATGAGATGTAACACTTCTATTTCTTTCATATAAGTTGTTAGAACATTTCTATTATGATAAAGGAGACACAGTTACATGGGTTAATGGTTATGTCCTAGAATTTAAACATTGCATTTCTTTGAATAAATGATACACGACTGCTTCCACTGCGTCTCAGTTAACAAAGTCACTTATAGAGGGCTGGCCCTGCCCTTCAGATTGTGGTGCCAGTCCTCGCGTGTCATTTAGATTTTCTTTATCAACAGACTACCTCCTTATTTCAAAATGACACCACGACTCTCATTAACAATCATTACGTTGTCCAAATATTAAAAGTGTATTTAAGACTGAAGCTGGGAATCACTTCTTTATGCAAAGAGTTGTGGGAGTCTGGAGCAAACTACCGAGACATGCAGTTGAAGCAGAAACCCTGACAACCTTCAAGATGGATTTGAATGAGAGACTGGGGACAGCTGAGCTATGAGCTAAAGAAACAGGCTTGATGGACTGAATGGTCTCCTCTCGTTTGTCAAATTTCTCATGTTCTAAGTGTCCTGTTCATTTACTGCTCTAATATTTAGTTCACTTCCCAGCTAAAGAAACTTACTGGGGGCTCAGTTCTTCAGGTGGTCAAATTGGGCTTGGATAGTATTGCCACCCCAACCCTCCAGCTAAAGCCTGTGAGTTCTTGCGATGCAAAGCTTACCAGCCTTCACCCTACCAAATAACCCTTCCTAGTACAGTATTTGCTAAATTTATTTCTTTTCTTTTTTCTTCCTACAGTGAATAGATATGATTGGCTAGTAAACGGCACTGCTCTGAATCGCGTTGAAAAATTTTTAGCAGAGAATCGCACATTTGACGAATGCACCAAGGTAAGTTGGTAAAAGGTAAAGAGTTGAGGTTCTTTATGGTGCATCTGTGTTAACATGTTGGCCATGCCACCTGCACTTCAGAAGAGGTCACCCACCTGAAGCTAAGCACGTTCAGGGGTCCAGGGATTACTTGGATGGGAGACCATCTAGCAAAATCTTGGGTCAATGCTGGAAGAAGTGTTGATGAGGCTCTGTGGTCCGAATGTGGATCCCAATGCCCCCGTACGCTGACAGGGGCACTATGCTGTAAAAATGGCAGCGTCCCTTTGGATGAGAAGTAAAACCGAGGTCCTAACTCTATGTGGACATAAAGGATCCCTGAGCATCCTTCATAAAAGTAGAGTTTATCCCAATGTCTTGGCTAAATTGCCCACCACAATGTAGTCATTCCGGCCCCTGTGGACACTAGAGGGTGCTCATGCCACCCCAGACCTGACACAGACAGACGTGGGCACAAGTTCAGCACCCACCTTTTTTATTCTTCCATGTGGGAAACGCTTTCCCTCATTTCCCACCTTCACAGCACAGTTCATAGCACAAATACAGTGCACAAAGCACGCTTCTCTTCTTCTTTTCTTTCTCTCTCTCGTCTTCTCTTCTGTCATCTTCCACTCCTCCTAGCGGGCTTTGTCCTTTGCCTCCCAACTCTGGCCCCTTTTAATAGGGCACCTGGAAGTGCTCCAGGTGTCCCAACGACCTTCTTCCGGCAGCACTTCTGGGTGTGGAGGAAATGCTGCCACACAGGGCTCAACAGTTCCTGCAGCGCCCCCTGGCAACACCCATGGAACCCAGCAGGGCTGCTCCAATCTCCAACTGCCAAGGAGCCCTGTGGGAGTCTGAGGCACCACTGCAACCCAGGGGGGCTGCCACCTAGCACTCTGGGGGGATGTAATGCCCTGAATAAGCTCTCTCCCCCTGTACTTCCACTCTCAAGGCGTCCCGGCTGGGTAAGGGCCCCGGTCATCCACCACACCCCCTAATCATCCCCTGTCCCTAACTTGCTCTCTCTCTCTCTCTCACTTTTTTTGGACAATGACAATTTTTGGGTTCTGTGAGTATTATCTTTATTTAAACAGAATAAGGAAAATGCCTGACCTAAATATTAGGCCATGGCCATTTCAGAAAGTGCGGCTTTTGATTTTTTTTTTTTGTTGTGTGTCTCTTGACTGTATGGATGCTGTGAGCCACCTAATTGTGCATTCTGTTTGGTCTTCCTTTGTAGTTTATTGAAGAGTTTCACGTGCTGGCCAAAGAAATCTCAAGCCTGCCCACACTGGCAATTTTTGAAATTATTCACTTGAACTGTGACGACCTGAAACAGGGCCTGGCGCAAAAGGCCAACAGCTTCGCCAACACCCTGTTACAGATGCTTGTCACACGATTCCGAACAGAAAATGAAAAGTAAGTTTCCATTTGTGAGGTGCTACATAACTGAAGGAGGCGAATGATTTTAAAGCTTGTCCGTGTTTAAACGATAAGCGAATATTTGACATTCGGTGTATTATGTGCCGGGCTTGACCGAGATGCTACTTGTTCTGTTGTGGTCTTTTTGTTTTTCTTTCTTCAGCATTTGTAATTGCTATGAAACAATCAAAGAAAAAATCCTGAAGCAACCAGATTCAACTGAAGAAATGATGGAAATAATCGCTTATGTGGATCGTGTGAAACGTGTTGACATTCGAGCGCTCAATGAGAGGATAACGGTAAGTCCGCTTGAAGGTCAGCCTAGACAAAGGTGCTGTTCATACGTTTAAAATGAAGTCCTCATAGGATCCCCCCAGAGTTGCTGGATGTCATGGCCGGCCTGTACACTGGTACTGTGAGTGTTGTGCAGAGTGGAGTCAGAACCTCTGTGTTTTTCCCAGTTGATTCTGGGGTTCATCAGGGGTGTGTTTTTGCTCCTACTCTGTTCAGTGCTTGTATGGACTGTGTGTTGGGCAGGTCGTGGGGTCCAGCAGCTGTGGGGCATCTGTTGGTGAAGAAAGATTCACTGATCTTGACTTTGCTGACGATGCTGTGATCTCCATGGAGTCAATGGAGGCTCTGATTAGTGCGCTCGAGAGACTGAGCGAGGAGTCTGAGGGTCTGGGCTTGCGAGGGTCCTGATAAAAACCAACAGCCAGGACTTTAATGACCTCTTGGGCACAGAAGTGTGTCTGTCTGCGGAGGGAGTGTCGACCTCATCGAGCGGTTTACTTACCACAGCAGTGACATTCATGTCTCTGGTGACTCTTCCTATGTAGTCAGTAGAGCATGGGGGGGCCATGAGGTCGCTGGAAAGGGGTGTGTGGTGCTCTCGATATCTCTGCAAAAGGACGAAGGTCCAATGAGTCCTTCTGCTTCCTGTCTTGTTATATAGTTGCAAGACATGGATGCTATCCAGTGACCTGAGACGAAGACTGGACTCCTTCAGTACTGTGTCTCTTCGGAGAATCCTTGGGTACTGCTGGTTTGAGTTTGTGTTGCTCATGGAGTCCTGAATTGTGTTGGAGCACTAGTTATGGCACTATAGCCATGTGACGTGATTTCCTCGAGGGTGACCTGGCTCACGGGACCTCAGTGTTGAGAGCCCAAGTGGCTGGACCAGGCCAAGTGGTCGCCCACGTAACATAGCGGCTGTGGAGCATCTATGGGTGAAGAAAGATTCACTGATCTTGACTTTGCTGACGATGCTGTAATGTTCGCGGAGTCAATGGAGGCTCTGATCGGTGCACTCGAGAGACTGAGCGAGGAGTCTGAGGGTATGGGCTTGCGAGGGTCCTGATAAAAACCAACAGCCAGGACTTTAATGACCTCTTGGGCACAGAAGAGTGTCTGTCTGCGGAGGGAGTGTCGACCTCGTCGAGCGGTTTACTTACCACAGCAGTGACATTCATGTCTCTGGTGACTCTTCCTATGTAGTCAGTAGAGCATGGGGGGGCCATGAGGTCACTGGAAAGGGGTGTGTGGTGCTCCCGATATCTCTGCAAAAGGACGAAGGTCCAATGAGTCCTTCTGCTTCCTGTCTTGTTATATAGTTGCAAGACATGGACGCTATCCAGTGACCTGAGATGAAGACTGGACTCCTTCAGTACTGTGTCTCTTCAGAGAATCCTTGGGTCCTGCTGGTTTGACTTTATGTTGTCTCTGGTGACTCTTCCTATGAAGTTAGTAGAGCATGGGGTGGGATTGTGCTCCCGATATCTCTGCAAAAAGATGAAGGTCCAAGACTTTAGAGTCCTTCTGCTTCCTGTCTTGTTATATAGTTGCAAGACATGGACGCTATCCAGTGGCCTGAGACAAAGACTGGACTCCTTTGGTACTGTGTCTCTTCGGAGAATCCTTGGGTACTGCTGGTTTGAGTTTGTGTTGCTCATGGAGTCCTGAATTGTGTTGGAGTGCTAGTTATGGCACTACGGCCATGTGACGTGATTTCCTCGAGGGTGACCTGGCTCACGGGACCTCAGTGTTGAGAGCCCAAGTGGCTAGACCAGGCCAAGGGGTTGCCCACGTAACATAGCGGCTGTGGAGCATCTATGGGTGAAGAAAGATTCACTGATCTTGACTTTGCTGACGATGCTGTGATCTCCATGGAGTCAATGGAGGCTCTGATCACGGCTCTCGAGAGACTGAGTGAGGAGCCCAAGTTTCTGGGCTTGCGAGTGTCCTGATCAAAATCAAGATGCCAAGCCTTTAATGACCTCTTGGGCACAGCCATCAGCAGTGTGTCTGTCTGCGTATAGAGTGCCCACCTTTTTGAGAAGGTTTACTTACCACGGCAGTGACATTCATGTCTCTGGTGACTCTTCCTATGAAGTCAGTAGAGCATGGTGGGGTCATGAGGTCGCTGGAAAGGGGAATGTGGCGCTCCCGATATCTCTGTATCTCTGTCTTGCTATATGGTTGCGACACACGGACACTATCCAGTGACCTGAGATGAAGACTGGACTCCTTCAGTACTGTATCTCTTCGGAGAATCCTTGGGTCCCTCTGGTTTGACTTTGTGTTGCTCACGGAGTTCCGAATGAGGCACATGACCTGCATTGTGAGGGAACGTCAGTTGCAGCACTACAGCCATGTGGCAGGATTCCCTGAGGGTGATTAGCTCACGGGACCCCAGTGTTGAGGGCCCAAGTGGCTGGACCAGGCCAAGGGGATGCCCACGTAACACCTGGCTGCGGAAGATAGATGGGTGGGATTGGACCGTATGTCTACCTCCTGGTGGGGGGGGGGGGGGGGGGGGGGGTTGCCAACCAGGACCCCGAGCTGTTTCATCATGTGGTGGGTGTGGCAACACGCTGTACCAGTGCATGCTCCCCAACCTGACCTGACCTCATGTGGGACTTGCTTCTACAAGTCAGTTTTGGTACAATTCACGGCGTTTTTCAAGTAAATATTACTGGAATGATTTCTAATTGTTAGCCTGATCTCGTATTCATGAAAGAGGGTGACATAAACGGTACGGGGCTATGCTTTAATCCCATCCCGAGGCTGGCTTTGAGTGCTGATCTTAAGTAAGTAAAATTTATTTATGAGGCGCCTTTCACAGATATGATATCACAAAGCGTTGCACAATAAAAAACACATAAAAGTGCCATCCAAATATAACAAAGCAAGAAAAAGAACAAACAAAATAACAAGAACAAACTAATAAAACAAAACGTCCAAGCAGAGACCACTCAGCTATGTTCAAAAGCCTGCTTAAACTAAAATTCTTACTAAAAGAAAATCAAGTAACTCAGCCATACGCAGTGCCAACAGAAGGCCATTCCAAAGCCTTGGCACAACTGACTGAACCGCACAATCCCCATGTAGCTTGAGTCGGGTACGAGGCATGACTAAGAGGCCCTGTTGCCCAGACCTCGGTGCCCGGCATGCTGTATGGTGATGCGGGAGGCCAGTGATCTACTTGGGGGGCTTGTCCGCAGAGATCTCTATAGGTAGGCACAAACAAATCCTGTAATAAACTGGAAGCCAGTGTAGTGCACGTGAGATGGGAGTGACGTGCGTCCTCCGACTAGATAAAGTTAAAAGCCTAGCAGCTGCATTCTGGGCTAACTGTAGCCAGGAAAGGGAGAATTTCTCCAGATCAACATGCGAGGCGTTACAGTAGTCTAGACACACGGAGATAAAAGCACATAGAGGCATTTCCAATTCTGGTCTCGAGACTACGGTCCTCAATTTTAGAATGGTTTCTTGAATGAAAGAAACGGGAGCAGCTAACAGACCTTACATGTGAATCTAGGCTTAGCGACTGATTGAAAGCAACCCTCAGATTACAAAGAGACGGAAGCCATCTTGAGACTAACCTCGGAGTGAAGCCATAGGGGAAACAACAATTAGAACCTCGCTCTTTCCTGAGTTAATCTCCAAGTAGTTATTACAAAGTCAGTCAGACAGCAGTCAGTCAACCAAAATGGACACATGTTTCATTCTGATTAGGTTGAAATGAGATCTAAAGCTGTATATCATCCACATAAAGGTGATACAAAATGCACTTAAAAGAGTTTATAATCCGAGACGGAGGTATGATGTACAAGGTAAACCACTAAGTAGACTAATCTGGAGTCATCTCTGCAAGCATTTTTTAAATATAGCAAATTGACAGAAGAAAAGAATTACAAGCTTCTTCACTCAAAGCCTAAGCATTCATGGTTGGAGTTTAACAAAAGGAGTGGACGGCTCTATAATGGCACTTAGTATCCTAAGGGACTGTCCTGTCACATCGCTGTCTAATACATGGGTCGACTGATTTAAAGATAAATAAGGGGACTATCGGATAGAGTGATAATTGTACAAGCGCTCGCCAAGTGAACACAAAACAAAACTCTTCAGCTCCACGTGACGTGTCCCACAGTGTTAAGTACTCCAGTTAGCCCTCATGTTCCTGTAGCGTATCTCGTAGTCTTTCTCTGTTGTCGTCTGACAAAAGTTCAGCATTTTCTGTGCTTCATTTCAATGGGTGAAAGACTCTGAGCGATTTTAGGAAAATACAAAAGGCTTCTGTTTGGTTGGACTGCTCTCCTAAAAAGGGACAATCGATATCGGAGTCCAGAACAACTCAACGTCCACCAAGCTGTAGCACAGAGATGGTGAAATCCTTGAAGGACTTCCTTTGAAATTAGATTGTGTGGATTATTTATACTGGATGTGAATATAACCAAGGGATGTTTTTTTTTTTTTTAAATTATTTATTTTATTTTTTGTAGGAATCACACCGCAGACTGAATTACCTGGTGGACGTGCATTTATTTTCTCAAGAAGACCTGAAATTAAACTCAACTGTGCTTTTGTGGCCCGAAAAGATCAATCCTATATTTGATCGCAATGAAGAGGTAATTTATTTCCGGATTTCTTTGATTACATATTCATTTACATGAAAGCTGTGAAATGCTAAACCAGAACTGATCTCTGTATGACTTTTTAATTAGAATGACAAGGACAACTTAAATCTGGGGTATTTTGATCTATTGAGGGCCACAATTTGTTGGGTTGAATGGCCCGTTCTCCTCTAGATTGTTCTAAGATGAGGCTGATATCGTTGTGTGACTGATGTTACAAATAATGTTGGGTAACCACCAGAGGGCACTGCAACTCCCCAAACTCCCGACACAAAGACACAAGTCCTAATTAAAATAAAGGTTTTGATTCGTTAAATACCTTCATGACACGGGCTTCAAAAGGAACACAGGACATACAATACAATTCTCAAGGCTTTTTCTTCTCCTCCGCACCTCCAGCAAGCTTCATCTGCTTCTTCCCATTTCTGGCTCGTCTTGATGAAGGAGGCTTCACCTTTTATGTAAAACCCCAGGAGCTTTTTCAGTGTCCTAATACTGTGGCTCAAGAGTATTTCTGGGTAGGCCTAAGCCCAGCGAAGTAGGGCTTGTAAATCCCCTCCGCATCCCCTGGTGGCACCCACAGGACCGAACAGGGCTGCCCATAAAAACTACAATTCCTGATATGCCCTGTGGGTCTCCATAGTGGTACCAAAGCTCAGGAGGGCTGCTACCTATGGTATTGGGGGAGACAATGTCAAGTCAAGTCAAATGAAATAGCTCTTATTGTCATTTTAGCACAGTACACAGTGAAACGAAATGACGTTCCTCCAGGACCCGTGTGCTACACATAACACAGGTTGGGAGCATATGCTGATAGAGCGTTGGTGAACCCACCACGTGTTGACACACGACTACAAAAAAAGATTCACATTACAATGTAAAGTGTATGTGTGCCAGTGTGCGCGAACATTGCAGGACAGTGCAAAGACAGAGAGTGGTACAAACGAGGACAGTGCAGTGCCAAGCAGTACACTTTTATGATATCTAAAGGTACAAAGGAAGCCGGTTGAGCCAAAATATGGCAATATCTTAATAGAAGGAACAGATGTAAACATGACACTGGAAGTAGGAAGAAGGTAACAGTCCAATAATAAATCTAAAGACTTGATCTAGCAGAGTGTGAAGGTGTGCACGTGTGTTTATCCGTCTCGTTCCTGAGTGTTTAGGAGTCTTATGACTTGAGGGAAGAAATGATAACACATTCTGGTAGTGAAGGCCCAAATGCTTCAGTAGCCTTTTCCTTATGGCAGGGAGGGTGAATAGTTTATGTGAGGGATGCGTCGGGTCCTCCACAATAAGCTGGTGGCTTTGCGGACGCAGAGTGTGGTGTACATGTCTGTGATGGAGGGAGAGAGAGAGAGAGATTCCAATGATCTTCTCAGCTGTCCTCACTATCTGCTGCAGGGTCTTGTAATCCATGACAGTGCAATTCCCAAACCAGATGGTGATGCAGTCCCTCTGTAGAAGGTGGTGGGAGATGGGCTTTCCTCAGCCTTCTCAGGAAATAAAGACACTGCTTGGCTTTGTTGGCTATGGTGCTCGTGTTGAGGTTCTCCACCAGATGAACACCAAGGAATTTGATGCTCTTGACGATCTCCACATTTGAGCCGTCGATGTTCAGCAGAGAGTGGTCACTTCTGCTTCTTCTGAAGTCAACAAACATATCCTTTGTTTTGTCTACGTTCAGAGAACCAGGTTATTGGCTTTGCAAGAGTCTGGTTAACCGCTGCACCTCCCCTCGGTATGCTGACTTGTCGTTCCTTGCTGATGAGGCCCACTACTGTCATGTCGTCAGCAAACTTGATGATGTGGTTTGAGCTGTGCATTGCTGCAAAGTCGCGAGTCGGTAAAGTGAACAACAGTGGGCTAAGCACCCAGCCCTGTGGAGCACCAGTGCTCAGTCTGGTGGTGCTGGAGTTGCTGTTTCCAATCCTGCCTGACTGAGGTCTCCCTGTCAAGAAGTCAAGGATCCAAAGGCAGAGGGAGGTTTTCAGGCCCACCGGGCTTAGCTGAATAAAGCATAACCCCCCTGTCCTTCCAGGCTGGTGGCATCCCTGCCAGATAAGGATCCCAGTTCTGCTCCAGCAGGGATGCCAGTCTCTCAAAGTTGATATTACGAATGATGCATTAGAACATTAGAACAATCTAGACGTGAACAGGCTATTCAGCCCAACAAAGCTCTCCGGTCCTGCTGGAGTTCAATTTGCAAACTGGAGCACACTGTTTTTTGGCTTTTAATTTCAAAGCTCTTTCAGATATGAAATTAGCCTGGAATGAATGAATAGATCACATTTGGATGGCACTCTTGTGATGTCTGTCTCTTAAAACAGGTGATCCAAGAGGCAAAGCGCAAAGGAGAAAGCGAACTCTACAGCAAGCGAGAGAAGGTGATGGTGGAGCTGGAGAAGCTGTCTCGCCGCATGGAGGATTTTGCCGACTACTCTGAACTGGAAATGATGCAGCAGGTGAGTGGCAAGTGCTCTCTGTCCTACACTCTGTGTCTGTTGCTTATCCACGTTTATCCAGGAGAGTTTCCACACATGAGGCGTTAAAACCTTCTTGCGTGGTCAGGGTTTTGGGTTTCTGGTAATGCTGTTAGAAGCACCTCTGATTTTGGTTTTGTGTTCCTCTTCCTTGATGACATTCTGTGGTCTAGTGAGACCCAGTGCTGTGGAGTCTAGCAGGCCACAAACAACTTGCAACATACAAATATGACATTAACTTGAGCACCGGAGGACCTTCTTGTTGTTTTCTAGGTTGAAGGCCAAACATGTAGACTTTCAGAAGTGTTATGCATGTGGTGAGCTAATATTACAAACCACTTAGCCAGAAGTGATGAAAGATCCTCTAAATCAGGGGTCCCCAACTCCGATCCTGGAGGGCCGCAGTGGCTGCAGGTTTTCATTCTAACCCTTTGCTTAATCAGTGACCTGTTTTTGCTGCTAATTAACGTCTTTTGAATTCATTTTAATCGATTTGCTCTTGAAGACTCAGACTCCTTAATTATTTCTTTTTCCTTAAATTACTGCCAAACAATAATGAGATACAAAACATGACCAGCAAACTGTGTCCATTATGCAATATCTGAAAATAAAGAAAGATGAGGGTCTCAGGAATGTTGATCTGCTCAGGTCCTCAAAACATTTTAGCAGTGCGCTTAGAAAAGAGAAAATTAGCAGTTTCGGAAATGTCTGGTATTGCACAATGAGAGCAGCAACAAGCCATGGAATTAAAGAACTGGTTTAATTAACAAAGGGACTTGGCGTCTGTTTTTGAGGCCCTGACTGAGTTGGTCTTCTGTGAGCTCACTCACTTCACATTTTATTTCTGTTTGGGTGCCATTTAAGGAAAGAAATGAAGCAATTCAGAGGAACAAATGCTTAAAAAAACAAGTCAATTAACATGAAAGCAAAAGGAATTAATTAGCAGCAAAAACAGGTCACTAATTAAGAAAAGGGTTAGAATGAAAACCTGCAGCCACTGCGGCCCTCCAGGATCGGAGTTGGGGACCCCTGATTTAAAGGATCTTTCAATATCACATCTGGCTAAGTGGTTTGTAATATTAGCTCACCACATGCATAACACTTCAGAAAGGCAAGTTATTTAACAAATCTACATGTTTGGCCTTGAACCTGCAGCCACTAGGACCCTCCAGGACCAAAGATGGAGACCCCTGCTCTACATGACTGTTTCATATTGCAGTTTACTAAAACCACATATAGAGAATGCCTCAATAGTGTAATGATTATTTTAGTGTATTTTGGCCAAGCTTTAACTAGACTAAAATGTACACATAAATTCCAGGAGTAGGCCAACCTCTCACATGTCTCATTTAGGAAGCTAAAAGAACGTTTGACCAGAGTCTTCCTTTTGTCGTCTTATTCTGCCTTCTTGTAGTATGTGAATGACGCAAGGAATGTGCAGAAACACTTGCAAGAGGCCGAAGATATGATTGCATTTATTAATAAGGAGGAAGGTCTTTACAAATGGGATCAGACAAACTACCCGGAGTTGGACACTCTGAAAGTGAATATCGAACCGTATCAGAAACTGTTTGGGACGATCCTGAAATGGCAGAAATCTGAGAAAAGGTGAGTTGAAATGGCCATAGTGCCTTGAGCATGGGAAAGGCGCTATATAAATAAAATGTAGTATTATTATTATTATTATTATTATTATCTTAGACCGTACCTTTTGAGGTCTTTCTTTTTCATTCAAGATTCATCTTGCAGGAAGTTAATTTTTGACGTGATACGATACAATATCTGGTGCAACATTTCTGACATGATATAATATGTAACTGTTACAACAATAACTAGCAGGAAAGCCCAGCTGTCGCTCAGGTTGGAAAAAAGTGAAACAGTTTCCATCCATCCATCCATTTTCCAACCCGCTGAATCCGAACACAGGGTCACGGGGGTCTGCTGGAGCCAATCCCAGCCAACACAGGGCACAAGGCAGGAACCAATCCCGGGCAGGGTGCCAACCCACCCACAAACACACCCACACACCAAGCACACACTAGGGACAATTTAGAATCACCAATCCACCTAACGTGCATGTCTTTGGACTGTGGGAGGAAACCCACGCAGACACGGGGAGAACATGCAAACTCCTCCTAACTGCGAGGCAGCAGCGCTAACACTGCTCCACCGTGCCGCCCATCAGTTTCCATTTATTATTCAAATATTGTTCAAAAGTCAAACTGCCATTATTAATGAACAACAGATTACAGTTGCTGCGAATCATTTACAGTGCCTTATGATGCACACCGTTTTTCATTTCACCATTAGGAGCAAGACCATATAAATTCTTTCCTGATCCTACTCGGGAACAGGTGACATATAGTTGGGGGGCTCTTTGAGCTAAACTCCAGTAACTTTAAGTGATTGTCCTTGCACCTTATTTATGGACATCGCAAAATGTAAGACGTACCAGAAATGGAAGTCGCTTGAATTCGAAAGGGAGTCCATTTGAAAGGTTTACGTGGAATGAAATCGTCCTCTCCCTTTCCGATTCTGGTTAGAATAGTAGCCTCGATTACGTGTGGACTTCAGTCAATCAGATATTAGATTTTTGTTTGTCAATCACTTCTTCATTCAATCATATATTAGCTCTTTGGCGTCAATCACCTTTTCATTCGGCGAATCATCGGGTGGGGGGGGGGGGGGGGTTAGTTGTCATTCATTTTCTACTGTAGCCAATAACCTTAGCGATATTTAAAAACAAGAGCGGGAGTCACAATGCTATCTGCTTGCACATTTCTCACAACCTTGATATATCATTTTTTTCCGAATGAAATTAGAATTGACTGTTTTAGAGTTTTCCTTAATTTTTTGAACGACGTTCATGCATTTTAATTTATTTTTTATTGTTCACCAAAACCGTAGCTTTTGGATATCGACTCTTCCTCTCACTTGGTGATTGTGTTGTGATGAACATCAGGACAGGCAAATGTTCTTGCTTATTTATTAGATGTTATGAGTATCTTCTAGAACCATTCAGGAACAACTGGTTTAAACATTCATGATGAAAGAATTTTACGTTATACCGCTGACTTCCATAAGTGAACACCATTCTAAAGTTTTCAAAGGTCCCATAATTATACATCGGGAAGAATATTTGATGATTTTGTCAGGATTACACACATGGAGATTAAACCTGCATTCTTGTAGATTACAGATAAACATCTTAAAAAGACCAATGAGTCTTTATTTTATATGGTGGTCTAATTCCACAGTGGCACAGTGGTAGTGCTCTTGCCTCACAGTAAGGAGGACATGAGTTTGTGTCCTGAGTCCTCTCTGCAAAGCACTCTGAGGAGTAAGAAAAGTGCAATATAAATGTACAGAATTGGTAATAGGCAGGCAGTGTGGTTGTAGTGGTTTAGGTTTTGGACTTCAAACCCTGAGATTGTGGGTTCAAATCCCACTACTGACACCTCTGTGACCCTGAGCAAGTCACTTGACCTGCCTGTGCTCCAATTGGGAAAACCAAAAGAAATGTAGCCAATTGTATCATAAATGTTGTAAGTTTCCTTGGATAAAGGTGTCAGCCAAATAAGTAAATGTCTTTATCACTTAAATGTACACATGTAGTGCGGTTATATAACAGATTACCACTGCTATCTGTATGGGTGTATAAACTAAAGAAACGTCACATTGGACTGAACACCTGACCCACAGAACTGTAGAGTCCTGCAAAGTGACAGAATTGCTAAATGAAGACCTGTGGTTCCTTAGAGAACTCGGTCCTTAAGATAATTTTCTGCCAGCCGTGTTAATAGTGCAATGGATTCTCTGAGACCCTACTAAGACATTTTATAGCCAACCCCCCACCCGCTGAGGTGTTTTATTGAACCCTACAGTAACACTTAATTGGAGAGATCAATTCTTCTAGTGTTCCTAGGAGCTCCTTATAAAATGCAGACTACCGCAGGCCTACAGTGTGTTCTATGAGATCTTTAGACATTACAGCTTGTACCGCCACCCTGGGAGAACAACTAAACCTTGGGTCGCTGCACGATCAGAATATCGCTAGAGAAAATTCTTTCGGGTTAACGTGACCAACGCTCATCCTTATTTTTGACCTCCTCACCACATGCCCCAGATCAGTATAAGACAATAAGCATTACAATGATGAAAGGACAAAAAAAAAAGATATATTTACATATTGAAAGAAAAAAAACATTCAAGTAATTCCCCCAACAAACAAGTACATAACAAAAATCAAAAACAACCTTCCACAGATTAGGGTGTGATGAGATGTTCTTGCCTGAGATAACCCAGTTTCCCAAACTGGATCACTTTCCTTGCAGTTCCCGAGCAAGGTGTAATGTTGGAAGCCTCACGGAGTACGCCGTCAGCGGAGCCGATAACTAAAAAGGTTTTGTCCTACCAGTTCTGAAAAGGTCGATTGCCCCGGTGAAACCAAAAAAGTTCATCTTCAGAGATGCGTCTCCCTCATATCGTCGAGTGGAAATAAAACCTTCTTCCAGCAGGTGGATTCTTGGAGCTAACTCGTTGCTTCTCCTTGCTCCACTGCTCAATGTCTGTCTGTCTGTCTGTCTCTTTCTCTCTCTCCCTCCTTTTCTGGTTAAAGAGTCTTCAGCCCCATCCGTCCTGTTTGCATTGTGTCTCCCCCCCCCCCCCCCCTTAAAGGTGTATTTCCCCATTTTTGGTGAATTCTCAGTAACCCATTTCTTGATGTGCACCCTAAGGAGACACAAACTGACAATGGGACAATAGCACATGGGGCACCCACTACAAGCTTTTGAGATCTTTTTACATACAAATGAGGAAGCATACAACTTAAGCAATTCCACATTCACTTAGGTGTGACCTGCCCACCAGAGAACAAGATGGTGGTGGCAGCCTGTTTTCTACAGGTCTTTGGATTTTGCTTTTATGGGTTATTGAGTATAAATTTATTAGGCACATATGTGTCTCCATTTAAAATCAAACCAAACGTGAAGGAGACGGGATACTTTTCTGAATCCACTGTACATGTTGCTTCATCACATAATACTTTATTTTTAATGATCACACCTCTGTAGTATCCCTTTAACGGACGTGTCTTTCTGGTTCGTCAACCCACCACCATGTCTCTCCACTGATCAGTTTCCATTGTCTCTCCATTATTTGCTCCCTCCTTTCACAGCCTTTAATTCTCTCCCTCTTCATGTCACTATTTATTTCTTTTTCCCCAATTCTGCTTCTTTTTTAACTTTCTTCTATGCAGTCTATTTTCCATTCCCACTCAATTAGCCTTTTCTGACAGACTTCTTTTACCACAGTGATGAAAAAGAAAAGCCTTGTTAACTTTATATTTGATTATTTCAGATGGATGGATGGTGCGTTCTTAGACCTAAATGGTGAGACGATGGAAGGAGAAGTGGACGAATTCTTCCGAGAAGTCTTCAAGATGCTCAAGTTTTTTGAACAAAAGCAGAAGAAGGCTGAGCAGGAGATGCAGAAGGCCCCTCGTAAACACCTTCCTGGAGCTGAGGAAGACGTGGTAGAAGAGAAGAAGGCCCTGCCTGCTGTCCAGATGTGCAGCGTGGTCATTGAGCAAGTCAAAGAGTACAAGGTTTGAATGGCAACTCAAATGCAGACGTCCCCGTCTCTGGCTTTAATCATGTTTTTAAGAACTGAAATGGCGCACTACTACTACTACTGTTGAGTTTGTTTGTAGCTACTGGGGTCTACTGTATATAAAGGGTGGGATATGTCGGGGTGGGTGCTGTAGTAATCGAGGGAAAGAGTTGCATGACAAATGGGGTCACCAGTACTTTAGACGATACTGAGGGTGAGTGTTATCTTCATCAGGTCTACTCGTGCCATCATGCATTGACACATGAGGCCTCCACAAGGTCTTTCCACAACAGTCCCGCTGTGGCCTTCTTCCCTGCCGATGTTCACGTCACACCATGCTGTTCCAATTCCTTTTCCAATGGTGGGCACCATGTCTCTATAGGACGGCTCTTCCTTTTTGCTTCCCTTGGGGTGTTCAACGTAATGTCACCTTTGACAGAGCTTCCGATTCAATTTAATTCAATCTTGGTCCTTAGTTGTATTAAGTTGCCTGGAACAGCCATGACAGCTTGGAGCCCTCGGCACGAGGCTCACTGCTTTAGTCACCTTGATGTTAGGACAGGCTGTGGCTCGCAGTGACCCAAAACTTCAATAAACTGTGGTGCTGTCTGCTCATTTTTACTTTCTCGTATACAAAGTACAGGGAAAGTATTGTAATCGTCCAAAAATTCGACCTCGACATTTTGATGAATCTCAACGTTTTAGACCTCCCCGAGTCCAAATATTTTTGGAATTATGTCTATGTGTCTGTCTCTGTGTGTGTGTGTGTGTGTGTGTATATGTAAACACGATAACTTGAATTCACTTTCACTCAGGTCAACCAAATTTTGCATACAAGTTTTAGGTACAAAACGTAGATTTATATCAACATTTCAGCTATTTACGCTAACCGGAAGTGGTACTTTACCTTTTATTCATGCAGAGTCTGATTTATTCAACGTTACTTTTATAATAATTGTTCAATTTATTATTAATTGATTTGTTGTTGATTGTTCTTTACAGTACATAATATAAAAATATAATCATTGTCTTGCTGTTTTACTCCTCAAATATCCATGCCCATATCTGAGTATACGAGAGAGTCCAGGGGAGACCACTCCTGATTTTTATTTTAGCATTCGTGGTTTCAGCAGATGCCATCTATAGTTGGTTATCAAGGCCAGTGCCGCTCAATTACTCCAACTTTTCAGAATCCGAATAATTTTTATTCGCCAGTACTTCATGCACAGGAATTTTGATAGATAGATAGATAGATATAAATAGATACTTTATTAATCCCCAAGGGGAAATTCACATACTTTTGCTTGGGAGCAGCAACACATTACATACAAATAACATAAATAATAGACGTTCTAACAATGTCGTATTAGCGGTCCGCCCCAGATGGCGCATTTTAGGGGTGGTAATTTTTAGTAGACTTTAGTACTAGATGGCGGTGGGCTGGCGCCCTGCCCGGGGTTTGTTTCCTGCCTTGCGCCCTGTGTTGGCTGGGATTGGCTCCACCAGACCCCTGTGACCCTTAGGATATAGCGGGTTGGTTAATGGTTGGTTGGTTGGTTGGTTGGTTTAGTACGAGAATATTTTTAGACTTTTTGTTTGACAATTTTGTTTGATAGGGCTTTGGCAAGCTAATATGTGTTATCTACAGTATGTCAAAATTGCACCATTTTTAATGTTTTAAAACATAAATACATACAGTATGTTGCAAAGTTATATTTTACAAATGACAATCTTGACCAGTTCTCCGATTTACTCCTACCAAAAGGAACGAATCCTTCTGTCTCATTATTAATATTTTATTATTCTCTCAATCTCAAGATGAGTTAAACATAGGAGAGCGGTGCTGCTTTTAGAAAAAAGAAAAAGGCGAGGGATGAAGTATTAAAACAAAAAATGAAGGAGCATTATAGAAATACCTCAATCGTGAAGAAACTAAACTATTGTTGCTGTAACTAAACTGGAACTAGCTGTTACTAAAAATGTAGTTTCAATTTTCATCCTTTTCATTTTTTGCTATGATATGTATTATGTCTTATTTTGTAAGGGGTGGGGGCAGCAAACTCAAAGACCACCCCGGGGCAACAAAAACTTAGTGTAGTTATAGAGGAGACCCATCTAAGATGGCTTGAAATCAAAGTAATTAATATGGACCTCAGCGTATTCAGCGTTAAATGTTTGCTGTGTACCACCTATTGGAATGTGTTTTGTAATGCATGTAGTCATAAAGGAGCTGGTGGTGGATTTTAGGAGGACCAGGCCCCTCCTGGACCCCATGATCATCAGAGGTGACTGTGTGTAGAGGGTGCAGACCTATAAATACCTGGGAGTGCAGCTGGATGATAAATTAGACTGGACTGCCAATACTGATGCTCTGTGTAAGAAAGGACAGAGCCGACTATACTTCCTTAGAAGGCTGGCGTCCTTCAACATCTGCAATAAGATGCTGCAGATGTTCTATCAGACAGTTGTGGCGAGCGCCCTCTTCTACGCGGTGGTGTGCTGGGGAGGCAGCATAAAGAAGAGGGACACCTCACACCTGGACAAACTGGTGAGGAAGGCAAGCTCTATTGTAGGCACAGAGCTGGACAGTCTAACATCTGTGGCAGAGCGACGGGCGCTGAGCAGACTCCTGTCAATCATGGAGAATCCACTAAACAGTGTCATCTCCAGACAGAGGAGCAGCTTCAGCGACAGACTGCTGTCACCATCCTGCTCCACTGACAGACTGAGGAGATCGTTCCATCACACTATGTGACTCTTCAATTCCACCCGGGGGGGATAAACGTTAACATTATACAAAGTTATTGTCTATCTGTACAGTAATCCCTCACTATATCACGCTTCGACTTTCGCGGCTTCACTCTATCGCGGATTTTATATGTAAGCATATTTAACTATATATCGCGGATTTTTTGCTGGTTCACGGATTTCTGAGGACAATGGGTCTTTTAATTTCTGGTACATGCTTCCTCAGTTGGTCTGCCCAGTTGATTTCATACAAGGGATGCTATTGGCAATGGCTGAGAAGCTACCCAACCAGAGCGTGTATTCCGTATTAAATAAAACTCCTCAAATATATTGTGAGCAGGGAGGCTGTTCGCACCCCTAGAGGATACGGCCGCTCCTCAAAAAACGCTGAAAGATTACCTTCACATTGCTCTCTTCCTTGCTGGGCTTACATGTGGCTGTTTTGTCAAGCGATATGCTTCCCACACGGTGCTTCGCATACTTAAAAGATCAAACAGCACGTATTGATTTTTGATTGTCTATTTTTCTCTCTCTCTCACTCTCTCTGACATTCTCTGCTTCTGACGGAGGGGGTGTGAGCAGGGGGGCTGTTCGCACCCTGGCCTAGAGGATATGGACGCTCCTCTAAAAAATGCTGAAAGACTACCTTCACATTGCTCTCTTCCTTGCAGCTGCTTTGTCCGGCGGTGCTTCGCATACTTAAAAGCTTGAACAGCGCCTATTGATTTTTGATTGTTTGCTTTTCTCTCTCTCTCTGACATTCTCGCACTCCTTTGAAGAGGAAGATATGTTTGCATTCTTTTAATTGAGACGGAACTGTCATCTCTATCTTGTCATGGAGCACAGTTTAAACCTTTGAAAAAGAGACAAATGTTTGTTTGCAGTGTTTGAATAAAGTTCCTGTGTTTCTGTGCAAATCTGTGACCCAAGCATGACAATATAAAAATAACCATATAAACATATGGTTTCTACTTCGCGGATTTTCACCTTTCGTGGGGGGTTCTGGAACGTAACCCCCGCGATCGAGGAGGGATTACTGTATACCTGCATTGTTATCACTCTTTAATTTAATATTTATTAGTATGCTGCTGCTGGAGTATGTGAATTTCCCCTTGGGATTAATAAAGTATCTATCTATCTAGAATGCATTGCATTTTTCATTCCAACAGATGGCACATCACAAACATTACCACTGCTTTTACGAACCCCACACCACTTTTTTTCTTTTCTTTTAAGTATATATCACTGGAGCCTAGAGCCTCCACCCTGGAGCTCCAAGTAGGTGTGGTTGGCTCCACTGGGCACCCATAGCGTCTAGCTGCAGACCCCCAGATCTCCTCCCAGTTACACTGTAGTTAAGATTAGGGCTGTTGGAGGGTCTGACTCAAATAATGCTAATGCTGTTGATTAAATTAAGTCCACCTACTTGGAGCTACAGGGTGCTGTGATTTATGGGATAGTTTTTGATGGTCATGCCTGTATATTATTATACTGTATTAAGGTTTACTTGTGTTCTGTGTATTGTATTGTATTTACTGTACCGCCTTTCTTTTTGACACCCACTCCATGCCCAATCTACCTGGAAAAGGATCTCTTTTTGAACTGCCTTTAACAAGGTTTCTTGCATTTTTTTTGGGGAGTTTTTCCTGGTCTTGTTAGAGAGTCAAGGCTGGGGGGCTGTCAAGAAGCAGGGCCTGCTAAAGCCCATTGCGGCACTTCTTGTGTGATTTTGGGCAATACAGAAATAAATTGTATTGTATGCCACATGGTGACAAATGATGCTCACAATTTATGACATTTAAGCCTTGTTCATTTGCTAATCTTGCCATCATAACCCAGAGATCTTTTGATTGGGGTGTTGACAATGCCGGACGATGACCTTGCTTACCATATTGCTGTCTACAGAATCACGTCCCACTTGTGGCCATCCTTTGCAACCCTGGAATGAGACCTCGCCACTGGGACCAGATGTCGGCAATCGTTGAGTATGACTTGACTCCAAACTCTGGGACGACCCTGAGGAAGGTGCTGAAGTACAATCTTGGTCCATACTTGGACAAATTTGAAACGATCAGTGCGGCTGCCAGCAAGGTAAGGAACTTAGAAGATAAAGCATCTCTGGTGCCGTTCACATCCAGCTAGAATGTCTTAGTATATGATTGCTTTTGCTCAAACTAAGAAATAAAGGTGTTAATAATGGAAGGAGAGAAGAAAATTCTGAGTACATGAGACATTCATTCATTGTTTTAGAAAATGAGAAAATATGCTGCACGTCAGATTCAGGGAATTCTAGAAAGCAAAATCATTTATAATGGACAACTGTGGACAGTAGTGTCCGAAATACCTCATGATAATTTGGGGATGCTCTTGGTGGGACAATAAGTCTTCCTGTGGTACCATGGAATACACAATAAATTAGATCTGGAAAATGTTATCTGTGATGGTGTGCATATCTTAAGTAGATGAATCCCTTATGTCGTCTTCACGCAAAAACCACTATGGCATCCTGCGAAGAAGCCAAGTCCTGTTACATATATACTCTTCGTACATGTTAATTTAAAGGGAGAGAAAATGAGTCGCATATCTTAAAACAATCTTTTATTCCTAAGCTTTCAACACCTACCTGGTGTCATCATCGGAGGAAAATGATTAGACATTGTAAGAAAGGCTCTATATTGCGCCCGACCCGACACAGACTTGACACAGGAGGCACGTATAAAAGCCAAGAAACTTTTGCTTTCTTCACCTGTGGGGCACATCTTCCCCGTGAACCCCCACAGGCAATACACAGTCTCAAGTACAGCACTTAGCACCACCAAAGCACTCTTCTCTCTTTTCTCTTTCCCCACCACTCCTCCACAGCTTTGTCCTCCTTCCACCCGACTCTGATCTCTGAGTGGTGGTTGCTGGTTCCTTTTATGGCCCACCTGGAAGTGCTCCAGATACTTGATCACCTGTTTCCAGTTGCACTCCCGGGTGGGGCTGAAGATTATTCCGGCTGGGCTCAGGGACCCATGCCGTGCCCCCTGGCGGCCACCCCAGACCCTAACAGGTCTGTGAAGAACTCCATTTCCCATGAAGCCCTGTGAGAGTCTGAGGCACCGCTCCAATCCAGGGGGGTGGCCAGCCAGCATCCAGGGGGAGGTACTGCACCGTCCAGGGCTGCTCCCCCTGAATACACATTGAAGGGGCGTCCCGGCTGGGCATGGGACTCGGCCGTCCGTCACAACATACAGAACTCAATGGAAATATATTATAGTGTATATAATACATATAGTGGTTTATAGGCTAGTGTTTTTGGCCAATAGGCCTACTTCCTAGCAAATCAAGTTGAAAGATGGAGTTTAGATGTGGGGAAAAGTTACCAGTCACAAAAGACGAGAACTACTTGACATAAAAACAATTTCTTATATTCTTTCCTACTCTGGTTAAACACAGTCTTCAGTTCATCTCTCTCTTCCTGATTTCTTTTCTCCTCCATTAGACAGATATAAACATAAGACCTGTGTGTGTGTATGGAGCAGTCCACTCTGCTCACACTCAACCACAGCCACTAGATGGCGCATGCAGGCACTTTTCTGCACTTTCACACACCTCAATTCTCACTACGAAAGACGTGTGTGCAGCAAACACCACCGCGCAACAACAATGTCGTGCTAATAAAACAGATGATGGGACACAACGTCGAAACGAAGCAGACGGCGCAGCAAGTGAAACGCCTCAGCTCAGCAACGGAAGGCAAGGCTTGAAGTTTTCACCAAAAACTTTGTCTGTCTGGAGGTATTTTCTTGAGACAAGGATCATTAGGACTCATACAACTAAGATATGGCATCGCCGGTGTCTTCTTACGAGAGCCAGTGGGGCAGCAAGCACAGGGTGGGTCCACGTCCTCTGCCTTGAGTAATTCTTGAGAGTTAGCTGAGGCCTCTCCAAGTTCACAAATATAGTAAAACTGCTAGGGGGTCTTCAGGTTGTTTTTTGTCCTGAAAACCACACACAGATAGTTTAATGTAATTTTTTTTTTTATTGGCCTTACCTGATATATCACTGGGCAGGAGTGTAATTCTACATTACTATATTGTTTTATAGAGTAGATCTGTGTTTACTGTATATCACATTGTGATGGTGTTATGTATTCTATGTTATGTTGTTTAATTCTTGTTATGTGTATGGATGTAACACCAAGAAAAATTCTTAACTATGTTGCCTGGCAATGAAGTTTAATTTTAATATTAAGAACACTGAGTGTTTCACTATTTTATTTTCTCCATTCAGGAGTGTGAGATATTGCTGAAGTTAATAGTTCAAGAGACTTTATTTACAAGTGAGCACAGTAACAGAAATGTCCGATTTAACCAAAAAGGTCAAAATGTGTTGAATTTAGTTTAAGAGGAGCGCTCAACTCAAGGTGTATCAGGCTGAGCATTACAGTACATAACAGTACAGTACATACGGTAAATAACGGCAAAAGCTGAGTGAAATCGTGAAGTTGGATGAGATATCTGAGTATTGAGGAGAAAATGTCAGAATGAAGTGTCACAGCTCTAGAGACCTTGGTGTAATCCGTAGACTTGAGGGTCTCTGTGCATTTTTATGGACCTACTCCACATTCCTCACCCATCCCAGAAATATGTCCGTTACTTTAAATTGTATATGAGTGTGTGCGTAAGGGCTGGGATATACTTGATGCTAAGAACACTTCTGCGCACGCATCATGGATACCATGTGTTCCCAGCACTCTTTTGACGCATCCTCTGGGCACGTTGTCAGAAATCAACACGATGTGTGCTCAGATTTCAGTACCAGTGAAACTTTGGGTGGTGTAGTGCAACGGCAAGCCACATTACAGCTCCAACAGGATCAACGTGTGTACTTCAATGTTTGATGAATGGTTTGATGCGGTAAAGCAAATCCTCAAACTTAAATGCTGACATACAAAAGTATTTGTGGTGCTTTTCTCCATCCACTTCTTGCATAGGTAAGACAAGCATTGCATATTCTCCAGAGTAATGATGTGACACATTTGAAGGTCTCGCCTACCATCTTTTTTTCTTTTTTGCACCTCTGCAACAGCATCAGAATGCCAAGAATTTTAATCTTCAACATCTATCTTTCCCTCAATTCACAACATAAGCGAAACCGGGTATTGTTTTCTCACTGTGATGGTTTCTCACACTGCCACCTGGTGGAATCCTCCATGTGCGCAAGTCTAGTCGATACACTATCAGCAGCGTTCGCAAGCATACAAATCGCGTAACGTCAAGTATATCCTGGCGTCTCATTCAGAGTTGGCTCAGTCATTACTCCTGATTGGATAAGAATGTTCACAAAATGAATGCTTGAATAGTAATCACGACAACGGCATATTTAGGATTGGGTTTGAGTTTAAGGTTGGTTAATATTTTGAAATTGATGTTTGCATTGTGTGTAATCAATTGATTATTAATTTCATCACAACATAAGCGAAACCGGGTGGTGTTTTCTCACCGTGATGGTTTCTCACACTGCCACCCGGTGGAATCCTCCATGTGTGCAAGTCTATTCGATACACTATCAGCAGCGTTCGCAAGCGTACAAATCGCGTAACGTCAAGTATATCCTGGCGTCTCATTCAGAGTTGGCTCCGTCATTACTCCTGATTGAATAAAAATGTTCACAAAATGAATGCTTGAATAGTAATCACGACAATGGCATATTTAGGATTGGGTTTGAGTTTAAGGTTGGTTAATATTTTGAAATTGATGTTTGCATTCTGTGTAATCAATTGATTATTAATTTCATGTCAATTTATCATCAATAGGAGTTCTCACTGGAGAAAGCCATGCACGTTATGATGGATGTCTGGGTGAATGTCTTCTTCAATACCAGCCCTTATCGAGAGTCTGGAGTTTCCATTCTGTCCGCTGTTGACGAGATTCAGTCGATTCTCGACGATCAAATTGTCAAGACGCAGACAATGAGGGGATCTCCATTTATTAAGCCATTTGAAGCTGAAATCAAGGCAAGTTCTTTTCTTTTCTGGTTAATTGTCATTATGAAACCATTATGTTTGAAGAATTACCTGCCTAGAAATGCCTCAACGGTATGGATGATATCATTTAGAATTCTGGAATGTGAATGATAAAACCAGTCAGCCTGGTGCAGTG
This sequence comes from Erpetoichthys calabaricus, assembly GCF_900747795.2. Taxonomy (NCBI): domain Eukaryota; kingdom Metazoa; phylum Chordata; class Cladistia; order Polypteriformes; family Polypteridae; genus Erpetoichthys; species Erpetoichthys calabaricus. Next base: position 75,116,021 of record NC_041411.2, on the reverse strand, counting down.
TGATGAGGCAGCTAGAAAGTTACATTATCTATGTACATTATTGAGCTAATGCCAACGGAAAAAACAGGTCATCTCCACAAATTCTTGTTAAGATAAACCTAAATAACATTCAACAGTTTGAAAAATATTCTCAAGCGTAACTTTCTTCTTTTTTTTTTTCACCAGGAATGGGAAGAACGTTTAATACGTATCCAAGAAACTATTGATGAATGGCTGAAGGTTCAGGCTCAGTGGCTTTATCTGGAGCCCATCTTCTCTTCAGAGGACATCATGCAGCAGATGCCTGAGGAAGGTCGTCTCTTTCAGGGTGTGGACCGACAGTGGAAAGAAGTGATGAGGCACTGCGTCAAAGACCCCAAGGTAACGGCATAACTGAACTTTCACAGAGCAGGTGTTCTGTCTTGGTGAGGGTCCCTGTTCTCCACCTTTATACTCTTTTATCATGTAGACAGAGTCAAATTTACACATTTATTTATTATGTATTACTGACTATACAAATAGAATAAACCTACTGCAGAAATCACAAAAGATATAAGCTAAAGTGCTTACTAAAAATATCACAACACAGAGTAAACAGAAACCTAATCAAAATTAAATGTACTGGACAATTAAAAATTCAAAATCAATCAATGTTATTGTGTGTGTGTGTTCACTTTGCAATAGACTGGCCCCCTGAAATCCAAATGGAAAGACGTGTTGCTCAGTTGTCAATTTGAAAATGAATCTGCAATAGACAAGGTGTTAAAGACAAGTGTTCTGTCACCAAAGCAAGAGAGTTGAGAAATACATTCTTTATCCTGACTAAGCACAAATACTAAGGGCCTATGACAAAAAAACACAATGGCAGTGTGACGACGTAAAGAGAATAACGATAAAGAGTTAGAAAATGTGTGCATGGCATAACTTTCAGCGGGATTTGGAGGAGTTAGTTAAGTGATGTGAAGTTGGAGCTTTTTCAGTTTTGAGTTACTTTTATCAAAGGGTCACTTATCAGGTTTTTATCAATTAAATATTTGTGTGATAGTGATAACAATTTAGATAAAATTGTAGCCCAAATAGGCTTGTGGTGGCTCAATAGTTTTCAAAGACAACAGAATCTAATTCAATTGATGTCATAATGGCATCAATTTGATGTGCTCTTGTTACTTGTTGGTTAATAATGGTCTGCACCCAACTCTAATTCAGATTTCTTAAACTTAACGTTTTTGAAAGAAGTGCTAGATGGAGAGTTAAAACCTCCGCTGAAGTCTCAGGGTAAAATTGGTGGATATATCTGTGTTTACTGTATAAACAGAGAGATAAATAAATAAATATAAACACACACTATGGTCTGAACACACACTAGAATGAGTTAAAAGGAAAAAATTAAACTATATAATAGATTGATATGAAAGGTACTATATAATAGATAGATACTATGGTATAGTGCCTTTCATATCCATCTATCTAACTATCTATCATATAGTGCCTTTCGTGTATATATATATCTACAATATGTAATATACAGATAGATGTAAAAGGCACAATGTGGTAGATATGAATTATGTAATATACAGATAGATAGATGTAAAGAGAATATATAATAGAGAGACATGAAAGGCACTATATAATATAGATTTGAAAGGCATTATATGATAATTCATATCTATCTATCTATCTATCTATCTATCTATCTATCTATCTATCTATCTATCTATCTATCTATCTATCTATCTATCTATCTATCTATCTATCTATCTATAGCATCTGTTTATCTATCTGTATGTCTGTCCGCTTTTCGTGAGAGAACTACTTAATGGATTTAGATCGGGTTTTTTTTCCAGAATTAGCTGGAACATTCCAGTTGATTTTTGCAACTTCTCTCATTGCACTATGTATCACAGTTTGCTTGTAGTACCGATTTTATTTGCGCGAATCCGAGATGGACGCAGAGGGCCAAGAGGAGGGGGACATAGCCCTTCACACTTACCCATCTGCCTCGGTGCGTATCTTACCTCCGCTTAGCTAGCGAACAAGAGAACTACTTCATGGGTTTAGATCGGGTTTTTTTTCTATAATTTCCTTGAACATTCAGGTTGATTTTGCGACTTCTCTGTTCGTGCTAAGAATCATAGTTTGCTTGCAGAAGCGATATATTCATGCTAATCTGTGACAGGTGCTGTGGGCTGAGGTGAGGGGTAAGGGTGACATCAGGAGTGGGGCGCCGAGCAGGGCCCTCCTCACAGTCCTGTTTCACTACTACATGGGTGGAGCCGCATGGCATGGCTAATCTATATAATATAATGCCTTATCTATCTATCTATCTATCTATCTATCTATCTATCTATCTATCTATCTATCTATCTATCTATCTATCTATCTATCTATCTATCATATAGTGCCTTTCACTTCTATCTGTTTATCTTTTTGTATAATATATGATAGAGAGACACGAAAGGGACTAAATGATAGTTAGACAGACTGATATTAACTATGTAATGTACAGATAGATAGATGTGAAAGGCTCTGTTTAATAGATAGATACTTTATTTGTCCCTAGGCGTAGATTACAATTTTACAGAAACTCAAAAGAATAAACAAATCTCATATATAAATGTTATAATAAATAAACAACAACCCACCCAACATACATAAGACCCTCTGGATTGGATACCGGAGAGCTGCTGCTGTCAGTCACAGGCTGGTAAGGTAAGATGGCCAGACCTATCCAGATGTATATTTAAAGGCATTAACATTTGAAAAACATTATGGAGCCTAATAGCTCCACTGGCAGTTATTGTAACTGTAAATAAAAATGGCAATGAGGACAGGAATTAAGAATAAAAAAAAGGTTTATTGCAAAACTAAAAGCAAGAGATGAGTGGATAGAGGGAGAGTCCGACGTACCAAATTAATAGAAAAGCAAATAAAAAATTGTGTTGTTCCAGTGGTCTGCACCTTTCAAGCCCACTTCATCTCCAAATCCTGAATTAACTTCTGATTTCAGGGTGGGTCTATGAAGTTGCGTAGGGGTTAAGTCACAGCGCCCCCTAGTGGCCTTGTATGCCAATGTACCCCTGACAATGTGGTTTGAGTAACGTAAGCAGACACCTTGGTGATGGTCTAATATTTATTTACACTTCAGAAGTGCCATATTGAAGGATAAAATGCTTTAACTGTTTTAATTGATTGGCCCAGAGTCTATATATTCCACCACCACTAGAGAGGGTGGGGGGGGCTGTCCTATTAATGAAGAACTTTTTTTCTGAAGAGCACAACAAACACCATGGAATTCAAACTTAGCACCCACTTAAACTGAGTTACTGTAAAGAAAACGCCTATAAAAAGCCAAACAATATAAAAATGCAAGCTTCGTGGAGTCTCCCGAGGGCATTCGGTTTTCATCACGCTTGTCTACCTTGAGCCTTTTTAACGTCTCCATCATTGTGATTGCAGGTCATGGCAGCCACTTCTTTGACTGGCCTTCTGGAAAAACTACAGGAAAGCAACATCATTCTTGAAAAAATCATGAAAGGTCTGAATGCTTACTTGGAAAAGAAGCGGCTCTTCTTTCCACGGTACTGTCCAAAACTGTAAACGAATTATTTAGAAATTTTGTTTTAGGAAATTTGTTAAGAGAATTGTTGACATTTGAAATGTGCTACAAATGTTTAAATGTTGCAACACAGTATTGTTCACTCTCTGTGATGGTTTACACTTTCATTTTCCAGGTTTTTCTTCTTGTCCAATGATGAAATGCTGGAGATTTTATCTGAGACTAAAGACCCACTGAGAGTCCAGCCTCACCTGAAGAAGTGCTTTGAAGGCATTGCAAAGCTCGAGTTCCTGCCCAACCTGGACATCAAGGCCATGTATAGTAGTGAAGGCGAAAGAGTGGAGCTCATTGAGCTCATTTCGACATCCGAGGCCAGAGGAGCGGTGGAGAAATGGCTCCTTCAGCTGGAAGACGTCATGCTGCGAAGTGTTCAGGATGTCATTGCCCGATCCAGATTGGTACGTACAGGGATTTTAATTTTTTTGTTTAATTAAAGAGGAAATTTTTCCTTGTGGGGCGGCACGGTGGCGCAGTGGTAGCACTGCTGCCTCGCAGTAAGGAGACCTGGGTTCCCTTCCCGAGTCCTCCCTGCGGCGTGGAGTTTGCATGTTCTCCCCGTGTCTGTGTGGGTTTCCTCCCACAGTCCAAAGACATGCAGGTTAGGTGCATTGGCGATTCTAGATTGACCTTAGTGTATGCTTGGTGTGTGGGTGTGTGTGTCCTGCAGTGGGTTGGTGCCCTGCCCGGGATTTGTTCCTGCCTTGTGCCCTGTGCTGGCTGGGATTGGCTCCCGCAGACCCCCGTGACCCTGTGTTTGGATTCAGCAGGTTGGAAAATGGATGGATGGATGGATGGATGGATTTTTCCTTGTTTTTATGCAGAGAGACTGTTGTGAGTACGTTCAGCAATAACACTGGACAGCAAAGCTTTAGCTTCCTGAACACTTTTGAGTTTATTTTATAGACTTTGGCCCGCTGAATCACCTTTAAATTTATATTTCACCTACTGTTTTATTGCACTTACATTATTTTGTGATTTACTCTCATATTATAAGCCCATTTACAGGGGTAGATCTACCATCAGGGAATTCTGGGGGTACACCTAGGGGCCCATAAAAGCTAGAGGCCTTTTCACTAACAAGCGTTCATTTAAACAATTGAATATCTGCTACTCACAATGATCAAGGTGCGATCAAGTCAGGCGCCGGAATCAAAAGTGAGAAATACTGCAATGCCTTGTTAAAAAGTATGATCAGCTGTCCATTAAGAAGCTAAGTAATCCAGGCTCCTGTGGGGGTCTTAATCTGGCCTTGCATATTATATATATATATATATATATTAAAAGAATGGATGCTGTATAACGTATAAAAGTACAAAAGACTTTGATTTTCTTCAGCTGGAGGGCACGTCTTCCCCGTGAACCCCCCCCCCAGCCACAACACAGTCCCAAGTACAAAACCCACACTACTATACTCCTTTTCTCTTACTACCCGGAAGCTCTCCAGGTGGTTGATTGCCAACATCCTGCTGCACTTCCGGGTAAGGTGAAACCAGTGCCCAAAAGGGGCCAGCACCCCCTGGCGGCACCTGCAAAACCCCACAGAGCTGCACAGAACTCCTACCCCCATGAAGCCCTGGGGGAGTCTGAGGCACTGCTGCAACCCAGGGAGGCTGCCATCTAGCGTCCAGGGGAAGATACTGGGCTTCCCACCCCTGTCCCCCTGGCAGATGTAGTAAAGGGGCGTCCTGGCCAGGCATGGGCTCTGGCCATCCGTCATAATATATATATATTCATGGCATTCGTAGTCTGAATCACAATCTGATTGTATGGGTGGCGTACACACTGGCGCTGACGTTCGAGGTTCGATTCCCGAGAGGGGATGCAGTGAGTGTGTATGCCTGATGAGCCCAGAATTAGGGCGAAACACGTGTCGCGTACTCTTTGCATTATTTGACAGTAAAACTATTTCAATCATTCTATGATCTGCTTCTCGCAACTGAAAAGAGGGCACCGTGGCAGATGTTAGCCGACTTGCTGACTTACCACAAGCGTTACCTGGCAGGTAACCACCCATACAATCAGATTGTGATTCAGACTACGAATGCCATGAATATATATATATATATATATATATATATATATATATATATATATATATATATAATATATTGCGTAGTTTACAGTCAAATAATGCAAAGAGTATGTGACACGTGTTTTGCCCTTAACTGGGCTCATCAGGCGTACACACTCCACTGCTCCCCTTGCGGGGATCAAACCTTGGACGTCAGCGTCAGAGACGAAGTCCCTTTACGCTGTACCATGGCGTGTGGTTCATTTATTTGACAGCCTGTAGATTGGAGTAACTATATTCATTGCATTTGTCGTCTGAGTCCTGACCTGATTGTGTGGGTGGTTACCTACCAGGTAACGCATGTGGTTGGCCTGCCATTCGGCAAACATCTACCAGTTGCGAGAAGCAGATCATGGAATGTTGTATAGTTTACTGTCAAATAATGCAAACAGTACACGACATGTTTTTCGCCCTTATGATCTGCTTGTCGCAACTGAAGAGGGCCCCGTGGCGGATGTTTGCAGAATGGCAGACCAGCCACATGTGTTACCTGGTAGGTAACCACCCACACAATCAGGTCGGGACTCAGACTACAAATGCAATGAATATATATATATATATATATATATATATATATATATATATATATATATATATATATATATATATATATATATATATATATATAGTGAAAGGCGCTATATAGCACCCGACCTGGCACAGACTGATGCAGAAGCACGTACTTAAACAAACAGACTTTTATTTTCTCTTCAGCTGTGGGGCACGCCTTCCCCGTGTCCCACAGGCCCAACACAGTCCCACAAACCACATAACACACCAAAACACTCTTCTCCTTGACCACCACTCCTCCTCTAGCTTAATCCTCCTCCTTCCGACTCTGGCTTTCGAGTGGTAGTGGCTGACCCTTTTTATAACTCACCCAGGAAGCGTTCCAGGTGCTTGACCACCTGGTCCTAATTGCACATCCAGGTGGGGCTGCAGATTCCAGCCGGGCTGTTGGAAGCAGACAGCCCATCCTAGCGGCCACCCAGGCCCCAACCAAGCTGTGGAGGACTCCATCTCCCATGGAGCCTTGCGGGAGGTTGGGGAATCAGCGTCGGCCAGGGATGCTGCCGCCAAGCCCCCCGGGTGAGGTATTAAGCTGTCCATGGCTGCTCCCCTGGAACATACACAGCAGGGGCTTCCCGGCCGGTTTGTCACAAAAAATATATATAAATATAAATATATATACAAACCCAAGGTTGCTTTACATACAGAGTAAAAAAAAAAAAAAAATTACACAGATGACAAAAGTTCATAGGAGAGGAAAGTTTTCAGTTGTGATTTAAAAGTGCAGAAACAGGAGCAATCTGGGAGAGACTGAGGAAGAGAGTTCCAGAGTTGAGGTGCTATAGCACTGAAGGACCTGCCTGTCTTCCCAAGATGGAGAGTCTGGTGCGTGGGACAGTAAGGAGATGACTACCCAAGGACCTGAGAGAGCGACAAGGAGTGTAAGAAGCTGAGTGAGGTAGAGTGGGGCAAAGGTTATGTAGGGCTTTGAAGGTGAGAAGTAGAATCTTGAATTTAATCCTTGATGGAACCAGGAACCAGTGAAGCTTGGAGAGAACAGGGGAGACATGAGCAAAACACTTTGTGTGGGTGAAGACTCTGGCTGCGGAATTCTCAATATACTGTAGCTTCTGTATAGATTTTGCAGGGAGGCCATTGAAGAGGGAACTATAGTAATCAATATGAGACGTTATGAAACAATGAACCAGAGTTTGAGCATCAGACAAGGACAGAAATGGACGGAGTAGGGCAATGTTCCAGAGATGATAGAATGAAATTTTGGAAAGAGACTTAATGTGTAACTCAAAGTTAAGTGATGAATCAAATAAAACACCAAGATTTCTGACAACAGGAGCAGGTTTGACAAGTGGACCACCAACAGAAATAGAGAAACTGAATGCCTTAGAAAGTTGGGATTTTGGACCTACCAGTAACACTTCAGTTTTATTGGCATTAAGTTTGAGAAAGTTATATTCCATCCATAGCTTAAGATCAGTGATGAATTCCGTGTGCTCACGTATAAACACACTGCCAGTCAAAAGTTTTAGAACATCTCAGTTTTTCTTCAGATTTAATCTGTTGAAATTCAATGAATGACCTAAAATGGCGAAAAGGTAAGCAGCAAACTGCCAGTGGATTACATTTAAACTTTAGATTAGCAAAAAACCTAAAAAAAAAAATTCAGAACATTACAAATGGGCCTTCAGCAGGGAACAACTAACAGGTTACAACCTACAGATGTTCTGCAGCAATTCAAGTAAATGAGGCCTTGCAAGGTGAAGCAAACAATTTGTACAGGTGTCCCAACTTCTGTTGATTACTTATGTCTTAAAGCAGAGTATGGAACAAACTGGGTTACTACACCCTCTGAAGTACTACTGGGACAATACTGCACTGGCATAGAACAAATAAACAATGGCAAATAAAAAAATAAGTCAAGGAATCACTAAGTGTACAAAATTGTATTCAAATTTTTGATTCATCAAAGTAGCTACCGTTTATGATATAACCGCCAAGCTGTGTTTCATAGCCGATGTGTTTTGATTCTTTAGTTCTGATGTTGTTAGTCCAGGCCAGGCCACCGGACAAATGTAGCACAAAAAATCCAAAGTAGCTAACAGTCCATCACAACCTCTAAGTGTCCTATGTAATCATTTTTTTTTGGTTATTATTGAAGATGACATAAAACAAGGATGAGTTTGAAGAAGTCTATTGCTTGTTTTTCAGACTTACGCTGAGAGCGCCAGGAAGGAGTGGGTGAAGGAATGGCCTGGGCAAGTAGTGCTCTGTACATCTCAGATGTTCTGGACAATTGAAGTTCATGAAGCCATTAAAAGTGGACCTCAGGTAGTGGGGGGCCTGGTTGCCTGAATAGAGACAACAGATATGTGTGTGTGTGTGTGTGTGTGTGCTACTCTCATCACCAGATCACTTTAAATGTCCTATATCTCATTTGCAGGGTTTAAAGAACTATTATGACCATCTCCAAAACCAGCTTAATGACATCGTTGAGCTGGTCAGAGGGAAACTCCCCAAACAGACTCGCATCACACTGGGCGCTTTGGTGACTATTGATGTGCATGCCAGAGACGTGGTGATGGAAATGATTGAGAAAGGTAGTGGGCTTTATGTGGGGGTCCGCATTAAAAGATCAATGTGTCCTCCCATTTCAGCTGCTTGTTATCTTTTAATTCATAAACTCTCAATATTAGGCTTACATTAATAAACATTGCTGATTTTAAGATGCACATCATGACTGAAATGAGTGAAGGACATTCATGGTGGAGTATACAGTATATTGCATAGTACAGGGGTACTCAGCTCCAGTCCTGGAGGTCATCCGTGGCTGCAGGTTTTCATTCCAACCAGGCCTAGCAGACAATGAAACTCTATGGCTTGCCAGTCCTTTCATTCTTCCAAGATGCCATTGTTCCCTTCTCTCTTTTATTTCCGAACATTTTATTACTACTGATGCTTCATGACGCATGTGCACAGATTTAAATCGGGGGCACGTTAGCTGGAGAGCTGCTGGTCCCTTTGTCATTTGTACTTCATTATTAGCTGATGGCTGGTTAAGGAAAAGGGCAACAATTAAAACCCGAATGCCACCATTTAAAAGTAAAATAGGCCATTTAGGGTTCTGAATCCCAACAAACACGTCAACTAAAACTAAACCCAAAAAGAATTAAACATTTACGTAGTAAAATAAATGGATTCTAATTAAAAAAATGGTTTAAAGCAAAAACCTGCAGCCACTGCGGACTGGAGTTGAGTACCCCGGCATAGGATATGCTTTTATATGTAAATCTTAATTCATGTGTGCTAAAATTAGTCAATTTGCCATTTTATTCTTAAACTTATCTAATTGAAAACATAAATCTTTAAGAAAATGTTATTCACCATAAGATTATTCATCAGCATCTTTTTCAGTGTTACTATTGTTGGTACCTTCTTGTTGGACAATGTGGGTCATTTTGTTTGTATGTCTTAAGTTTTGCATATTTCTGATCACATCTAAATGAAAAGAAACCTCATTATCCATTAACAATTTAATGAGGAATAATAAGTTACAAAAATAACATCAAGAGTTAGCATTTGTCAGCCAGGGTATACATGTATTTTTAGTTTATTCTTGTTTTCATTAATTTTTAGTTACAGTGCATCTGGAAAGTATTCACAGCGCATCACTTTTTCCACATTTTGTTATGTTACAGCCTTATTCCAAAATGGATTAAATTCATTTTTTTCCTCAGAATTCTACACACAACACCCCATAATGACAACATGAAAAAAGTTTACTTGAGATTTTTGCAAATTTATTAAAATTAAAAAAATTGAGGAAGCACATGTACATAAGTATTCACAGCCTTTGCCATGAAGCTCCAAATTGAGCTCAGGTGCCTCCTGTTTCACCTGATCATCCTTGAGATGTTTCTACAGCTTCATTGGAGTCCACCTGTGGTAAATTCAGTTGACTGGACATGATTTGGAAAGGCACACACCTGTCTATAGAAGGTCCCACAGTTGACAGTTCATGTCAGAGCACAAACCAAGCATGAAGTCAAAGGAATTGTCTGTAGACCTCCGAGACAGGATTGTCTCAAGGCACAAATCTGGGGAAGGTTACAGAAAAATTTCTGCTGCTTTGAAGGTTCCAATGAACACAGTGGCCTCCATCATCCATAAGTGGAAGAAGTTTGAAACCACCAGGACTCTTCCTAGAGCTGGCCGGCCATCTAAACTAAGTGATCGGGGGAGAAGGGCCTTAGTCAGGGAGGTGACCAAGAACACGATGGTCACTCTGTCAGAGCTCCAGAGGTCCTCTGTGGAGAGAAGAGAACCTTCCAGAAGGACAACCATCTCTGCAGCAATCCACCAATCAGGCCTGTATGGTAGAGTGGCCAGACGGAAGCCACTCCTTAGTAAAAGGCACATGGCAGCCTGCCTGGAGTTTGCCAAAAGGCACCTGAAGGACTCTCAGACCATGAGAAAGAAGATTCTCTGGTCTGATGAGACAAAGATTGAACTCTTTGGTGTGAATACCAGGCGTCACGTTTGGAGGAAACCAGGCACCGCTCATCACCAGGCCAATACCATCCCTACAGTGAAGCATGGTGGTGGCAGCATCATGCTGTGGGGACTGGGAGACTAGTCAGGATAAAGGGAAAGATGACTGCAGCAATGTACAGAGACATCCTGGGTGAAAACCTGCTCCAGAGCGCTCTTGACCTCAGACTGGGGCGATGGTTCATCTTTCAGCAGGACAACGACCCTAAGCACACAGCCAAGATATCAAAGGAGTGGCTTCAGGACAACTCTGTGAATGTCCTTGAGTGGCCCAGCCAGAGCCCAGACTTGAATCCGATTGAACATCTCTGGAGAGATCTTAAAATGGCTGTGCACCGACGCTTCCCATCCAACCTGATGGAGCTTGAGAGGTGCTGCAAAGAGGAATGGGCGAAACTGGCCAAGGACAGGTGTGCCAAGCTTGTGGCATCATATTCAACAAGACTTGAGGCTGTAATTGCTGCCATAGGTGCATCGACAAAGTATTGAGCAAAGGCTGTGAATACTTATGGATATGGGATTTCTCAGTTTTTTTATTTTTAATAAATTTGCAAAAATCTCAAGTAAACTTTTTTCACGTTGTCATTATGGGGTGTTGTGTGTAGAATTCTGAGGAAAAAAATGAATTTAATCCATTTTGGAATAAGGCTGTAACATAACAAAATGTGGAAAAAGTGATGCGCTGGGAATACTTTCTGGATGCACTGTAATTTCATTAATTTTAGTGCATTATTCTTGGTGGTGTTATGCTTATTGCTTTGTACTTTCCCCCCACTTTAACCTATCATCTATGGGGAGGAGCGAATGCTTTTGATTCGTCAAAAATGTTAATATCCGGTTTTCAATGGATTTCGATGTTTTAGGGTCCCCTGATACCAAAAACATTGATATTTCGATGATGGGTGCGTGTATCTGTCTGTGTGTCACAGTTTCTTGAATGGAAAAATCCCAAACTGGAAACTTAAGCCCGTTATGAGATGACGATGTCCTGATTAGTTTTTGAGTCAAATCGTGCGAGAGAAGGAGGCACTCTAGAGGAGCCCTTAAATACTGTAATTCTGCAATTAATGATGAATTCGTCTCGTTATGATCTGTTTTTACCTAGGCTCTTGTGGACCCTTTATCTGAGTCCTTTAGGGACCATGACAGTTTAAGCATTAATGATCTATCAATTTCGATACTGCTGAATGACTTTATATTTACACAACGTTCTGCACTTTGAATTTCTTAACTTTTTATTTCTGTATTTTATTTAGATGTCTCCAAAGAAACCGACTTCCAGTGGCTTGCCCAGCTTCGTTATTATTGGGAGAATGATAACACCCGTGTCCGAATCATTAACTGTGATGTCAAATATGCTTATGAGTATTTGGGAAACTCTCCACGATTAGTGATCACTCCTTTAACTGATAGATGTTATCGTACATTGGTAAGAATCAGTTTGCTGTGTCCAGCTTTTTTATCATTATTGTTACTTCTTATTTTTAGGGTGGATTGAGTTTTATTCTAAGGGTTTTTTTTACTTCTTGGTAGCTTATCCATGAGCTGTTAGTTTAAATAAGGCAAACACCGCAAAGTAAGTCACCTGTGGCTGCCCGCAGTCACTTCCAGAGCTAAGAAACCGACTTTTGCTTATAGTGTCAAGTAGTCAGCAGCCTGCTATTAGCACCGCTGAGCTGAAATTGCTGTTGAAACAATAAACAGATCTTCAGCAGACAAACACAAAGCCACTTCCACCCTCACTGCTGTCATCATTTTCCAGACCCACTTATTCCACTGTAAGATTACAAGATGTCCACTCGTAATGGTGCACAGCATGAATCGGCTCTAGGCAGGGCACCAGGCCTTTGCAAGGCAAGATACTGGCCAGAAGAATGAAAAGCTTAAGAATTAGATCATGGCAGCTCTTCTGTACAATCTAATGTGACCGCGTGTGTCATTATTTAGTGTTCCACATCACTGATAGAAAAGAAAATGTAATTTCTGCTGATGGATGACTGGGAAAAGTTTCACCAGCTGTGCTTGTAGAACATTACATTAAACTGGATGGCTGCTAATGGTTATGACTTCTTGGAGAAGATGGCACCCCCTTAACATGCCCTCTTCCCACTTTAATCCCACAGTTCATGGTGACAGTCTTTGCTTACATAAGCTGTGACACCTTCGTAAAGTCCTCTGATGGCTTCTGAACTGCGGTTGAGCTGAATCTCTAGTTGGTGGCTAGCAAAACATATCTCTTCTGTCTGGCTGACATTTAATGCACATGCCGTTTATTTGGATGATAGAGTGTACACTTGCGTTATCATCGATTATTCCTTTTATTCAACGTCACAAAAATTCAGTGTGCAGAGGAGATGCACTAGGGTATGCGTATTCAAAATGTTTTCACGTAACATGAAATGGATTGTTTTTAGCGCTTATCATGTTCTTCCTTGTTAGATCGGTGCATTTTATCTGAATCTGGGTGGAGCTCCTGAAGGACCAGCAGGTACTGGAAAAACTGAGACCACTAAAGACTTGGCAAAGGCTCTGGCGGTGCAGTGTGTGGTTTTCAACTGTTCTGATGGTTTGGATTACCTGGCAATGGGAAAGGTAAGGAATCCAAGAGGACCCTTTCATAAACACTGATGCTTGAAATGAGACTTTGGTGAAAAGTACATCGGGTAATGGGTATCATCGTGCATTTTCACCAGGTTTAAGGTTTCATCAGTATTATGGCTTGACAAAGAGTACTTGGCTATTACACACACCTTCCAGATTTAGCAACAGCAGTCCCACGTTCACAGTTCCCTGACATTCTCAAAATTTTTCAAAATTCTCCTCTGGTACAATCCCATGTGTGTGATCACATCATGACTATGTATGTATGTGTGTATATATATATATATATATATATATATATATATAAACGTGTACACGTGGAAGTGTGGGTGTCTGTCTGTCTGTCCGGCCCAGAAGCTCGAGGCTACAGCATGAAGCTCAAAGAGCCGGCAAGGCTTCCCCAAGTTAATAAGAAGAAAGAAGGACGAGGCTACAGCATGAAGGTGAAAGAAAGCGACTCTGTCGCCAAAGTGAAACCACCAAGAAAAGACAAACTCGCTTAGTCGCAAATACACAAGCAAGGCGAGCAGGTCCACAAAACGAAACCTCAGAGGAGAGAGAAACTTGCTTAGCCGCTAATACACAGGCGGGGCGAGCAGGTCCACAAAACGAAACTTCCGACTCTGCATTTCAATTTTTTTTCCTGACGATAGTTTCTAGGAGCCTGGGCTTTTTACAGCACTGCCTTACGCAGCTAGTTTTATATATAAAGGTCTATGCGTGGAAGTGTGTGTGTTTTTTCTGTCCGGCCTGGAAGTGTGAGACTACAGCATGAAGCTCAAAGAAAGCGACTCTGTCGCCAAAGTGAAACCACCAAGAAAAGAGAAACTCACTTATCTGTTAATACACAAGCGAGGTGAGCACATCGGCAAAACAAAACCTTCAAGGATAGAGAAACTCGCTTAGCTGCTGATGGACAATGGAGGCGAGCACGTTGGCAAAACAAAACCGCTGAGGAAAAGAACCTTGCTTAGCCGCTAATACACAACCAATGTGCCAGAATCCATGGTTTCTAGGTGCCCAGGCATTTTACAGCACGGGCTTACACAGCTAGTATATTATATATCGTGGCGAGCGGCTGGGGGCGGTACCCAGCCGGGACGCTGTGAAGATACCGGGAGAGGGACTACTCCTCCTCTGGACCACGAGAGGGCAGCCGCCCTGGTTTGTGTGGGGGCCACGGGAACAGAGCATGGAAGCTCAATCCTATAGGAGCCCGTGATCACCGCCAAGGGGCACCCAGATGCCTGAAAAGCCCTGAACGTCAGCACTTCTGTCACACCCGGAGGCGCTGGCAGAAGGAAAACCAGGGACACCCGGAGTGCTTCCGGGTGCTTGTGCGGCACTTCCGCCACACCAGGAAGTGCCACAGGAAGCTCATCGGGAGGCACCTGGAGCACGTCTGGATGGACATAAAAGGGGCCGCTTCCCTCCATTCGTCAGCTGGAGTCGGGTGGAAGAGGACAGAGCTCGGAGGAGAGGAGTGGAGGCGGTGAAGAGAGGTATTGATTGAGGCCTGGACTTGAGGGTGTTTGGTGCAGGGGCACTGGGTTGTGCATGATATTATAATTAGTTGGAATTATGTATAATAAACATGTGTGTGGTTTTGAACCATTGGTGTCTGCCTGTCTATGTCCAGGCTGATTTCCACAATAAATATATATATATATATATATATATATAAATATATATATATATATAATATATATTGTGATGTGATACAGTACCTGCCAAATAATACAAAGAGTACCAAGCACGTATTTTGCCCTAATTGGGGCTCATCAGGTGTACACACCTTTGCTTTCCCTTACAGGGATAAAACCTCGCACGTCAGCACCTGAGCCAAAGCCTCTGAAGTTGCGCCACGGTGGCTGGTTCACTTACTTGACCAGGAGGAGATGGGACTGTTACATTCATATGTATATGTACTGTATATAGTCTTAAAGGAATGTGCCCAACAAAGATCACCATTCCTGTCCACTTAATTCTTCCAAAATAACATCAAGTTGAGTTTTGAAAGTCTCTAAAGTCCTCCTGTCTACCGCACTACTTGGTCACGTATTCCAAGTGTCTGTGGTTCTCTGTGTGAAGAAAAACTTCCTAATGTTTATGTGAAATTTACCCTTAATAAGTTTCCAAATGTGCCCCCATGTTCTTGACAAACCCGTTTTAAAGTCACCAATCCACTGCACTAATTCCCTTCATCATTTTAAACACTTCAGTCAGGTCTCCTCTTCATCTTCTTTTTCTTAAACAATAAAGGCTCAGCTCTTTTAATCTTCCCTCATAACTCACCCCCTGTAGCCCCGTAATCAGCCTAGTTGCTCTTCTCTGGACTTTCTCCAGTGCTGTTATGTCTTTTTTTAGCCTGGAGACCAAAACTGCACAGAGGACTCCAGATGATGCCTCACCAGTGTGTTATAAAGATTGAGCAGAACCTCATGGGACTTGCACTCTATAACCTGACATTCTGTTAGCTTTCTTAATGGCCTCTGAACACTGTCTGGCTGTTGATAGTGCCAACTCCTAAATCCTTCTCATAAGGTGTACTTTTGATTTTCAGACCTCTCATTGTGTATTCAAATCTAACATTTGTGCTTCTTACGTGTAACACTTTACATTTACTTACCTGAAATTTCATCTGCCACAAATCTCCCCAAGCCTTTCTGGTGGCCAAGTCCCTCTGTAACGACTCCATGGATTCTTTGCCAATCCACCAAGCTTGATGTTTACTGCAAACTTAACCAGTGTGCGACTGTTCTGTGAAGTGAATCAAATCACAGAGGTTTGCTTTCTTCTTATCTTTCTAGTTTTTCAAAGGGCTGGCATCCTCCGGAGCGTGGGCCTGCTTTGATGAGTTTAATCGTATTGAGCTGGAAGTGCTGTCGGTGGTAGCTCAGCAGATCCTTTGCATTCAGCGAGCAATTCAGATGAAGCTCAAGTTTTTCAACTTTGAAGGCACAGAACTGCAGCTAAACCCTAACTGCTTTGTGGCCATCACAATGAATCCTGGGTATGCGGGTCGATCTGAACTTCCCGACAATCTGAAGGTACGACTGAAACTGGTTACTTGAGCTTCTCAGTCTTTTTTTGATGAGGGTATACCAAGTCTTTGGTAAGAAACTACTTGGAAAATCTGAACCCGTTGAGTGACTCTGCCGAGTAGACACTGGTGGGAACATTCGAGTATTTTTTTTTCTCAGAAGAAACATTCGAGAAACTTGAGACCAAAGAAAATGTTTCCATTTTATTTTCCTGATCTGATTATTGTCTCTAAAAAAACAAAGATATTTAAAAGACCTCTATTTTGATCTTTCATTCTTATGGGCAAACAGGATTGGCCAAATCTTACATTTTTTTTCATTTTACAGATTTTGTTCTGATTAGTTTCAGTACATTTTTTTGTAGTTAGTCGACTTTTCTTCTCTCAGATGTGCAATAAGAGGAGTCTTAAAACTTCAAATTGGGTCTTTGTGATCTATTGGCTTTGATCTTCTATTCACACATTTGTGTATTTTTTAATATATTTATTTATTTTTTGGATAGGTGCTGTTCCGCACCGTAGCCATGATGGTCCCGAACTACGCTCTCATAGCTGAAATCTCTCTTTATTCGTATGGATTTCTTCATGCCAAGCCGCTGTCTGTAAAGATTGTCATGACTTACAGGCTTTGCTCAGAGCAGCTCTCCTCACAGTTTCATTATGATTATGGTATGCGAGCCGTCAAGGCCGTCCTGGTGGCAGCTGGAAACCTTAAACTGAAGTTTCCCGATGAAAATGAGGACATTCTGGTGAGTATTTCTAAAACTGAGCCTCCTTTTCCCTTCATTGTACACAATGACTTGCCTCATTTGAACGACTACTGTAGCAGAGCCAAAATGTTCACAAATAACAACAACAACATTTATTTCTATAGCACATTTTCATACAAATAATGTAGCTCAAAGTGCTTTACATAATGAAAAAAAGAAAAATAAAAGACAAAGTAAGAAATTAAAATAAGACAACATTACAGTAATCTAGTCGACTGAAAACAAATGTGTGAACTAATTTCTCAGCATCTTTCAATGATATAAGAGGTCTAACTTTTGCTATGTTTCTTAAGTGAAAAAATTCTGTCCTAGTGATCTGATTAATATGCGATTTTAAAATTCGGATTACAGTCAACAGTTACCCCTAAGCTTTTTACCTCCATCTTGACTTTTAATCCTAATGCATCAAGTTTATTTCTGATAGCCTCATTGTATCCATTATTGCCAATCACTAAAATTTCAGTTATCTCTTTATTTAGCTTTAGAAAATTACTATTCATCCATTCAGAAATACAAGTAAGACATTGTGTTAGTGAATCAAGAGAATTGGGGTCATCAGGTGCTATTGATAAGTACAGCTGTGTGTCATCAGCATAGCTGTGGTAGCTCACATTGTGCCCAGAGATAATCTGACCTAACAGAAGCATGTAGATTGAGAAGAGCTGCGGACCCAGGATAGAGCCCTGTGGAACACCATATAGAATATCAGGTGTCTTTGAGTTGTAATTATAACAACTAACAAAGAATTTTCTCCCTGCCAGGTAGGATTCAAACCAATTTAAGACACTGCCAGAGAGGCTCACCCATTGACTAAGGCGTTTTCTAAGAATATTGTGATCAATGGTGTCAAATGTGGCATTCAGATCTAGAAGGATGAGAACAGATAAATGGCCTCAGTCTGCATTTACCCGCAAATAAGAGGTTGGGAATACCTCAGAGAGTTTATAGTCTGAACGTATGCCCTGCAAGTTGGGAGACACAATGAAGATAAAGAGGAGTTGAGGGATAAGTTGATGACGGTGGACGTTTGGGGTGTTTTAAAGGGAGGTGGCTGCACTGGGTGACAACGTGAATGGGCATTTGCGAGCCACTCTTGATAGTTACAAGGGAATGCATATGGACTTTAGAAATGGGAATGTTGAGGACGAGCAGATTCTAGAGTTTGGTGAAGTGATGTTTGCGTGTTTGAGAAGGAGGAAAACGGGTTGGAGGCCTCTGAATCTGGGGATGTGAGGAGCACAACAGACAGGGTGTATCCTGATGTCCTGGTTAAACTGCCCTCCATGGCCTGGTCAGCCCCTAATCATCCACTGTCTCTAACTGGCTATCACACTCACCACTTCACCACCTAACAGCTAATGTGTGGTGAGTGTACTGGCACAAAAATGGCCGCTGTTACATCATCCAGATGGGTGCCACACATTAGTAGTGGTTAAAATGGCTCCCCACTCCTTATGGAAAACACTTTTCGTAGTGAGAAAAGTGCAGTATAAATGTAAAGAATTATTTTTATTATTATTTTTTGTTTACGAGTAGAGGTAAGGAGCAAATGGTGAAAAATATTTATGTGATCCTTGGAGAAGGTGGTGTATCACAGTGTTCCTAGTTACACATTTATTTGCGTATTGTACAGTAGGCTATATGCCCAAAGTATAAAAAAGTACAGATGTTTGTGTTGGAAACATAATATTAACACAACCTGGATAATAGGCTACCAGATACAGTAGTGCTCTGTCTTAGCATATTGACTGGTCTCTGTGTCAAAGTGTTGGATATCCCCTGGATGGAAGGGTAGAAATGAACAGCATGGCCTTCTGCATAAATGGAGTAGCTGAGAGGGACAGACCATTGGGGGTATAGTTCTTAATGACCCATCTCAGGTAGACGCTGTCCCAGTTCAGTCCTTCTGCTGGCTTGTTCATGTCCTTTCATCAGTCAGTCAGTCAGTCAGTCATTGTGAATTTCCCATCGGGATTAATAAAGTATCTATCTATCTATCTATCTATCTATCTATCTATCTATCTATCTATCTATCTATCTATCTATCTATCTATCTATCTATCTATCTATCTATCTATTATCCAACCTGCTATATCCTAACACAGGGTCACAGGGGGCTGCTGGAGCCAATCCCAGCCAACACAGGGTGCAAGGCAGGAACAAATCCCCGGGCAGGGCACCAGCAACCTGCAGGGCACACGCACACACCCGGGACAATTTAGGATCGCCAATGCACCTAATCTGCATGTCTTTGGACTGTGGGAGGAAACCCACACAGACACGGGGAGAACATGCAAACTCCACGCAGGGAGAACCCAGGAAGCGAACTCGAGTCTCCTTAGTGCGAGGCAGCCCGTCCTTTCATCAGGCTACCTGTATTCCCCCAGGCTAGCTGGCCAGTCAATTCCTGGTGTGGAATTTCAGCTAGGGGGCTACCTGCATGTGAAAGTCTTTTCTGATAAACATACCGGCTTAAACATTGTGAAATGTTATAATAAAAAGATATAAAAAATTTTACAAATAAAGAGAACCTACTAATTATTTATCATCCTATATACATTATCACTCCACTTATCTCCACTGCAAAATTAATTATGTAGTCATACGTTTTTTAAATATGCAGTAGGTGATGCTATTTTTTGATATCTTAGTTTCCCCATTCAAAAAATTTTGGGTCACCTAGAATAGAATTAAAATATATAAATGTGCAGATATGAATGCTAAAGCGCTGACAAATCAGGTGACCTTTTTGTAAAATTTGTGGTTTCTAAGAATAGATAGATAGGTGGGAAATTTAAAGGCACTATATAATAGATAGATAGATAAATAGATAGGAAAATAAAGGCACTATATAATAGATAGATAGATAGATAGGAAAATAAAGGCACTATATAATTGATAGATAGATAGGAAATTAAAGGCACTATATTAGATAGATAGATAGATAGATGGGAAATTAAAGGCACTACATAATAGGTAGATAGATAGAACTTTATTTGTCCCCAGGGGGAAATTTGGCTTTTTACAGAAGAAGATTTGAAATCTACACCATAAAAAAGCAGCTGTGGGATCCTCTACAATGCATACAGATAAAGCAGAAAATAGAAACCATGATAATAATAACAATAATACACTCTCTCTCTATATACTCTAATATTGAATGGTAGTGAACCCCCCTTCTATAATTCTGTACTGTAAACTTCTTAATGCTCCTGTTCAAACAATATCCACCTTCACTCACTAGTCATTGTGAACGATTTGGAAGGGCACTCATCACGTCTACAAAGTGTTGGGGTGCCAGCCGAATTACCCCTTTTAATTCAACACAATAACTTCAAACAAAAACAACACTCAATGGCGTAAAAACAGTTAGAAATTGACATGAACTTAAATTGAGATTTTAGAGTTCTCGTCATGGAAGTGAAACATGTTGTCGACGTCCGAAGCTGCGGGGTGATCATAAAGCGAGTTCTGATCTGAGACGACATTCTCCTGGGCATCTGCTCTTTTATAGCCCGCTGGCCATTAGGGACGGGTCAATCGCCATTGATGGGTGTTTTCTCACTGTTGAGGTTGACAGATGTTAGTGAAAGATGCTGGCGATTGCGCCCCCTCTCACCCTGGGGTGGTGTTACTTAAGCTCTGATAAAACTGGAAGGTGATGCTCTGATGGGCATGCGTGACACTGTATGCATATTTTGAGTTTGGGCTGCACTCCACCATTTTAAAGCTCATTTTCAGGGCTTCTTTAATGTCTGTAAGCTTGAGAAGAAGCATCTATGTGAAGGTATACATAAAGGAATATCTTTTTGTTTGACGTCTATTTAGCTTCTGCGCTCCATCAAGGATGTGAATGAGCCCAAGTTCCTGTCCCACGACATTCCCCTTTTCAATGGGATCACAAACGACTTGTTTCCTGGTATCTCACTGCCAGTTGCAGATTATAAGGTAGGCTGGAGGATTCGTCTTTTAATTAATTAGATGTAAATGTATCGTTTGTTCTTCTAAAACAGCCAAAGAATATTTTGCATATTTAGATTATATGAACTTTGATGGCCTGTTGTATGACCAAAACTTTCTTTGGCTGATGGGTCATTAGTATGTCATTTCAACCATTGCTTTAAATGACCTGCTTATGTGTTGTCTGCTATTAATTATCTGCATTATTCATAAAGCTTTTCCTAGCCTGTGCCAACGAGTGCTGTGCCAACCACAATGTGCAACCAGTGACTAATTTCCTGGAGAAAATGATCCAGACTTACGAAATGATGATTGTCAGGCACGGGTATGTTTGACTCTCGTCTTTTGTAAAACTGATTTTCTTGCTTTGTTTGATTAACTTTTTGCCAAGATCTCATTCTGATTTTTATCTTGTGAAACATGACATATGATATAGAAATTTACAGTTCCTAAGTTGGTCATATTTTAGTATTTATCAGTAACTTTTCTGTCTAGTATTCTTCATGTCACATTTGTGATTTATATGCTGTGTAGTGTTGGCTTGTTACCAGTTAACAATTCCAAAGTTTGAGAAGGAATTTGATGAGGACTGACCTTCATCATCCTCACACACTTGTATTACAGATGAAGGTAAAGTAGTAAACCATCCTGTCTCAGTCTTCATGAAAACCATGCCAGTGTTCTCCCATAATCACCACACTTTATACCATGTTTGTCACCATCTCCAGAATTCTATTAAGTCTGAGATTATCTGTAGTCTGACATGACGCATTTATCCTGGCAATTTGTAGCACCACCTGCTTTATTTCCTAATAGGTTTATGTTGGTTGGGGAGCCGTTTGCTGGAAAAACCAAAGTTTTGCACGTGCTGGCAGATACTCTGTCTCTAATGAATGAGCGAGACTACGGAGGAGAGGAAAAGGTTATTTTCAGGACTGTGAATCCCAAGTCTATTACGATGGGACAGCTTTTTGGCCAATTTGACCCTGTTTCACATGAGGTAATTAATAATAATGTGTCAATGTGCTTATACTTAACTGGCTTGGATTCTTTTAATTTTGTCTTCTGAACTCTTGGGGCAGGAAAGTTAGTTGGCTACGTGAAATCTACTGGATGGGTAATACAGGGCACGTCAACAGTTGCTAACACTTACACGAAACCCTTGTTTTTAATTGAGCCAAAATAACATGAAAACACTTCCATGATAATAACTTCATAAAGGCCACCACTTAGCAGTTCCAGGTTCACAGTACAACTTTGGGATCATCGACTGGAGAGAGCAGGAGACCCATGAAAACTAGAAAGCTACTTGCTAAGTAGGGTCATCTACACCCAAAAGAAGATGTAAAATGAATGTACATCTCCAGAAAAGGTGGTAGCCATGGATTCGTTGAGCTACAGAGTACATACAAGGGCACCATTGTTGGCCTTAATCAAATACATCAAGCCTGGGACCAATAAATATGCACGAAAAAAGCAAGTATTCTCTTGTGAAACTAGACGAAGAAATCGAACATCGATACTTGAAGTCTGATAGTTGTCCCCAGACAACATTATCTGGTCTCGAGGCCATCAAGAGCAGGGTGAAAGCTTCACTAAAAAATCAACAACCTCTCATGGAAACCACTGCACGGACAGTTCTATAGACAGACATCGAAAAAGTATGTCGACAAGAAATGGATCTTTGAGTGGTTGTGAGAGGTGATGGGCTGAAGAACTAGACAGAGAGGCTCCTCATGGCTGCTCAGGATTAGGCACTTAACACACGCTGTCCTCAGAAGAATACTGTGTGGTGGATGGCCGGGGCCCTTGCCCAGCCTCCACGCTGGGAGGACGAGGGGAGCA
The DNA here is from genome assembly GCF_900747795.2 of Erpetoichthys calabaricus. NCBI lineage: Eukaryota > Metazoa > Chordata > Cladistia > Polypteriformes > Polypteridae > Erpetoichthys > Erpetoichthys calabaricus. The sequence continues at coordinate 75,093,060 of NC_041411.2, read as the reverse complement.
AGCGTGGCCAGAGCGTTACCTCACCCAGAGCGCTAGATGGGAGCCCCTCTGGGTTGCAGCGGTGCTTAGGACTCCTGCAGGGCTCCATGGGAGTTGGAGTTTGGTGCAGCCCTCTGGCTCTACTCCAGGAGCCAGACTTGGGAGGAGGGAGATGAAGCTTGCTGGGAGAAGTGGAGCGAGAAGAGAAGGAAGGAAGAAAAAGAAAGAAAGAGAGTATTGTGTTCTGCTATGTGCTTAATGGACTGCATCTTAAGGGAAGGCGTTTCCCACGAGGAAAAAGAAAATAAAAGTCCTGTGTGTTTGCACTTGTGCCTCCAGCATCTGTCTGTGTCCGGGTTGGCTTCACAACTGTCCAGATGGGTGTTGATAGCAAGCACAGGATATGCCAGCAACAAGAAGAGCACATCAGTCATACTATTGTGGGGAGCTCAGTGCTTGTACCAAAACAAAAATACACTCATTGACACACTGGCATGGATAGCTACCTGCACTGGACAATGCTGGGCCTCCCTGTGCCTGATCATCGGTATGATCAGCAGCCTGAAGAGGCCATCGAGACGGAGGATACCACCATTATTAGATTAGATTAGGTAAACTTCATTAATACCATGGGGAAATTCGAAAGCGTACAGCAACAGAAACATAAAAAACAAGGATACAGACTCACAGGACAAATACTACAGCCAATCAATCAATCCATGGATAAATAAGTAAACTTTAATGAGTACATCAGGTGGAAGCATTGAATTGCCTAATACCCGAGTGCAGTAAAGAGCCCCGAGAGGTGCTTGTTAGCACACTGTGGTGGAATGAACCTTCTGTGGCTAAAAGTGCTCAGAGAGACAGCACCTCATGGAAGGGATTTTTCATGATGGCATCCAATTTTGCCATCATCATCATCTTTTCCACAACAGCTTCCATAGTGTCCAGGGGGCAGGATGGCTTTCATGATACCTTGTTCATGCATTGTATTTCTTCTGAGCTTAGGTTCCCTGGGAGACCATAGAGTAGACCACCACACTATCCACTATGGGCTGGTAGAAAATTTCCAGCATACATCAACGGACCCAAGTCTCCTCAGGAAGTCCATTCTGCTCAGGCCCTTCTTGTGTTGTCAGACCAGTCCAGGTTGTTGTTCATGTGAACACCCAGGGGCATGTAGCTCTGCACCACCTTCAGGGCTTCTCCCTGAATGGTGACTGCTCTCAGAGGCTTCTTGGCATGTTGGAAATCCACCACCAGCTCTTTTGTGTTGCTGATGTTGAGTTGCAGGTTGTTGTCTCTGCACCACAAGACAGAGCCCTCCACGAATTTCCTGCTCTCCAACTCGTCTCCATTATTAACGCAGCCTATGATGGACGAGTCATCTGAGAATTCCTGTAGATGCCAAGTGCTGGTACTGTGCTGGAAGCCTGTTGTGTAGTGGATGAACAGGAAAATGTGCAATATGGCCGTGAACACCGAATGTACCATTGGACCCTCCAGACTGGACATGATGTCTCTCAGCAGTAGAAAAACTAAGCAAATACAAAGACCTCAAGATTGAGATTTTGCGTATGTGGAACACAAAGGCTCATGTAATTCTGGTTGTAATCTAAACACTTGAAGCTGTCTAACCACATCTCCAAAAATATCTCGAAGAACTGTCAAGTAAAGCAAGTCCTACTCCGCTGCAGAAAATCATTCTCCTCGGAACTGCTCACCCGCTTCACAAAGTCCTGACCATCATGCAATAAGTCCTAAGGAACCTGGTGCGTTCCCAATAAAAAGCAATCCGCACATACTGAGCAAAATGAAAAAAGATGGTAATAATAATAATAATAATAAAAGGTTCCAGATTGCCGTTATAGCTGTGTGTATCCAAAATTACCAAAGTTCTGCAGCTTTTAGTTTGCTTCACCAGTGTGACGCATGATCAAATAATTCCACAGATAAAAATCTGACGTATGGAGGACCGGAGGAGGGCTTACGCCTCCCCCAGACCACGTGAGGGTGACCGCCCTGTGGCTATGGGGACCACGGGTACAGAGCTTTGAAGCTCAACCCTGTAGGGGCCTGTGGTCCCAGCCAGGGGGCGCCCCAATGCCTAGGGAGCCCTGGACCTCAGCACTTCTGCCACACTGGGGAGTGCCGGCGAAAGATTGTCGGGAGGCACCTGGAGCACATCCAGGTGATTATAAAAGGGGCTGCCTCCCTCCGTTCAGGGGCTGGAGTCAGGAGAGAAGGAAGGACAAGGTCTTCGAGGAGTGAAGGAGGCGGCCTGAAGGAAGACGAGGCATTGTTTGAGGGCCTGGGACTTTTGGGGACTTTGGGGTTTGTGGTGCACTTGTAAATATGGAAAACAAACGTGTGTTGGGTGATTTGAACGTGTCTGCCTGTCTGTGTCCGAGTCATCTTCCACAACACAAAAATAGAGAAAAAAAATTCATATAGTAAAGAAAAGAAAAGTTCTGTTTAAGGCTTATAAATCTTGTTTCATTTCCCTAAGTTTGGTCATACAGTCGTACTTTAGGCACGTTAGACCCAGTCAGAAAACCGCATGCCATCTCCTATTTGCAAATATATCTAACAGTCCATGCTAGCAGTAAGACAATTTCCCAGCTGGCTTAATTGACACTGCGGTCTACAGATACAGCTAAGAAAGGTCCATCTCTGTTAACTTACTATACCATATCCTAGTTACTATGAAAATCTAACATTCTACAGGTACAGAAAATAAGCAAGCACGATATGCATTTAACATTAAACGTTAACTTTCTAAGACTGGCTCTTACAACCGTAATATTTCTGAAGCACTCTGTGTGGTGGGAGAAGGGAGTACCAAGGTGTGCTCTGTGCTTTGTGTCCTCCTAACTGGATGAAATAGAAATTTAGATTTACAAGTCCTTAAATGGTCTTTTGTACAATGCATGTCTTATTTAAAAAGTCAAGGATTATACAAATAACGCCATTTTGCTTGTTCTACAGTGGACTGATGGAATTGTCGCCAACACATTCCGAGAGTTTGCTTCCGCAGAAACTCCTGACCGCAAGTGGGTTGTTTTTGATGGACCAATTGATACTTTGTGGATTGAGAGCATGAACACCGTCTTAGATGACAATAAAAAGGTGGGTGAAAGCTGTTATTTTAACAGATGGTTAAGTCAGGAGGGTCTTCTATTTACCATGAGTTACGGGATTAAGTTAGCCTTCTCTAATGTGAAATTCATATCCAGTGTATGTTTTCTGTCAAGTACACAATGAAATGCTGCCCCCCTATACTTTGTATGTGCCCCTTCTTAATGCTGCCAACGTTCTGATTTTTGTTTGTTTTTTTAGACCATCACCTGTATTAATTTTATGCCATTTGCAATTCGGGGCCACCATAACTCTTCTTTAGCTAGCCACAGAGAAGTCACATTCTAAAATGGAAATGGAAACCCTCAGGAAGTCCGACAGCTAACTTAAAATGTTATTGCAGTCCTGACAGATGCAAAATGAGAGAATTAGGCTTGGAACTTCGATAAACTGTAATGTTGTACAATGCATTTCCATATATTTATGAAATATTAAATGTTTTCCTCCCCTTGGTGTCAGTGTTATGAAACTGTGCTAGGAGATATGGCTGGAGGTGTTCCTTCCCCTTTGATCCTAACCCTTCCACTTCCTACTTTTTCTGTTTTTCAGCTGAGGGATGTGCTCGGGACATGTGGTGTCCCCCTCTCTTCCCCTCTTCAAGTTCATCCCCTCATCCCCTGTACTCATTTGCTTCACCTCTTGCTCATAAGTCCAAACCGTTATCTGATCTCCTCAGAACTCTCCCAATCACTTCCAATTGGCTAACAGACCTCCCAGCGGACTCTGCGTTATGTTGACAGACCATCTGTCCAATATGTCAGAAATTGCCGTAAAAATCCTAATCAACCGCACATCTCTCTATTATATAAAATATCCTGGGATGAGACTTTTTAGCCTGGAACAAGACGTGACTTTTTCAGAGAGATACTTTCAAGTCCCACAAGATGAGACTTTGTGCCAAGAGATTCAACCACGCTAGCTGTGTAAGCCCGTGCTGTAAAAAGCCCAGGGGCCTAGAAACTATTGAAATCCTCAGAAAAAAATTGAAGTGTAGAGATGTCAAGTAATTGAAAGGAACGACTCTGGGAGTCTCTCTATTCTCCTAGGAGGTTTTGTTTTGCCGAAGTGCTCGCGACGTTTGTGTATTAGTGGCGGGAGGAAAAGTTAAAGGAATACTGTTTTGTCGATGTTAGCGGGTAAGCGACTTTGTCTTTCTTCTGAGCTTCCGTTTGGCTGACGTGCTGGCCTCGCTTGTGTTATTAGTGGCTAAGCGAGTTTTCCATTTCTTCGGAGGCGGAGCTCTTACCCCAACACCACCTCTCACTTCCGGGCCGGACAGACACACACTCACACACACACACACATAGATGTTTATATATAAGATTATGGCATTACAGCTGTTCAAATTATTTTTATTTTTGTTCCTGTTTTGAAACCCTACTGTCTTAGAACGTCATAGTCTTAACCTGTCTTTGGTGTCTCATCAACCATTTGTCTCTCAACCATCCTTGTCCACCCTCACTGTCTTATTATTATTTGTTCAATTTAATTTTCTTCTCATGCATTCTCTGTGCATGATAATGTATGCCACTGGCAGAATGTTACTATCAGAATTGACAAGTTCTGTTTTTTATCCAAACATAGCTGTGCCTCATGAGTGGGGAGATTATCCAGATGTCTCCTCAGATGAGTCTGATTTTTGAAGCGATGGACCTGTCCCAGGCCTCGGTATGTATTCAAATAACTTTATGTGGCTATCAGGTGAATGTTCTACTAAACTTCATTTCTCTGGTCTTCTGCAGCCCGCAACAGTGAGCCGCTGTGGAATGATTTATATGGAGCCCTCTCAGCTGGGATGGATGCCTATCATTGAATCCTGGATAAACACTCTTCCTGAGTCTTTCCATCGTGAGGAGATCAGGACTCTGCTCCTTGGACTTTTTGAGTGGATTGTGCCTCCTTCACTTCGATTTCTCCGAAAGCAATGCAAGGTACCTGGCCTCTATCGCTTGCTTACAAAAAGGCAATCCGTATCTTCAGGCCACTCACACCGTGAGTTCACAGCATTGGCCCTGGATAGACACAACGGCACCAATTTCTGATTCGAGAGGGGCTTGCGGTTAATGCCAAGGAGGTCAATGAATGATCTCTGACTAACACTAATATGTAGGTGTTGCACAAAATTGGTTTGCAGGTCTGCACTGAAACAAATATCTCTTGAGTATTGAGAGCTGCACGTAGGTGCTATGATTAAGTCACAGACTATGTCTTGTTGCATGTTCTCTGGAGGTCCGAAAGGCATATGTGTTAATTTAACGGGCAACATGAAAAAAAATTAAAATGTTTTCACAAGAAGTTAATCAGCTGCACAAACAGGACACTCGTTCCAAAAAGGGTTAGGGTGGTCCTCCAGGACCGGTGCTGGCGAGCCCTGGTTTAGTGAACCGGAACCAGTCAAGTTTAGCCAGCCAATAGTTTCAGTCCATTCTGTGCTGTTCCCAATTAGATTTTAAACTTAACTTTCTTCTATTAACGTTTCCACCACTGACTCCAGAATATCATGTTCTTGGAAAAAAATTCCATAAGTCCATTCTCAAAGCATCTCGTATGCTTAAAATTCGTTTTAGGACTCCTCAAAAGAACCATTCACCTATGGTGGTCTTCCAACTAGTTCCTCTTCTGGTTCAATGCTTTTAACGCACACCTAACAGTTCACTTACGGTTCTCTGAAATGTACGCCAGGAAAACCATACGGGTCTCCGTAATAAGAACTGGACTGCAAGGGGGAAAAATAATAATAATACTCTGAATAACTTAAAACAGAACGGAGTTCTGTACTGCTGAAATAAGAGTCAAGGAAGAAGTAAAAATAATTCATTCGAATGAGTAATGTAATTTGTTCAAACTGGTTTTTTTTTGGTTTTTTTTCTTAACACCTAACAATAAAATTGTGCAAATGTTTCTTTAAGTAAAAAAACTATTTGAATTGAATGCCATATTCCTGTTTGACAGTTTCATATTTTAATCTGTTTCAGGAACTCGTTCCGACAACCAACAGTAACACTGTGGTGTCACTGACGCGGCTTTTCGAGATGCTGATTGCAGACTTAGTGAGAGAAGACCCTGAAAACAAAAACCTACGCTTCTGGACAATGGTAATTTCAGAAACGCCTGGAACGCTTTATTATATTATTATTTATTATAATATGGGAAAAAAAAAAGTTGGACAAACCGGGTTCACCCATCTATGATCTCAAGAGAGACCCTGACCGATTCCTTCAATGCCAGTCAAGTCCTCGGCTCTCCTGTTCCTTTCTGTGTGTTCCGACTTCTTAATTATCTGTCGTTGAGCTCAGTCTATCTATATAGCACAAGACCACCTCTGCTGAATGAAAAGGTTCTTAAAAACGACGTGTTGACTAGGACTGTCTAGAGGTTCCTTGGTACTGTGAACGTAAGCCATTGAGGGTCACCTCTGACTGCAGTGCTGCTCTTAAACGCCATGCTTTCTGATGGTAGCTCTTACCAACTATAAAACTGGCTGGACGCCTCGCTTTAAGCTGCTCTCTTCAGCCCGTACTTGTTTTTGTCATCCACTGCTTGTCTCCACTTTGTAACTGGTTGTAATTTAAGAAAAAACAGCCATCAAAAAATGACTACAGTCCGACATGTGGAAATTTCTCAGTACAGCACTAAACTTTTCTTATCTTCTTAGGAAATCAAAAACGTCTTCTACGATGGATTCAGAAAATCTTCAGAACCCTTCACTTTCTGCTAACTTTACTGTGTTGCGTATTTAATTTTAAATGGATATTTTTTTTCCATATTTGCCCATCAATCTACACTCAATAACTCAAGACGACAAAGTTTAAATGTTTTCAGAAAGGTCTGCAAATTTATTAAATAGTAGCCACGCTACCTGTCGAAGACAGGGGAGGTTAACAGCAGGCGCTGATACACCCACCACATGGCAAAGCACCTCGGCATCCCAGATTAGGAGCCATGCAGCGGGTGGCACCTCAACACCACACTGATTCAGATGGAACAGAACAGTGGGAGGTTTTTTTATATGGTGGCTGGAGTGCCAGTCCTGCCACCAGACCCCCAGGTTTTCCCTTCAGGTTGGAGGGCCTACTTTCAGGGTTTGAATGCAGGTTAACATCATACCCAAGACGAAGCAATTGCTGGTTAAGGGCCTTGCTCAAGCACTGGACGGATTGGAGTCACTTCTGGCGTTTATACGATTTGAGCCAGCAGCCTCCCGACTGCCCATGCAGGTCCCTAACCTCAGAGCCGCTACTCCGCCCTAGAAAACGGGTGACAGGATAATTTAAAAATCTTTCCCTATGTGCACTTTCAGCTATTTTTCCGCTGCATTGTGTGTTACCGGCGGTTCCTCACTCAAGTACGTTCTCGTAAAGCCTGCTTCTCAGACTCTGTCGTTATTTTCGAAACAACGTTCTCACATCCCTTCCGGTTTTATACTTGCTGGCTCCGAAGGTGTCTCACCGCATGTCTCCCGTGCTGTTTCTCCTCCACGTGAGTCTGACACTCGCTGTTTCTTTTTTGTCGTGTCACCAGAGCCAAACTGTGGGTGTGCTTGTCAGTGGCAGGGACAGGGAGACTGGTCAGAACTTCGTCTATGCTGGAAAAAATATTGCTCAGTCTCGAGGACTCGGACAGCATTTCTGCAATATATAAAAATATTTTACAGTCCCTCCCTTTCAAAGATCCAAGAGGACAATGGGATAAAGATCTCTCCCTCAACCTATCAGAAAAGGAATGGAAGGTAGCAATGCAGAAAATTCACTCGAGCTCCATATGCGCAAAGCATACAATTATTCAACTCAAAATTATATATCGAGCACATCTGTCTCGTTTAAAATGGTCCAAAATGTTTCTAGGGCTAGATCCAACCTGCGAACGTTGCAATCAAGCTCCAGCCTCACTGGGTCATCATGTTTTGGGCCTGCACCAAATTAACATCATTCTGGACCAAAATTTTTAAATGCCTTTCAGACAGCCTTGGTGTCACAATCCCTCCTAACCCATTAACAGCTGTGTTTGGTGTTCTTCCAGATGGTCTTAAAGTGGAGAAGGACAAACAAACTGTGATCGCCTTCACTACACTATTGGCACGCAGACTTATTTTGCTAAACTGGAAGAATCCTAACTATCCTCTTTTAAGTCAGTGTGTAACTGATGTTACATATTATTTGAAATTGGGAAAAATCAAATTCCCGTTTAGAGGATCTGTGCAGAACTTTTTCAAAATCTGGCAGGATCTAATCAATAATATTTTAGAATAAGCTCTTAAAGCCCTGAGGAAGTAGATTCTCTCCCCATTTCTTTTTCTTCTCTATTTATCTGTATCCGCCTACTAAACTCGTCAATTTATTTATTTTTACTAATTTTAAGTCTGCGGTGGGCTGGCACCCTGCCCGGGGGTTGTTTCCTGCCTTGCGCCCTGTGTTGGCTGGGATTGGCTCCAGCAGACCCCCGTGATCCTGTAGTTAGGATATAGCAGGTTGGATAATGGATGGATGGATGGATGGATGGATGGATGGATAATTTAAGTTTTAGTCTGCTGGCCATGCTCTCTTTCTCAGGGGTGGGGGATGATTTGTTTTCAATCCTATTTTTTTATAAAAATTGATCTATTTTTATGGAATGATGGCAATAATATCGATAAAATTAAAAAAAAAAAAGAACTGAGGGAAGGATGAACGCACCCAGAAGTGTCAGCAACTGCATAGCAATAGGGATTTTGAGGAACAATACGTATTAAACTAAAGCTCTTCAGTTTAATGAAAGTGTGCAACAACATAACCAACGCTATTTAGGGTGTTCCAGACTTTTTGATCCAACTTCAGAGGGTTGTTCAAAACGTTTCCGCACTTTTATATTTTTGTTGAAAGCGGTGAAGGCGGGAGGGAGGAGTAGTGATTGGTCGTGTCTGAGAGTGTCATGTGACGAGTTCTGTCTGGCAAGCCGGCTGCCTTTACAGTTTAGTATAAGAACTGTCACCCTGTGGTGAAGATGGCTGCCAAACTTATAAAGAGGAACAGCGTTCTGTCATCCACTTTTTGTGGGCAGAAGGTGTGCTTGGAGCACAAATTCATCTCCGCATGTGTGCTCAGTATGGGGATAAAGTTCTCTCTCGTGGAGTCGTCTATGAGTGGATTGAAATGTTTGAAAATGGCCGTACTAGTGTGACGGATGCAGAGAGCGCTCCGGATGTCCACCCTGGAACTGATTCGCATCAGTGGCTACCAGCTCAACCAAAGATGGCATTAAAAAGTTGGTACGACGCTGGGAAAATTTGCATCGCAAAGGAAGGTGACTATGTAGAAAAGTGATGTCGTTTGTTTTTGAAATTTTTAATAAATAGAGTTTAAAAAAAGTGCGGAAACTTTTTGAACGTCTATCATATTTTGTATTTTGCCATTTGACTTTGGTATCTTGTGCTTAAACTAAGCCCATATTAACCCCAAAGAAACCTGTAATTAAACCTCATTACTTTCTATTGCTAAATATGTTCTGTCTTTTCTAAATTAAAAATCTATGAAGGTAAACCTATGAAATCAATCAAAGGTTATACTGCTGTGTGCTGACAGCCTAGTTGTATCAAATGGGGACACTTGGACCACCACCTACAGGCTTAACACACACATTTACATTTATTTTCTTGGCAGACGCTTTTATCCAAAAGTCAACATCCGCCGTAAAATCTTGAAAAGTTAAGGGAGCACATTATATTGGAATTTCTTTTCTTACCTGAAAATTTTGGGGCTAAATCAGCCTGCGCATTATACACGAGTGTGCATTATATACGAGATTTTACGGTACTCCGCCTGTCTAGTTACTCCTTATAATGACCGGACAGTTTCTGATTTCTGGGTCGTTTTTAGTTCTCATCACTGAGGAGCGATGACCTGAGCACTCCTTTGCAAGTCTGTTTCTTCGTTGTTTTAATGAATGTTCAGAGAGCTAAAAGTTTAAGGAAAAAATGTCGTTTTTATTTTTGTCAAGCCGAAATCTTACAAACCCCCCCCCCCCCTTTCTCTTTCTCCTTTAGTCAGCTTTTGCATTCTCATTAATCTGGTCCATTGGAGGGAGCTGTGACACCGACAGCAGAATAAAGTTTGATGCCTTTTTAAGGGACCTTATTGCTGGAAAAAATGAAGAATCGCCTCTCCCTGCCCCTGTCGGTAGATGGGAATGTCCATTTGAGGAGAAAGGGCTGGTCTATGACTACAGCTATGAGGTAAGGAGTGCTGCTGCACTTTTGAAACAAAATGGCATTGACTCACTCGAGATGCTCTTACTGGGGTGGGGGGCTGCTGACGGGTACTGATGCCATGCCTAAGTTTGTGTTCGACCTTTAGGCAGCATTTTAGTATGTCCTCTCAGTTTAAATCAAACTAAAATACAGTCTACAAATACTGCCCACTGTTGCTTTTCTTGGATGTGAGCAAAAAGTATTTACTATATATTTTTATAAATTAAATGTGAAGTATATTATTTTATAAAATATACATTATGCTAATATGCTATAATTCTTCCTCTTTATTGTGATTTTTATAATCAGGGTAGTACGGTGGCACAGTGGTATAGGGTTCCAGGGTATAGGGGTCCAGGGTTCATGTCCCGGGACCTCCCTGCATGGACTTTGCATGTTCTCTCCGTGTCTGCGTGGGTTTACTCGAGGTGCTCTGGTTTCAACCAAAAGTTCAGTCCAAAGTTCAGGTTAGCTGGATTGACGCCACTAAATTGGCCCGTGTGTGTGCTTGAGGTGCGTGTGAGTGTGTTAACAATTAAAAGGACTAGCGCCATGTCCTGGGTTTGTTCCTGCCTTGCATCCTATGCTAGCTGGGATAGACTCCGGCACCCTCCACCACCCTGTTCAGGACTAAGCAGGTTAGAAAATGCCTGACTGACGTTTGTGATCATTATTGGGACAGAGCTGGAGGTGGCAGCATTTGCATTGGGTGTGACGAGTATGGACAGGATTAGAAATGAAGACATTAGAGGGTCAGCTCAAGTTGGACGGTTAGGAGACAAAGTCAGAGAGGCGAGATTGCATTGGTTTGGACATGTGCAGAGGAGAGATGCTGGGTATAATGAGAGAAGGGTGCTAAGTATAGAGCTGACAGGTAAGAGGAACAGAGGAAGGCCTAAGAGAAGGTTTATGGATGTGGTGACAGAGAGGACATGCAGGTGATGGGTGTGACAGAGCAAGATGCAGAGGACAGAAAGATATGGAAGAAGATGGTCCGCAGTGGTAACCCCTAACGGGAGCAGCCAGAAGAAGAAGAAGATTGGGACTTACGTTAAAAATTAGCCTTCTAAGCACAATATATGTTTGGTTTTAACCAGATGCTAATTAGCTTGTGTAATGTTCACATTAAATAAGAATTGCACTTAATGTATGAAGAATATTTTTTTTTTTTAGTTCAGAGGTAGAGGACGCTGGCTACACTGGAATGAATCCATTAAGAACATAACCCTGGGTGACAAGAATACTAAGGTCCAGGATATAATCGTCCCCACCATAGACACAATCCGCTACACCTATTTGATGGATCTTTGCATTCAATACGGAAAGTAAGAGACGTATTTTAATTTTCCAAATTCACAATCTTTCTTGTTTCCTGACAATTTTGCATCTTGTTGCAAGTAGAAATATCTCAGACATGTCTCAAGTGGATTTTGCATTCTTAATTGATAACTTGACGTTTCACAGATGAAAGGGGACATTGACAGCCTTTTCATTTTCTTATTTTAGTGCAGATCATACTAAGCACACTAAACGCTCAGACGTGCCTGTCTCATTTCATCTTAATCCATGCGCTTTTTCTCTTTGCAGTCCTCTTTTATTTGTTGGTCCCACTGGCACTGGCAAGTCCGTCTATGTGAAAGACAAGCTGATGAATAATCTGGACAAAGACAAGTACCTGCCCTTCTTCATTAACTTCTCTGCCCGCACCAGTGCCAACCAAATTCAGGTAATTCTGGTTCTTCTAAAGCCTTGTCACGATCACCCTTCTCACAACCATACCCTTCCTCAACACTTTGGGTGTTACTCCTGCAAGATCATTTTATTAAAATAATATAGGCTGGGAGGCAGCACAGTGGCACAGTGGGTTCACTTCCCAGGTCCTCCCTGCGTGGAGTTTGCATGTTCTCCCCGTGTCTGCGTGGGTTTCCTCTCACGGTCCAAAGACATGTAGGTTAGGTGGATTGGCGATTCTGAAATTGGCCCTAGTGTGTGCTTGGTTTGTGGGTGTGTGTGCCCTGCCCGGGATTGGTTCCTGCCTTGCACCCTGTGTTGGCTGGGATTGGCTCCAGCAGACCCCCGTGACCCTGTGTTAGGATTCAGCAGGTTGGAAAATGAATGGATGGATAGAATATTGGCTGGGATCATCTATGGGTGGCAGGTTGGCGCAGTGGTAGCACTGTTGCCTTGAAGTAAGGAGACCAGGCTTCGTGCCCCAGGTGCTCCCTGGGTGGAGTTTGCATGTTCTCCCCGTGTCTGCATGGGTTTCCTCCCACAATCCAAAGACATGCAGGTTAGGTGTACTGGTGATCCTAAATTGTCCCTAGTGTGTGCTTAGTGTGTGGGTGTGTGTGCCCTGCGGTGGGCTGGCACCCTGTCCGGGGTTTGTTTCCTGCCTTGTGCCCTGTGTTGGCAGGGTTTGGCTCTGGCAGACCCCCGTGACCCTGTAGTTAGGATATAGCGGGCTAGATAATGGATGGATGGATGGGATCATCTATTCATGCTCAGTTTGAATTTTCTTCATAATAAGAATTATAATTTTGTATAATTTTATAATTATTATGATATAATAATAATGTAATTAATAACAATTAATAATAAATATTAATTAATAATATAATGATTATTATAATCGCTCTATTATTTAAAAAAATCCTTTGACATGATGAGACTTTTTGGAAGAGAAATTTTTTCAAGTCCCGTGAGACTAGACTTTTATCTTGAGATTTTTTCAAGTCACGCCCTCCTCTCAAACATTTTCAAACAAGACCACGGTCCTCTCACCTCTCATTCGTGTGAATGTGACAACAAAAGGAGATCTTGATACGCCATTCATATTAAAACATTAACAGTTTCTGGTTGTCAAACAAAATGAGACAGAGGATTATTACCCTTAGATGTGTAGGCCTTTCAATGAGAGAAAACAAAAATCAAAGTGTCACTGAGTCCAGTGGTGTCCTACACAATCCAGAGGCAACTGGAAACTGGAAGAAACTCTGATAGGAAGAGACCTGGCAGAGCCAAAGTCACAGCTTGCAAGATGGACACATCACAGCAGAGCAGCTTCAAACACTGCTTAACAGTGCAGGTCAACAAAAGCAGCAGTCAGTTTCTACCATTAAGTGGAGACTTTGTGCTGCAGGTGTGACAGGGCGAGTGGCAATAAGAAAGCCATTCCTTAAAGGACATATAAATAGGGCCTGGAAATAGCAGATGTGGACTACTACAAACTGGAAGAAAGTCTTATGGACCCATGAATCCAAATTTGAAATCTTCGGTTCGTCATGCAGGGTGTTTGTATGCCGTCGAGTTGGTGACAGGATGGTTCCTCAGTGTGTGACACCAACTGTCAAACATGGAGGAGAAAGTGTGGTGGTGTGGGGTTCTTGTGCTGGAGGCAGAGTTGGTGACTGGCATTCTGAATCAAAAGGGTTACCACAGTTTAGATGTTATATCCGCAAAAGGCGTCTACTTTGATGAATCAAAGATCTGAATAACATTTTGTATACTTAATGATTCCTTGACTTATGTTTTTATTTGCCGTTGTTTATTTGTTCTACACCTTTATCGATTTCATGAAACATTAATACATTAAACTACATGCATTTCCATAAAAACTGAGATGTTCTAAAACTTCTGACCGTTAGTGTATGAGTTGTCATTTAGTGACATTTATAACTATTTTGATATACATTCTGACAGTTTGGGTCACTCTTGACCCCTTGAACCCTCAGACTACTCGTCAGACACCAGGTAAAAGTCCAGTAATTATTTATTTGGACACTAATAAAGTGCACAAAGCACCTACACTCCACAATACTCATATAATAATTAATAATCAATCACTACAATAAACAATCTTCCACTCCCAGACGCGTTGCCACCCTTCCACCCAGCTCAGCTCGACGTCTGGGATTTCCCACAGTCCTTTGATAGTCCTTGACCCAGAAGTGTTTCTCCCTGTCTGTCCACGTGACTAGGAACACTTCCGGGTCAGATAAAAATCCTTTTTCTTCACCCCGGAAGTACGTCATTCCTCCTGTCCATGTGACTTGGATGTACTTCCGGGGGCGTAGGGCAAATAATCCTTGTTCCTCCCTGCAGCGTCCCCTAGCTGCCCCCACGGCATCCAGCAGGGTTGGGGATAAAAACTGCATTGTCCAGGATTCCCTGCTGGCATTCGGGGCACCTCCATGCTGCAGGGAGGGCTCCACCTGGCGGCCTGGGGGTATTGGCCGAGATGAACGGCCGGCCACATATCACAACATAAACTTAAAATCTGTTAACCATTGAATAATGTTTGTTAGTGACTTATTAATGAAGTTACGAAATGTTGCTTTTTTATTTTTCTGTATTTTAATATTTGTTGCTTTTTCAGTTACTTAATAGGGTGTGCCCTACAAGAAGCATTGTAAATAATAAATATAAAAGTTGTTCAGTCACTGGTGGTATTTATAGTCAGTTTTGTGCCCTGTGCTTATCAGGGAGGTCTACATGCAGCCATTCAGTGTACATTAGAAAGTCCTGTTTAGCAAAGTCCTTAAAGTAAAATTCCACATATGACGTTTGCTATACCATTGTTAAAACTCCACGCTGCTTTTTCCCCTTAGAATATTGTTATATCCAGGCTGGATAAGAGACGCAAAGGTGTATTTGGACCCCCAATGGGGAAGAAGTGCATCGTCTTCGTGGATGACATGAGCATGCCAGCCTTGGAGACTTACGGTGCGCAGCCTCCAATTGAGCTGCTCAGGCAGTTCTTTGATCATGGACACTGGTAAGTTCATTTCTCTTCTTGTATGATATATATTTGATTTAATTTTACAGTATATACACAGTATTAGACTGGTATAGTTGCACAGTGGCTATCCATGACTCCAAAGAAATAACTTAATATCTCAGCCCAGCCGCTGTATTGGTGGGGTGTACATGCTGCAGGGTCACGACTCACCACTGGCAGCTCACGGTGTCCAGAGATGGCCTCTGTGCGGCTGACTAAAGGAATTCTTCATCTAGCTTAAACTGCAAGGAGCTCGCATCTGAACCAGAGGCTGCTGGTTTGTGGCTCACTAATAGAGGTTACCACAATGCAGACGTCCAAATTGAGATGCTCCGTGGTGTGAGTCTAGATGGTGACATGGTGCAGAAAAAGTAGGGTTTGACATAGAGAGAGATCAGATGATGTCACTGGGAAGCATGCCGCTCACAGTGGTCCGAGATAGCCTCTGTGCGACTGACTAATGCAGCTCTCTATTTAGCTCAAACTGCAAGGAGCTCGCTTCTGAACCAGATGCTCATGGTTTGTGGCTCACTAATAGAGGTTACCACAGCAAAGAGCTTTAAATTGAGATGCTTAATGGAGTGAATGCATGGCAATTCACTGAAATGCTTGGTGACGAGGACAGGATTTGCACTGTGGAAGGGTAGAGCATATTGGCGATAGTGCACAGAAAACATGTGGGCAGACATAGAGAAAGATCAGATGACATAACCAGGAAGTGATAATCCAACAGTGTCCAGAGACGGACTCTGACTACAAGGAATTCTCCATGCTGGAAGGAGCTTGCTCCTGAACCAGATGCTACAGGTTTGTGGCTCACTAATAGAGGTTTCCACAGCCCAGAGCTTCACATTGAGATGCTTCTTGGTGTTCAAATTGAGATTTTGAGAGATTGAGATCTTGAGAAATGTTAAGAGATTTCAAATTCTAATTTTGCATGGCAATTCACTGAAACATTTGGTGGCGAAGATGGGATTCACACTGTGGAAGGCTGCAGCATAGTGGTGACAGTGCACAGAAAACATGTGGGCTGACATAGAGAAAGATCAGATGACATTACCAGGAAATAATACTCTTAACAGTGTCTAGAGATGGACTCTGACTAAAAGGAGCTCTCCATCTATCTCATACTGCAAGGAGCTCGTGTCTGAACCAGAAGGTCATGGTTTGTGGCTCACTAATAGAGGTTACCACAGCAAAGAGCTTCACATTGAGATGCTTCATGGTTTTCAAATTGAGATTTTGAGAGATTGAGATCTTGAGAAATTTCAAATTCTAATTCTGCATGGCAATTCACTGAAACCTTTGGTGGGAAGATGGGATTCACACTGTGGAAGGCTAAAGCATAGTGGTGACAGTGCACAGAAAACATGTGGGCTGACAAAGAGAAAGGTCAGATGACATCATGAGAAAGTGATACTCTTAATAGTGTGTAGAGACAGACTCTGACTAAAAGGAGCTCTCCATGCTGGAAGGCGCTTGTGGCTGAGCCAGATGCTGCAGGTTTGTAGCTCACTATTAGAGGTTACCACAGCCCAGAGCTTCACATTGAGATGTTTCTTAGTTTTGAAATTGAGATGTTGAGAGATTTCAAATTGAAATTCTGCATGGCTTTTCACTGAAACATTTGGTGGGGAAGATGGGCTTCACACTGTGGAAGGTTAGAGCATATTGGTGATAGTGCACTGAAAACATATGGGCTGACATAAAGAAATATCAGATGACATTACCAGGAAGTGATACTCTTAACAGTGTGTAGAGACAGAGTGACTAAAAGGAGCTCTCCATGCTGGAAGGAGCTTTTGGCTGAGCCAGATGCTGCAGGTTTGTGGCTCACTAATAGAGGTTACCACATCACAGAGCTGCAAATTGAGAAGCTTCTTAGTTTTCAAATTGAAATGTTGACAGATTGAGATGTTGAGAGGTTTCAGATTGAGATGCTGCATTGCAATTCACTGAAACATTTGGTGACGAGGATGGGATTCGCACTGTGTAAGGCTAGACCATAGTGGCGACAGTGCACAGAAAACATGTGGGCTGACATAGAGAAAGATCAGATGGCATCACCAGGAAGTGATACTCTAACAGTGTCCAGAGATGGACTCTGACTAAAAGGAGCTCTCCATCTAACTCATGCTGCAAGGACCTCATGGCTGAACAAGATGCTGCAGGTTTATGGCTCACTAACAGCAATGCGCACAGCACAAATCTTGAAATTGAGATTTTTCATGGTGCGAGTCCATGGCAATTTGCTTTCACATTCTTAAGATGTGTGTTTTAGGCTAATAGTTGACTCTAAATTTGTCTCGGTGTGAGTGGGGTGTTTTTGTAGGTGTCACTTCATTCTGTAATAAACTTGCATCTCCTCAAGTCCCGGCTACTGTGTTTCTCACAGAAATGGTCAGAATAGACTCTTGGCCCTGTAAATGGGGGGGGGGGGGGGGGGGGGGGGAGATTTGGGAGACAAATAGATGAATGGTTTGGTCATGTATTAAATTAAACAGTTTAGAAATCTGAACGTATTAAAATGTAGCATTGTACATATGAGCAGAAAGTGATAATCCTGTATTCAAATGTCCATGTCTAAAGTTAATGCAGAAAATGAAACATTGAATTTGCAACAGTGGCAGAAGGGAAGTGTTTGATTGCTTTCTGTCCGTCTAATACCTAACAAATATTCAGTCTTGGGTAAATTTGTAGTCCTGCTTAGAAGGTTCAACACTCTAATGTTCTGTGGGATGGAGATACCTAAAAGAGCTTGGTGGCCTGGTAGCCCTGCATAATAATAAATCAAAAGACAGCTGCAAATGGCTCAAAAAAAATTAAAAAACCAATGTCGTCAATTTCTCTGGCAGCAGTTCACAGTTGGAGCTCTGCCCTTTTGGGGAAAGTCAGTTTTACATCTGACGCCACATTCTGGGAATGAACCGGCATTGTATTCTGGGGACCAGATGGGGGCGGAGTTTCTCAGGTGGTGGGGCGGGGTCAGTCATTCCTCCTGGGTGCTTTTTCTTGGTTGCAGAGGAGGAAGATAAAGGTTAGAGTCGGCGCCCCCTCCTGTTCTTGAGTGGTATTGCTTACCTCGTCAGAGGCATGAAGATGGTTCCCAGACATGTATGCATGACACGTCATGCGTATCAGGACAAGCAGTTACAGAAAACATTTTTCACAGTGACACAAAAAATGTACATTATTTTCCATTAATTATTTTTCTGTTTAATTTATTCAGACAGATTCTTTTCAGTTTCATGACAAAATGAATGTCTGCTGTAACTTTGGCTGAGAATGAATGAGCTGTACGGCAGTCACATATTCATTTTGTGTTCCTTCACAATATCTACAGAAAAATGTTTATTTCTGTTTTTCCGCTCTGTCTAGGTCTCGGGTTTCTCCCTGAGAATTTCAGTCTCTGACAGGTTCTCTAATTTTCCCCTTGAATACTGTAGGTACGACCTGAAGGACACCAACAAGATCTCGCTAGTCGACTTGCAGCTTCTTTCTGCCATGGGTCCGCCAGGAGGAGGCAGAAACGCGGTGACGTCCAGATTTCTCCGTCACTTTATCATCTGCAGTATTAATGCATTTAGTGATGAGACCATGACCCGAATCTTCTCAAACATTATGGGGTTTTACTTGAGGAACTATGAATTTCCACCTGATTACTTTAATATTGGGAATCAGATAGTCACGGCTACAATGGATGTAAGTTTCTTGTTTATTCGTCCAAAACTTTGCTACAATTTGTTTAATAATTTTTGATTTCCATTAGTTTATCATCAAATGACGATGAAAAAATCGTTTTGTGCAGTCATTTTTGCATTATGCTGTGCGGTCTATCGATGGCCTTTTCATCTGTGGATTCAAATTTCCAGCTGGGTGACTTCACTTGGTCATTCACTTCATTCAAGGTGTTGGTGCTCATTCTTCATCTGAAAGAACTGTCCTAACTTTGATATCTCAACTTTGACTGCTGCTTTATCCCTTCAGACTTACATAATGGTTTATTGATTTTCCTATACTATCCGATTTTAAGTCTGCCATGTCTTTGTAGTTAAATCTAAGCTTCTGTAAAAGACCTGCCAGTAACTTTAAAGGTGAAACCTAAAGAAAAGTTCATACTGTCAGTAGATGATCACATACAGTACCTTATGATGGTAAATCTTTTGGTCCTACCAGACTTAACAAGTAACTCCATGACTAGCACAGGACAGTAAGGTACCACCATGAACCTGCTTACGTGTGACTGTGCATTTGCTGTATTTAAAAAGGCGTCTTGCACTCGTTCATCCTTTTTTATTTGAGTTCAGCTGATATTTTTTAAGGTTTTCTTTGGATGATAGAGAGATAGATAGCACTTTATTTGTCCCAAGAGGGAAATGTAGCATGTTATAAAGGCTCAAGAAATATTATAACAAATAATGGCAACAACAGCCATTCCCCTCCAGATATAAACCAGAACTACTAGTTTAGTTTAGTTTAACTAAACTAAACTAAACTAAAACTACGAAAAGGAAGAACTAAGAAGCTCTGACTTGGCTAAAGATAAGCGGGCAGTCTTAGTGATGCATTTTAAATGCATACTGCTGGAGGCAGGATGGACCCCTAGTAATGTCTCCTGACACACTTCAAGGTGTAGAGGTGATCCACTGCTACAAGAACTTGGGGAGGGTCCACATCAATGACCGGTTGGACTGCTGTCAGAACTCAGAATTGTATAAGAAAGGGCAGAGCAGGCTCTTCTTCCTTTAATGTGGGAAGTGACATCCTTCGCATCTTCTGCAACCCCGTGATGGCATGTGTGGTGTGCTGGGCTGGTGACATCACTTCAAGAGAGGACCACCAAATTAACAAGTTAATTAAAAAGTCAGGCTTAGTTATGGGACCCACTCCGGACGCCCTGAAGGTCGTAGCAAAGGAGAGAATGAAAACAAAACTGAGTGTCATTATGAACAACGATGTACATCCCCCCTTTGACACCACAACACTGAGGACTTTCAGCCAATGAATCATTCAGCAAAAGTGCGTCAAGTAGTGGTATGGGGGGCTCCTTTATACCAACAGCAATACGCCTGTATGGTGCCTCACAGTGACTGGGACTGCCAAGTGAGAAGTTTTCTTCCTTTTTAAAATTTTCTTCCCTTTTAGTCATTGTGGTGTGTGCTCAGACCTTTTTATGTGTGTATACAGTATATTTATTTATCTATTTATGTGTTTATTTATTTATAGAGCTTCAGTAGAAACTCAGATTTCCCCCTGGAGACAAATAAAGATCTATCTATCTATCTATCTATCTATCTATCTATCTATCTATCTATCTATCTATCTATCTATCTATCTATCTATCTATCTATCTATCTATCTATCTATCTATCTATCTATCTATCTATCTATCTATCTATCTATCTATCTATCTATCTATCTATCTATTGTATCATGTAGTGTCTTTCATATCCATTCACTTTTGTTTATGAACTGCTTTTCAAAGCTTCACTGTGTTTTTGCATCAGCCTCTTATTCTTCTGCTGTGTCTTTTCTACTAAATTTTTTTTTGTCTTTTTCAGACCCTGCATTTGCTTGTTTCTTCTATTTTGAAATCATTTCACATACTGATTTTTTCTTTCTGCATGATTTTTATCTTTCTGTCCTTTATTCATCAGTCTAAATTTACAAGATCAAATTTACATTTTAAACCACTTTCAGTACAAAAGCACAAAGTACTGGCGGGGCAGCCTGAGGGAAGAATCCCACTAGAGGCAATCAGTGGATACCTTCAATCAGTGGCGTTATATTTGCTGACTAATGTTTTGAATATAAATCTGTGAAGGCGAATTCTATGTGAAATCATTAGTCCTCTCCTCCACTAGATACGTAACACTTTTGACTGAGAGATAGTAGACATATTTATCCCCTTCAGAGGTAAGGGGGCTAGCCTTCTATTTCATTTCATCATTTTAATTCTCCGAAGAAGGGCCATTGCTGTTAGTAAAACTGAAGGCTGTAAACAGTTTGGTTCTTTTAATGGAGTGAACTAGGAATCACAGAAAGCGTATTTGTTTTAGCCAGACCTTATTTTAAGTGGCACCAGTGTATTTATTAAAATGATTTTTTTTTTGCTTCATTTTAGGTGTACAAAAAGGCAATGCAGAATCTGCTGCCCACTCCAGCCAAATCCCATTACACCTTTAATCTACGAGACTTTTCCCGCGTCATCCAGGGCTGCTTGCTCATAAAGAAGGAATCCGTAGAGAACAAGCGTGTCATGATCCGACTGTTTGTTCACGAAGTGCTGCGGGTTTTTTATGACCGCCTTATCGATGATACGGACAGGGCCTGGGTCTATCAGCTCATGAAGGACATGCTGAAGGAGCACTTCAAGGAAAACTTCGATTCTGTCTTTGAGCATCTGAAGCAAGGGTCCACACCAGTAAGTTGGCCATTTATATAGTATTTATTTATTTATATATATATATATATATATATATATATATATATATATATATATATATACATATGTCCGTATTACTCAAATGAGGTACTAGCTTATCAGCAGTATGAAATCCAAATTAGCAAAGTTTTTATCAATAAACAGTATCACCAAACTTATAGTAAAGTACACTGATGTAACAACATTAACTATAATTGAAAGACTAGTGCTGCATGTAAATAACACTAAGGCACATTCCCAATACACAAACGACTCAACAGCATGCTTTAAGCAACTTACGTCTTAACCACTGTAATAAAACACAAGAACAACGTCAAAGGTTTGGGGATCCACGCCGTATACCATAGAGTAGGTAGGCAATGAAATGAGTTCTTTACAAACTTAAGTCCAAAACAGAACTGAAAACAACAAAAATGGCTATCATATATATAGTCAGCAGAAAGGAAATGATGTCATGGAAATTGGCATTCTGGAACCGGAAATGACATCAGCAGGAGGAGGGATCTTGAGGACCAGAGCCAGAAGCGAAGTTGTGATTGTCTTCTTAGGACCAGACGTGATAGTTAATCTGAGGGTTCGTCGGCTGTTCTGTTGGAGGAGAGGAGAAAGAGTTAGAGGGCAGCACCAACCCCTGGTCCGACAGGAATATGCACTTATTTGAGCCCGTAAACTGCCGCCCAATCGCACGTGTGTGACATCACATAACAACATGCAATCCAAGTCAAACACAATTGGACCCACCTCTGGTCATCAATACACACTTCATGACTGATTCGGTATATTAGAAACTCTTAGCTATCGCAATTATTACAGATACTTAAGGAGATAATTACAAGGTGTAAAAGTACAAGAGAGGGCAGAGAAAGAATTGGGGATCCACCCCTGATATTGTGCACAACACAACAAAAAACAATCAATGGCTCCAGAACACTATCTGGCTCCGTGTCCATGGACTGACTAAGAAGGGAAGGTACTGGGCTTTTAGAGTGACAGGAGAGGAAGAGGCGGATCCGAGGGATCAAACAGGAAGTGAAGTCGGTAGGAGGCGTGGCTAGGAAGGGAGTGCAGGAACTGGAGGAACTTTATGCCGGTTTCTCTTCTGGTGATTTGCAGAAGAGGAAGAAGAAAGGGTTAGTGCATTTTGACAGTCCATACTCTCATTTTCTGCCCTCGGTTAAGCCCTTAGCCTGCGTCCCAAGCGCACGTGTGTGACAAAGAAAATAACAAACACACATGTATCTTTCTTCTCCGCTTACATCCCATAATACGTGCTCTCATACATGCTGGGATGCAGGAGCAGACTGGGTCTCAATACCGGCCTGGGCATCCTTCAATGAGTGAGGTGACAACGTCGACCCCCTCGGTCCATTATTCATTGTAATTTTCTTAAAATTGTGATGAGTATGCGGCTCGCTACTTGCTATGAGCCTATGATATGAACTCTATCTAAAGTGTTGCCAAACTTAATCTGTACACTGTTGTTTAGACACAACTTAAAATTTGACGACATGCTTAGAAATAAAATTTAATGAAAACTAAAAAATTTAGTAACACGGCTTACACGTTATTTGAGTACATGTCAAATGTCAATGTCGTGTCCAAGTGCCAGTACCCTAGTAGCTGCTCATTTACAATGAAATAAATGATAACCGAGGTTATAATGAAAACCTCACATGACTGAAATGTTCCATTAACTTAACGATAAACTAGAAATGTTCCGTCCTAATATGAAAAATTCCTATCCTGTGCTTTATAACTTTTATTTCATCATACTAATAATCACAGCTGAAATGCACTAATTATCGCTCACAGCGACGACCAGAGAACAATAAAATGCATAATACATAATCCATCCATCCGTCCATCCATTTTCCAACCCGCTGAATCCGAACACAGGGTCACGGGGGTCTGCTGGAGCCAATCCCAGCCAACACAGGGCGCAAGGCAGGAACCAATCCTGAGCAGGGCACCAACCCACTGCAGGACTAATACATAATCTAAACTAATTATTAGTACCGAAGAATTTAAATATTAGATATGAGATAAAGTAAATTGCAATAATGTATGTGCTAACCGAAATGTAGCGGTATCAAAGCAGAAATTGACAAACGGCAGTTTTGACCAAATTTTTCGCTGCAGCATTGTGTACTGACAACTAAAACAACTTGATGACATAATACGGTATATTATATAGGGCTATATAAATTGCAGTACTGGATGGATAATGTTTAGTAGTTTTGAAAATTAATTTTAATGTCAAACAGTAACCAATACATAAAATTTATTTCATGAAACGGCCGGCCCGTGACCAGACCAAAGTCCGCAGCCCACCAGGCATTGCCCAAATGCCCTAATGGCCAGTCCGCCCCTGCTGGGATGTGCACCCTGAAATGTGAGACGGGTCTCTCAATTATTACTGTCTCTCTAAGACCCCAGCCTCGGATAAGTGGTGGAAATTGAATGGAAGGATGGGTGGATATATTTTAATTTTTAAGCAACAAACAGCAAAATTTCACTGACGAAAAATGATTTTTTCTTGTGTAAATCCTCAACAGCTTTGTGAAGAAAATATGCGAAGTCTGCTATTTGGAGACTACTTGAATCCTGATCTAGAAGGGGATGAGAGGCTTTACATGGAAGTGCCCTCCATTGAGCAGTTCAACCATATTGTGGAGCAGTGCTTAGAAGAGTACAACCAGACGCACAAAGCAAGGATGAATCTCGTCATATTTAGGTATGAAATGTCTCCTCTAAGTCTAAGAGGGGAAATTGGAGTGCCGGTGATTAAGAAAGGTAACCGGAGTTCATTCGCAAGTTTTATTTTCTTACCTTGATAAACAAATACTTTTTGTTTCCGGTAACTTGGTCGGTTTTTGGTATTTATTAATATATTGATATCTGTGATGGGAGAGGTCTGTGGAGATGTGCGTTTTTAAATAAATAGATGAATGTCCGAGAGCAGGCAGGCGGCTCCAGGGGGGTTGTAGGTGCATGGAGGTAGTGCTGGATTAACCATTGTGACAGTTTTCGGTCCTCTCGACCCCTTGAACCCTCTGACCACTCTTCAGACACCAGGTAAAAGTCCAATAATTATTTATTTGGACAATATTAAAGTGCACAAAGCACCTACACTCCACAATACTCATATAATAATCAATAATAAACAATCAATACAATCCTCCGCACTCCCAGATGCATTGCCACCCTTCCACCCAGCTCGGCTCAACGCTCTGGTGTTTCACAGTCCTTTTTATAGTCCTTGACCCGGAAGTGTTTTGCCCTCTCTGTCCACGTGACCTGGAACACTTCCGGGTCAGATAAAAATCCTTCTTTTCTTCACCCAGGAAGCACATCGTTCCCTTTGTCCACGTGACTCTGACGTACTTCCTGGGCATAAGGCAAATAATCCTTGTTCCTCCATGCAGCGTCCCCTAGCGGTCCCCACGGCATCCAGCAGGGTTGGGGATAAAAAACTGCATTGTCCAGAATTCCCTGCTGGCATTCGGGGCACCTCCATGCTGCAGGGAGGGCTCCACCTGGTGGCCTGGGGGTATTGGCCAGGATGAACGGCCGGCCACATATCACACCATATAAGCAAAGTAAGCACATGCTTAGGGCATCAAGGGTAAAGGGGGCACCACAAACATTTTTCATGGCCGAATTTATCACATAAATTATTAAATTAATTAAATTTATAGCCATTTTCAAAATTTAATGAAAAATGAATAATGCCTCCCTATGCCGTCACAGTCAAATAACATATTCTTTTTAGTTCTGTATTTAACAGATCCCAAGAACTAAGAACTTTATATGTGTGCCATAAGTTCAGTGCAACAGAAAATGTAAAAACAAGATTCAGTCATGCAGAACTTTATAAAATAATTTTAGAAAACAATATTGAGTGGGCTTTTCCAAATGTAGACATTGCCTTTCGTATATTTTTAACATTAATGGTCACAAACTGCTCAGCTGAGCGCTCATTTTCTCAGTTGAAATATATTAAAAATCCCCACAGAACGACTATGCATCAAGGCAGGCTGGATGTCTTATCTCTATTATGTATAGAAGCAGATGTGTTACGTAAGATTGATTATGAAGATCTAATCAATGAGTTTGCACGGAAAAAAAGTAGGAGAAAATTATTAAGATAAAAATAAAATGAAGCATACAAAAATAAATATTATTTTCCTTCTTACTATAAGAATCTTTTGTTTAATTTTGAATTTTCGATAATAAAATAAAATTTTATTTTCTAGTTTGTTATTGTTTTAATATTTTGAATTACTAGTGTAAGGGGACACCAAAATTACTTCGTGCTTAGGGCATCTAAGGGTGTTAATCCGGCCCTGCATGGAGGAATGTGTACACGACACTCCGTGGTTGATTAGGGTGCTTGGCTGATCACACCTTCACGTGCAAATGCGAGCAGATCAGTCAAGTGTCTCCATTCACACCTCGGAGTAGGTGACTGCAGCACCTGCGCCCAAAAGCGGTTTTAATAAGGGAGTCTGTGTGAGAGAAGGGGAAAGAGGGAGAGACAATGCCAAAGTCTAAAGAGAGAGACGGAGGTTAAAGTAAAAGGAAGGATGACAGAGTTTGTCCAGATCGTGAGAAGCTAGCGTGTGGTAGATTGGAGGCAGGCAGCCGATACTCAAAGGGGCTCAAGAGGGTCACTCCGGCTGAAGGTCTTCAGGTGGCTGAAGTGACCCCATTGCTCAGGAGGGCTGCCACGTCAGGCCGAGAAGTGACAGTGTGAGTTGGAGGAGTGAGACTTGGAGTGACAGCAGGCGGCAGGGGGAGCCCGTGCCTGGACTTGAAAGGTTGGCAGTGCCTGACACGGGGACCCTGGATGGGATCCTATAGACAGAGGGGTGGTCAGATTTTAGATGAAGCGCCAAAGCTTGTGAGTTTTCATAGGACAATTTCCTGCCATGATTTTAACCCCTTTTCGTGGATTATGTTGAATTTATTGACTTTTTAACCACCTCCAACACTGTCATTTTATGGAATATTTATTTATTGAAGGACTCTGAACACTGCACTTTGGGTGTTTGAACCCATGACTGTTTGTTTCATTCAAAATTAAAAGGACTTGAACACTTTGCACCACATGTACTATGTGTCGTCATTTGCCCGGCTCTTCCTGGTTACATTCAAGTGGTGCCAGGGAGTGTGGACCCAACTCAAACCATCACAATATCTCACAATAACCCTTTAAAAGCCATTGGGGTCTTTACAAATGCCCCATCGTGCAATTTATATTAATCCATGGCATCCATTACAGTATATTGTATTGGCCTCTTTTACTAAGACACTTTTGGGGAAAGAAGTTGTAATGGTGTGCTTTTGTATGCTTAGATCAACATCTACTCACAGTGCAGTACAATCCAAATCATTCAGAAGCATTTAAGTTGTACAAAAATGTTCAAGTTAATAGCAATTAGCCAATGATTTTAAAATCGGCTTAAAGGTAAAAAGCATCAAATGTTTTTTGGTTCAACAATACAACTTCCATTAAAAAAATTGAAGTATGGCTGAAATCAAGAATTCCTCTTCTCCTGTGAATCCCAGACCCAGGGAGAAGTTGCAGCTCCATCCCTCGCTAACTTGCTTTGTCCCTATAAGAAGAAATTGTCTTGTCACATGACCATTGGGGGTCAGAGTGCAGGGTCAGCCATTGTGCAACGCCCCTGGAGCAATTTTTCAGGTTAAGGGCCCAACGGAGTAGGATCCCTTCTGGCAGTAAGGGGATTTGAACTGCCACAGGGTCACCACTCCGCCCCGATGAGCTGTAGATTGTGATGTTACTAATGGAGGGACACCAGTAAGGGTTCAAACTGTTCCTGGCTACAACTGGATGTTTAATTTCACATCATAAAACTGTGGAAAATTAACTTAAATAGCACACCCTCTACTGCTCATATCGACTTTTGTAGCTTGGTGTTTCATTTTTATTGCTAAATGATCTCGGCTTTGAATGTGCTGTGCGATGTTATACTTTCAAACACCAAACACTTCAATTTTAATATCATCAGGAGTAAAAATAACAAACTGTAAAGTATTTGTTACGTTTGCCTGTAAATATTTTTCAAGGTTATCATGTTTGGATGATCTTTTCCTTTAAAACAAATCATTGCATTCACTCCTTCAGTTTTTTTAATGCTTGCCTAATTTGTATATTTGATTAAATAATCTTCAGCTCATGAATATCTCACTTTAGAACTTGAGCAACATGTGCAGCCGGTGCAGTGATCAGCAGAGCGCAGTGCTGCATGGACATTAACAGAGGGCTTTGTCTGTCTTTAGGTACGTCCTGGAGCACCTGTCCAGAATCAGTCGTATTCTTAAGCAGCCTGGCGGCAACGCCCTTCTGGTGGGAGTGGGGGGCAGCGGACGACAGTCTCTCACCCGTTTAGCCACTGCAATGGCCAAGATGAGCATCGTCCAGCCGGAAATTTCCAAGAGTTATGGGATGAATGAGTGGAAAGAGGACTTGAAGGTACAGTCTGTTTAGACTCATTTAGTGTTTACCCATCCATTATTCCATTCTGTGAACCCAGATAGGGACTGGATGCCTACCAGTATAGATAGATAGACAGATACTTTATTAATCCCAAGGGGAAATTCACATACTCCAGCAGCAGCATACTGACACAAAAAACAATAATAAATTAAAGAGTGATAAAAATGCAGGTAAAAACAGACAATAACTTTGTTTAATGTTAACGTTTACCCCCCCTGGGTGGAATTGAAGAGTCGCATAGTGTGGCGGAGGAACGATCTCCTCAATCTGTCAGTGGAGCAGGATGGTGACAGCAGTCTGTCGCTGAAGCTGCTCCTCTGTCTGGAGATGATCCTGTTCAGTGGCTCCAATGGATCCTCCATGATTGACAGGAGTCTGCTCAGCGCCCGTCGCTCTGCCACAGATGTCAAACTGTCCAGCTCCGTGCCTACAATAGAGCCTGCCTTCCTCACCAATTTGTCCAGGCATGAGGCGTCCCTCTTCTTTATGCTGCCTCCCCAGCACACCACTGCGTAGAAGAGGGCGCTCGCCACAACCGTCTGATAGAACAACTGCAGCATCTTATTGCAGATGTTGAAGGACGCCAGTCTTCTAAGGAAGTATAGTTGGCTCTGTCCTTTCTTACACAGAGCATCAGTATTGGCAGTCCAGTCCAGTTTATCATCCAGCTGCACTCCCAGGTATTTATAGGTCTGCACCATCTGCACACAGTCACCTCTGATGATCACGGGGTCCATGGGGGCCTGGGCCTCCTAAAATCCACCACCAGCTCCTTGGTTTTGCTGGTGTTCAGTTGTAGGTGGTTTGAGACATTTAACAAAGTCCTTGATTAAGTTCCTATACTCCTCCTTCTGCCCACTTCTGATGCAGCCCACGATAGCAGTATCGTCAGCGAACTTTTGCACGTGGCAGGACTCCGAGTTGTATTGGAAGTCCGATGTATATAGGCTGAACAGGAGCGGAGAAAGTACAGTCCCCTGTGGTGCTCCTGTGTTGCTGACCACAATGTCAGACCTGCAGTTCCCAAGACACACATACTGAGGTCTGTCTGTAAGATAGTCCACGATCCATGCCACTAGGTATGAATCTGCTCCCATCTCTGTAGAGTATTGTACTGAATTTCTAAATTTTTATATACAGTTTCACAAAAATGACCATAAGACGCTGAGAAGGTTTGAGGCAGGCACCCGTATAATTGAGTCCAAAGAACAGAAATGTTCTCACAACTGAGTCCAAAACAGAACTGACTAACTGGAAGCAAGATGGCGGCTTTAAAGGCCAGTGGAGGAAGTGATGTCATCAGGACTGGAACTGGAAGTGACGTCGTCAGCTGCCCCTGAGCTGGGCAGGATTTTCCTAGAATGGTCTGCAAAAGATCGAGAGGGAGAATTAGTGCACTTCGCCACCCCCTGGTCCGGTGTGGAATTACATGTACTCAAGCCCTTTAGTTGTCTCCTAAACACGTGCGTGTGTGCCGACTTACAGCTCCATTTCAGACTGGCCATCTGGGTTTATGTCGGTCACAAAGTGTACAGGTCACTTCTGTCAAGGCTCTGTGGGTCTGGTGTGGGTCGCCGGTATGCATACTTTAACTGCCAGTGTGGAGCAACACAAAAACGATTTTCAGGTCTCGATGGCCACATGACTTGTCCATGTAAGGGTAAGCAGTGTGGGCCAAATCCGTAAGAATTATCCACGTGGAGCAGCACCGGTCAAAACAAACCTTAAAGGGCCCTCCAAGAGTCAGAAAATATATGCGACCCTGTAAAATAATAATAATTAATAAGATTTATTACTGTTTGCCAGGCGTTTCTATCTCCTTGATGTAAGAAAAA
The DNA here is from genome assembly GCF_900747795.2 of Erpetoichthys calabaricus. Classification (NCBI taxonomy): domain Eukaryota; kingdom Metazoa; phylum Chordata; class Cladistia; order Polypteriformes; family Polypteridae; genus Erpetoichthys; species Erpetoichthys calabaricus. Next base: position 75,063,141 of record NC_041411.2, on the reverse strand, counting down.
AGTGCGAATCATGTGCTTACATTGGAAACAAAAAAGACGTGCCAGCCACGTTAAGCACAACTTCAAAAAAATCAATGCCAATCAGTGCCCCAAAGGTAGTAACCCTGTAAGATTAATGATAGATATCTATTTAAGTTTACAGCCATTTACTGTACATCAGTACAGGAAGGAAGACAGCTGAGAAACTGCTACCTCAGCAGCTCCACCACCGCTCCTCTCACTGCTTCTGCGCAGAGTGTGTCATTTTATGACAGACAGCCCTGCTGCAAGTACGTGATAAACCAAAAGTTCTAGATCATTGGTACCCCATTGCTTTCCTATGAGTCTCACTATTTAAATTTCATTTGAGGTGGCTTTTTCCTGTCATGTCTAATACTCAAAGTTTCAATATTCTGAGTCAAATGTGTGCCACACACTTATGCAGTTTAACCTTCAGAACAACCCACTTCGAGGTTTATAAGAAACAGGCAAATGTGGCTGTCCAATTTAATAGCAGGAGACGGGGTCTGCATAGAAACATTTTGAACTGCTGGCACAACCATATAATGAAACGGATTACCTGCAATTTCTTCAACAGAGTCTGGTGCGTGGTGCAGGCGTGAAGGGTCAGAAGACGGTCTTCTTAATTACCGACACGCAGATTAAAGATGAGGCTTTCCTGGAAGATGTGGACAGTTTACTCAACACTGGTGAAGTTCCAAACTTGTTTGCTGTGGATGAGAAGCAGGAAATAATGGAAGTAAGTTGAATTAATGGGATTTGGAGGTTGTGAATTCCAGACTTTTTTTTTATTTTTATTTTTCGTGTCTTCTGATATTTTTTTTTTCTCAGTAGTTTTTGGTCAAAGAATAAAATCCCAACCTAATAACATCCAATGCCAGGAATTCACACAAAGTCCAAAAGCCTTTAGACTTTATTAAAAGATAATAATAACTGTGCTTGCTCTGAGTAGTAAAGCTGCTATTCCTGGACTTGGAGACATTTTTGTACATACTGTAGCTTAACATGCACTACTGGTCAAAAGTGTTAGAACAGCTATTTTTTCCAGTTTAACTTAAATTTAATCAGTTGAAATGCAATGAATGACCTGAAATGGTGAAAAGGTAAGCAGTAAACATTTAAAGAAATTTAAAGTTTAGGTTATCAAAAACCCAAAAAAAAAAGGAAATTTCAGAATATTACAAATGGGCCTTCATCAGGGAACAACTAATAGGTTACAACCTACAGATGTTCTGTATGGGAGGTATTTTCTGCAAAAATGTAAATGAAAATGAAAATGCAATCTCTCTTTTGTCATTTTATTTTAAAAGTCTGCATGCAAAAATGAAAATGAAACAACCCCATTTGCAATTTCATTCTCAGCCTGAACCGCAATGAAGCTGCAAAAATGAAAAAGTAAGCCGCATTTCCACGTTGCATTTTCAGTTTCAGGTTCTCAGCATACAAATAGTGCAGATCAATGGGCGGGGCTTTGTACCTCGATTTCCCACAATTCTTTGTCCTTCGTAGTTGTAGAGCCACTTTGATCGATAGAGCGCTTCTCACTTCGACTGTGTTTAACTCACGTGATTTTGATCTTTTCACCCCCGTACTGCCAGCTTCACAGCAAAACCGTCTCATAAAATCCGAAGACTGTGGATAATTGTAGTTCTGAAGTAATTAATGTGCAATTTTAATTACAATATTTAACATGACAGAAATTAGCCTTTATTATGTCCATCACATTTGCTTACACTGAAGTGTATTTTTGTAGTATTATAGTGAAGAGTCAGCACAGAATACCACAATGACATTTACATCTTTGAGGGGGCTTGCTATCCTTAACTGTTTCAGGGCTGATGTCGACTTTTGTCAAAAAGAGGAGTTGACGATGGTAATCAACTGTAAACTGTGACAAAACCAATCGTTACGTTGGACTCTCGTTGCTAGAAGGAAAGTTAGATTCATTGGTTTGACCGAGATTCCCTGCGCTCACGTGAGTAGCAAGGCGCACACAATGGCAAAAATGGCACTGAGATCTGGCGAGAGATCAAAGCGAATGCGAAAAGCAAAATGCTCTGTGGATGACGTCTTGCCTATCATTTCTGAACTGGACTATGACTTGTCGGACTCAGATTTTGATACAAGTGATCGAAAGTGAATGTTAGGTTCCAGCTTCAGCTGATCGGTCCCCAGCTAGTAGTGGTACTGACAGTGTTTGCTAGGGAGGACTGCCACTTAAAAATGACAAGAGGTAGAATCCACATTGTAATGCACTGCGACCGTGACCGCCGCCGTTGCTGTCCTAGCCATGTGAAGACAGCCTGGCGGCAAGCCTGACAGTCATTCTTGGCAAACTGGCAGCCACAGCATGCAGCAACAGACGTTTTATGTTGATTTCTGTGTGAAAGCATCATTTTTTGGAAAAAATATTCAGCCCTCAAAGAGTTAAAAGAATTGCTTGCCTTTTGCTGCGCTAATTTGAAAAGCCCATGCGACTGTGCAGAGTTGCCATTTTTATATGCGCTCTTCCTATTGATGATACAATTCCAGTTCAACGTCTTTTGGTATTTAGTCATCTCTGCCTCCTGTCCTTTTCGAACATGCCCCCATAATCCTCCACCCAGGCTTTGGCACCGTCATTTTTCATTGGTGATGCGGTGACATGTAAGTGCGTCTCTGTGCAATTCAATACTTTGCAGGGCTTAAACCACATTGGTGGTGAGAATCAAATATATTTTAAAATAGTAATATCTTATAAGGTGCAGAATCACATAGTAAAAAACAAGTGAATAATTTAAAATGTGCGTTTAATCATCTTATACATTTTTGTGCATGCTAACTATCCAGTGAGTAATTGTATATAAACATATCCAGTACATTTCCATGTAGATACTGTATATTTCCATATTTTCTGGATTATTTTCAATATTTTTGAATATGCCGATTTTAAATCTTTAATTATTTCCACTCTGAGTTTGCACTATGGCATGCTAACATTCAGTATTGCTTGTATTTGCCACGGCGCTGTTACAGCCACCATTTTGTGCAGAGACGCAACTGCATTTGCAGTAGGTGCTGCTTCGGAATGAGGTGAGAGCTGAGCAAAGACAAAGTGAAAATGTTCAAACTCCCCGTAGTCGATAACCGCTCTGGGATTCTGAGGCTGTGAGCCAGAAGAGAGAACTACTGCGCCATTGTGCGCAAGACAAGTAACGAAAAAGCAGGACATTGTTTTGTGTTTTTTGAAATATTGACATTCAATTATTTTTAAACGTCATGCCAACATTCCATGCATCGTTGATCGTGAATTAAATATTTTAGGTCACTATGAAAGTTACCATTTTGGTGGGGTAATGCAACAGAAAAACTTGCAATAAGAACAACCTGGTTTCAGCACTTAGCGTGATGAGTCTGACTTTGAGCCCACTGCTCACTAACTGAATCCCACTTTCAAGTGTGGGCCTGACATCGCACCGGGACTCGTCTTTGTGTCTCACAGTGCTATTGAGATTGCCGTCTTATTCCTCTTATCATCATCCTTTTCTCTTTTTTCAGTCAGTACGTCCCATTGCCCAGGCAGGCAATAAGAATGCAGAGTTCAGCCCGCTTGCTCTGTTTGCTTTCTTTGTCAACCGTTGCAAAGAGAATCTGCACGTGGTGGTTGCCTTCAGCCCCATTGGCGATGCATTCCGCAATCGTCTGAGACAGTTCCCTTCACTTATTAACTGCTGCACCATCGACTGGTTTCAGGTAAGTCTGGAAATGGAGGCTGAAAAGATTTGAGCTGCCATACTTGGATGGTAAAAGCACAAGGACAACTAGTTCAGCTGTTCTAAAAGAATAAATATAATGAACTATAGCACCATTGATGCAGTTGGCTCCTGTCTTGGTAGCCCTCTGTCTGTCTTTTTGCTGTTTTCCATGTAATGGGCGTAAATGTGACACACATCCTAATATACTGGGTGATTCAAAAAGATTCATCCGATTTCAAAATGCCGCATGTTTACAACCGTGAGGCGCTTTGGAACCAATCACGTCCCAATTGAAAGAGGGGGTCACAGAGTTTCTGACTGTCACCGGAAGATGGCTCCCTTCAGTCTACGAGGAGATGGCGACCCCTGAGCAGAAGCCGTTTTGCGTTCTCCACTTTAATAAGGGTCAATCCGTCACAGATATGACTATCGCGTTGATGTTGTCCATACAGCTGGAGGAGGTTGTATTGAGCCCTTGTAAAATGACATAATAAACGCTTATCTAAACTATTTACAATTTACTGCATGGTTCTGTAACGATTTACAAGTGAAATAAATCATTTTGAAATCGGATGAATCTTTTTGAATCGCCCTGTATAGTACATTGTGACCACCAGGGGGCACGCCAGCTCCCCAAGACCCGACCCAAACAGATGCAGGCACAAGTCCAGCACACGCAAGTCTTTTATTTTTAGTGGGAAACACTTTCCTCTTTTGGTTTCCCACCTGTCCACCACAGTGCACAGTCCCAACACAACAATGAACATAATGAGTGCACCAAGCACTTCTCCTCTCTTTTCTTCCTCTGTCTTCCCTTCCTCCTCCATTCCTCCCAGCAAGCTTCGTCCTCATCCTCCTGACTCTGGCTCACGGAATGATGGCTTCTCTTAAGCTCATTAGGGAGGTCTGGAATCACTTCTAGGGGGTGGTGAGAGCCCAAAGTAAGGCTCTGCAGCTCCCCCTGGTGGGTGCCACAGGGCCCAACTGGGTTGTACCAGACGTACAACTCCCATGGAGCCACTGGGGATCTGAGGTGCCGCTGCAACCCGGGGGGTTGGGGGGGCTGCCACCATCTAGTGTTCCGGAGGAGGCAGTACCCTGTGTATATCTGCTCCCATGGTCCTTCCACAATGACAGGAAAGGACCCCAGCCATCCATCACAACATGCACTATTATTTAACATGAATTTCTAATACAACTACCTCACTCATCTTTGAGGATTTGTTCTGTTCTGTGTATTGTATTATATTGTATTGACCCCCTTCTTTAGATACCCACTGCATGCCCAACCTACCTGGAAAGGGGTCTCTCTTTGAACTGCCTTTCCCAAGGTTTCTTCCATTTTTCCCCACAAGGATTTTTTTTAGGAGTTTTTCCTTGTCTTCTTAGATAGTCAAGGCTGGGGGGGCTGTCAAGAGGCAGGGCCTGTTAGAGCCCATTGCGGTACTTCTTGTGTGATTTTGGGCAATACAAAAATAAATTGTATTGTATTGTATCTTAGAACGCTAACTCTCTGAGGTCATTTTGCAGTCTGATCATTTCTCTCTCTGGTTTGCTAGCCATGGCCTGAGGATGCTTTGGAAAGGGTGGCCATTAAATTTCTGGAGATCATTGAACTTGCAGACAAAGAGCGCCAGCAAGTCATTTCAATCTGCAAGCATTTCCACACCTCTGCCATTGAGCTGTCTGAGAAGTGAGTATTTTTATTGGCTGCTACTCTGTCCATTCTTCTTCTAAATATCCATTGTCTTTTGTCCAATCACAGAAGGCTCCTAAGGGCCACTGAGCCACATGACCTGCATTCCAACCAGTCATGTCATTTCTGTCTGTAATTTTAAGTTCTTGTGAAGGCTGAATACGTATTGGCGTGCTGATGGACAATTTTGACATACATAAGAGTCATACATGTGCTTCCATTTCACTTTTAAATTGATTTATTGGTATGACGGACATTACTTTATTAGGACGAAAAATATGTTTCTTTAGTTTTTGCACCTGCTAATTGTGGTCTTATTAGAAAAATTAAATAAAGATTAGGATTTGAAGACACCGCTCCCGTCTTCCCACAGTGACTGATATGTTTGAATTCTTGCAGATTTTTACAGCAGTTGGGCCGTCACAATTACGTGACCCCAACGTCTTACCTGGAGCTGATCGCGGCTTTTCGCCTCCTGCTGACTCAGAAGAGAGACATGGTTATGAAAGCGAAGTTAAGATACACCAATGGCCTGGACAAACTAGCCTTTGCTGAATCACAGGTTAGTGAACAAATTCATCTTGTTTTCTTGGCAATAATTTCATAATTTTAGAAGTATCTGCAAACTTCTGAAAACTTATATCTTTTTTGTTTAGGTTAATGAAATGAAAATATACCTCGTAGAGCTACAGCCAAAGTTGGAGCAGTCGACAATTGAAAACAGAGAGATGATGAAGGTACAACTTAGCATTAACATCAACATTTATTTCAATAGCACATTTTCATAAAAAAAATAATATAGTGCAAAGTGCATTATAAGAAAAAAAATAACTATATAAGATTAAAAAAAACATGCATGATACATTTAAGCTGCTGCCTAACGCAGGTAATTGAGAACACACCATTAAAATGAATGCTAGTCTATGGCTGCTGTTCATGTCACCGCAGAGAACTGCAGTGTGTCTTAAAATAACTGCGATATGCTGCATATTTTCTGCACAACAACACATAAAAGTGCACCATTGTGCATGTTAGTGCTTTTTTTTTTGTGGAAAAATGCACAACAGGAGCAGTCCGGCCCTCATTATTCCCTAGTGTATTATCGTAGTATTTCCCTCTACTTACCCTTTACCTGTTTTCTCAAGGGTAAGTGTACTCATCAAGTTTGTTATCGGGTTGGTCTACTGTTGCACATTAAGATTATCACACACATACATAGCTATACGCATACACACAGACCCTAACCACAACAGTGCTCCATGAATGACACACACACACACTGATTAACCTTTAGTACTTTAAACCACACAAGTGCTTTAGGAATAACACAGCCTGTCAGCACTTCAAGAGACTTACTTATTATCGGCACGAACAACATACGACGTTTTAATGATATCTCAGACCTAAATATTACTTTTGGTCTACAAGGATACATTTAAACATACAAAGGCTCAGCATCCTTGACTACAGGCCATTTATCAGCCAAGAATACCTTACTTTACGTACCGTTGCCTACTATTGAGTGGAGCTCTCACCCTCAGCTTTAATAAACCTTGCAGCACAAAGGTAATGGCAAATCTCCGGCTGCACCAGGTGCTCAAAGAAATCTAACTTTTTTTTTTTTTTTTTTTTTTTTTGATAGATAGATACTTTATTAATCCCAAGGAGAAATTCATATTCACATTCACTTATTACTTCAATCACTCTAGACATTAAGACAAAGCATAGAAAGTTAAAAGCAGCATGGTATTTATTACTGGAATAATAATAATACCACTGAAACAAAGAATAATAGAAAATAAGACTGATAGAAAAGTCTGTATATCTCTATATATAATCTTCATTTGGATCTTGATCTTTGTTTGTCCGCGAATGAATTAGAAGAAGAAGCACTAGATGTCAGTAGAGAGACAGCTAAAACATAGGCATTGCACTAAGAATCTCCTCCAGGCTTATACTACTGAAGACTGTAGTACTCCAGTCACACCTCAAAACACAGACATTCAAACTAAACAAATTGTTGTGCTTTAAATTAACTAATCTTTATATATAATCTTCATTTGGATCTTGATCTTTGTTTGTCCGCAAATTCATGTTCCCCTGACACTGCCTTGGTTGTTACTTCTGTTTACAAACACTGTCGATACCACTCTTTGTGTTTAGATCTGGCCTCGACACCGTGCTTTGTGTTTAGATCTGGCGTCAACACCTGCTTCATTGTCGAGGCTGTGGTTTTTTGTGTTTCTATCGACCGTCGTTGGCAGAACTTCGTCCAAATCGAATGTTCACCCACTTCCTGGAGTCGGCAGTCAGAGTATATAAGTCAGGCACACTTCTGTGATTTTCCATCAGTTGCCGTTTGGAGTTCAAGAAAGAAGCATTGGTTCTTCCTTACTCTTTGGATTGCCACAAAGCAACCTGCAAGATTGGAGAAAGGTTGAGAAGAGATCGTGAGAGGAAACGACAGCATCATGAAAACGAGACAGACTGTGAACAGAGAGAAGCAGAAATGCTCCTCCACCACCACATAATTACTATTTGGACAGTGATTCCGAGTAGGACATTCCTATTGAATCAATGTCCAAGGGTTTTGTTTTGTAATTTTGTTTCCCTTATAAAAAATCATAATGCTCTGCGATGAAGGACCCAGTTCAAGATTGGCAGCCGCATTTAAACAGGGAGCCCTTCACAGACAACTTTAACACGCGCAACATAGTTGGGCGCACATGGATAGTATATACTGTATATATATATATATATATATATATATATATATATATATATATATATATATAATAGAGAGAGAGAGAGAGAGAGATTTTAGAAAAAGCTTACGATGACAAGGAATCAGTGATGTCAAGGATGAATGTCCTAGGGTGGCATTTGGTTTAGCAATCGATGTTCATGAAAATGCTGTTAACTGACGATCGGATGAAAACTGGTCATACGTGTCTTTGTCTTCTTTTCTGACGTCGCTCTTCCATCGTCGCTGTTTCTCTTCTGATGTTACTTTCAAATGAGGCATATTTATTATAAAATTTCATGCCGTGGTTTCACAACACATGATTGTTGCATGCACCTGATTGGCTGGCTGTCAATATCATGAATGAATTTTGCTCAAACTCTTTAATCTATCTTTTCCCAGACAATAAAGTTTTTTTTTGATGTTGCCTAAAACATCGGCATGTCCTCCTTTCCCAGGCTGTAAACCAAATTGTTGTCCCAGATGTCCATCCATAGAGTAATCAATCGCCTGAAGTATCAGCTCAGTCTTCCTTTCCCAGGATGTAAAACCATTTTAGCACTATGCTATGAACAACTGTTATAAAACTGAGGTGTAAGGGAAGAGGATATGCTTTTTTTTATTATAATGCCTATACAAGTGTCCTGCATCTGAATTCATCTTGTTGGGACTGAGCAAAATATAATAATAAAAATATAGAGAATAATTTGTAGATTTTATACATCATAACACCTAGCAACCAGCATTCCGATTTCCTGCAGAGTAGGATGAGCTGAACACCTGTCTGCCCCCAAGTGTCATGGAGGAATGCACTCCGTATTGTCTCTGACACCGATGCATCTTTAGGGTTGCAATCCTCATCAGCACCAGGGGGCCCCACCCCTCTAGGCTCACCATGCAGACTACCAGTAACAAAACTAAAAAAAGACAAGACACCACAAGACTAACTGTATTCGTAAAACACAAAGTAATCAAATATGCAAAATGAATCAAATCACCCAACACTAAAAGGAAGCAAGAATAAAATAACATTTACAAAAAAAAAACAATTGTTCTGTTGAAGCAGAATGATTTTTATTTCAGGATCAGAAAATGGAGCAAAAACAAAATGGAGAATGTACTGGGGTCAAAACCAAAGAGACACAACGATCTTTTGCCAAGTCAGAAACATCAGACAAAAATCAGAATCGGAAACCAGAAAGAAAGTCAGATATCAAGAACAAGAATACCGAGAAACATACGTAACGTCTTTTAAAATGTATCCAAAATGACACATAATATTATCCACGCCATTTAAGTCACATGAGCGCACTTCCAGGGTCTTCTGGGAGGTCGTCTCAACAACAGCCAATGTGAAAGCCACAAAATGGTGCCGCCCATCAAAATTCAAAATGGCACCGCAATAAGGCACACAAAAAAAAAATGTAATGAATCACGATAGGCTGAAATAAATGTTGGAATCCCATTCCTTGACCTCAAAAAACCCTACAATAGCCACCAAGAATTCCCAGAAACTCCTCAGGAAAGCGCAAAAAAAGTAATAAAGAACACCACTCACAATGATAATAAGTAAAGGACAAATAAAAAAATTCAATCAGCAATGACACATATATAATATTTTTAACATTTACGCAAACCTTCATGCATAGGAGGTCAAATACATAACTGGAAAATGTTTTTGTTGTGGTTCTACAAATATAATTTAAGATCATTTTTCTGCAGCTATATTAGATACTACAGAATCTATCGAGTTTTGCCTCTGTTTTAAGCTTGTGTTGCCTGGGTTTTTTTTTTTTTTTTTGCCATTTAAAAATAATCTTTGTGAATTCATAAAGTGTACCAAAAAAATAAATCAATGAAAAGTGATTTTGGTGCTTGTGAGATTCATACCTCCAGTTTCTTTTGCATATGATAATTATAACTGGAAACAGTTTGTCCAGTGCTGTTGGGGGTGATGATCTTTTTGTCATGCTTAAATAATCTTAGAAAGTCAATGTCACATTACGTGTCTTCTAACCATAGGATACATCAGATTTGCCAACTTCACTTGCTAATGATGTCGCCAGTCAGTCATGTCAGTTTATATGACTGGAAATCAGTGGGCATGTCAGATTATGCCACTGTGTTCCTACTTTCCAGCACAGTTGCCCACACCCCTTTTTCTGACAGCCATTAACATGCTGCCAGACAGAGCCAGTGCTATACCAAGGGTTAACTGGTACGGCAAGTTCAACCGAAATCTCGTACTTTTTAATTTTGTTTTTCCATTCTATTGCTGTACATAAAACACAAGACATCTGACAGATGAGCTTCTCTTCTGTCTGTGAGGTCCCAAACCCCCACATTCCTTATTCCTCGCTGCTGCATTCTATTCATTATACTTCTGGGTGGGCACTCATTGGTTGTCAGCTCTCATGCACACAGAGTCCACCCCTATGACTTAACCCTTTGCAGTCGTATTTAATTTTCAACGTCACGCTACATTAGTCGTAATTAATTATTGAAAAAACGCCATTAATTACAGCAGTTATTTTTTTCAAGCACGTAGGAATAACACAGGCCACTTTTCTCGACCAGGCGACTGTGCAAATCGGTCAGAAACTTGCAGGGCCACCAGCGGTGGCCTGACGACCTATAGCGCACTTTTTACTAAGGCCAGTTTTCTGGCCTAACGACCGCAAAGGGTTAAGGCAACATCAAACCGGATTCATTTTGATAGGGGCAGACTATTTGGAATGACTTGTGCAGCGTGTCAGACTATGTAGCTGGCTTCTCTGGTGTGCACCATGACGGCCTCCGACTTTCTAAGATTATGTAAGTGGGGGCTTAAAATTTAGAGAAAAGTCCTCTAATGTGACATTGCCTTAAGAAAGTAAACATGATAATGTACATCCTTCTCTGACAGCAATGGCCAACGACTCTTGGTTTCACATAAGGCTATAAATAAGGAGACATTGTAGCAGTAGGATTCTGTCACCTCAAGAGCATTTTCGTTTTTATACGATAAGTCAAGAAAACAACAAAGTGAATGATTTTCAAGAACAGACCTAGTGAGCACCTTGAGATTGATGGATAATTGTTACATTGTCATTTTTTGTGTTTTTTCTGATTATCCTGTAGAATATTGAAGTGGAATCGGCAACAGTGGAGTCGGAGAGTAAAAAAGTGCAAGTAGATGAAGAGGCCGCATCTGCTAAAGCTGAGGAAGCCCAGTCTCTGAAGAACGAGTGCGAGACCGAGCTGGCCAAGGCGATGCCAGCCCTGGAGGAGGCCCTGGCCGCGCTGGATACTCTGAAGGCAAGTTTATACTTCACAACCAGAAGTAGTATAGTATTTAGAAAGCATGCTGTCCTCAAGTCTTTGTTCACAAAGCCATATAGTACTTAAAATCCAGCCATCATATCTACATGTTATTGCGGGTCCGCAGCTTAGAAGAAGGTGGCTGATTTTAATAAATAAATAATTAATTGGCCGGCTCAATCTCTGAGGGTGTACGAGCTCGTGCAGCTGTGGGAGGGTGGTGAGGTAGTTGTGGCAAGATGTACCTGCACGTGAGGGTGCAGTCCGTCTCAATTGCTTCATCAGCTTCTTGTGGTGCACCAGAGAGACTCTATACCCATGGAGGCATATAATGATGAGCTGTCACGAGAAAAGGGGGCGGAAAAACGAAAGGAACGGATATTAAAGTAAGGAGAGGGAAGCAGGCAGAACGACAGAAGCAAGCGAGAGGGGAGGGAGGCAGGCAGGTGTGTGGAGAGCCCATGGCCGACGCTTGGGGCTGCTGATGCGGATCACTACAGCTGAGTTTTATGGAGCTATTGTGATTAGAAGTGTGAGCAAATCTCCGTGGAAGTCCAGGAAGGCAGCGGGAGTCAAAGGTTTGGATTGTGACCCTTACTGAGGTCCATGTGTGGTAATGACCCGAGCCTGGGTCTGGAATGGGAGCCATGGAAACAGCAGGGAGCCAGACCTGTAGTTAGAAGGAAGGCTGCGTCTGTCAGAGGGGCGTCTCCTCTGCTGTGAGGCTTTGAGAGAGGTGAGCAGAGGAGGAGATGCCAGTTTTTAAAGGAGTGCACCAGGGCTTACGTACTCATGGACAGCTTCCTGCACTACAATGTTTGTTTTTAAACTGGCTTTTACTGGATTTATTTATTGGAACTTTTAACCTCCACCAGCACCTTTTTATTTTATGGATTATTTATTTATTGAACTCTTGCACTGCACTGTTTTGAACACTGTTGACTGTTTTTAATAAAAGCACTGAAGGATTTATACACCTACCCTTTGCTAAATGTGTGTTGTGCGTTCTCATCCCTGGGGTACGTTATCAGCAGTAATGGGTTCAAGAGGCTCCCCGGAAAGACCCAATAGTGTGGCGCCAACCTGCACCGTCACCCTACATATTAACAGTTTAAATTTTTGTTAAGAATTCTCAAGTCAGTCTGGGAATTTTAATCTGCACAAAGTAATCTGATTATACATTGAATGTGTCTTGTTTGCAGCCATCGGATATTACCATCGTGAAGTCAATGAAGAATCCTCCATCTGGTGTCAAGCTTGTGATGTCTGCTGTGTGTGTAATGAAGGACATTAAGCCGGAAAAGATTAACGATCCTACAGGGAGTGGGCAAAAGGTAAAAGGAGTAAATAAGTCTTGTTGAGGGAACTGGAGTTAAAGTTCTTAAATTTGTATACGTGATTTGGATTATGAACTCTACTATCCACTGATCTATTTAAGTGTAAGCAGCAGATTTGAGCAGCTGGTAAAGATTTTCTGAACCCTTAAAGAGGGACAGAATTCAATATTGGTCAGATATGGTATGTTGCAAATGAAGCTTAGCGAAAGAGGAACATGCGAGACACAGAAAATAAAAATGCTCCATACACAAAACAAAGTCTTGTACATAAATGATTAAAACAGATAATGAACACCAGTCTATGTATTATGGGAGGTAGCTACTGCAAAAATGAAAATTATAAAATGAAATTGCAGTCTGGGTCCCTCTTTTGCAATTTCATTTTCAAAATGTGCGCACATAAATGCTGCAAAAATTAAAATGAAATTGAAATAGCCCCATTTGCATTTTCAGCCTGAACCACAATGAAGCTGCAAAAATGAAAAGTGAAAATCATTTCCAGTTTGGATGTTCATTTTCAAGTTCTCCATATGGTCAACGGGCGGAGCTTTTTACCTCAATTTCCCACAATTCTTTGTCTTTCGTAGCTGTAGAGCCACTTTAATTGAAGTGCCCCGCTTCTACTTCAGTATAAATAAATGTAAATTATGACATAATAAAGGCTAATTTCTGTCATGTTAAATATTGTAATTAAATTGCACATTAATTGCTTCAGAACTACAATAGTGCACAGTCTTCAGATTTTGTAAGATGTTTCGCTGTGAAGCTTTCAGTACGAGGGAGGAGAGATCACAAACATGTAAATTACACACAGTCGAAGTGAGAAGTGTTGTACTGATCAAAGTGACTCTGTAACTACGAAGGGCAAAGAATTGTGGGAAATTGAGAAACAAAGCCCTGCCCACTCTGTTTGCATGTTGGGAACTTGAACATGAAGATGCAAAGTGGAAATGCGATTTAGTTTTCATTTTTGCAGCTTGGAGTTCAGGCTGAAAGTGAAATTGCAAATGGACTTTGTTTCTTTTTCATTTTTGCAGCATTTTTGTGTGCAGAATTTGAAAATGAAATTACAAAAGAGAGATTGCATTTTCATTTTATAATTTTCATTTTTACATAAATACCTCCCATATATATATGGAATATTAAATTTGTCAAAGGTACATGAAGGAGCAACAGCTACTGGTTATTACAACATTGTCATTAGAGGCTATAGAGATAGGCCCGAGATGGCCTACTAGACTTGTTCTTTTTGTTTAAAATTAAACAGCTACACCTGATCCATTTAAATGAATCTATTCATTATAAAGAAATAGACATCAAGACGTGGCACAAAGGAAGTGCTTAAAATGATCTCGGACATCCCCAGCTGTTAACAGGTGTAAATTTTAAAGATTAATGAATGACGTGAATTGTGTGTTATGCATTTCTAAGATTCTAGATTACTGGGGGCCAAGCAAGAAGCTGCTGGGAGATATGAATTTCCTGAAGGACCTGAAGGAGTACGACAAGAACAATATTTCCGTAAGTTAAATGACATTGCCTTTGTCTTTGACTACTCAAAATGTCATGCAAAACGAGGCCTCACCTTCCACACGTGTGATAAAATTTCATCTCTTTAACCTGTTGTCACACGTGGCCTCCCGCCACTCTGGCAAGGCATCACATGCTATCAGAGACATCAGAAGCATTTGAATGTCTCTGCCATACAATTTATAATCGCTTCTTCTCTGAAGGTACCCATAATGGTAAAGATCCGTGGGGAATACATCACCAATCCAGACTTTGACCCGGCAAAGGTGGCAAAGGCCTCTTCAGCAGCTGAGGGCTTGTGCACTTGGATTCTGGCCATGGAGAAATATGACAGGGTGGCAAAGGTATTTATTCTTCTTGTCCGTACAAACAGGTTTAAAATTCTCATTTAAACGTTTTCAGACCTTTTTTGTTTTTTTTTTTTTTTAATTTATGTCCCTAAATAGGAGGTCGCCCCGAAAAAAGCTCGACTGGATGAAGCTCAGCGCTCGTTGGCTGAGACCGAGGCCATCCTTACTCTGAAAAGGGCCGAATTAAAAGTGATCAAGGATCGACTGGCTGATTTGCAAAGGATCTTCAAAGAGAAATCGGATGAGAAGGCAAAACTGGAATATGAGGTTGACCAGTGTGGCAAGAAACTCGTGAGGGCAGAGAAGCTGATCGGTGGACTAGGAGGAGAAAAGACGAGGTGAGAATCGCTCTCGATGTCCTGCTTACTTCAGGAAAGAAAGGCGATTTTTAACAGTCATCTCACTGAGGCATCTCAAAGGAATACTCCACACAAAAATGTTGCTTTTTTACACGTTTCTTACCATATGTCGACGTACTGCCGGTAATGTGAACCAAACTCTTTCGCTCAAGCAGTTTTGCAGGCCGAATGGTGTGCATTATCAGGCCTGGTGCACTAAATTCCCAAAGCACTCCCACCCAGGACACCATATGCCATTTTCTAGTCCACAAAATGCATGTAGATTTGTTGGGGTCTCTCCCATGAAACCTTGAGAATTCTCCCGAGGGTAAAGAGCCGCTCCAGGCTAATGCAACCTCGGGTGTGCACTGGGGCGGTTTGCAGCCGTGTTATGAAATGGTCAGGATCAGCACCTCCAAGTCTGAGGTCATGGTGTGAAGTGTCATCTCCAGGTTGGGGAGAAGGTGCTGCCTCAAATGGAGGAGTTTAAGTATATGGGGGTCTAGTGAGGGAAGAAGGGAATAAGAGATGGACAGGCAGATCAGAGTGGCGTCAGCAATTACGAGAATGTCGTGTGGTCATTGTGGAAAGTGCTGTCATTTCTACACGATGTGAGTGAAATGTATGGAGATCCCCTTCAATGAAAGTCTGCAATGTGCACAGTAATCAACAAGGTATGCGTTGCTTGATTTATAATTTTAATCTGCGGAGTAGAGGGGTAAATCAAGGAAAAGCATGTTGTAACAAAGGCGCTATATTGCGCCCGACCCGGCATGTGTAAAAACACAAAAGGCTTTCATTTTTCTTCACCCGTGGGGCACGTCTCCCCCATAATCCCCACAGGCACAACACAGTCCAAAACAGCAACACGATTCTCCAACACAACACTCCCATCTGGCGCCACCACCACTCCTCCCGTCAAGCTTCGTCCTCCTCCTCTTGACTCTGGCCGTTGAGTGGTGGTTGCCATAGACATAGAATTACTAGACACTGCATAACCAGCAACATCGTACGTCAATGTCGCCGCCATATTGCAAGTGAAGTAATGGATAAAGATGCCTCACACATGTGCTGCTTGGGATTGTGCAAACCGCTGTACGCTCCAAACCAGATCCCGGGGCATTACATTTCATAGGTAAGGCTGAACAATTGTTTTGTTTATATTTGGCCATTAGAAAATCCCATTTTATAATCTTAACTTTAGCTACGCCAGGCTAAGATAGCAAAGCTATGCATTTAGGTGCTCAAGTGAGCCTCCAAACAACGTTTTGGATAAACGTATTTAGTCACTAACTATGTAGATTGTTGTTAGCTGTTAACATTTCTTAAACTCTGAAGGTTTCCCAAAGAAAACCACCTCAGGAAGCAGAGGGAGGTAGCCCTGAGAAAGCTGTCCTGTGATGTGTGCCGTGCTAGTTTGGTAACAGATGCTGTAGCGGCATCACATGATCAAAGCTACCACTCGCTCACATTAAAAAAAACAAAGGAGGTTTGATGATTCCTTCTGAGGGTGCAGTCAAGGTGGTCAAAGTAGCTGAGTGTGTTATCCAACAGTCGACATGAGGGCAAGCTGTCAGTGGATCTTTGATCAATCCGTTTGTTCGGGCTGAGATTGGTTCAGATGATGTGTTTTTTCTGAAGGAGCACATCGAGGAAACACAGTTTGAAATTGACGACCATCATTTTATGCTCATGTCTTTAGTTGTGTCTGTCTTCCACAAACTAAGGCTGCACCATATTGCCAGACTGAATACTCTCATATTACAGGATCTGAGTGAGCGAGAGGAGTGTAAGTCTGGAGGAGATCAGTGAGATAGGGGGGAGCTTTAAATGTTAAGAGCGGTATTTTGTATTGTATTCGGTAGTTAACAGGGAGCCAGTGAAGTTGAGAGAGAATCGGTGTAATGTGTTCAATGGATTTAGAACAGCAGGATATTATCCTAGCAGCAGAACTTTG
Source organism: Erpetoichthys calabaricus (assembly GCF_900747795.2). NCBI lineage: Eukaryota > Metazoa > Chordata > Cladistia > Polypteriformes > Polypteridae > Erpetoichthys > Erpetoichthys calabaricus. The sequence goes on along the minus strand of NC_041411.2, from coordinate 75,046,156 downwards.
TAGAAGTTGTAAGCGATGGAAATGTTTTTGTGGGAAAACTTTTGTGTGTGCAACACAGTGAATGCGGCGTCTATCTACGTATATATGTCTATAGTGGTTGCTGGCTCCTTTTATGGCCCACCCGGAAGTACTCCAGGTGCTTGATCACCTGTTTCCGGTTGCACTTACGGGTGAGGCTGAAGACGCGTCCAGCCAGGATCAGAGACCCATGCAGTGCCCCCTGGCAGCCACCCCAGATCCCAACAGGGCTGTGGAGAACTCCATCTCCCATGGAGTCCTGCGGGAAGCTGAGGCTGCCACCAAGCGTCCCGGGGGAGGTATTGAGCAGCCCATAGTTGCTCCCCTGGAACATACATCGAAGGGACGTCCCGGCCAGGTCCCATGCCTTTGTCCCAAACATTATGGAGGGCACTGTAAGTATGCCAGTTTTGCTTGCCACTGTAGTTATTATAAAGTTACATTTTATTTATTTCTTTTTTTTTCTTTGCAGATGGTCAAAAGCTGCAGAAGACCTTCAGGGCACCTATGATAACCTGACTGGCGACGTGTTGATATCAGCGGGCGTCATAGCCTACCTTGGGGCTTTCACTGCAGCCTTTCGTCAGGAGTGCACCAAGTCCTGGACCGACCTTTGCAAGGTGAGTTAATGTCAGAAGATGAAACCACTAGATCTTCATAAATGTCAAATATTTTTGGTCAGCTGATCTAATCCAACTGCGGTGGGTTGGCACCCTGCCTGGGATTGGTTCCTGCCTTGTGCCCTGTGTTGGCTGGGATTGGCTCCAGCAGACCCCCATGACCCTGTGTTTGGATTCAGTGTGTTGGAAAATGGATGGATGGATGATCTAATACATAAGCTGACAGAACTACACCTTCAGACCCCCTTTCACACACAGCTTGCCCAGTGGCGTTCACGGCAGGCAGTGTGGCGCAGTGATTAAGGCTTTGGATTTCGAACCCACAACATCAGGGTTTGAAATCCCATCACTGCCCCTGTGTGACCCTGAGCAAGTCGCTTCACCTGCGTGTGCTCCAACTGGAAAAACAAAAAGAAACGTAACCAAGTGTATCTCAACTTGTTGGCATCTGCCAAAGAAATACATGTAAAATGCTCAGGTTTGTCTTAGGGAAGGGGGGGAAATGTGAGATTCCCAGTTCACCCACTGACGGGTATGAGCACATCATAGCTAGACTTATACACATTAGGTCAAACTAAAATGAAAGAATGGCAAAAAATCATAAGTACTGACCCCTCTCTCAATTAATGGGATATTAAACTAAAACCCATCGTAATAGAGCGGTGTGTGGCGCACACTGCAGTTCAGCTCCCGTGCAGAGTTTGCATGGTGTCCTGTTTTGTTGAAACGGGACAAGTTTTAGAGACAAGCAGACAGATTGACGTGAATTTCAACTTGTCCTGGTGTCAGAGTGCGTCAGTTTTGCTGTGTATCCTACAGGGGGCACATTCACCCTGAGGATCTGCAGCTCATGCTTTAAACCTGTGCATATCCCTTGGGATTAATTATCTATCTATCTATCTATCTATCTATCTATCTATCTATCTATCTATCTATCTATCTATCTATCTATCTATCTATCTATCTATCTATCTATCTATCTATCTATCTATCTATCTATCTATCTATCTATCTATCTATCTATCTATCTCCCACCCCAGTAACCACAAGACAAAGGAAATATGGGATTAAAGAACGGATATATTCAACATGCATTAAAAATGCAGCTTTCACTCCTAACGTACAGTCCGTTCAGAAAGTGTTCAGACCCCTTAACGTTCTGAACACTTTATTCTGTTGTAGATTTTATTTTAAGTGGATAATTATGCTATTTCTGCCCATCCATCTACACTCAATAACCCATAACCTAACTCTTTCCCTTCCTCTTCTCCCATTATCTTTGAACCCACTTGTTCTCCTTCGCCTTCTTCACCCGGCAGTAGCATCACTTCCACCGATACCTGGCTGCACGGTCGTTGGTAACCTGGGTCTCAACCGATCCGGTATGGACATTCTGTTTCTCATCTGCATGTTTGATTTGGCACCGATTTTATGGCGGATGCCCTTCCTGATGCAACCCTCCCCAATATACCAAGGCTTGGGACCGGAACGAAGACTGCACTGTCTTGTGGGACACTCACTCATGCATGGGCAATTATGCATCCCCTAATAACATAAAAGGCTCGTGTTTTGGAAAATGAAAAGAAATCTGATTTTAAAAAAATGCAACTTGAGGAAGAGAAAACATTATTAACTGTAATGATTATATTTAATTACCTCATACATACCAAGGACTGTATTTTGTATTAATCATGCTGCAGAGAGCTATATGATTTTTTGTACTTCTATATGAATTTGTTCTTCATTTAGGTAGAAAAAGAATTAAGCTTGTGCACAGAATATGAGACTGGTTTGCATTCTTTAATGAGAAAATGCTGACCTCTTGATACTAACAGAACACCCTGTGATATTATAAATCAATGTGATAGGCTCAAATAAGTTTAAGCAGGAATTTAGAAACTATTTCTTAAAACTGTGAGTGCTCTGATAACCTCTTTATCTGAAAGAAGCAATGTACACATTCCAATTCAGGGAGTAGTAAGCTATTATAATTTATGTATAACCTCAAAATGAACTGCCATGTATATTTTTTTAATACATGAAGAAGGTATATAGAGAGAGGTCCCACGTTAGGCCGGAATTATACTTCACGCGACGTGACGCAGGCTGCAGCGGACGCTCCTGCTATACAAGCGTTGAAGTGTTTATTCTTGCGCGTGTACTTTACGTAAATCTGGAGGAATCCGCCAGGTGGCAGTGCGAGATATTATCATGCTGAGAACATGTTCGGCTTCTCTGTGTTGTGAGTTGCCTAGAACACCCATTAAATTCTGATGACACCTTACCGCAATATCTATCTATCTATCTATCTATCTATCTATCTATCTATCTATCTATCTATCTATCTATCTATCTATCTATCTATCTATCTATCTATCTATCTATCTATCTATCTATCTATCTATCTATCTATCTATCTATCTATCTATCTATCTATCTATCTATCTATCTATCTATCTATCTATCTATCTATCTATCTATCTATCTATCTATCTATATCTCTGAACAGGATGTTTAATGATTAAATCCATCAATTCAGGGATGTGTCCATTCCAGCAAGCATTGGGCACGAGTGAGAAACAATCACTGGACGAGGCCTCAGGTCATTGCAAGGAGAATACAAGCACACACGTACACTGGCGTCATTTTAGCGGCACCAAATCCTCAAATCTGCATATATTTGGAAGGAAACTGGAGCACACTGAGGAAACCCAGCAGGAAAACATGTAAACTCCAGGCAAGGAATATCAGCGACGTGACTCCCTGCAAGACAGCAGCGCTAACGCTCCGCCACTGTGTCACCCCATGTGTGTAATTATAATAAAAATAATTCTTTGCATTTATATAGAGCTTTTCTCACTACTCAAAGCGCTCAGCAATTGCAGGTTAAGGGCCTTGCTGAAGTGCCCAACAGAGCAGAGTCCCTTTTGGCATTTAGAGGATTCGAACCGGCAACCTTCCGATTGCCAGTGCATATCCCTAGCCTCGGAGCCACCACTCCGTCCTATTAACATTATTCATTATTTAAATGAAATTACTGATTTATCTGTAAAATGTAATATACATATTTTAATGCTTTTCATCATGAAAGTGATATCAAGTATAAATCTAAGGATTCTAAATGTGCAGAGAGTTGGAATATCATACATTTAATGTGCGCGGAGTGACGATCTATTGCTGGCGATTCGCTGCTGTCAGGAGCAGAGGAAGCCCTAGAAAAAAAAAAAAGAGCACAGAAGACGGTATGTGAAAATTTTAAAACGTATCGTGTCATTACGATTGGGAATATGCAACGCTTGAATATAAAAGCACCATGAATACATCTGTATGTCGGCATTTTGCTTCACCACATCGAACCATTTATCAAATATCGAAGCGCGCACACCGATCTCGTAGGATCCGCAAAGCGGCTTTCTGTCACATGTAGATAGTAAACAGAGACTCTGACGTCACATTCCAACTTTTAGCACACTGCGCCCCCCTGACTTTTTGCTGGTACTGCAACTCGCGCACACGACACGTTAATTTCTGAGGACCTGCTCAGAGGACGCATCAAATGAACGCTCAGAACGCGTGGCGGCCATGATGCAGGCGCGTACGCATTCTGAGCGTGAAGTATAAATGAGCCCTTAGACTGCAGACTGTTTGTTTTGACCAGCCAGTGGCACTAAGCTGTGGTGCTCCAGTCTCTTTCGGACGCATAGGGGTGCAGCAGTCTCCTGTCACCAAGAATAAAGGATAACGAATAAAGAAATTGCTTTTTATTTAAATTGAGTGTTTGTTTTCCCGTTGATTTCAACGTCAGCGTCCACAAACTCCATGCAGAATATGAGGCAGCTGCGCTAACCACTGCGTCACAGTGCCATTTTGTTTTATTGTATTGCACAGTACTTTTATATTTTTTTTGCTGTATTATCTCATTTTCTTCTTGATCTCTTTGTTTTTTTATTCTTCAGTCTAAAAAAATTCCATCTTCTGATGACTTTTCTCTGAGTAAGATTCTTGGGGATCCAATTATGATTCGAGCCTGGAACATCGCTGGACTTCCAACAGACAACTTCTCCATTGACAACGGGGTGATCGTGAGCAACTCGCGGCGCTGGTCAGTGAAGGACGGAGCCTTCCTTTTTTATCTCTGCCTTATAATCAGTCTGGTCTCTCTAGCAATTTTCGGTTTCTTGTTTCAGTACAACGTTTTAGGTCCAAGGCTTTCTGCTGCTGAATCCCTTTGACCATTTAAATCCATGGCTTTCCCACGTGACTCTCTAATCGGACACTTTTTGGATCAGTTATGTGCATCTGGCTAGCCAAGTTGCAGCTCTCCCATTTCATCCAGTCAGACGACTTTAAGTGACTACAGAGGCTTCTATTCAGTGTCTGAGCTTCTAGAACACTCTTTAAAATTTTGAAAATTATTGTATGGTGTGTTGGCAGGTATAGCCCTTTTAACTACTTGTGTCACATGGAAACAGTCAGTCAGTCGTTTTCTAAGCCGCTTAGTCCTGAACAGGGTCGCGTGGGTCTGCTGGAGACTATCCCAGCTAGCATAGGGCCTAAGGCAGGATCTCGATAGGGCGCCAGTCCATCGTAGGGCCATAAGTTCTGATATTTAGCTGGTGGCCTCAGAGCTCATCAGTGTTGCACATTAATAACTTAACATTGCAGAAGAGATTCATTGACCAATACTAGCTGCTTCATCATTGCAGAAATGACAGACGTTTCAGTAGACTCCACTAAAGAAGTGCTTATGCTAGAGCAATGGAAGAAGATCCCCTGGAAAAATCCTGCATAGGTTCTGAGACCCCATTCCATGAAAGCTGGGTGTTTGGTATGACCCTGTTTTATCATGGTGGGGTCTCAAGGTGACCCTATTCACCCCTTCATAGCCTTTGTCAGAATGCCCCAAATCCCACGCTCTTACCACACTGTCAGGGTTGACCGTTATTGCTGTTCAATATTTCCTCCTTTCTTTTATATCTATAACCCCAGGCAGTTAGTTAAAGTACCAGAGCACGAAGATAAAAAGTTAGACTATTTATTTGTATATTATAGATAATATGCCTGAAATCGTAAAATAAGTGTGACAAAAATACCATCACAACCTAAGTAGCAGTTCATCCTGCATCCATTTGCTTACTACAAGGTGGCTCTCCACCTTAGTATGGTCCAGAGTGGTTTAGCATGGTCCGTGAACGTGTAAATCTCAACAAGAGACAGTGACAAAGAATATTATTTATAGGATCAGGAGATCAAACGTAGTCCAAGATCCAAGCAGGGGTCTTTACCAAAAAACAACAAACTGATCTTTCGCCAAGCCAGAGAAGTAAGACAAAAGTCAAAAACCATTCCACGTAAAGAAAGCCAGAATGCCGAGTGTAGAAAGGCACAATGAATTGCACGTAAAGTATTTTTATCTAAACACTGATGAGTTAGAATCGCAAGAAACGGAACTTATAGGTGGCGCTGATGACAATGTGCGTGCGTCTCACACTCCTGCAAGGCAATGGCTGACCCTCCTGCCACAAAATAGCCGTGCCAATAATGGCATTGCTGGGACATAATAATATTTAGTTTTCGAAGGAAGGCAGACAGAGTGAAACTAATGTGATAATCTGATTCTATGGGTCTAAAAAAACAGTTTAGTTGTATATATCTCAAAATTATGCAAAGACAAAAGGTACAAAATTTGAATAATGTGCTTATTGTTGCACAAACTGACAGCATGACCTGCGCTTCCCCATGGATAGAAAATGGCATAGAGAGACTCTGTATTAGCCTTCATTGAAAGGAATCCCGAGGGTCATTTCATACTTTACGCTCAGAACACGTATGCGCAACACATCATGACTGACATGCGTTTTCAACCTTCTTTTGACACGTCCTCAGAAATTAACTCAGAAGTATGCACGACTTGCAGTACCAGCAAAAATATGGTTGGCGGGTGTATGCAAGTTTTGGTACATGACGTCAGCATCTTCGTTTGGTATCAACATGTGACAGCAGGCTTGTAGCTCCAACAGATCAACGTGCGTGCCTCGATGTTTGAGGAATGGTTTGATGTGTTGAAGCAAATAGTCAGACGTAAAGGTCAGCGTGGTGATTTTCTTCATCCAATTTCTCACATAGGCAATACAAGCGATATATTTAAAGGTATCGCATTGTTTTCTCTTGGTAGAGTATTATATTCCTCTGCTTTCCCCTTCTGTATTATTAATTTGTAGCCTTTGCAGAATGCCTCAAATCTCACAGACTTAGCACTGTTTATAAGGTATTGAACTTTATAACTTCTCCCCACCTTCCCTTCTACATCTATAACCTCAGGCAATTAGGTGTAGTAAAAGACAAGCAGGAGTTAAGTTACAATTTAAACAATGTATTATTGATGATAATATTCATAAATGATGACAACTAGGGGGCTCTGCCCCCTGCTCGCTTCGCTCGCCCACCCCTGGTTTTGGTTTACTGGATGTACAATTTAAAGAGATTGTTATTTTCATGGGAATTGTTACATATGCATTATTTTAACTTTTACTTTAAAACTTTTGTAAAAACAATACTGTATACTCATCCTTTATTTCTGGCCCCTGGTGTGGTTAAATCTCTTTCTCGTGGGATGTAAAACGCTGCTCGTGTTGTGAAGAGCGGGGGCTGAACGCACACTTAGGAGATGCGGACAGATCAGCTGCTGTCTTGCTGCTGCTGCTGGCGAGCTGCGCGTTGTGCTTGTCGCGCTGTGCATGGATCATTTAAAAGCCTGTACAGCAGCTGTCCTTTTGCCGCTTTGCGTCTCTGCCGCTCACATTGTGAAGTGGGGGATGGGGGGGTTGGAGTAATGCATGCTAAAGAGGAGTGGTTGGATCATCTGCTGGCGAGCTGCATATTCTGCTTATCGTGCTGCACGTCGATCATTTAAAAGCCTGTACAGTAGCTGTCCTTTTGCCACTTCGCGTCTCTGCCGCTTGTGTTGTGAAGGGGGAGGTGGTCATTTGGCTGAATGCGTGCTGAGGAGTAGCAGTCGGGTCATCTGTTGGCTTGCTGCTGCTGGTGAGCTGCCTGTTCTGCTTGTTGCTTCTCGTTGTTTTAAGAGCTGGGAGCACATGAAGTGTGTCTGCCAAAAGCATTCCAGCAACTGCCAGGTTAGATGACCGTGAACTTGTTTTAAATGTTGTCTCACTGCCTTGTCTCACGTGACATTAAATTGTCTCTCGCGGGGCGTCAAATTGTCTTCCAAGAAGATCACGTCTCGTCTCCCTAGTCTCCCTTCCAAGACTTTTTTTTTTATAGAGATAAGCAAAGTACATTTGAATACTGGCAACCATACAACCTGATAAATGCTGATCTGGAGTTTCAGGCGGCACACAGACTAGTAGGGTCATAAATGTGCCAGAGCAATGACTAGTTATACAAATCCTCCCTTTAAAAATTAGATTTTAACTTCCCTGCTTGTTTAAACATTTATATTGTTAGATATGTGGTGAGAAGTCAAGCAAAATGACACATTTTATTGGCTAACTTAAAAGATTACAATATGCAGGCTTTCGAGGTAACTCAGGCCCCTTCTTCAGGCAAGATGTCAATTGTTAGATGTTAAGAATCACAAAATATTTTCAAACTGTATGCCAGATATTATTCTCCATTACAATACTGATAGAGAATATTTGTAAATATCGGACCAAAAAAAAACCAGGATTCACCCTTTAAAGACCCCTTTACATCTCATCACCAGGCCTTTAATGATCGACCCTCAAGGGCAAGCCAACAAATGGGTGAAGAATTCAGAGAAGGAGAAAAACCTGAGCGTCATCAAGCTGACGGATGCCGACTACATGCGTATCCTCGAGAACTGCGTCCAGTTTGGCACTCCTCTTCTTCTGGAAAATGTCGGCGAAGAACTTGACCCTTCCTTAGAGACCCTGTTGCTGAAACAGACGTTTAAGCAAGGTGAGGTAGTGGAGCAAAATGAATCTGCACGTAAATTGTGAAAAAAAATAAGTTAAAGAGAAACGAACAGACAACTGTAACGTGTAACAAGTGCTCTTCATCTTTTCAAATTGCATCCGTGCGTAGATGAAGGTAGGTGGGCGTTGGGAGGGATTGCTGCTGCATCTGCTCGTGAAGTCCTTGCTGCTTTTGTTTAATTTCAACTGATTTTATGATTTTGACTTTCAGTATTTTCTGCATTTCTGTTAGAGAGATGGTCAAAGTTCTCATCACTAGTAACTTCTCATTTGGCTTGCTATTTCGCTGTGCTGCTTGTAGTTTAGTTGTAATAATTATTTGCGTTTAAGCCGCCTCGACTTTGTGACTTTTTTGCCATTTGGTGTAATTCTTTTTTTTTTCTAGCATTTTGTATTTTATTTTCTGACTGCAGGTGGTGTAGACTGCATCAGGCTGGGAGAAAGTGTTATCGAGTATTCTCCCGATTTCCGCTTTTATATTACAACCAAGCTGAGAAATCCACATTATTTACCAGAATTAGCCACAAAAGTGTCCCTGCTCAACTTCATGATCACACCTGAAGGTTTGGAGGACCAACTGCTAGGCATTGTCGTTGCAAAGGAGAGGTAAGAGCAAGGGTTCCATGTACACCTTCATCAGCGCCCACTAAACTTTCATGATGCTTTGCTTCTTGTTGTTTTTTTTGTTTTTTTAAGTTCAGAAATTAATTTTCTTAGCCAAAGGGTGGACTCTAGACCTCTTTAGTAGCAGCCATGTCACCTACACTTCAGATCAGGTCATCCACCTGAAGCTGATCGTGTTTAGGAGGGAGACCATCTAGGAAAAAGCTTGCCTTGCTACTGGAAGAGGTGTGGGTGAGGCCAGCAGGGGGCACTTACCCTGGACTCTGTGTGTGTGGACCCCAATACCCCAGTGAAGTGATGGGAACCTGTGCTGTAAAAATGGTGCCTTCCTTCAGATGAGAAATAAAACCGAGGTCCTGACTCTCTGTGGTCATAAAACATCCCATTCATAAAAAAGCAGGGTGTATCCCAATGTCCAGGCTAAATTGCCCACCATGGCCTAGTCATTCTGGCCCCCTAATCATCCCTTGTCTCTTTCCCCTGTATTGTTTGCTCACTGCATATTTGCAGACAAAGATTGCTGTGTGTTTTGTTTTCTAGACAGAAGATCTCTTAGTCAAATTTGGAGATGGAATAAGCGAGAAGTCAAATGACTGCTTTTCTTTCCATGCCCTGCATAGGCCCGAACTGGAAGATGAAAGAAACGCCCTGATATTACAGTCTGCTGCTAACAAGAAACAACTGAAGGAGATAGAAGACAAAATCCTGGAGACTCTACAGTCATCAGAAGGCAACATTTTGGAGGACGAGACTGCCATCAAGATCTTGGATGAAGCTAAAGTCATGTCGAATGAGATCAGCAAAAAGCAACAGGTTAGTGTCGTTAGGAAAAATACATCTGTTCTCAGGCCCGTACAAGAAGAGTGTTAACTTTAAGTCCTTCATCATTATTCTTTAATTGTTTGGTTTTTTTTTTTGATAAACTTTATTAATTCCAAGGGTAGTACTGGGCACTAAAGTGTGGTGGGGTTCATGGCTAGTGACTCCTTCAGAATGAAATTTACAAAATATGAACCCAAAAGAGTATCATTTTCACTATTCAACTGGCCACATACACATTAACTCCTGGTTATGTTTCATATTTCATCAGCTTTCTTTACACACACACAGGTAAGGCGCATATATGCCTGAGAAAGAACGTTAACGTTTTTAGCGGCGAGAGAGCGTATTTGCTCGGCACCCTCCGTGTGTTCTAAATTTGCCACTCCAATTCCACAATTCATACTCATTCAATACAAATGAAAGTATAGAGTGGTGTACACAAAAACGGATTTCAATTTTGACCTTAATTGAAAAATTTAGTTGTTTTTAAAAGCTTTTTAATTCTGATGCTTTAATCAATTTTAATACAGACTGTTCAACAAAAGGATAACAAAAAAAACACAAAAGAATAAATTTAATTTTTAAATATTGGATTTTTTTTTCTTAGTCTGATCCCATTTTTCTATAAAATTGAAAACCGTTTATGGTCTTTACCTTCATTTGTAAATGAAGTCCATGCACCTATCCTTCTCCACGAAAATCTCCCGTCACTTTCTTCTAAAAGTCCCTTCTAATTTTCCTTTAGTTTTAAAAAATCTTAGTCTTCTATTTTGGCAGTCAGTCGGAAGAGAAAATAAAAATAAACGGAGCGCTGCAGTGCACTTGACTTTCTGATCTCGCTAACCTGTTGGCACTGAGAGCCTCTGCGTAGAAGAACAGCAGCAATGAGCACCTGTTGGGCCCCCTTCAGGGTGTCATGGTACTGTCTGCCTCATCTTATGCCTTTTCGCTGCGGGTTTTATGTTCAATCAGCAAGACTAAATATGTCACACACACTCATTAAAGATATTAGAAAGTCAGGGTGTATACTAAACGTGTCTGCAAACATTATATTGGCGACATACAGACAGAGAGAGACAGCAGCAGGCACACGCCAACTGCATGCATCAGCCCCGTGTGTGAGGGAGAGCGCAGTCCGAGGGGTGGTGAGGCTCGTCGCTGCTGCACCTCACGTTTCTCCCCTGTATTTGAACAGGAGATGCGCCAATTCAGCAATTTTGACTATAAAAATGATCAAAGTTATTGGAATCATACAGAAAACAAATTTATAGCACAGACCAGTGGATACATTTACTTTATGTTATCATTATTCGTTTTTTTTTTATTTTTCATGATGCCTCACCTGCCTCCCCTGACCGCATGTCCCTGGTACTAGGGTGTTGTACCGTGTTAGCCATTATGAATGTAGTGAAAAGTCAAGCAAAATTACACCTTTTATTGGCTAACTAAAAAGATTACAATATGGAAGCTTTCGAGGCAACTCAGGCTTACATCTTGCCTGAAGAAGGGGAACATATCTCACACCCTCATACACCTTTATTGTAAGAGCATCCCTTATCTAACGATGGAGCGTTTGATCAGAAGAAAATATGATAGCTGGTTTTAAATTAAACGTCATTGAAGTAGCGAAAGAAATTGGTAACTGTGCTGCTGCAACAAAATTCAATGCGTCTGTGAAACTGATGTGAGATTGGAGGAGACAAGAAAATGCAAAAAAAATAAAATTAAGTGTCGTATTTTTGAATGGGCGTATAAGTCGGGTTTGATTTTATGATTGATTTTTCGGGTTTCAAGACCCAACTTATACGTGAGTAGATACGGTAACTAAGTACTGGGGTGTTGTACTGTCTTAGCCATTATGAATGTAGTCAAAAGTCAAGCAAAATGACACTTTTTTATTGGCTAACTAAAAAGATTACATCTTGCCTGAAGAAGGGGCCTGAGTTGCCTCAAAAGCTTGCATATTGTAATCTTTTTAGTTAACCAATAAAAGGTCATTTTGCTTGACTTCTCACTTAATCCCAAGTAGCAATTCAGATGCATATAGCTGCAGAAACATAAAAAACAAGGATGCAGACTCACAGGATAAATAATACAGTCAATCGGTTGATCGATAAATAAGTAAAAATAAATAAATGTATTGTGGTGGAAATGGAGCATCAGCGAGCTCCAAACTCTAAACACGAACACACAAACACAGTCCCGGGTTCAAATAATGAAGGTTTTTATTATACAATACTCCAAACAGTTGTAAGCACACACACAAAGCAAGTAATCCCTAACCACAGAGCCACCACTCCGCCTTGACAATTATCTCATTCTACCGTACCGCCGTCAAATGAATTTCTGTACACATTTGTCTGAATTTAATGTACCCCTACCGACTAAATCACAGGTGTCGAACTCCGGTCCTCGAGGGCCGCAGTGGCTGCAGGTTTTCATTCTAACCATCTTCTTCATTAGTTTTTACTGCTAATTAACTTCTTTTGCTTTAGTTTTAATTAACTTGACTCAAGCCCCTTAGTTGTCTCTTTTTCCTTAATTAGTAGCCAAACAATAATGAGACAAACAAGCCACCACGTGACCAGCTCACCTGTGCTCATCACACAATATCTGAAAATAAAGAAAGGTGAAGGTCTCAGTAAAGTTGATCTCTCAGGTCACCAAAACATTTTGCCGGTGTTCTTCAACAAATTTGGAAATATCTGCTGTGGCAGAATGAGAGCAGCAACAAGCCATTGAATTAAATAATGGGCTTAATTAACAGCAAGAATCAGCTTCTCATTAAGAGACTGTTTGGAGTGAAATTGGTTGGAGTTTGAAATCCCAGTTTAGCTGGTCATCTCTTGGCTCGTTTCACGTCTCATTTCTGTTTGGCTGCCATTTAATGAAGAAACAAATCAATTCAGAGGACTGAATCCTTAAAAACAGGGCTATTGAAATGAAGGGAAAAGGAATTAATTAGTAGTGAAAACTACTCACTGATTAGGAAAAGGGTTAGAATGAAAACTTGCAGTCACTGCGGCCCTCCAGGCCTGGAGTTCAACACCCCTGGACTAAATGATCCCCTTTCCTTCAAATGAATGGCACGTCTGCCTGCCCTCTCTTCTGTGGTTGATGATGGCAGTTCATGGATTCTCTGTGTTCCTATGGCTTTGATTTTAATACACTTGTCAATTTGATTTTTCTAGATTGCAGAGAAGACCGAAATAAAAATTGCTGAATCAAGAGAGGGGTATCGGCCCATCGCTCGACACTCTTCTGTCTTGTTCTTCAGTATCGCTGATCTGGCTAACATCGATCCCATGTACCAGTACTCCTTGACCTGGTTTGTTAACTTGTACATAAACTCCATTCAGGACAGGTGAGACCCGAGACCGTGAGTGTCTGTCGTGCATTTTTACACTGTGTGTCAGTCTGAGCCCTGTGACCTACTGCCATATCGGCCCAACTTCTTTCCCCAATTACTACATTGGCTTTATTGCTTATAAAATGTAAATGAAGTCTGAGCACTGCAGACTTTTTATAATGGCCACAGTATGTGTCTCTCAAGACTTCAGACCTTCCTGGAAAGCTCAGCTATAAAAGCTATGGACCATGTTGCCTTATAAAGGTCTGAATGTCTGTGTTTAAGCGGTCCATGAATGTCAACCATCTGATCCCACTTTTTAAAGACACTTTCCAGGAATTATATTATACTATTTATTGTAAATAGAATATTTTAGATGCCTGTCATATCTTGAAGTAACACTGATTGACTTAACCTCACAGGTGGTGCAGTGGTAGGGCTGCTGCTTTGCAGTAAGGAGATTGTGGGTTCGCTTCCCAGGTCCTCCCAGTGTGGAGAGCGCTTTGAGTAGTGAGAAAAGTGCGATATAAATGTAAAGAATTATTATTATTACTAGCCAACCCGTGGCGTGGCATACGCCGCATAATTATGCATTGATGGGTGAACACTTCCTGAAAGACACAGTTGTCCAAATGGGGTGGGTTTGAGGATATGACTGTAGGTGAATGAAAAGATGGAACTCTGGAGAGGGCAACATACAATTGTCCATGACTGACAATTGGAGGACTGCCGTCACACGCTCATTCAGCGATTCACATCCGCGACAAACATGATTTTTCTTAGATGGTCCTGTTGCGTCCACTCTTGCACTTGAAGCATACATGCTGCCTGTTCATGTGCCCGCTCGCAAGAGCAACTGACAGAGACCCGCCCACCAACTGTAAGACCATGGGATACCCCTCACAAACTGTTTTACACGCTGCATACAGTGATTCACATCGAAGCATACACACTGCCTGGTCATGTGCCCGGTCACAAGAGCAACTCACGGAGACCCGCCCACCAACTCTAAGACCATGGAATACCTCTCTCAAGCTGTTTTACACGCCGCATACTGTGATTCACATCTGCAACAAACATGCCTCTTCTTAGATGGTCCTGCCATGTCCACCCTCGTTCTCGAAGCATACACACAGCCTGGTCATGTGCCCGCTTGCAAAAGCAACTCACGGAGACCCGCCCACCAACTCTAAGACCATGGCGTGTAAAACAGTTTGCGATGGTGGACACGGTCGTGCGTCGTAACCGAAAAGAATAATGAAAAGTCAATGTGGCTCAGAGGTGCCATGTGGAGTGTAGCAGAGACGAACGCGAATGACACTGTGTTTTGCGAGTTGCTGCGTCCGAGTTGGTGGGTGTGGCTCTGTGAGTTGTCGTCGTATCCAATGGTCTTAGAGTTGGTGGGCGTGGCTTCATCCTGCTTCATGGGTGTCTTGGTTGCGCTGGCGGCTGCTTAGTGAATTATATATATAGACTAGCAAAATACCCGCGCTTCGCAGCGGAGAAGTAGTGTGTTAAAGAGGTTATGTAAACATATATATACATAAACATATATACTTATATATACATATCTACATATATACATATATATATATATACATATACACATCCACATATATATCAACATATATATACACATAAATATACACACATACATACATACACATATATATATATATATACAGTGATCCCTCGCTATATCGCGCTTCGCCTTTCGCGGCTTCACTCCATCGCGGATTTTATATGTAAGCATATTTAAATATATATCGCGGATTTTTTGCTGGTTCGCGGATTTCTGCGGACAATAGGTCTTTTAATTTCTGGTACATGCTTCCTCAGTTGGTTTGCCCAGTTGATTTCATACAAGGGACGCTATTGGCAGATGGCTGAGAAGCTACCCAACTTACTTTTCTTTCTCTCTCTCTTGCGCTGACTTTCTCTGATCCTGACGTAGGGGGTGTGAGCAGGGGGGCTGTTCGCACACCTAGACAATACGGACGCTCGTCTAAAAATGCTGAAAGATTATCTTCACGTTGCTACCTTCTGTGTGCAGCTTTTAAGTATGCTGCACGGTGCTTCGCATACTTAAAAGCTCAAAGGGCACGTATTGATTTTTGACTTTGTTTCTCTCTCTCTCTCTCCCTGCTCCTGACAGAGGGGGTGTGAGCTGCCGCCTTCAACAGCTTTGTACCGGCGGTGCTTCGCATACTTAAGAGCCAAACAGCCCTATTGATTTGTTTGCTTTACTCTCTGTTTCCTTTGAAGAGGAAGATATGTTTGCATTCTTTTAATTGTGAGACAGAACTGTCATCTCTGTCTTGTCATGGAGCACAGTTTAAACTTTTGAAAAAGAGACAAATGTTTGTTTGCAGTGTTTGAATAACGTTCCTGTCTCTCTACAACCTCCTGTGTTTCTGCGCAAATCTGTGACCCAAGCATGACAATATAAAAATAACCATATAAACATATGGTTTCTACTTCGCGGATTTTCTTATTTCGCGGGTGGCTCTGGAACGCAACCCCCGCGATGGAGGAGGGATTACTGTATATATATATATATGGAAGAGAAGGTCTGTGATACGGTTTGCATATTTGCAGTTGGAGATCCACGAAGGGAGAAAAAACGAATCACGTATCATAAAATAGTTTTATTCCTGAGCTTTCAACCCCTATCAGGGGTCTTCATCAGAGGATAATGCTTAGACTTACAAGAATCAAAGGCAATATATAGCAACACATTCAGTGGGGGGTGGAGGTGACTAAGTCAGTATGATCGGGGGGGGGGGGGGTGTGTATAGTTTAATTATTGTGTACATGTCCTTCTTAAGTTGGCATATGCTGGATTTATGTCCAAGTGTCTGTTGATGGCGTTTTCATCTGATAGCCAAGACTCGGCCAACTCTCTGGCACTTTTAGTACTGGCCTTAAATTTTACTTTTACGTTGTCCCAGTTGAATGTGTGTCCTGTCGATTTAGTATGTGCATATATCAAAGATAGTGCGTCCTTTCTTCTGACGGCGTTGCGATGTTCCTGTACACGTGTTGAAATTCTTTTTGACGTTTGTCCTATGTATACCGCTGAGCAAGAATTGCACGGAATACTATAAACTGCGTTTCGTGTTTCGGCTGTCGATTTCATCAACAGACACTTGGACATAAATCCAGCATATGCCAACTTAAGAAGGACATGTACACAATAATTAAACTATACAAACCCCCCCCCCCCCGATCATACTGACTTAGTCACCTCCACCCACCCCCCCCAAACTGAATGTGTTGCTATATATTGCCTTTGATTCTTGTAAGTCTAAGCATTATCCTCTGATGAAGACCCCTGGTAGGGGTTGAAAGCTCAGGAATAAAACTATTTTATGATACGTGATTCGTTTTTTCTCCCTTCGTGGATCTCCAACTGCAAATATATATATATATATATATATACAGTGGTGTGAAAAACTATTTGCCCCCTTCCTGATTTCTTATTCTTTTGCATGTTTGTCACACAAAATGTTTCTGATCATCAAACACATTTAACCATTAGTCAAATATAACACAAGTAAACACAAAATGCAGTTTTTAAATGATGGTTTTTATTATTTAGGGAGAAAAAAAATCCAAACCTACATGGCCCTGTGTGAAAAAGTAATTGCCCCCTTGTTAAAAAATAACCTAACTGTGGTGTATCACACCTGAGTTCAATTTCCGTAGCCACCCCCAGGCCTGATTACTGCCACACCTGTTTCAATCAAGAAATCACTTAAATAGGACCTGCTTGACACACAGAAGTAGACCAAAAGCACCTAAAAAAGCTAGACATCATGCCAAGATCCAAAGAAATTCAGGAACAAATGAGAACAGAAGTAATTGAGATCTATCAGTCTGGTAAAGGTTATAAAGCCATTTCTAAAGCTTTGGGACTCCAGCGAACCACAGTGAGAGCCATTATCCACAAATGGCAAAAACATGGAACAGTGGTGAACCTTCCCAGGAGTGGCCGGCCGACCAAAATTACCCCAAGAGCGCAGAGACGACTCATCCGAGAGGTCACAAAAGACCCCAGGACAACGTCTAAAGAACTGCAGGCCTCACTTGCCTCAATTAAGGTCAGTGTTCACGACTCCACCATAAGAAAGAGACTGGACAAAAACGGCCTGCATGGCAGATGTCCAAGACGCAAACCACTGTTAAGCAAAAAGAACATTAGGGCTCGTCTCAATTTTGCTAAGAAACATCTCAATGATTGCCAAGACTTTTGGGAAAATACCTTGTGGACTGATGAGACAAAAGTTGAACTTTTTGGAAGGCAAATGTCCCGTTACATCTGGCGTAAAAGGAACACAGCATTTCAGAAAAAGAACATCATACCAACAGTAAAATATGGTGGTGGTAGTGTGATGGTCTGGGGTTGTTTTGCTGCTTCAGGACCTGGAAGGCTTGCTGTGATAGATGGAACCATGAATTCTACTGTCTACCAAAAAATCCTGAAGGAGAATGTCCGGCCATCTGTTCGTCAACTCAAGCTGAAGTGATCTTGGGTGCTGCAACAGGACAATGACCCAAAACACACCAGCAAATCTACCTCTGAATGGCTGAAGAAAAACAAAATGAAGACTTTGGAGTGGCCTAGTCAAAGTCCTGACCTGAATCCAATTGAGATGCTATGGCATGACCTTAAAAAGGCGGTTCATGCTAGAAAACCCTCAAATAAAGCTGAATTACAACAATTTTGCAAAGATGAGTGGGCCAAAATTCCTCCAGAGCGCTGTAAAAGACTCATTGCAAGTTATCGCAAACGCTTGATTGCAGTTATTGCTGCTAAGGGTGGCCCAACCAGTTATTAGGTTCAGGGGGCAATTACTTTTTCACACAGGGCCATGTAGGTTTGGATTTTTTTTTCTCCCTAAATAATAAAAACCACCATTTACAAACTGCATTTTGTGTTTACTTGTGTTATATTTGACTAATGGTTAAATGTGTTTGATGATCAGAAACATTTTGTGTGACAAACATGCAAAAGAATAAGAAATCAGGAAGGGGGCAAATAGTTTTTCACACCACTGTATATATATATATATATATATATATATATATATATATATATATATATATATATATATACATACACACATACAGACACATATATATACATATACATATTTGCATATCTACATATATATATACACATATATACATATCTACATACATACACATCTATCTATCTATCTATCTATCTATCTATCTATCTATCTATCTATCTATCTATCTATCTATCTATCTGTCTGTCTGTCTGTCTGTCTGTCTGTCTGTCTATTGTCAGTTCAGCACTCCGGTTGGAATATGACCAAGCCGTGCAAGCTTACTGTTAAGAATGCAACGTATAGTTGTACAGGAGAAAAGCAATCTTGCCTGAAATCAATGGCAACCTTTTGTAGGTCTATGAACTTAATTTAAACTTTAGGTTTACACGGTGCTCTGTTTCCGAAGTACCTGCACTCATGAATATGTCTGTATGCGTCAGTCGCTCAAATCCACGCGCTTCGCACCGGCGAAGTTCTGCTTTTAAATTTTTATTAAGAAGAAAAGAAAACCTTTTAAAATTGAGGTAAAATATACCAATAACAGTTTGTTAAGGATCTGTTTTTTTGTGAAGCTGCCTTCACTCGAGTGATCACTTCAAGCTTTAAGCCTGAGAAATCACCCCGTAAATGCACACGTTTAATTGCACATCTGTTAATATGTATGCTTACACAGTATTAAAAGACACTCAACAATTACACAGTATTAAAAGACACTCAACAATTAACGTCATTTACCTTCGTTCCCGCGTTTGACTCGTGCTGTAAATCTCTTCCTTGTTTTCACTTCACGTGATTACGTAGGAGGCGTAATATGTGATGACGCGATACGTGACTCCGCCTCCTCCATTAGAGTATATGGACAAAAAACAGGTTCCAGTTATGACCATTACGCTTAGAATTTCGAAATTAAACCTGCCTAACTTTTTTAAGTAAGCTGTAAGGAATGAGCCTGCCAAATTTCAGCCTTCCACCTACACGGGAAGTTGGAGAATTAGTGATGAGTGAGTCAGTCAGTCAGTCAGTCAGTCAGTGAGGGCTTTGCCTTTTATTAATTAGTATAGATTATTACTTCTGTGTCTGCTTTCTAATGCTAATTACCATTGCGCCAACAATCCCTGCTTTCATTCCCATTTCTTGGTTACCATGTGTAATATTGTAAAACAAGGAAGCTAATGTGACCACCAGCAGATGTCTCCAAGCCCCCCAAGCCCTCAGCATGACTTCACGTACACAGTCCGGTGTGCAAATCAATATTTTATTCTGGCAAATACCTGAAACAGTCTTCTTCTTTGACATGATTGCTATTCCTTTTGTTTCATCTTTTTATAAACCTTTCTAGGTGAGCTTTGTCTGACACCACTCCCGTCTCAACTGAGTCACTTCTGGTGTCAAGACATTTCACAGAGGAAGCACTTCCTGGTCAGGCAGATTTAAAAATGGCACCACCCTTCAGATGAGACATAAAACCGAGTTCCTGATTCTCTGTGGTCATTACAGATCCCTGGACATCCTTCATAAAAATATTAGGGTGTATCCCAATGTCCAGGCTAAAATGCCCACCACAGCCTAGTCATTCTGGCCCCCTAATCACTCCCTGTCTCTAACCGGCCAACTATCTCTCACCCCTTCACCACCCTACAGCTAATGGGAGGTACATAACATAAGTGAGCCTCCTCCATGTTTCACGCTGTAGAAGCAGGCAGGCATGGGCACACTAAGTCCCAGAGAAGGCACTCGGAGTCTCAGGACAGGCAGCAGAATCAAAATTTATTGTATGGCGCACATACAGACTCACTTAAGATGGAATGAGTGAGCAGCCATGGGCAACTCTTACATTTATTGCAATTCTTATCATACAAGCCATTATTCATCGTCATCTGACTCCTAACATTTCACTGCTCTATTCCTACTCCTAACTGATTCCACCATCAATATTTCTTAGCTGAGGGGTTGTCAGATCCCTCTCTGTCCATCATGTCCGTCCGACAAGGCTTATCTTCACTCCCTATCATCATCTGACTCCTAACGTTCCACTGCTCTATTCCTGCCTCTAGTTGATTCCACCATCAATATTTCGTAGCTGAGGGGTTGTCAGACCCCTCTCTGTCCGTCATGTCTCTCTGACAAGGCTTATCTTCACTCCCAACCAGCTCAGCACTTGCCACCAATGTTTTATAGCCGCAAAGTTCACATTCCCTCTCTAAAAGAAGGGTCCCATCCTTTCTACTTGTCCTTCATGTCTAACCTTTGGCTTGTGAAATATTGGTGGTTTCTAGTTTATACAGAATAATAAAAATATGTAGGCATGAGCCTTTTTAATCCTAACTCTTACATTTTTAATCCTTAATGAAATACAATACTTACTTTCTCGTGAGCTCTTAATACTTTTGTAGTACATGTAGATTACCAATTTTAAGGATAGATAGATAGATAGATAGATAGATAGATAGATAGATAGATACTTTATTAATCCCAATGGGAAATTCACAATACACGGAGCTGCTGAAAAGGCTGCCACTCACGGCGGCGCCGGATGTTATATATGCTTCTCTATAATGGTAGGTTTGGTGTTCTTTTCTTTGAAAGCTTCATTTTTTGTGTGTAGACGCAGAGCCGATGCGACTCGCCATAAAGATCCAGATGTGTCTCATCTGACCAAAGGACATTCTCCCAGAAGCATTGTGGCCCATCAATTTGCATTTTATCAAATTCCAGTCTGTCTTTTTTTTTTTTTTTTGATGTTTTTCTTTCAACAGTGGAGTCTTTCTGGGTCTTCATCCATTGAGCTAACTGTCATTTGTGAAATAAACAGAGGAAACGGATAAAGGTTTGGGGGGATCCTCCCTGTATATTGTTGGCAGCAAACATAATGAACTTTGAGGCAGAGTAGTCATAAAGGACTGCGAGAAAATGCAGTAGTGACTGATCAGGAGGTTGGAGTGCTTGGGGTTTATAGGGGCAGGACAGGAAAGGGTGGGGACTCGGGCAGAAATGAAGTCTGCAGGAGGGCGTGTCACCACACCGGAAGTGGGCGGAGTCTTATGTGGGCTTTCCTTCAGGTGGTCTGTGGAGAGGGAGAGAAGGCATTGGTACCATTCATCAACCTGTTACTCTGTATCTTACCTCCAGTTAAGCCCTTAGATTGCCTCCTGGGTGTGTGTGACACACCCAAAAAGTGATGGATGGTGCGACGAGACAGTGATGGGCCTTGACCTTGGAGTTCAGCTTGGATTTCCTGGAAGTTCAGGGTGGAGTGGTGGCTCTGAGGCTAAGGATCTGTGCTGGTATCCCGAAGGTTGCCAGTTTGAATCCCAGTCGCTGCCAAAAGAGATCCTACTCTGCTGGACCCTTGAGCAAGGCCCTTAACCTTCAATTGCTCTAGGGACGCTGTACAATGGCTGACCCTGCACTCTGACCCCAAGGGGTATGCAAAAACGAACAAATTCCTAATACAAGAAATTGTATAAGGCGAAATAAACTATCTTTCTGCACATTCTGAGGTTGATTTTCCTCTTGTGGGCCACGTCCATGGAGGTTTTCTACACTCCCTGGACCTTAACCCTCTTTATAATATTTGCAACTGTGTTCAGAGGAACATCAAGCTGTTTGGAGGTGGTCTTCTAACCTTTCTTTGCCTTTAACATGCTTCTTTGTCATTTCCCTTGTAATCCCATCGGAATTCTCCCAATCCTTTGCTTTCACTGGTTCAAGTTCCGTGTGAAACGCACGATGTCGCCAAACCGCAGAGTGACGACTTTTCTCCATTTAAATCAGCTGAATGACTGACTGTACAATTGGAGACGAGTGTGATACGAATTCAGGGAAACCGCGAGTTTGAAAAATCACCAGCTCTTTAGGTAATCTTTTCTAGGGGTCCCAACAATTGTGTCCAAGCCCCTTGAGAATCTTTGTGTACAATCGGCGACACTTGATCTCTCGTCTGACTTGCTTTGCTTTACTCGATGCCATGTCAAAGGCACGCGGGTCTGCAGGTGACAGTGGCTTTTCATTTCGTCACTTTTCAGGAGGCATGCAGCACTTTTTCAACACATTTGTCTGCGTCTGTATATAAAAATTAGCATGAAATGAAACGTCTGTAGATGTGAGGTGCCTTTCTGATTTTGACTTTTGTCGCTCTGTTCCTGTTTCAGCAACAAATCTAAGATTTTGGAAAAAAGACTGCGCTATTTAAACGACTACTTCACTTATAACTTGTACTGCAACGTCTGCCGCTCCCTCTTTGAAAAGGATAAGCTGCTCTTCTCTTTCCTGCTGTGCTGCAACCTGCTGATGTAAGTGATGTCTGCTTCAGCCACATTTGGCCTTCCGAACGCATTCACTTTTATGGTGTTGTCCCTTGTCTGCTTCAGTATTAATTCCTTAATAGTCACCTTTCAGTTAATGATTTGCTTTTATCACTGAATATCAGCATTACTAAAATCTTTTGGAGTTTTCTCTGTGATATTCTTATAGAAATTAAAATTTCCAGGTCCTGATCCCTCGTATCCTTGCAGGCTTGCAATGAGAAATGGATTTGCTCACTGAGAAGCCGTATACACATAAATACGTGACACATTGTGGATTTTGCTGTTGTATTCATTTAATTACTTTTTAAATAACAACTTGCTTGGCTTCTGCAGGGCCCGAAACGAAATTGATTATCAGGAGTTCATGTTCCTTCTCACTGGTGGGGTTGGCCTCCAAAACAACCTGAGCAATCCGGACCCTTCATGGCTGCTTGACAAAAGCTGGGATGAGATCTGCAGAGCCAGTGACCTGCCTTCGTTTAAGGGTCTAAGGTACTGCATGCTTCTTTACCGGATATTCGTGCTTTTTCTTTTTTTAATGTGTACAGACTAAATGCTAAAAATATGTTGCACATCATGCTCAGATTAAGCCAAATGGATTTATGGGAAGCAGCAAATTATGCTTTCTGGTTAAGTGTAAGGAAAAGTGCATTTCCCATTTGGGAACATCCATCATGTGACAGAACGTACGTCTAGAAACTGCCAAAAGAAGAAGAACTTCAATGTCTAGAAGATGCTTGTTGCCTGACACAACTTAGGACCGAATACATTCCTCATTCTTAACATCCCATTAAGAGAATTCATTTAGCTCCTTGTATTAATCGCAATGTTGATTACTCCAACTCGTACATAAATAACAAATATTTCTAAATATATATAAGCATAAATCATACTTTTATGAGAAGCAAAGCACGCAAGAGAGAGAGAGAAGTTGGGATGATGTGCTGCTAGTGCGTTGTCGCATCCACCACATGACAGACCACCCAGATTGGGACCCGAGTGCAGCGGGCGACACCTCAGCACCACACTGGAACACTGTGAGGGTTTGTATGGCCACCAACCCCCAGGTGTTCCCTGCAGGTTGGAGGGCCTACTTGCAGGGCCGGATGCAGATTAACGTCATACCCAGGACAGAGCATTTGCAGGTGAAGGGCCTTGCACAAGGACTCAGTGGAGTGGAATCACTTCTGGCGTTTACAGGATTTAAACCGGCAACCTTCCGATTGCTGGTGCAGATCCCTAGTCTCAGAGCCATCACTCCACCTACAGGAAAAAGCAATAG
The DNA here is from genome assembly GCF_900747795.2 of Erpetoichthys calabaricus. Taxonomy (NCBI): domain Eukaryota; kingdom Metazoa; phylum Chordata; class Cladistia; order Polypteriformes; family Polypteridae; genus Erpetoichthys; species Erpetoichthys calabaricus. The sequence goes on along the minus strand of NC_041411.2, from coordinate 75,022,098 downwards.
AACAATAAAAGTTAAAACATAGTCCTGATTCACCTCAGGCCCCAATTTCTTCTGGCATTTAATTAGGACAACTCAACCGCAGGTTCAGTTCTTCATTATCTAGAAAACTCTCTCTCTTAATAATAATAATAATAATTCTTTGCATTTATATAGCGCTTTTCTCACTACTCTCAGCAATTGCTGGTTAAGGGCCTTGCTCAAAGGCACAAAAGAGCAGAGTCAAAATTGGCATTTACGGGATTCGAACTGGCAACCTTCCGATTGCCAGTGCAGATCCCTCACCTCCCACATTGTTCACTCGTCTGGCTTCTTCCGCACACCAGTAGGCCTTTGGGTTGAACTTTCCCCCGGACTCCTAACTAAGTTATACCTCTGGGTCTTAACTCACTACTCGTATCTGGGTCGTGGGGGTGGGGGGGTGGTTGCTTCTTTGGCTACAGGACACTGACTTGGTCTCCCCTTGGCCAGGAAGGATTAGCCGTAGAAGGATTTATTACAAATGCTAATCTTTTATTCCTTCTGCTGATAATCTCGAGGTCACGACCCTGGAGACCACACCCCTAGAAATGTGGGGTGCAACACTAACAACGGCATGCAAAATGGCATCCATAACAGCAAAAGGCTATAAGACCCCAGAATTCAGCTCTGATCATGACAATGAGCTGTTTTCTTTAAATGACACAAAACTGCCGTGTAATTAATAAAGAATGCAAATGAACCTGCATACTGATAGTCAATCCACAATACAGAGTAAGCAGGAAACTTAACATAATTAAATATACTGAAGAATTAAAAAATATAAAACATCAATCAATCATTGAGTACAGAAAAAAATATATCATTCCACTTGTAATGCAGTAAATATACCTAGAAACCTTCAGTGTGTATAAATAATATAATATAATATATATATATATATATATATATATATATATATATATATATATATATATATATATTATTATACTCTTTGCATTTATTTGACAGTAAAACTATTTCAACCATTTTATGATCTGCTCCTCACAAACTGAGGGCGCCGTGGCGGATGTTAGCAGATCGCTGACCAACCACAAGCGTTACCTGGTAGGTAACCACCCATACAATCAGATTGTGACACAGACTTCCAATGCCGTGAATATATATATATATATATATATAATATGGTATATATATATATATATATGGTATATATGTATATAAATATTTTTTCTCTATATACTGTATATAATATATATATATTATATATACAGTACTGTGCAAAGGTTTTAGGCAGGTGTGAAAAAATGCTGTAAACAAAGAATGCTTTCAGAAATATAATTAATGATTGTTTATTGTTATCAATTTACAAAATGCAAAGTGAGCGAACAAAAGAAAAATCTAAATCAAATCAATATTTGGTGTTCCTACCTTTTGCCTTCAAACCAGCATCAATTCTTATAGGTACACTTGCACAAAGTCAGGGATTTTGTAGGATTCTAGTCAGGTATCTGATCAACCAATTCTACCAAACAGGTGCTAATGATCATCAATGTCACACGTAGGTTGAAACACAGTCATTAACTGAAAGAGAAACTGCTTAAAACTGGGTGAGGAACAGCCAAACTCTGCTACCAAGGTGAGGTTGTCGAAGACAGTTTCATGTCATGGCGAGATTGAGCACAGCAACAAGACACAAGGTAGTTCTACTGCATCAGCAAGGTCTCTCCCAGACAAAGATTTCAAAGCAGACTGGGGTTTCAAGATGTGCTGTTCAAGCTCTTTTGAAGAAGCACAAAGAAACGGGCAACGTTGAGGATCGTAGACGCAGTGGTCGGCCAAGGAAACTTAGTGCAGCAGATGAAAGACACATCAAGCTTATTACCCTTCGAAATTGGAAGATGTCCAGCAGTGCCATCAGCTCAGAACTGGCAGAAACCAGTGGGACCCAGGTATACCCATCTACTGTCTGGAGAAGTCTGGCCAGAAGTGGTCTTCATGAAAGAGTTGCAGCCAAAAAGCCATACATCCGACGTGGAAACAAGGCCAAGCGACTCAAGTATGCATGAAAACATAGGAACTGGGGTGCAGAAAAATGGCAGCAGGTGCTCTGGACTGATGAGTCCAAATTTGAAATATTTGGCTATAGCAGAAGGCAGTTTGTTTATCAAACAAACAGGTCTACTTCTGGCCATGTTTTGGAGCGTACCTTGCCTGTGCTTAGTCAACAATACCTGTATTGATTTTTAAAGTTTGTCCTGTTTCAGTACTACGTGGGCGGAGCCGCGGGGGACAGCTAGTATAATATAAAAGAGAAACCAATTTTACATCAGAAAAAATTATTATAAATAAGAACAAAGAACACGTGGCTGGATCAAGAAAGCAGTGGAACAACTCCCAGTATTACTCCATGCTATGTACTTTTCTAGGTCTTCATGATTTTATAAATCTAAATAAATGTATAGTGTAAATATAGGCCTGATCGGTTCATTAATGGGCTCACACTGTTTTTCAATTATTATATTAATTTCTTAGCTAGTTTTTGACACCTTGTCTCTTTTTTGTTCACTTCCCCTACTTGTATAAACATTTTTTGAAAGTCATTATTCTGTATATTTTGGTATGTTTATAGCATTTGACTTGTAATTTTTCAATTATTTCATTTTTTTCAGCTTTTGTAATTTTTATTGTACATTTATGTGGGAATATTAATACAGGGTTTCACTTTATTAATTTACTGGAACTTTATATAAATAGTTAAGTCAATCCACAATTAACATCTATTTCTGTTTCTCATTGTAATTCAATGTTGTTTTTTGTATGTTTTTTTTGTTCTTATGTGTAATAGTTTTTTCTTATGCAAAACTGGTTTCTCTTTTATATATGTCTAATATTATTATTATAAACAAAAGACCTGTGTGTGTATGGAGTAGTCCACTCTGCTCACACTCAGCACAGCCACTAGATGGTGCCTGCAGGCACTTTTAAATTTTGTCTGTACTTGCGTGCACCTCACTTCTCACTATGATAGCCATGTGTGCAGCAAACACCACTGTGCAACAGCGACATCGTGTTACTGACACAAAGAGACACAACGTCGAAAACAAAGCAAACTTCACGGCTCAACAACTTGCAAGTGCAACACCTCAGTAATAGAGAGTGTGAGGCTTGATGTTTTCACTAAAAATGTTATCTATCTGAAGGTATTTTCTCCAGACAAAGATTAATAGGACTCATATGCCAGCAATACGGCTAAGATATGGCATTGCCAGGGTGTTCTTACAAAAGCCAGTGGGGCAGCAGGCACAGGTTGGCGTATGTCCTCTGCACTGGGTTATTCTTAAGAGTTAGCGGAGACCTCTCCAAGTTCACACATATAGTAAAACAGCTAAAGGGTCTTCAAGTTGTTTTTGATAATGGCTGTTGTGTGTGTGTGTGTGTGTGTATAAACCTATAATATTGGTTTTTAGATAAATTTACTGCAACTAGTGGAATTATATATATATGGTTGAAAATTGTATTACTGTCAAATAATGCAAAGAGTACGCGACACGTGTTTCGCCCTAATTCTGGGCTCATCAGGCGTACACACTCACTGCACTCCCTCTCGGGAATCGAACCTCGGACGTCAGCACTAGAGGCGAAGTCCCTAACATTGCGCCACGGCGTGTCACAGTAAAACAATTTTCGACCATTCTATGATCTGCTTCTCACAACTGAGGGCACCGTGGCGGATGTTAGCCGACTTGCTGACCAACCACAAGCGTTACCTGGTAGGTAACCACCCATACAATCAGATTGTGGTTCAGACTACGAATGCCATGAATATATATATATATATATATATATATATATATATATATATATATATGTATATAATATTTTTTTTTTTGGATGATTGATTTTTCTGTGCTCAATAACTGATTGATGCTTTATATTTTTTTTAATTGTTCCAAGTTTTTAATTGTATTAATTGTATCCTGCTTACTCAATATTGTGGATTCTTTAAATGACCAACATGGGCTGGCATTTCGGTAAGAGAGTGGTGGCCTTTTGCTAGTCCTCAAGTTGTCCACCTAGCAGACTTTCTCAGGTCGGGAGACTGTGTTGCTTCTTCTCAGAGGTCGCTGGCCTCCATTTCTGTGAATTAATCAGTGGCACCCTCTGCCCGCCCTCCGCTGTGCTCTAACACTGTGAAAGAACGTGTCCACCTTGGCTATTTTTAAGCTGCCCACCTAGGCTATAAGTTTAAGGACCTGGCAATCCGGATCATGACTGAGGGAGGCCCTAAAACAAACTGTACGAAGTCTGTCTTTTAAATAACGTGACTGACACAATAATTCACTTTGATTTATATAACAATTCTAATGCTTGTTCCCTTCAATATACTCCCCATTCGCAGTTACGCACCGATGCAGTCTTGATTTCCACTGGTCGAAGGCGTAGAGCAGATCAGTTTCTGTCAGCTGTTTCAAGACATCTGACGTTTTCTTCCTTACTGCATCCATTGACTCCAAATGTTTTCCTTTAAGCACCGATTTCAGGAAAAACACACATGCACGAGACATGCAGTCTTCCCTGTAAGCCTCAGTAAGCATTTGAAAAGGCTCAGTTGGTGTTTTGTTCAATTTCACTAAAAATTTCAAATTGACACGTTGCTTGACTTTTAAACTTCGTATGAAAAGGGGAAACACAACTGCATTAAACGGTGACTGATAATCAACTAAACGGAAGAGGGTGTTGTCGCTTGTCATACAGGTTTGGACAGTTTTAGTAATCGGTTCTCACTGCTTTGTTTAAGAGATAGAAACACAGTCTCGTTATTTAATGGACAGACCTCGTATATCTTTAAGAATTGTATGTTCTATTTGATAATTAAAATGTATTTTTGATTTACTATTCATAGAGAGCATTTCCACAAGACTCCAAAAGATTTTGCTCCAATGTACGACAGTAAGGAGCCATACAACGTTCCACTGCCGAAGCCCTGGAATGAAAAACTTAATGACCTCCAAAAGATGATCGTTTTACGATGTCTCAGACCTGATAAGGTAAGGTAGGGAGGATGTGATGATGTTTTTAACTGTCTTGTGTTATTTTGTGCAGATCATTTATAAAACCACTTTTTGGCAGCATCATCTGTGTCTCATACTGACAAGTCATAAAATGGTTTCTGATATTTGCCAGCTGCTTTCAAACCTTCAACTAGTAGCAGAAGATAACACCAAAATTAACCACATAGAATTGAGTTGACTCTCCTGGTCCAAAAGAATAAGAAATGTGACTACCCCCCTATAAGACCACCCCCTGCAGCTCACTCTCTCTCTCTCTCTCTCTCTCTCTCACAATATGAAATACTTTATTGTTTTGTAACAAAAGAGCAGAATACATGATAAAGGTTTGGGGCACCTTTTGACAAACTCCGTTTGGTGGGGCGGCCTGCTGGGCTTACAAATAGAAAATGAACAGAACCAGTCGTCAGGACTGTACATTGAGTCCTTTGCTCACTGATGCTGGTTCAACAGGGAACATCAACTTCCAGCATTTTACATACGGAGCATGGCTTCCGGGCAGGAGACAGAAGGGACATCAGTACTCCGGTGATGCCTGAGGAGAAGGCATTGCTGACAGCGCAACCTTGCATGTCTGAATTGGATTAGTTTGTTCCAGAGCCCTGAAGGTGACCCCAATATAAATAGGTCCCAATTCTTTGAATGACTTATGAGTGTTAGGGGTTTGAAAAGAAGAAACCAAATTTGGAAATATATTAAAGAAAGAAATCTTGTCTTCACTAAAACCTCTTTGAGACACGGACCAGGCAGGAGGAAGCTTGTCCACATTGTGTCTTTTATTAACTCTTCAGTGAATGCTGAAGAGGGAGCATTCATCACAGCAGTCTGTCACAGAGTGGTCAAAAAAAGGCAAAGGCCAAATATTCAGCTGTATGAACAACTGAATTTACAGAACAGATCTGATTAATGCATACATTTACTTGGATTGGCTCATTGGCTTACACCCAAATAACTTACCCAATTAAAAGTCTATTCTCCTACACTCATGTTCTTCTCATATTTCTTAGGTTCAGCTGTTCGCCTTGAAATCTCCGCGTATGTCACAACTGTCCAGTCTGCTTGTTTACACGACATCTGCTGATACATTTGTCATCTCCCAGTACATTTTGTGTATGACATCAACCTTCCTCCCAGTACATTCCTGTCTTTATTTTTACTTAACCATTTCAGTAGTCCACTTCATGACATTTCTAAAACAAATGCTTATATATTTCAACATGCACTGCAGACTAAATGCTTCACTCTTGTTAACTCCGTTATTCTCTCACAAAAGCAAATGAGAAACTCAACACTTCTCATTAATGTTCATTTTACAAGCCAGTAGCTAAGATGGTGAGATATTATTTGATATAATTTTCAGTATATTTTTTTTTAATATGGTTTCTTTGGAATAAGTGTCTTATAAACATGAATCCAGACAGAATACATGTACTGTATCTAAAATAGCCTCAGACAGGGCTGCACTGGAACGCTATATATAGAGAGAAGAGAAGGTCTGTGATACGGTTTGCATATTTGCAGCTGGAGATCCACGAAGGGAGATATACTGCATATTTGCAATGCTTCTAAGAGGAACCCTTTTACATGTACGTCTTTGAAAATATTCCATACGCCAAATATTATTGCACAAAAACACGTATCTCTAACGATAACCGGCTGACATGACATCAACGTTATGACTTTGACATCCTGCATATCGAGACTCAGATTATACTTACAGTTTGGGGACTTTTTCTAGAAGAGGCCCTGCTAATATCCACAAGACGGTGAGTCCTGAATCTCCACAGCTGAGCTGCTGTCCGTGTCTGGATGGTAATGATGAATACTCTTCCACAAAGTTTGAAGTGTTGGTCAAAAAAGACCACTTGGAATTTCTTCAACGGACAAAAGACTCAAAAAATGTGCCAGTGCCACAGAATTCTGTCAATTTTGTAAAGAATGCACTTAGTAAGCAAAAAAACTATAAAACATTTTGTGTAGCCTATTCAGTGACTCTCTCGTCATAGCACTGAGGTTGAACTGTCAGAGGGGCAAGAGATGCACTTTAAAAATATTAAAATAATGTCAAAACAAGACATGTTCGTTAACAAACTTATCATGAAATAAAGAACAACAGGTACATTTAAAAACACAAATCATTCCACTCACATACGTGTTTCATTAATAAAAAAAAATAAATAAAACATTTTGTGTAGTCTATTCAGTGACTCTGAGGGAAAAAGAAAAAAACCTTTACAAATGTGACCATAATGCTACACTTCATTAAAATTTGAAACAAAAATAAAACGATGGACTCCATTTTGGCTCATCGAGCAGCAGTTATTTTACATTCTCACCTTAAATTTGATATCTCGAGAATCACTTGCTGATTTAGGGACAAATTACAGAAGGCCAGGCCTGCCTTCTTGAACCTGCTCTTTTCTTCTAAAGGTACTCGAGATTTTCCACAGCTTTGAGCCACTTGACCTCTGCAGTAAGCAACAATGTCCATGCAGGCTTCTTGACTTAACTTCATTTGTGTGAAGAAAGACTGCGTGGTAATCGGGGACAAGACATTCAGACGTCCAACATAACTAGAAAGTTCAATTTGTTGCTTTTTTTTCTCCCCTTTAAGATTGTTCCTGCCATCACAAATTACGTGACGGATAAGCTGGGCAAGAAGTTTGTGGAACCGCCTCCCTTTGATCTTTCTAAGAGTTACACAGATTCAAACGCTGTGATCCCACTTGTGTTTATTCTGTCTCCTGGTGCCGATCCCATGGCCAGTAAGTAAAAGTGATGATCTTTGTGTCAATAAAGAATATCTGGGATGCCAGAACTGTGATGAAAATAAATATTTTGGAATCCAGCTGTGACCTCCACATCTGTCTGTTCATTCTAATATCAGTGGGGGAAGACAATTTGTCACAGTTCGTCCATATCTGACCAAACTTGGGTCCGTCCATCCCATTCAGAAACCAGTCCATTACAGTGGCTAAGAGCAGCAGCATCGTCACTCGCCCAATTCTTCCACTCTTTTCAATTTCAGGTTTGCTGAAGTTTGCAAATGATAAATACATGGGCGGAAACCGATTCCAGGCCATTTCACTGGGCCAGGGGCAGGGTCCGATTGCTGCCAAGATGATCCAGGGGGCCATGAAAGAGGGGACCTGGGTGTGTCTGCAGAACTGCCACCTGGCTGTGTCATGGATGACAACCCTGGAGAAGATCTGTGAGGAGCTCAACCCTGAGGCTTGCAATGCAGACTTCAGACTCTGGCTAACAAGCTATCCTTCTCCCAAGGTACCGTACAAATAACAAACATTCATTTCCACTTTTAATTCTTTTACTCTGTAATGTTTGGGACAAAGACCCATTTTTTTCTGGATTTCCCCCTCTGCTCCACAGTTTTAAGATTACAAATCAAACAATTCAGACGTGATTAAAGTGCACATGGCAGGCTTTCATTTGAAGGGATTTTCATACATTTTGGTCCCACCATCTAGAAATGACAAGGCTTTCTTCTATACGGTCATTTTGTTATTATTTGTATAAAAGTAAAACTAATAAAGCAAAATCAACAACTGTGCCCATCAATATCTTCTAAGTGATGTCATTTTTGACATGCAGAAATAATGAAATATCCCACTGAACCTGAATTAGGTAATGCCAGTTTGCTAGTAGATGGATGGGTATAAGAAGAAAGAGAAAGCAGTCCAAGTTTAGAAGCTCATAAGTGGAGCCTCCTCTTCTTTATACAAAAACACGACATTCTAACTGTTTATGAAGTCATTTTACAGCTTTTCAAACTAAACGTTCACTTTGCATTCTCTCCTCCAAGTTCCCGGTCACCATCCTGCAGAATGGAGTGAAGATGACTAACGAACCCCCCACAGGTCTAAGGATGAACATGATGCAGTCGTACCTCAGTGACCCCATCTCCGATCCGGAATTTTTTAGCGGATGTGACAAAAAAGAAATGGTACGTGTGATAGGCTGATTTGTATTCTGCTGTCATTTTTTGCTGCCAATGATTTGACTTTGGAATATTCTGTGCAGCGCCTGTAAAATGTTTTCATTCACCCCTTGGACAAAGGGCAAATTATTATAAAAATTATATTTTTATATATATAATATAATATATATATATTGTGACAAGAAGAGACCCAAGACATTGGGGCAGCCACACGTATAATGTGTTCCTGGCTGCAAAAGCCAAAGGTTTGGTAGTGAGTAATGCTTACAAGACAGAGTCCAAAACAGAACTGAATTCCAGAGGAAGGGAGTGAGGCTTTATAGGAAGTCTGGGGGAAGTGATGTCGTCCTCTGGGCCAGGACCGGAAGTGGCGTGCCCTGAGTCGAGGCCATGGCTCCTGGTGGGATTTCCCGGGAAAGGTCTGCAGGGAACTTAGAAAGAGCATTAGTGCACCCCGCCAGCCCCTGGGCAGATGTGTTACCAATATTCTCCAAGCCCTTTAGCTGCCTCCTATTCACATGTGTGTGACAATATACAGTGGAACCTCGGTTTGCGAGCATAATTCGTTCCGGAAACGTGCTTGCAGTCCAAAGCACTCGTATATCAAAGTGAATTTTCCCATAAGAAATAATGGAAACTCAGATGATTCATTCCACAACCCAAAACTATTCATATAAAAATGATTAATACAAAATATAAAGTACAAATACATAAACCAAATTAACCTGCACTTTACCTTTGAAAAGAATCATGGCCAGTGTGAGTGAGTTTCTAAACTCTTGTAGGATTCCACCCAATGGGACGACATGCAGAAGAGCGTGCCAAAGCAATCGCAGTCTCCCAGCGCTGTAGCAGTTCGCCGTAAAAGCGAATCCGAAAAGATCGCGGACATGCTATAAGCGCCTGCTGTCAATGGGTAATACAAGGAACATTATAAATGCGCAGGGCACAGTACTCTTTGGCCACGGCCCTGCCTGACTGCTGTGTCTTTGTATAGGAGAGCGGCAGATCCCACTACAATAAATAACCGCGCTGTTGCTGTTTCAAGCTGAATAAAGCTGGTGTTGCTAAAGTACTGAGACTCCGCTTCATGTTTTGGGGTGCAAGACAGGGACTTGCACGTCACAGCACACACACATACACACAATGCTGTAGTAAATAGTATACGCTTGTACGGATTTTGACGATATGAGTGAGGCACGCCGACTGAGACCGAGCATGGGAGACGATTACCCACAATCCCGCAGCGAGAGAGAGCGAGACGAACCATCAGCTCAGTTGTGATCACGTGACGCTCAGCAGACAAAGCGTATACGTACTACTCATATTGCAAGACCTCGCTCGTTTATCAAGTCAAAATTTATTAAACATTTTAGCTCGTCTTGCAAAACACTCGTAAACCAAGTTACTCGTAAACCGAGGTTCCACTGTGTATATTTATATATATTCTAGCTGTGTATGCCCATGCTGTAAAAAGCCCAGGGGCCTAAAAACTATTGAAATCATCAGAAGAAAAAATTGAAATGTAGAGATGTCAGGTAATTGAAAAGAACTGCTCTGGGCACCTCTCTCCTAGGAGGTTTCGTTTTGCCTAAGCGACTTTGTCTTTCTTCAGAGGTTTTGTTTTGCTGACGTGCTCGCCACGCTTCTGTATTAGTGGCTAAAAGAGTGACTTTTTCTTCGGATGTGGAGCCCTTACCCCAACTCCACCACTCACTTCTGGGCCGGTCAGACAGACACACACACTTCCATGCGTAGACGTTAATAAATAAATATATAGATATATATGATATATATATATATATATATAGATATATAGATAGATAGATATAGATATATATAGAATTTGTGCAGGTGTCCCAACTTCAGTTGATTACTTACAAACCCCCCTGTCTGTCTTAAAACAGAGTTGGAGCACACTGCGTTCCTCTGAAGCTTGTCTTCTGATTGGCTTGTGACTTTGGCTCTGCCAGATCTCCTCCTATCAGAGTTTCTTTTCTGTTTCCGATTGCTTTTGGATTGTGTAGGACACCACTGGACTCACTGACAGTTGGATTTTGTTTGCAGTTTCTCTAAACGAAAGGCCTACACTTCTAAGGATGATAATGCTCTGTCTCAGTTCTTTTGTTAATTGCCATTTTCTTGCCATTACAAGTAGTACCTCAGAAGGTGTAGTAGCACAGTCTGTTCCAACTCTGTTTTAAGACACACAGAGGGGTTTTTAAGTACTCAACAGAAGTTGGGACACCTGTGCAAATTGTTTGCTTCAACTTGCAAGGCTTCATTTACTTTAACTGCTGCAGAACATCTGTATTGTAGGTTGTAACCTATTAGTTGTTACATGAAGAAGGCCCATTTGTAATATTCTGACATTTCCTTTATTTCAGTTTTTGCTAACATCACCTTTAAACCTGTGGCAGTTTCCTGCTTTAGTTTCACTATTTTAGGTTATTCATTTTATTTCTGTTTTGCGTTAATTTTTTGTTTGAGGCACAGTTGTTAACACTGTGGCCTCACAGTTCCAGTCACATCTTTGGCCACAATAATGAGTCCAGCAAAGTTGGCAGATGCTTCCCTTGCCCTCAGGGACACTTAAGACACCATTCCACCATTAGAATCCACACAAAACCAGTTCAGTCCTTTCTTCCCCATTGACTTGAATGCATTTTGTGGAGTTCAATGAAGTTCAGGACCATTTCTGTGCTTTTGTTGAACTCATGACGAAGCAAACTCCACAGGGACTTGGACAGCAGACAGGCTTGGGCAGACTAATATTAGCAAATGAAAAATATTAAATGTAGGTAGTAAAAATGTGAAGTTTGAATACACAAGGAGGTGTCTGAAAATCGAAAGTATCGCTTATGAGGATTTAGGAGTCGTAGTGCACTGGAGACGGTTAACTGGCAGACAGTGACAGAAGGCTAACAGAATGACAGGTTATATAGCGCCTTGACGTGTGGAGTACAAGTCACAGGAGGTTCTGCTCAGGCTTTATAACACACTGGTGAGGCCTCATCTGGAGTCCCGTGTGCAGTTTTGGTCTCCATAAAGACATAGCAGCAATAGAATAAATCCAGAGAAGAGCAATGAGGCTGATTCAGGACTACAGGGGATGAGTTATGAGGAAAGATTACAAGAGCTGAGCCTTTACATGACTGAAGTGTTTAAAATTATGAAGGGAATTAGTACAGTGGATCGAGACTTTAAAGAGTAAGTTTCGCTCAAATATTAGGAAGTTTTTCTACACATGGAATAAATGTTTGACAGAAGGACTTTAGGGGCCTTCAAAACTCGACTTGATGTTATTTTAGAAGAAGGAAGTGGACAGGACTGGCGAGCTTTGTAGGCCTGAATGGCCTGTTCCCATCTAGTTTGTTCCAATCACTACTTACAATTCTTAAAACCATAACAGAAAATCATGCAAAATGTTGCATATATACAGTATCCAATTGTCTGTGTAAATGAACAGTAGCCGAGTATGGCTAAAGTAGAGAGTGCTCTACAAGTGGCACCTTCCTCCTTGTAGTATGGAGAGTGTGTGTGCGCCTCACTGCATCCCAGCTTCTTCATTCTCTTGTGCTGCCTTTTCAGATTTGGGAGAAGCTGCTCTATGGACTTTGCTTCTTCCACGCACTGGTCCAGGAACGAAAAAAGTTTGGGCCGCTTGGCTGGAACATCCCCTATGGATTTAATGAGTCTGACTTGCGGATCAGCATCCGACAGCTCCAGGTAAGGGCGGGTGTGCGGCAAGCGCTAGAGGAGCCCGGCCTTCACTAGCATTTAGACATGGCACCAGCATTCTGAATTTCAGTGTCATTTTGGACATCCTTAGAGCTCCTTAAATTTAAAAGGAAGTTGATGTTTTAAAATTTAAGAAGTGGCAAACCTGCAGAGTTTTTTGATTGGTCAAAAATGTTAGTTGATAATATTAATAATATAACTTTATTTATGTAGCACCTTATCGTATATTTACATGCAACTGAAGGTGCTTTCCACAGATTAATCAACAAAAACAAAGATGTATCACATTTACTTGGATTACTATCACTAATTAATTAATACTACGGTTTTTCAAATAAATGTAAGTATACTAAATACAAAAATCAACCAAGTATCATTAAGCACAATGTAACCTCTACAGTGAAAAACAGTCCTTCACTCTTCTCAGAAAAAAGGTTTTCTAATTGAACTATTTGTACATTTATACATTAAGGTTGACAGTAAAACAACCAGATCTCATTAGTCAGTCAGTCAGTCATCATCCAACCCGCTATATGCTAACTATAGGGTCACAGGGGTCTGCTGGAGCCAATCCCAGTCAGCATAGGGCACAAGGCAGGAACAAACCCGGGCAGGGTGCCAGCCCACCGCAGGGCACCCACACACCAAGCACACACTAGGGACAATTGAGGATCACCAATGCACCTAACCTGCATGTCTTTGGACTTGTAGGAGGAAACCCACGCAGACCCGGGAAGCTAACCCAAGTCTCCTAACTGGGAGGCAGCAGCGCTACCACTGCATCACCGTGCTGCCCAGATCTAATTAATATCTATACAAAGAAATATGTATAGTATGTATCTAAATTTTACCTAGACACCCCATCTAGTAGAAAGAGGAATATTTTAGAAATCTTTTAGTTAACACTGCGCACTGTTCCAGTGTGGTGCTGAGGTGTCACCCACTGCATTCGGGTCCCAGTCCAGATGGTTTGACGTGCGGTGGGTGCAGCAACACGCTATCAGCACCTGCTCCCAATCTCTAAATATGTAAGGAAAATGTAATTAGGTTTAACACTTTGCTGATATTGGGGTTCGGCTACAGGGTGAACAGGCTTTACAAATTAGCATCCAGCAGGAGGAAGCCAAAGTGCAGTGAGAGCAGAGAAAGTCCAAGAAAGCCAGCAGCAGAATGGAAGACAAACACTGCTGCCTTTGTTAGACTGTCCTGCCTAATCATCTCGCCTTTGTGTTTGCAGCTCTTCGTCAACGAATACGAGCATGTCCCATTCGAGGCTATCACCTACCTGACCGGGGAGTGTAACTACGGTGGGCGAGTCACCGATGACTGGGACCGACGGCTACTTTTGACACTTCTGGATAATTTCTACAACCCACAAATCATTGAAAACCCTCGCTACTCCTTTTCTGCCAGCGGCAACTACTGCTCCCCACCAAAGGGCACTTATGAGGATTATATTGAGTTCATTAAGGTAGAGTTTTCATTTGCTTTTAAGTACGTTTTGAGAAGATGGCTTTCCTGATTTAAAATAACGATGAGCAAACTACTGTATACCAGACCAGAAGCTTCAATTTGTATTAACAACATTAATTCTGATTACTTCAAACAAGAACGTGGTACCAGACAAGGATGCCCTTTGTCACCACTGCTTTTTGCAATCGCCTTTGAGCCACTGGCAGTTCACTGTCGAAATGCTTATGAGATAAAGGAGATTATCAGAGAAGGACTTGAACAGAAAATTTCTGTATATGCAGATGATATGGTACTGTATATATCAGACCCACAAAATACTGTGCCTGCAGTCCTAACAGCACTAACAGAATTTCAAAAGATTTCTGGTCTCAGAATTAATTTGAATAAAAGTGTGCTCTTTCCAGTGAATTCTCAAGCACACAATATTAGATTGGACACCTTCCCTTTTATCATTACAGATCAGTTTAAATATCTAGGGGTAAACATCACAAGTAAACATAAACACAATTTTGCCGTCTGTATGGAAAAAATTAAGCGAGACTTGCATAGATGGTCAACCCTTCATCTCACTTTAGCTGGAAGAATTAACATTGTTAAGATGAATATCCTTCCTAAGCTTCTCTTTCTATTTCAAAACATTCCAATATACATCAATTAATCATTTTTTAAGAAATTAGATTGAACCATAACCGCATTTATTTGGAATTCAAAACATCCACATACCCAAAGGGCGACCCTACAAAGACCTAAAGCAGAAGGTGGCATGGCTCTACCTAACTTTCAATTTTATTACTGGGCGGCAAATATACAAACTACAGTATAAAAACCTGGACATGGACACAAATAGATGAAGATGATTTTGGCCCTGGGAATAAGGTTCTCCAGCTTTTGCTTTTTACCTTCCAGCCAGGGCCATATGCATCTGTTGCTTTCTTCTCCTCTGTTCCTCCTGACCTGCAGCATGTTGTATTTATCCATCTATCCATTTTCTGAACACATTTTCGAAACACATGGCGCTTACCCTAACAGCATTTTGAGCAACGCAGACACCATCCCCGGGGTAGAAAGCCAGTGCATCATCACATTGTACAGTATGTGAAGTGGACTCACCCTGAAGTGGAGATCTGGAGACTGCACTGACATAGCGTGTTGTCACACCCAACACATGACATACCACCTCCAGATCCCAAATTAGTACCACGGCACAGCCAAGCCCCCCACTTATGCAACTGGGATTGAGCAATGTGAGGCTGTTTACAGTGCCTGGAGTGCCAGTCCCGCCAGTAATCCCCAAGTTGGAGGACCCGCTTGCAGGGCTGGTTGCAGGTTAGGCCCAATGGAATGGAATCACTTTTGGCATTCGAAGTGCCAACCTTCCGATTGCTGGCACAGACCCCTAGCCTTGTAGTAACCACCCCTCCCTGTATGAAGTGCAGGAATAGAGCGAAATACAAAGCAGGACTTCCATCATGTAGCGTCCACCGGGTCATCTCCCATACAATCACAGCAAACCCACTTAGAGTACTTTTAAGGAAAGCCGCACAGATACGTGGAGAACATACTGGCCTCTCTCTGGAGGAATCGGCTGAGTGTTGTGGAGAAATCTTCTGAAAAAACGAGCAGAGTCTTCAGAAAGGCAGTTACAATTTAGACTTTATTACACAGCATAGGAAACGATGGCCGAGCACATAAAGCCATCTCAGTTCATGAAATGAGCCCAGAGCATTCGGTGAGCCCCAGCTTTATTACACTTCTGATCACAAAAACGTCCCCCCTTTACAGTGTTTCTTTACCATGGCTTCCTCATAGCTTCATCTTAGTTTAATCCTGATGCTCTGTATACTCTATTAATTATCATTATTATTCATGGTGGCTCCGTAATCAGTACTAACCCCTACAGTCTCTTCTGTTCTTTTTCCGGTTTTCTGTGGTGGCGATCTGCACCACCACCACCACCTGATCAAAGCACCGTGATGTCCCTACATTGAGGAATTGAATTCAGGCCAGAGGTCCACATGACCATCACCATCTAATTCTTCCACGTGAAGCCTGAGAACCATGAGGACTGATTGTGAGATCATTGATATTAGGTAGAATGCCCAGAGTAGGCTGGGTGGTCTCGTGGCCTATGAACCCCTCCAGCCGTCTGGAGTTTTTTTTTGTGTTTTCTGTCCTCCCTGGCCATCAGACCTTACTGTTATTCTATGCTAATTAGTCTTCCCTTATTTTAATTATTTATTTTGTCTTTTTTCTCTTTCTTCATCATGTACTTTGAGCTGCATCATTTGTATGAAAATGTGCTGTAGAAATAAATGTTGTTGTTGTTGTTGTTTCCCATCATCCACTGAACAGGGCTTCTCATGACGATGACCTCGCTCAACACCTCTTCTCACAAGAATCCCCTGGTGCTGCAGGCCTTCTCATAAAAATACCCTTAACCCCAGTAGACATCGCCCAGTCCACCTTCTCATAACAACCAGTTTGGCTCAAAGGACATACAGTATTCACCACCTGGAGGCCAGCATCGCCTGATTACTCCACCCTTCATTCTCACAACATTTATTTCTATCGCACGTTTTCATACAAATGATGTCACTCAAAGTGCTTTACAAGATGAAGAAAGAAAAAAAGAAAATTAGGCAATACTAATTAACAAAGAATAAAGTAAGGTCCAATGGCCAGGAGGACAGAAAAAACAAAAACTCCAGACGGCTGGAGAAAAAAAAAATCTGCAGGGGTTCATAGGCCACGAGACCACCCAGTCCCCTCTGGGCATTCTACCTAACATCAATGATCTCAATCAGTCCTCATGGGTCTCAGGCTTCACGTGGAAGAATTAGATGGTGATGGTCATGTAGACCTCTGGCCTTCAATTCCTCAATGTAGGGACATCACGGTGCTTTGATGAGGTGGTGGTAGCACAGATCGCCACCACAGAAAACCGGAAAAACAACAGCAGAGAAAGTAGGGTTTGGTACGGATTGTGGAGACATGAAAAAAACGATAATTCAATGCATATTCAGAATATCAGGGTTACACTAAAATGAAGCTCTGAGAAAGCCATGTTAAAGTAATGAGTTTTTAGCAGTGTATTAGCCTGGTGAATTTCTATTCCAGATTTTAGGTGCATAACAGCAGAAGGCCGCCTCACGACTTCTTTTAAGTTTAACTCTTGGAATTCTAAGCAGACCCTTATTTGAAGATCTAAGGTTACGATTTGGAGTGTAAGGTGACAGGCATTCTGAAATACAGGATGGAGTGAGATTATTTAAGGCTTTGTAAACCATCAGCAATATTTTAAAGTCATATCTAAATGACACAGGTAACCAGTGTAGTGACGCTAGGACTGGCGTGATGTGCTCGGATTTTCTTATCCTAGTTCAGATTCTGGCAGCTGCATTCTGCACTCGTGGTAATCGATTGATGTCTTGTTTTGGATGGTCCTCAGAGGAGTGCGTTACAGTAATCTAGCTGACTAAAAACAAAAGCGTGAACCAATTTTTCAGCATTTTGCAAAGTTATAAGGGGTCTAATTTTTACTATATTTTAACACTAGAATTACCAGAGCCTACGAAAAAACTCGTAAATCCGTCCCGTCACATAAAGACGCGCTATAGCTCTGCAGTATACTCGTGACTGCATTCTCGTACCAATGCACTTTTTCCATCACCTTTTCCTGTAAGAAGCAATGTACTCACTTCTCTCTATGCTGTGGTTTCTATTACACACCTGAAAGAGACAATATATGTGAAAACTTCATTGCACTAATGCAATATTATTTGAAAATGAACAGCGTCAGATCAGGTGTGAAAATTTTATGTGAAAACAGCATAAATAATGTGAAATCATTCTCTCCTCTGCATGTCCTGGAGTACAAAAGAAACAGCATACAGCAACATGTGGGGACTGGCAGGAACACTCAATAACACTGAATAAAAAGAAAATCAAGTGACGGTGAGATACGAAGAAGGCAGCTTCGCCAGCGTTTATGTGTCAGAACCCTTTTGGGGGGGGGGGGGGGGGGGGGCGTTAGTATGCATCGACTGCGAGAATGAAAAGTGAATTAAAAAAAAAAAAAAAAGCTAACCTTTACCAGTATCATAAGTTACACCGGCTGTTACAGACTGAAATCAAATTTATGTTGTTATTCTAAAATTGTAAGAATAAGAGCAGTTCATTTCTCGAAGTGGAGCCGTGCGGGATCGAACTCGCCACCCTCTGATTCCCAGTCAGGAAGTGATACCATTACGCCACCACGGCGGATGCAGTAAGAGTGTCAATGTGGCATGCTAACGCGGCTTTTTTTTTTGTGCAGTTATATTTTTGAATAAAAACGCACATGTTCTCTTATTTGTACCTTTTGTGAAAGTGTTTCTTTGATATATGGACTTCAGGCTTCATACATTATATAGTTTATGCCTACATTTTGTCATTTACTATTAGAATATGAAAAACGTTTCTGTTTTAAAAATGTGTTTGCACAGACTACTATACTGTAGAAACGGAACACACATGAAATGCGTGTATTCCAAATAACGCTCGAATCATTTCCACTCTAAAACTCCACTTCAATCCCAAATTATCAAATCAAGGCAAGGCCTGAGCTAGGAGAAGTTCATTCTAAGTCGGTGGGGGGATGGAATAGCTGGCTGCTAGTAGCTTTTGTTTATCAGCACATTTAGATGACAAAAGACTCTGACGGAGATGTGCAAACGGATTTAAGACGCGATTTAAGGTGGGACGGATTTACGAGTTTTTTCGTAGGCTGTGGTAATTCTAGTGTTAAATGGAAAAAATGCTGTCCTGTTAATCTGATTAATATGCGATTTAAAATTTCAGGCCAGAGTCAATAGTTACCCCTAAATTCTTTACCTCTGTCTTGACTTTTAAGCCTAATGGATCAAGTTTATTTCTAATACCCTCGCTATATCCATATTTGCCAATCGCTAAGATTTCTGTTTTCTTCTTATTTAGTTTAAGAAAATGACTACTCATCCATTCAGAAACACAAGTAAGACATTGGGGTCAGTGAATCAAGAGAGTCGGGGTCATCAGGCGCTATTGATAAATGCAGTTGTGTGTCGTCAGCATAGCAGAAGTCGCTCACATTAGGCCTTGAGATAATGCAACCTAATGGAAGCATGGAGATCGAAAAGAGCAGCAGACCCAGGAGAGATCCTTGTATAACACCACATAGAATATCAGGGCTCTTCGAAGTATAATTACCACAACTAACAAAGAATTTTCTACCCGTTTATTAAAACTCGAACCAATTTAAGACTCTGCCAGAGAGGTCCACACACTAAGGCGATTTATAATCCTTAGCTGTTAAAGATTAACGTCCAATCAATTCCTGCAATTAAGTTTGAACCAGCAGGACCCACATGTGAAAACTGGACTACCCGATCAGCAATTCAGTTACTGATCGATTGTTGCACCCGCATCCTTCCAAGGCCAAAACAATAGGCAATGGTTCCAGTAAGCAGCGGCGCGCAGCTCCACCGACAAGGGCCAAGCTGCCGACAGCCTCAACCCGGTGCTTCATGGCTGCTTGAAAGAAGGGAAAAAAGACAATCCTTCAACAATTGATTCTTTAAGCTAACTAATATGTTCTACTGTAAGTTTATTTATTTGTATTAGGATATATAGAGAAGCATTGCCATATGAGCTGAAATGCTTCTCTAAAGTGCTAATGTAAAAGCCTGCAAACACAGAGAGAGGCGCCACCCCGCAGTGGCACACCTGCCTGACTTGCTGGCACAGAGGCCAAACTGTTGCTCCCTTCACAGGCATCTACTGTATGTGCAGTGAAAAGTCACCAAACCTTCAATCTTCCACTCTTAACCCCTTTGTAGCTCAGACTAACTAGGTGTCATAATGCATTTTATTTTAACTTCATTGCCCAAAGTATTGAGGAGCCCTGGCAAATCTAAACGCCACGTAAATGCTTGTGAGTCTTATGCCCAGCACTCACACAGGCAAAGGCCCGGCATGCAGTTTCTTTAGTTTTCTGTCAGTGAGAGGCTCCACACTGGCGTTCCCAAAATGAAATCTGCCAGCTTGCTTCTTCAGAGCACATGACGTTCTTGACTCACAGAAATTCAAAACAAAGCAAGTGGAAAGGCAGGCTGGCAGGCCAGGGCTCCTCCACCTGAACAAATGGCGTCCATTTGAAGCTGCCTCAGGCCCAGACTCCTCACAGCTAACAGCACTAAAACTAATAATAAAGCATACTGACCCTTAATCGAAATTCTCAACACGAGATGAAACGATCACAAGTGTCCAGCTTTCATTCAGTGCAACGGAACCCATGGCATTCATGTGGAAAGAAACCAAGATGGCAGAAGAAAAAAAAGTTCTGCTCTCCTTCAAACTGAAATAATTAATCCGTAATCTTCTGTAATTTCAGAACCTCCCTTTCAGCCAGCATCCAGAAGTGTTTGGGATGCACGAGAATGTGGACATTTCCAAGGACCTGCAGCAAACCAAGATTCTCTTCGACTCCCTGCTCTTGACTCAAGGGGGCAGCCGTCAGGGAGGCTCGTCTGGCGGAGGAGACAACACCTTAAACGACATTGCCAAGGACATCCTTACAAAGGTAGGGGTGGGGGGGGGGGGAAGACTGGAGAGGGGACAGCAAGTAGGGGGAAGCAATACACCAAGCTGATTAGTGCTCTGTGGGCCCATGAAAGGCACAGATCTAGACGTTGAAAGGCTCACGTCTGGGGTGTCAGTGTCAGGCTATCTCCTCGCTACTACGTTTTCATTTAAGGTTACCATTTAAAAATGGAAATGAACGTTGACGCATCGTGTTTTGTGGTTTTTCCCTTTATAACCTTTATTATGTAGACCTTAATAAAATGTCTGAGATCTCAAACTCTTACCACCCTGTCAGGTACTGCAGTTCAGAACTTCCTCCTCCTTCCCTTTTACATCTATGACCTCGAGCAATTACACAAAAAGAACAGGCAGGAGTTCAGTTACATGTTTAATTATGTACGAGGGTTGCTCAAAGTTTCCGCACTTTTTTTAAAACCTATTTATTAACAAATGACATCACTTTTCTGCATAGTCACCTTCTTTTGCGATGTAATTTTCCCAGCATCATACCAACTTTTAAAAATGTTTTTGGTTGAACGCATAGCCACTGATGCACCGCTGCTTTCACATCATCATCATCATCATCACATGGCTGTAGCGCTCTCTGCATCCGTCACACTAGTACGGCCATTTTCGAACACTTCAATCCACTCCTAGATGACTCGACGAGAGAGAACTTTATCCCCATACTGAGCACACATGCGGAGATGAATTTGTTGCTCCCGGCGCACAAGAAGTATACGACAGAATGCTGTTCCTCTTTATAAGTTTGGCAGCCATCTTCACCACAGGGTGACAACTCTTATACTAAACTGCAAGGGCAACTCGTCACATGACACTCTCAGACCTGACCAATCACTACTCCTCCCTCCCGCCTTCACTGCTTTCAACAAAAATATAAAAGTGCGGAAACATTTCAACAACCCTCGTATTATCTCTCTCTCTCTCTCTCTCTCTCTCTCTCTCTCTCTCTCTCTCTCTCTCTCTCTCTCTATATATATATATATATATATATATATATATATATATATATATATATATATATAAAATATTGTCACAAAGACAAGACATACTCAAATTAAGGTTTGGGGCAGCCACCCGTATAATCTGGTAACCTGGCTGCAAAAGTCATTTTATATGAATAAACAGCACTGGTGTGCATACAACTGAGTCCAAAGCAAGACCGAGGAATTAGGATAAAGGGCAGGGTTTTAAAGGGGGAGACAGGAAGTGAGGTCATAAGGATCAGGGACGTGTTCGTGCTCCATTGGTTCGGGCCCGGACGTGACGTAGCCAGTAAGGACTCCTTCGATTGGTTCGGTCCCGGAAATGATGTCACGAGAGCCAGGTGGAATAATCTCCCGGGAATGGTCTGCAGGCAAGAAAGAAAAAGAGTCAGTGCACTCTGCCACCTCCCGGCATATCTCAGAAATGCCGTCACTCAAGCCCTTTAGCTGCCTCCCATGCGCACGTGTGTGACAATATATATATATATATATATATATATATATATATATATATATATATATATATATATATATATAGTGAGACTTGCCCTGCATCAGACAGACACCGCATCTTTATACAAAACACGTTTATTTTCTACTGTTTCACACAACACTGTCCTGCACAACACACTGTGCTCCTGGCCCCAATCACCTTTCTCCTGGGCCTTTCTCTCACTGTCCCTGGGCCGCCTTTTCCTCTCTGCACAGGAGCTTTGTCCTGCTCCCACTCCCGACTCCAGCTCACTGATTGGAGGGAGGCGGCCCCTTTTATTCTTACCCGGATGAGCTCCAGGTGCTCTGCCTGACGACACTTCCTGGTGTGGCGGCAAGTGTCAGGAGAGCACCCAGAAGCACTCCGGGTGTCCCTGGAAGGATCGTCGTCCATGAGTGTGGCAGAAGTAAATGTGTCCCGGGCTCCATGAGGCTCAGGGTTCCCCCTGGCGGTGGGCACGGGCCCCAACGGGCTTGAGCCTCCCTGCTCCCCTTCCGTGGCCCTCTTCCGATCCAGGGCGGTTGACACCTCATGGCCCGGAGGAGAAATGCACCACCTCTCGGTCCTTCCAGGCGTCCCGGCCGGGTCTGACCCCCAGCCTCCTGATACAATATATATAATTAAAAATCCTATGTCTGTCTGTAAGTCTGTCCGCTTTTCATGAGAGAACTACTTCACGGATTTAGATTGGGTTTTTTTCCCTGATTTGCTTGAACATTCCGGTTGATTTTGCGACTTCTCTCATTGAATCTGTGTATCAGAGTTCATTTGCGGTACCAATTTATTTGCATGAATCCAAATGACACGCAGCGGGGTGGGACCCTCCTCACTTGCACGTCAGCCTCGGTGCGTATCTTACATCTGCTTAGCTACCAAACAAGAGAACTACTTAACGGATTTAGATCGTTTTTGTTTTTTTCTGGAATTTGCTTGAACATTCCGGTTGATTTTGCGACTTCTCTCATCGAGCTATGAATCATAGTTCGCCTGCAGGAGCGATATGTTCACGCTAATCTGAGGCAGAGGCTGCGGGCCGAGGGGAGGGGGAAGCGTGACGTCAGGAGTAGGGAGCCATGCAGGGCCCTCCTCACTGACGCGTCAGCCTCGGGGTGTATCTTACATCCGCTTAGCTAGCGAACGAGAGAACTATTTAATGGATTTTAGATCGTTTTTTTTTTCTGGAATTTGCTTGAACATTCTGGTTGATTTTGCGACTTCTCTCATAGTTCGCTTGCAGGAGTGATTTATTCACGCTAATCCGAGAGAGAGGCTGCAGGCCGAGGGGAGGGGGAAGCATGACGTCAGGAGTGGGGAGCCGGGCAGGACCCTCCTCACTCACACACCTGCGTCCATTCGAAGCGGTCTACCACTGGCCACATTTTGGAGTGTACCTCGCCTCCGCTTAGCTGTCGATACCAGTTTGTTTATTGATTTTTAAAGTTTGTCCTGTTTTACTGCTACGTGGGTGAAGCCGTAGGCGATGGCTAGTTGATAATATGTCTGTTGTGACTTGTGACTCCCAAAAGCACAAAAATCCCAAAATACTGTCAAAGTTGCCCTCTAGGGGGGAAATACCATAAAAACCCCAACTAGATATAAAAAGGGCCTTGACCAATCTTTATAAAAGACTTATTTTAAGCAAAGGCTCAATATCCATGAAGCTCCGAAGAGCACACAAAAAGAATTGTCTGACGAGGCAAAGCAATCCACTGCAAACAAAGGTGAGGTCAAAAACGGAGCACAGGTTCAAAAATCCGGAAGTCATGAAAAGCAAAAGGCATAGTTAGATACAAGAACCACTCCACTCCCTAGTGCATACGGAATGAACCGCCAGGAATTATGGGAGGCCCTCCAATATATAGGGAGGAGGGCAGTTCCTGGTGGTGATTGGCAGGTGGCCCCGCCCCTTGTGGGAACCACCCACTAAACACATGGGACGTAATCAAATAAACATAAAGAATAGGTCTATGAAACAAAAGAAATGTTAATACAAATAAATGATACGCACAAGAGACACAGGAGAGAAATGCTGGCTGAAACATGACGATGCCCCAAATCATAAGGAAGCGGAGTACAATGAGCGCTGTTTGCAAACCGAACCATTCGACCTGATAATGCTAGATGTGTAGTGTCAGGCTGCAGATGCACTCGATGCTTTCTGGTCAGCTCTCTTCAGGTCATCATCTCTCAAGCGTCAAACAGCCTGTCTGGATATGGCCGTCCAGGGAAAGGTCTGGGTACCTGAAAGAAGGCAGTTTCTTGAACCATCTCCTGGAACATTTCTGCTTGTTTACTTGACCATTTCAGTAGTCTCTTCATGGTATTCCTAAGACAAATGCTATCGATTTCTTTTTAACTAGGGGGCTTCACCCCCTGCTCGCTTCGATCCCAAACCCCTCTTAAACGGTGATACGTTGTGAAACAAGTAACCGGCGTTTTTTCACCTCCTCTTTGCTCGAGCAGCTGGTGGCGGGCTGCTGCTGCGTGTTGCGTGATCTGCAATTCGCTTGCCTACCCCTAACCCACCCTGCCAGCAGTAGGCGCCATTGTGAAGAGGGTGACTGCCACCCCAAGTAGACACGGCCGTTCCTCCGATACCACCCTTAAATGGTGATACATTGGGAAACAAGTAACAAGTGTTTTTTCACCTCCTCTTTGCTCAAGAAGCTCTTGGCTTGCTGCTACTGCGTATCTCGTGATCTGCATTTCGTGCGGAGCTTCAAACTTTTATTCACACCTGAATGTTCGATCTCGTTTCACTGTTCTGTTATTTCCCCCCCGAGTAATATTTTCCGTTTGTTTGCGCTAATGCGATCTTTACTCTCATTTTTTTGAGACTTTTGAATTTTCCTACTTCCATTATCTCTAACCTGCTCTGCCTGTGGATCACGGGTTGTAAGTATGACGTGACTTGTCCGTCTCACGGGAAGTGAAAGTGTCTCTGTCTCTCTTTGAATGATCACGTCTCGTCCCCGGGAAAAAGTCTCGTCTTGTCGCAAGTTTTTTTTTTTTTAAGAATAGAGAGATGTGCACTGCACACCAAAACACTTCATTTACAGAAACGGGTCTTACCCCTAGGGCAGCACGGTGGCACAGTGGTAGCGCTGGTGCCTCGCAGTTAGGAGACCTGGGTTTGCTTCCCGGGTCCTCCCTGCGTGGAGTTTGCATGTTCTCCCTGTGTCTGCGTGGGTTTCCTCCGGGCGCTCCGGTTTCCTCTCACAGTCCAAAGACATGCAGGTTAGGTGGATTGGCGATTCTAAATTGGCCCTAGTGTGTGCTTGGTGTGTGGGTGTGTTTGTGTGTGTCTTGTGGTGGATTGGTTCCTGCCTTGTGCCCTGTGTTGGCTGGGATTGGCTCCAGCAGACCCCCGTGACCCTGTGTTTGGGTAACTGGATGGATGGATGTCTTACCCCTTGGTGGTCCCTTCCATTCTCTCACATATGTCTGTGATGACACCTGGTTATGCTATGGTTAAGATTAAGGTTGGGGAAGGGGAATCCAACTCAAGTCGAGTAAACCAGGTGACAAAAACCTGCAACCCGATTGGCTGTCCGGTGGAGCTGCGGAGGTCTGACCCATCTCGTTTAAAGAGTAAGACGGAGGGATGGATTGCTTTGTCTCTCTGTTTAAAGAAGTAAATGACGAAATAAAACGGCAATCAATATGCTCTTTTCAAGGGGATCTTGTCCTTTGTCACAGTCTTGACTTTGGTGGGACCTTTGTTGTAAATGATTTGCCCGATTTCTACCCTACCGGGAGTCATACAAGCCCACCATCTGTTGTTTCCATGCTATGATGTGATGTGATGTAAAAAAATATAAATTATAAATGGCATATCTCCTTTCTCATTTTCTCTCCATTTCCAGCTTCCAAAAGATTTTGACATTGAAGCTTCTCTAGCAAAGTACCCAGTGAGATATGAAGAGAGCATGAACACTGTGCTAGTGCAGGAAATGGAGAGATTCAACAAGTAAGGTTTCTCCTTTGAAATGATTCTGAACGTACACGGTGTTGGGGGGGGGGGGGGGTTGTCATCAAAATTCCCACAATCGGTCAATAGCATGGGAGTAGGGTGTAGTTCTCGAATTTACTGTGAGGTACCACCTGCCTGCAGTCGGGATGATCCATTCTCCTGGTGGCTTTGTGCGGAGTTGTTCGAGTGGATATTTCTGACGTTTGGTCTACAAGCATAACGTATCCAGCAGGGGGCGCAATCAACCAATGAATATCTTCATTAGAGATTGCACACGTTACTAAACCAAAATCTTTCCCCCAGTGGTACAACGGTGATTCTAAAAGGAAGAAAGAATCTGTAACACTAATGGTAGATTATACTTTGCTTCTGTTTAATATCTGCCTAACACTCACAATAATAGAATATTTGAAGGAGAGCTACTGACGAAAGCGTGATGCAGTCGGGGAAATCCTGCAGTCGACGCTGTCCAGCTTCAAGAGATAATGCGGGAGGGTATTTTGTCCTACCTATTAGCAGGAGCGATGACTTCCAACCACCCGTAGGTCAGCTCTGAGGTTCAGTGTAGTTGTCTGAGCTTTAATGCCTTCACTATAGTTCAAGAATCTCCAAACATGGGTACAATTTTTTGCAGGCGTAGCATGAAGAGAAAATAGCACACAGTTACTGCAAAGGTTGC
The DNA here is from genome assembly GCF_900747795.2 of Erpetoichthys calabaricus. Taxonomy (NCBI): domain Eukaryota; kingdom Metazoa; phylum Chordata; class Cladistia; order Polypteriformes; family Polypteridae; genus Erpetoichthys; species Erpetoichthys calabaricus. The sequence goes on along the minus strand of NC_041411.2, from coordinate 74,995,129 downwards.
TTGCATAGCAGGATCAGTTTGGGTAACCTCAGAAACAGCTGACAGTGGTCCCGGCCGTATGTTGATCACCACCAAACGGGACACATCAGCACTTGCCTGCCTCAGTTGTCTTCCACTTGTTTCATCTCATCTCCACATACCCATTTAAAATAACATAATGTGTACGGAATACCCCTCACGGATCACTGGGGCACACCTAAGCCCATTGCCTACACATGTGGGTGACTTCACCAAACCACCATGGCACATTTTCAAGAGACACTGATCATCGTGTTTTTTGACATTAATTGACTTGTTCACAAAGAGTGCGTTCGCCATGGACAGACTCTTACTTAACAACATCGACAGGAAAGCATCAATAAAGAACCATCCAGAGGACTGGCGCATCAAAAAATCGATTCTGTGCCATGACGGCCTGCCTACATACGCCACTCTACCAGTGAAAGAGTTTTTGACCACAAACAATATTGTTTTTGCTTTGTACCCCCCATGAATTCAACAGATCTTGCTCACTGTGTCTTTTTTTGGTTCCCGAAATTAAAATTGAGGCTGGAGGGAAGAAGATTTGCTACCATGGAAGAAATCCAAGGAAAAAAAAAAAAAAACAACAGGAGGGTTTAGATACGGAAACAAAAGACGAGTACCGTCATCAATAGCACCGGTACCGGAAGTGATGTCATCAATGGCCCCAGTGGCAGAAGTGACATCATTAATGGTGCCGGGTCCCAGTGGCATTTCCTGTGGATGATCTGCAGGGGATTGAGAGAGAAAGTCAGTGCAGCTTGCCACCCACTGGTCTGGCGTGGTACTACTATTAATCAGGCCCTCTAGCTGCCTTCCAATCGCACGTGTGTGACAACATGTACAGTCCCGGTGTCCGGTACAAAAGTGCAACAAAAATGTTCTTACCACTTCAGACAAGTTTTGTAAGAATGCACCGTGGTCCTCCAAAAACACCATAATCCCCGTTACGCTTAGCCTGTACCTTTTAGACTGTACTGTAATCCCTCCAGCACCCCCATTCCCATGAATTATAATCTGAAAATAGTAGCAGTAATGATGTTTCGAATTTATAGAAGGGTGTAGAAAGTTAAATCAATCTAGACATCCCATCATTAAACGTTATAAGCCGCTTATCAACACAATGATCAAAATGTCCAGATTCGGTAACTGGCCTCAGTCGTAGGAAGAGCAATCCACAAGAATTGATTTTCGTACCCGTTACTTTAGGAGTAAAACGCCAGGATCCCTACAGTCTGGAATTCACACGGCCCACCAGTCATTACCCCCCCGCAGGTCAGCCAGTTACGCATAACCGCGCACAAATATTAATCATCTACCTGCCCGGACAGCTCCTCGAAGTTCCCAGATGCAGAACGCTTGTCTTCTGCTTGATTTGGTCATGCTAATTCCTCTCCATCTTCATTCTGATCCATCGTCATATCCAAAAAAATAATTCTTTCTGACACACGGTATTTTAGTTCTTTTCCCACTCATGCAGACATGACTACGGTGGCCCCTCGCAGACCAGGCTTGTGAGGAATCTTCTTCTAATTGGCTTGCTGCGCATATTCATACCAGTTTCGGGAGAACACTGGCACTTACAAATGGACGGATGTATGTAATGTATGCCTGTAGCCCATAACATTCTGCGCCACTGGGATTACGTGAGCCTTTTTGTCTTTTTTACTTTTATTCTGTCTCCACTCTAATTTTGGAAATTCTGTTCTTCATATTTCAGCTTAATCCGAACCATACGTGTCAGTCTTCAGAACCTGCAGAAGGCCATTAAAGGACTGGTGGTCATGGACTCTGAGTTGGAGGCCATCGCTGGCGGCCTTCTTGTTGGGAAGGTGCCAGAGAGATGGGCCAAGCGGTCGTATCCTAGTTTGAAACCCCTGGGAAGCTACATCAATGACTTTCTTGCCAGACTCAAATTTCTACAGGTACCCTTTTACTCTTCCTTAAAAATCAGTTTTGGTCAAATTTTATTGAAATCCTGCAGTCAGGCTGGTCTGCTGTCCACCACCATTGTCATCACGGCTCTGCCTGACAGCACCTGACAGGTCATCTTTATCAAGTCCTCTTCACTTGATGTCTTCTTAGATTTTTGTATGAGCGGTATGAGAGTAGCAGGTGGGACAAAAGAGTGTGTGCTTCTAGTAAGGGGTCACTGTAGAGCACAGTTAAAAGGGGCACAAACAAAAACGTGCAAAATGGAAATACAACGGTGAGGAAAGACACTGTACAGAAACGGAGAGAAGACCGAAACAAAACCATATAAAGAGAAATCGTTCATTGTAATTTATAGTGCCACATTATGCTCAATCCATTGCAAAATGTTGAAATGTGGCACCATTCCTAATGTTGGTCTCAACTGCTGCTGGTGGCACTTAGGCTGGCAGGCCTTGATTTGCACTCCCTAGGCTCTGATCGAAGATTACGCTTTGAGAACTTTATTTTGCGTTGAAATGAAGCTTGCACCAGTAGGATCTTTCTCCTCAGAGTCGACTGTTTGTTTTTTTTTTTGATCAGATCCATTACGTTCCTTTCAAACTGTAGAAGACCTCCTTGGCCTGTGGCTCCATGACGTTGTCTCTCTCATCCTCGTGGCTGAGATCTCCCCCAACAGCCCTCTACACCTCAGTACACCACCTTTGATGTATTAGATTGACAGTTACTAATAAAGATTCTTGTTCTTCTTGTTCTTGTTGTTCTGGCTGCTCGCTTTGGGAGTGACCACAGAGGATCATCGTTTTCCATATCTTCCTGTCCTTGTCATCTTGCTCTGTTAGACCCACCACCTTCATGTCCTCACTCACCACATCCATAAACCTCATTAAATTTCAGTATTCATACACATCTATGATTAATAAATGTGGGACAACTCTGTTAAGTCCTTTTAGTTAAACATTACTGTCATTTTCCCCAAGGCTGGATGCACACATTAAGTTTCCAGTTGCCGGTTTTATTGTCCCCTGCTTTTGGGAGTCGCCCAGCGTTACTCAAAGTATGGTTTGCCAAGCTGCTTGAAACTGAGGAAGAGGAGGAGCACTTGAGTCACCTCCAGTGAGTAAGGACAGGAACATGAGGTGACACAGAGAGCATCAGGCAGTGTTTTGGGGGGATCAGGTGGACAGCCGTTAGATGATTACCAGACATGGTGTGGCAGCTCCTTTTCGTGTGGCCTTCTAGTTCCTTCATCCTTGTGTGTGAACTCCCAGTATTCCTTCATTTTTGGAGAAATGAAAGCCATTACTTTTTTTTGAATGAGTTTGGAGTCTGTGGGGAGGCCTCCAGATGTTTTATTACCCGCTTACCTACCTTGTCGTTGCAGGACTGGTATGACAAAGGAAAGCCCGTGGTTTTCTGGGTCTCCGGCTTTTTCTTCACTCAAGCCTTCCTCACTGGAGCGATGCAGAATTACGCCAGGAAGTACACAATCCCAATCGACCTTTTAGAATTTGACTTTGAGGTAAGCTCGCGGTGGGCTTGGGACGTTTAGATTCACTCCGTCCTAAAGTAGAGGTTTGTCTGTCTTAGTTTGGGGGGCACCAGGAATGCACCCAACTTTGCCTCGGCACTGCACACTCACACACAGCATGACACAGTGGGACAAGTGAATTGATAATAAAGAATATACTAAATAATGAATGAAGTTAAAAAAAAAAAACAACAACAATTAACACACAATGCACATGCAAATCCCACCCACCATCTCTGATGGCGATAATTACTTAACTAACAATAAGCAAATGAAATCCGACAAACGGTGAATGGTAAATGATCCCAATACAGCCCGGGTCAACAGAAACAAATGACGATGATCAAGTGAACAAGTGTAAGGAAACGTTGTCGCAGCAAGATCCAGTTGGTATGTGAAGATTTGAAGTGACTGCGACTCAGGGTTGCCAGGTTCCTAAAATATTTATAGCCCAATGACTGCTTAAAAATAGCAAATTGTCCCCAAAAAAAAAAAAAAATAGCCCAATGCCTGAGGTAGACAAAATGACACAGGTGGCGGTGTCAGAGCGAGCGGGTTAGGTACATACCAACGCCCAAGATGGGGGAGATGGTGGTCCTTTGAGATATTTCAGAGTGACTGAATGGGTATATACCATCACACGACAGGGGAGCGGGGGTTTAGAACGGTAAAGTAAAAAGAATGAAAGTGCGAATAGCAGGGGAATGGATGCCAGATGGGGGAATAACATGGTAAAAATTAATTCAAATACCGAGTTGTTTTTTAATAAGCACCCCAAAAAACTGCAAACCGGCAAAGCCTTGTTTTTTTCCCCCACAATTGATAGTCAAAAATAGCCCAATTGGGCTAGAAAACTGCAAGCATGGCAACACTGCAGTGGCAATGTCAGCCCCCCAACGATGCAGATGTACCTGAAGAAGCAGGCACAGGATGAGAACATACTGTAAATCCAGGAAAACTGAAATCCAAGATGGATAGATCTGTAATCCAACTGAGGGTAAAGCGTTGAAACAAAAAGACACAGATGATCACAATCCTTGCTGATGTCTTATGGTTCCATTTCTGAAAGTGGCATCTCTTCACGTTTCTCCTTCCAGTAAAGCTGACTCTCTGCCCAATGGCACAGAGTTTGCAGGGCTGCTGGGAGTTGAAGTCCACTTGTACAAGCTTCTCACCCCAGATCTCAGTTTGAGATGCCAGACAGAAGTGAAGAGATCAAATGGGGGAGGTGAGTGGGGGGCACCCTGAGCTGCATGGCCTCTGAGGGTCTTCACTGAAGGCTGGTGGGGGGGGGGGGGATCAGGGCCTGCTCCAGTCACTCAGGTGTGTCTCTCTGCTTGTGGTACAATCCAACAATCCACTCGTCAGCCAATGAGTTCAAAATTAAGTTCAACTCCGTTTATTTTTGCTCTTCACGGAGCTCTCGGATTACAGACTTCACTAAGTACATAATGAGCACATAAAGACGCAACCTAGTTTTTAAACTGATTGGGATAAATGAAGCCCATCAATCAACAATATCTGTCCAATCATTGTTGAGCTGTGGCTAGTGGACCTCAGAGGAGAGGAAAATAAAAACTCCAGTCAGCAGAGTAAACCTCTGGGGGTCCACGGCCAAATCTAACCATAGAGTGCCCCGGTTTCATGAACACGGCGCAATCGTGTCAGTCTCAGCTGTGAGTGTTGCTTGTCAAAGATAAATTGTAGACACAAATGACTCCCCACTACTTGTATGTATGGTGTCATTTCATTTTATTTTATTCCAGGTTCTCCCCACTGACACATCTAAGACGGCTCCTGAAGATGGCGTCTACATTCATGGCCTGTTCTTAGACGGAGCGCGCTGGGACAAGAAAACGTGAGTCTTGTTATGAAGGACTGGGCAAGGGGCTCTTGTACCGAAGCCCGAATAGTAGAGGATTTGTGTACCAACCTCACTGCCGTGCTTTAATAACGAGGGGCGTAGTTTTAAGGAATACCCCACCTGTATTATCGTGGAGTGAGGGGAACTCAAGCGTGTGACTGGATTGGTCTGCTGTCACCCTAAGTGTCACACATAGACACAGAGATCCTGATTATGAATGATGTCTGCATACCCCATCACTTGTCATTATGCCACACGGTGGCCTTGATGTGAAAAGCTCACGGGTGTCCTCAGATATGACCTGGACATAAGACTGCCTTGGTCCTAGAGAATCACCTGGACACATGGAGGCTCCTTTGGTCAAAACCGCTTACCAGCCTGCAAGACTTCACTCTCCCCGCGATGTCCACTCTATTAGGGCGTCCCCCTCAGCCTGATAACCCTGTAGGAAGGAGAAAGCGGCAATCTGCCCTACACCAGTTCCTGCCCTACTCCAGATATAAAGACAAAGTGTACAAATGTAGAAGTTGTCAGATTAGAATGACTTACAGCATACAACAGCAGAAACCAAAACCAAAAAAACAAGGATACAGAGTCACAGGGCAAATAATGCAGCCAATCAATCAATGGATCAATAAAAATAAACTTAACAAGCACGTCAGACGGGAGCATTGAATTCTCTGATAGCAGTGGGCAGAAAAGACCCCCAGATGCACTTCTTAGCACCCCGTAGTGGAATGAGCCTGAGGCTTTAAGTGCGCCACGAGAGCGCCTCCTGGAGGAGATAGGGAGGATTTTTTTCATGATGGCATCCAATTTTGCTGCCTTCCTCTGCCCCCCTATCCCCGACAGCGTCCAGTGTGCCCAGTTTTGGCCCCGTGAAGGAGCACTCAGGCTTTCCCAATGAGTTTGTGCATACATTGTGCTTCTTCTGAGCTCAGGTTGCCCACTGGTATTTATTATGAGGGGAAGTCAAGCTAAAGCTAGAAAATGGGATTTGTTTGAAAACAGAACGAACCTTCACCAAACTGATGTCATTTCTCAATGGAGTCTCCACCCGTCTCAATGCGTCAACCACCTGGATTTAGCAGAATAAAAGGTTTTATCTTGTCCTCGCCACCACTTGTGCACCGCTTTCTTCACATTGTCATCTGTCTTGAATCAATGACCACCCAGATGTTTTTTTAGCGGTCCAAAAAAGGTGGAAATCACACACTGTGCCAAGTCTGGTGAATAAGGAGGATGTGGCAATACCTCAAACTTAAGTTACTCCAGACGAGCCTTGATGTTCTTAGCAGTGTGTGGGCAGCAAAAGGACCACTTGAGACAGCAGTCCCCACCGCTTGGATCGAATAGCAGGTTTCACAGTGGTCTCCAGCGAGTCACAGTAACTTGCACCAGTGACTGTGGTACTCCTCAGCATGTAGTGTTCAACAATAACTCGGGGGCACGTGTGGTAGCGAGGACAAGACAAAATCTTTTATTCTGCTGGCATTGCCAGGCGGGTGGCACCAGTGCATTGAGAAGGGTGGAGACTCCATTGAGAAATGAATGACATCATCAGTCTTGTGAAGGTTTGTTCCATTTTCCAATAAATCCAATTTTCTAACTTTAGCTTGACTCCCCCTCATATAATAGAAGAAAATAAAATAGAAAATATAACGAGATAGCAAAGTCTGGATGTGCATATTTAGTCTTACTGAAGATTAGCGGCAATGTCGGAACAGGATGTTGTCCTGGGGGGCTTTTAGATTCCGCGTGAGTTGCGTTCTCCAGTGTCCAGATAGAATGGAATCTCTTTCTCTGACATCGTTCTGTGGTCTCTTGGGTGGGCCATAACTTAAGTCAAAAACTCGTGTGGGGTTTCGGACCACGTGATGAGGCGCACAGATGATTGGCTAGCTCTCCTGGCGATGGATGGCTCTGCCTAAGAGAGTGCAGATCAGAGGAGAATGCGTCACATGGAGTGAGATCTTCAGTGGAGCCCCTCTGGGGCCTGTTCTGGGACCCTTACTTTTTTTTTTGATTTATGTTAACTGCAGAAGTCAGTGTCTGTAGTAAAATTGTGAAATTTGAAGAGGACACTAAAACTGCAAGAATTTAACAGATTCTATTTAGGCAGCAAAAACCAAAGTTCCAGAACCGGGCGAACACTTAGATAATACGGTTTAACGTAAAAAAAAAAAGGACATAAAGAACATCAAATATAAATGCAAGATGAGAGACGCTGAGGGGAAGCAGCCTCTGAAAAGGATGGGGTTTTAGTGCGTTAACACTTTTAATAACATTGAGTCGAGCGATGTGCCTTTGGGCAGTTGAAGGTGTTGAGGGTCCCAAAAGGAAACCCACCCACACACACTGGGAGAACATACCAGCTCTTTGTGAGGTGGCAGCACTAGTTTGCTGTGAACTTTAGAAATGTCTGTGCTGAGAGGAAACCTCTTGCATGTATGGATGGACCATCCTGGAGGAGCTGGACGACCAGTGCCACCTCATAGTGACAAGGACACTAGCAAAACAGAGAAGAACCAGTCAGGAAGGATAAGGAGAGAGCAGCTGCCTGTGCCCACCATTCCCTTTTATTGGGGGAATGTCATGCTGTGTCCTCTTCAGTGCTCCAGTTGTCACTGTCATTTGCACCAGAGTAGGTGACGCTGATTCACAGTCGCTTGTGCTTCCTAACTGGACAGACTGATGATCCTGAAGCTTCATTGACTTGGTGTTGACCGTGAGGATTAAGTGTCCCCTTCATTGTTTTGAGCAGCGCATATCCAAAAATATCCAAAAGCATTTGTTTTAGTGTGTTGCACTTTTAATCACATTGGGCAGAGCCTGCGGGCAGCCCAATGGTGTTAAGGGTCCCACACAAACACTGGGAGAACACACAAGCTCTTTGTGAGCTGGCAACACTGTCTGCTGTGACGCGCTCGCCGCCACCTGCTGCACTTGGATTTTCCTGGCCATCAGCCTGTGCTTGAGGAACACATGGAGCAGTTCGGGAACATGTCCTGCAGGGGGCACAAATGAGCTGAGGCTCATCAGGTCAATGAGTTTATAAAAGTCATGTTGACATAGCGGTTAGTTCTGCTGCAAACCCCCAGACCCCCCCCCCCCTCAAGTTCAATCTTGGACTCTTTCTTAGAGAGTGTCGGTGCCTTGGAACAGACTGGCAGTGTAGAAGACTGATGGATGGATGAGTGCAGGTTGATGTGCCCAATACGAGTGGCAGCAGCAGCCGCCGTCAGCTTAGAATTTGTATTTACAGCTCATCTTGGCACAGAATGTGTCCGTCTGTGTGTAATTCTAGACGACTCCACGAGGTCCTTTCTATTTCTGAGCTGCACTCACACGCTTCACGTAAACACGGCTACTCTACGTGGGGTTCAAGCGCATACCACTTGGTTAACACACAGCTGATGTCTCTTTACCTTTTTCTCTTTTTTTTTTTTGTCCTGATTCACAGCGGATTTCTGGGGGAGCAGTTTCCTAAAGTGCTCTTTGATGCAGTGCCAATCATCTGGATCAAGCCAAGTAAGTAAATCCTCATACATTTGTCTGAACTCCTCTCGAGTGGATTGAATGATTTGCAAAAAGCAGATTCATGTCACTAAATGGTGCCCCTCGGTGGCTTCACCTGGCAATGCAGCAGCATTCTGAACCAGATAAGTGTGTTGTATACCGGGTTAGCCATTGTGGATGTATTGATAAGTTAAGCTAAATGACACCTTTTATTGGCTAACTAGAAAGATTAATATGTAACTTCTCACTGAACCAGATAAGGAAAGCAAATGCTGATGCCACCACGCTGCCAGCCTGCAGTACGTGAATCCAGTCTCATGGGCACCCTATCAGGCTGCCAGGACTCTGGTCACAGCAGCAGTGGCACTAGAGCAGTGACATATACTGGAAAGCTGTCACATCTGGGGACTAGAGTGTAAAATCCTGTACCAGTATTGGGCATTCAGAAAGTCTTCAGACCCCTTCACTCTTTTCACGTTGTGTTATGCTGCTTTATGCTGAAATCATTTCAATTCAATGTTTCCCTTCAACAAGCAGCACTCGATACCCCCGAATGACAAAGCGAAAACAGCATTTTAGAACAAACTTTTTAAAAATAAAAAAAACGAAATACAACATTGGCACAGGAATTCAGACCCTTTACTCGGCACTTAGTTGAAGCCCCTTTGGCGGCGATGACAGCCTGATGTGACAAGCTTGACTTGACACACCTGGACTTGGGGATTTCCTGCCATTCTTCTCTGCAGATCTTCTCAAGTTCTGTCAGGTTGGATGGAGACCACCGCTGGACGGCTATGTTCGGGTCTCTCCTGAGACGTACAGTTGGGTTGAAGTCCCCCAACTCACAGAGTTGACCATAGTGGCATTCTTAAGGCTGATTTATACTTCTGCACTGAACCTGCACCATAGCCTGACACGCACCTCCACTGCACGTCACATCGACACGGACCCAACGTGGACCCCTACACTTAGTGACTACCATATATACCTGCGTTTAAGTTCTCCCGCGGATAAGTCGGGACTTGATTTTACAGTATAATTTCCAGTGTTTTATAATGTCGGTCGAATACGGAAAACTCCCGCTATTGGTCCAAGAGATTATGATATGCTAACGCCCACCTGAGAGAGTCGCCACGGAGCACACGGCCTTTTGGTTTCTATGTATTGTGCCTACGTGACCACACGGTGATACCTGAACTATTCTGTAGCGACATTTGCACTGATTTGTGCTTTTTGTATCTCACCCCCTCATACACCTTTATCGTAAGAGCATCCCTTATCTGCGATGGAACGTTCAATCAGAAGAAGATATGAAGTTGGTTTTAAATTAAACGTCGTTGAAGTGGCAAAAGAAATTGGTAACTGCGTTGCTGCAACAAAAGTTGATGTGTCTGAGAAACTGGTGTGAGATTGGAGGAGGCAAGAAGATGTAAAAAAACAATGTAATTGTCACATTTTTGAACGGGCGTACAAGGGGGGACCCAAAAATAACCGGAATTTTGTTGTTGTTAGGTTGGTACCTGTAGTACGTGGTTGGGCCGCTAGGGCGATCTAGTTACACTCCTCACAAGTCAGTCTGCCAAGTGCCATCAGTCTGGAAGGTTGTGCTTGTGTTCAGTGAATTTTTTTGTAAAAGTAGTTTTGTGCAAGTGTCGTTTTTTTGCGATGGACGATTATCGTGAGCAACGCGTGGCAGTGAAATTTTGTTTTCTTCTTGAAAAAAGTGTTGCAGAAACTATTGTTATTGAAACTGTATGACAACCCTGAGCCACCCACCCTACTCACCGGATTTAGCTCCGTGTGATTTCTTTTTGTTCCCTCGGATGAAAAAAGACTTGAAAAGAAGGCGTTTTGCTGACGTCGAAGAGTAAAACAAGAAACGACCAGAGCATTAATGGGCATTACTTCAGACGAATTTAAAAAATGTTTCGAACAATGGAACAAACGGTTAAATAAGTGTATTTCCGCCAATGGAGAGTACTTTGAAGGAGACTAATTGTAGTTTGTACAGAAAATTAAATTTAACACGTTTTAAAAATATTTCCGGTTATTTTTGGGTCCCCCCTCGTACAAGTCGGGGTCTGATTTTCTGATCGATTCTTCAGGTTTCAAGACCCGACTTATACGCGAGTATGTACAGTATGGTATGTGTTGAAACGCGTTTCCGTTTGCCTTCTGCTACTCTGAAGTATACATGGAGCGGTGTCACCACCCAGTTTGGACCGGAAACCTTATATGCGTGAAAATACGTCATTTCCGCTACTCTGTTTTACGGCAGCTGCCCGATTTGGACAACGCATGCACGAGATATGGTTTTAAAGTTAACGTAAAATGAGTTATCTTAATAACGTAATTGTAATTCTGTTCATGAAAGTTTTTTTGTACGTGAGGTAACATTTTGGAAATTGTTTTGCGGCACTAAAGCAGTAGTTTGGTTTGTGTGTCTTCCTCCCTGCATGAGACCGTTGATCTCTGCTCTCGGCAGATGACGAGAATGAAGTCACACGACTGGCACTCCGCGTCTTTTAATTTGTGTGCCGACTGTTCGGGTTGTGTCTTTAATGACACGTTTGCCTTTTAAATAGCAAAAATATTCGATTAGTTCTAGATTCACTCTTTCGACATACAATAGAGAAGTAAGGCATGCTATACGTGTTGAAGTCGTAAAAACACGTCGTAAGAAAATATCGTAAAACGATGTCGGAAATTACTCACCTTTTCTGCGCAGGCTTTGTCCAAATCGGGACATGACAAGCAAATTGAGGAAAGACCTGTCAAAGAGATTAAGAAGACGTCCGTCCATCTCTCGCAGGTGTAGGGGGTAGCGCGGACCACTCCCCTGCGTGTGCCTCATTACGTTCACCGGACTAACATACCGTGGTCTCTGGCAGATTCAAGGCAGATTATTTGCTGTTCTCAATTTAAGGAGTTTCACTCCTTTACGATCACCAGGATTTCTTGCCCAGAGAACGGGAATAGGAAATGGATTGTTGGGTCGCACCTGCAACTAGCAGTCAGTCCTGCATCTGCGTGACGCTGAAATATAAACTGCTGCCAATGGTGCAGGCTCGACCCCAAAGTATAAATCAGCCTTTAGCTGTGTGTCTGACCAACGTGCCAAACGTCCCCATGTGGCATTTTCCTGCCAAGCTTAGTTGGATTTCAGCCTTGGAGAGCAGGCAGGTGAAGCAGGATAGCCGCCATCACTGCCCCCCCTTTAAGAGATCTGAAGTTTAGGTTGGACCAGGTGAGGCACAGAGGCTCAGGCTCGGGACTGTAACACACAAGACCACCAGATCAGGTCGTCTTGTTGGGTGACCCCAAACTCGGGGCAAACCTGAAAACATGGAACTGTATGTGATTTGTAAGTCACTTTGGACTGAACGGTCTGCTAGAATCATTTCTGTCTGACAGAGTCACTTGGTGGCTGTCACAAGTAAAGCCCTTTGATCTTATTGAGTTTTATTGTCCCTTTTAACAGAAAAGAGGGACGCTAAAAAGAATAAGACCTCCTACGTGTGCCCCCTGTACAAAACGAGTGAGCGTCGAGGGACCCTGTCCACCACTGGCCACTCCACCAACTTCGTCATCGCCATCCTGCTCCCGAGTGACCGGCCGGTGCAGCACTGGATCAAGAGGGGTGTGGCCCTGCTCTGCCAGCTCGACGACTAGCCCCACCCCCTGACACCTGCCGGACGGGCATACGGGCAGAGACCGCCGTTCTTCAAGTGTCCGTCCTGTCCTGTGTACGCGTGGTCAGCGTGCAGCTCAGACACTCTTGTTATTTATTGTGAGTCTTCGCTTACATTAAACGTTTTTTTTTTTTCCATGAAGTTGCGGCTTCCTGTTGTCTTTTTTTGTTACTTTCTCGTATGCCCAGTCTGGAGACCGTATAGGAGTCGCGGAGAAATTCGACCTCGAGATTTTGGTGAATCTTGACGTTTTTAGACCTTCCTGAGTCTGAAAATACCATTTTTGAAATTAATTCTGTCTGTCTGTCTGTAAACACGATAACTCAAACGCTCCGACATCGGCCAATGAGATTTTGTACATGTTTTATATCAAAAATAAGAAATCCCATCAACTTCTGAGCCACTTCCGGTTCTCTATTTGAAGACTTTCGTGAGTTTTCAAGTAAACTATGGTTAGAATTACAGATAAATGATTCAAATTTTGTGTAGATATTTAAAATGATAAATAGCAAACAGATATGACATTTGAGAAAAATTACTCAACGGGAAGTAGCATTTTATTTAAACAACCAACCAAATTTTTTTATCATATGTGTACACGATATTAAAAACTGTATTCGATGTAATGCATATTGTTTCAATAACTATTATTAATTTTATTTTAATTTATGCATCATCAGTTTAACAATAACATGTAAACATTGAATATAAAGGTGTAATGGGAACAATAAGCTGCTACGTCCCCATCGTGTTCCTGGTAATACATTTAATTTTACGATATTTTTTTTATTTCTGCCATCATTATCATAATTAACTGTAGCTTAGTGCCGTTTTACCTATAGCAATTTATTGTAACAAATATTATATAATACAAACACTTTTTCTATGTTTTTAGGTGTCTATAACTCTTTTTACTTTGCACGTAATCTACATAACGCGTATGTAATCATAAAAAAAAATCCCACCACCGTTTTCGGCCTCCCTAAATGCTAAAATATCATTTTAATATAAAGTTTGATTATAAATCAAAATAAATGATTGTGTATCGATATCATCAATCAGATATGAGATTTGAGAAATATCGCTCAACTGGAAGTGGTTTTGATGACCGTCTCAGTTTACGAGAGAGTCGATGGGAGCGCACTCACGATTTTTTATTTTTTGGTTTGATTTACGGATTCAGGAGAGCAGATGGGAAGAAGAGCTGTCAAGTATGGGAAGTGTGAGCTGCTCCTCTGGGATGTTCTTAGCCCACACAGCCATGGACCCTGCTCCTCAGAGCCGTGTGCCACATCTTCTAAAACTTGCTTGAGAAAATGAAACAACAGAAAAAGTCGCACACAAACAATAAACAGAAGGAGCGTTCACTGTTGTGGGAGTGGAGAGCCAAAGAAAAGTTGAGGTGCCAACCTGGTTATCCCGGTTACAGCTAATGCCCAAGAAAACGGAACAAAAATGAGCAAAATCTGCTTTTAAAGCCTCGGGGGCTTCTCTAAATTCTCAAGTCTGTCAAGCAGGTCTGACTATGAAGGCTCGCTCATGTAAGATGTATTACGCCATCTTCCAGGAGCCCTCGGATTTATAGCTTCCCTACTGGAAGAGGCGTGGCTTAATTGAGTGGGGGCGTGGCTGGGTGCCTTTCTTGGGCAGCTTCTCAGAGCTACGGAGTATTAAAGAGCTGGTATTGTTAGCTTTGGCGCCCCCTTTTGTCCCAGGTGGTTATTGCATTCCTTATCCTGGCCTGGAAAGTGATCCTCAGACGCCCATGTCTGACACCGTCCAGCAGACTTGTGCCATCTCCCCACCCTGACTTGAAACCGCAAGACGTGCTGGAGACTCGGCAGAGATGTGGGAATGGAAAGAGACGAGCGCACTGAACAGGTAAGTGGGGGGGGGGGGCACTGGGGAGCAACCTAGTGAGGTCCAGTGGGAGGGGGGCACTGGGGAGCAGTTACTGAGGTCCAGTAGGGGGTGCTGGGGAGCAACCTAGTGAGGTCCAGTAGGGGGTGCTGGGGAGCAACTTAGTGAGGTCCAGTATGGGGGGGGGGCACTGGCGAGAAACCTGGTGAGGTCCAGTGGGAGGGGGGCACTGGGGAGCAATTACTGAGGTCCAGTAGGGGGTGCTGGGGAGCAACTTAGTGAGGTCCAGTATGGGGGGGGGCACTGGGGAGAAATCTGGTGAGGTCCAGTGGGAGGGGGGCACTGGGAAGCAATTACTGAGGTCCAGTAGGGGTTGCTGGGGAGCAACCTGGTAAGGTCCAGTGGGAGGGGGGCACTGGGGAGCAATTACTTAGGTCCAGTGGGGGGTGCTGAGGAGCAACTTAGTGAGGTCCAGCAGGGGGTGCTGGGGAGCAGTTTCTGAGATCCACTAGGGAGTGTTGGGGAGCAACCTGGTGAGGTCCAGTGGGAGGGGGGCACTGAGGAGCAATTACTGGGGTCCAGTAGGGGGGCACTGGGGAGCAATTACTGAGGTCCAGTGGGGGGTGATGAGGAGCAACTTAGTGAGGTCCAGTGGGGGGTGCTGGGGAGCAGTTACTGAGGTCCAGTAGGGAGTGCTGGGAGTAATATAGTGAGGTCCAGTGGGAGGGGGGCACTGGGGAGCAATTACTGAGGTCCAGTAGGGGGTGCTGAGGAGCAACTTAGTGAGGTCCAGTAAGGGGCGCTAGTGAGCCACTCATTAGAACATCTGATTTTCAATGAATCCTGAAAGGGTATTAGAGAACAATTCACTTCGGTCCAGTAGGGGTCACTAAGGAGCAAGTCATGTATTCAATGAGTCCTGAAGGGGGAACTAGGGAACTATAGAATAAGGTCCAGTAGGTGGCAGTACAGAGCAACTCAGTCCTGTAAGAGCATTAGGGAGCAACGTATTCATTCAATGCAACCCAGAAGGGGGCACCAGGGAGAAATTCATTTATTTAATGAGTCCTGAAGGGGGCACTAGACAGCAACTTATTCATTCAATACAATCCCTTAGGTGGCACCTGGGGGCTATTCAGAGTGGTCCAGCAGGGGGCAGTACAAAGCAATTAAATTATTCTATGGAGTCCTGTAGTGGGCACTGGGAAACGGTGAATAACTTCACTGCAGGCCCATAGGGACACAAAGCAAAAAAAAATCATCCCATGCGGGGCTGCTGGGAAATACTTTCCTTAATTCATTCCTGTAGGCGGCGCTAAAGGGCCATTTATTCATTGCAGCACAGTCCTGTGTCAGGCTACAAATGGCAGCCAAATGCCGGGCTGCATAAAACACTAACACTATTCTGACGATGTCCTCTGTGGGTTTTGCTCCTTTACCAAAATCTCACCACTGAAATCCAGAGGGCTCAGTGATTTTTGTAGGGTAGGCTTTGGATCCCTCACAGTCTGAACTGGCTGGAGTTGGTTAGGAAGCGGATGGATGAAGGTGAGATACTTCCTAGAATTCCCACTAAGATCACATCAGCATCTAGTGACTTGTGGAATCCCACTTCTGCCACCAATGCATCACCTTCCTAGCTGAAAATCTTCCACTGGCAGGTGTGATGTGTGTTGGTACCCACCACAGATGACCACTAAGCAATTCCGGACCTCGAGGTAATTTCCTATTAGTCCACTAGGCTAAAAGCATCTTCCTGGCACTGTGTGGTACTCTGTATTTTCAGCATATTACACATCCACTCCTGCTCTCTGGCACTGCCACCGATCACACTGACCTCAGTGGTATCCATCCTGGCACAGAACCAACAAACCTGATCTGTTTTACTGCTCGCTGCCAATGCAGCTCATGTTGTTGCAGGCAGGCCACTTGCTCTGGGTTGCGCTTGGACTGGCAGTGTGCCCGACTCTCCCATTCCGGTTTGCCACCTGATGGCATTGCAGGTAAAACTAATGAAATAAAAGAGCATCTATCCATCTACTGCATTTTCAAACCCGCTTATGCTGAGCAGGACCACAGGGAATCCGGAGCCCACCCCAGCAAGTACTGGGCACAAAGCAGGAACAAACTCTGGGCATGGCGCCAGCCCATCACTGGGTGAACACACACACACAGACCCATTAAGCATCACGAGGCCACCTAATCTGCAAATAAAATATCGATAGATGCTAACTGCATTCAATTCCCATCAGACTTTATTTTATATAGCGCCGTTAACAGCGGGCACCATCAGAAGGCAGTGAGACAGACCCCCAGAGCATTGAGTTGATCAATTCTTTTCATACTCTGTGACCCCAATAGGATGGAAGGCCATTGCGCCATCGACTGGGCACATGCCTGTGACTTCAGGTCCCTTGGCCAGGGTGACAGCTCAGAGGCCCAATGGCTGCACGGTGCGTGTCAACAGTCTGAGCCCCGGAGTGGCATCTCATGACGGGGTATTTTTAGCACAGACTTCACATGGCAGCAGAGAGCAAGCCAAAGACTGCGAGGCGAGTGCCAGAGACCCCCGACTCCACACAGACTCAGGCAGACAAACAAACGCAGGACCGTCCGGCTGGAGAGCTACAAGAACGCATTTAGAAACATCTGGAGAGCCAGACAGGTGAGTGACCACGACTGGGGGACCTGGCGCTGTGCATGCTGCTCAATGCCCTCCACTGGCACTGTCAGATGAGGCCCGTGGTGGGCTTCACTTCTTTTATAGCTTTGTGTGGACACCTGCATGTAAAGGACTCAGTGATTTTAGAGGGGCAACCCCTGACTGCAACGAGTGTGGACTTCCAGGGGTCTGCTTATCGGGCTGGGGGAGTGAATCCTGGCCTGATTGAGGGGCAGTGGTTCTGAGGGGGCTGCCAAGGGTGAGCAAGTCCTCCACAGCCATAGTGACACCTTTATAATGGCACCACTCCAGATAGAGTGAAACTGTGCCAATGATGAGCTCACCATGATGGGCATGCTGGTGCTGAACAGGTAAACCGTGCCACCCACCTCTGGGGTCTCCACCAACACAATGGGACCTGCTGTCTACCACATTTCTTCTCCTTCTCCCTCCTCTTCTTTCCACAGTGGCTGAATGACTACCCAGAGATGAAGGCCAAGTGGTGATGGACGCTCCCCCAGAAGATGGAGACTGGGATATGGACGTCAGCACCCAGTCTGTCATTGAGCAGAGCCTGCAGGAGCTTTACAAGGCGGCCCACTGGCCGGCAGCCGTTGATCCTCAGAGTGAAAGGTAAGCAGGCAAATTCTGTCACCTGTCATGTCAAGGGTGACCAGCGGGGCACAATGTGGCTGTTCATCCATCCATCCATTTTTTTCTCTGAATTCACTGTCTTAATCTTCTTTATTTATTTATCTGGTTTGTACAATGCTATATATTGTATACCCAAGTGCCTTGAGCATTTGAAAGGCGCTATATAAATAAAATGTATTATTATTATTTATTATCCATCTTCAAACCTGCTTATCCTCAGGAAAGCTGGTGTCATTCCTAGCAAGCATTGGGTGGCAAGGCAGGGTCCCCAAACATGGGGACATACCAGGGGCTGATTCAGCATCACCAGTCCACCTGACCAGCATGTCTTTGGGCGGCGGGAGGAAACTCACATGAACACGGGTAGAACATGCAAGCTTCACACTGGGAGCTACTACTGCCCCACCATGGTTGTCTGACCCCTTAATGGCCATCCTCTGGCACTGGCACACATTCACTTACTGTAAGACCCCTGGAACAATGGTCAGGTGTCTGACAAAGGAATCTCCAGCAGTCTGACACAAACCCACAAATACAGAAATAACGTCGTGGTGGACGCCATCCCAAAGTGCTTCAATGAGTCCACTAGGGGGCTCTGCAAGGAGGCCATTTTAGGCCCCGGCCGCTTAGTCAGTATTGTGGCTCTGCTGCGGTGCTGCCACCTGCTGGTTAACTTGATCATCGATCTTTCCATCCATCCACCCATTCCCTGACTTTTCCAGTGCAGCTCCAATTGAGTGGGATGCCACCCTGACTGCAAGACAAGAACCAAATGGGATTCCGGGTCACCACTGGGCAATTTGAAACCCTCTTTAGATGGTGGGACTAAACAGAATGGATGGAGAGATGGATAAATAAGAAGTTTAAGCCAGTTTGCTTTTTTACAAGACTGCTATGTTTTCTACTACAGTATATCCACTTTCATAATTGTAAATCTTTAAATTGGAATTCTTCATCTTCTGACCACACCAACAGAACTAAGTGATGGAAGGTGCCGTGGGAAAGTGGTGGACTGAAAACCCAGCAGTGGCTGCTCCCTGAGTCCCAAGGTGGAATTTAGTCTCATTTTCAATTCACTTGATTTCTAATTAATGGACGGGATACACAAGGCAGTCATTTGATGTTTAATTGAACTAGGGGGCTCTGCCCCCTACTCGCTTCGCTTGCCAACCCCCGTGTGGGCGCTACCCGCTAGCCACTTTGTGGTTCTGCCGCTCTCGTATGGGGATGTGGATGTACAATTTAAACAGATTGCTATTTCCATGGGAATTGTTACATATGCGTAATAGAACTAACTATTTTACATTACAGCAAGTATTTAACCATATTTAAAAATACTAAAACGTGATAAATTGAAAGTGAATTATGTTTGCGTTTTTCTTTGCGTAATACAATTTCATTCTGTATGGCTTTGAAATTAACACACAAAAACTTTTTAAACTTTTTCTGTAAAACTTCATTTTCTGA
Organism: Erpetoichthys calabaricus; assembly: GCF_900747795.2. NCBI lineage: Eukaryota > Metazoa > Chordata > Cladistia > Polypteriformes > Polypteridae > Erpetoichthys > Erpetoichthys calabaricus. The sequence goes on along the minus strand of NC_041411.2, from coordinate 74,975,927 downwards.
ATTAACTTTTCGTCAGTATCGCATTGAATTTTGATTTCGTGTTTGGACTTACATCGTGACAACACAACGTTTAACTGCCCGTGAGTGAATTTCGTTTCTTTCTCTCTAATAAATAAACCGACTTTTTCAAACATTTGTCCCTGTGATTTGTTAATTGTCATAGTAAAAACTATTTTAACGAGAAACTGTAAACGTTTTAATATGAATGGCATATCGAGATCTCCTTTGGTGTCTAATATCATTAGTGAAGATGTACTACACTACCTTTCTTGTCGCCTGTTACATGTCAGAATTGTTCGACTAATTTTGAATACGACTAATCTTGTCCCATTGCATAGCCCATCACTCAGACATAAATTACACAATAACATTACGATACATCCTTCTTTCAACAGTAATTCGTGCGGTGGAAGACTGGAAGGTGTTAACGGTTGTAGATATTCTTCGTGATATTGTAAGTTGATGTTTTCATCTTCCTCACCTTCACCATCAACTGTTTCAGCAGAGTCTATCGATACGCATTTAACCAATTTGCCGTGTAACTGATTGACAATTTTCACGTTAATTCGTTTGACTTCATCGTTTCTCGCTGCTAGGATTGCCCGTGTACTCATTTCTTCTGTTGATAACCCTTCAGGATAAAATTCTTCAATAAGATTTGGACATAATACGTCTTCTTTTATTGGGTACTTAAAGTGAGGAAAACGTAAAAATTTATAATAGCTGAGAGCGCAGGAACTGTGATGACAAAAGCATTCACACGAATGGCAGGTGAGAGGACCGTTGGCGTGGGCCGTTAACCATAAATGGTTGAGAGGACGGTGGGACTTGAGACGAGACAAATGCCAAGAGATTTTTTCATCTCGTCGTAGGATTTTTTTTATAGAATAGAGAGATATATTTTCAATTTTTTTCCTTTAAATCCGCAACTCTACATCCCATAATACCTTGACATGGAGAAGATGATGTCCATTCCTCCACCTTTAATTCAATCCAGGGTCACTTGGCCTCTCCTAGCAGCATGACACACAAAGCCATAGGCCACCCTGGGTGGGATGCCAGCCCATCATATGGCACAGCAGGCAACTCATAGAGGGCCAGTTTGGAGCTGCCAGTTAACTCGACACGCATGTCCTTGGCATGTGGGAGGACACGGGTTTAAACCTGCAAACTTGGCACAGACGGGGATGTGAACCCAGACCCTCAGGCCACACTCTCCACCGTGCCACTCATTAACAGATACCAGGCCCCTAATGGCTGAGCAGGGTGTACTTTTCATGAACAGACCATAATAAGCTGATGCCGCTCTTGCTGGTCGTACCTGTTATCTCAGTGTATGTCTTCTGGCTTTCAGGGTCCTTGCAGGAAGCACCGAAACTGAGCAAATTTTTGCAGCCATCGCAGCAGGTAAGTCCAGAATGCCAGCCAGGGGGCACTGCAGCTCACTTTGGGGTTTTGCTCTTAGATTTACTGGGGGGGGGGGGGGTTTGAGGGGCTCCATTTGCAGGTGGAAAACACGATAATGGGGGTGGGGGGAGATTTGCAGAGGAGAGCGGTGGAAGGGGAGGGAGGTGAAATAGTTTGGGTGAGGAGGGTGGGCACACGTTTTTTTGATTTGCATAAAGCATCACCCCTCTTTTGGGAGGAGCATCCACATGACACGCCCATTTAGGCTCCGAAATGTCAGAGTGACCCCATTCTGGTCATCCAAGAGCCGTGTAAGGATGGACAGTCATACCGTTAGGGTATTCAGAATCTCCCCCGTAGCGTCACACTTCTGATGAATAATTTATTAGCTGAAAGTCCTCGGTGTTATGGAGGTGGATGTGCAGCATTGTTCGTGATGACACTCAGTTTTGTCTTCTTTCTCTGCTTTGCTACGACCTCCAGGGGGTCCACACTAGGTTTTATAACTGACCCTGCTGTTTTGATTTGGTGGGCTTCCCTTGAAGTGATGTTTCCAGCCATCACAAAGTTGTAGGACACGTAACTACCCACATTAATGGAGCGCAGTCTCCTAAGATAAGAGTCTGCTCTGCCCTTTCTTCTCTACTTGCTCTCTGCTACATGACCAGTCCAGCCTGTGACTGATGTGGACCCCCAAGTACTTGTAGCAGTGGCCCACCTCAGATCCACTCCCTGCACAGATCCCCAGGCGTTGAGGCTCTTTGGTGTGGTGAAGGTCAGCTGGCCTGCCTGATTTGTGGATTATACCATCCCGTTGGCTGTTGTTCGGTGCGGACCCCCGTTGAAGGCCACTGTATCGGGACTTTCGTTATCTTGGTTGTCTAGGAGAAAAAAAAAATGAAATTTAAAATTTTCTCTGCTGTTACTACAAAAACAAACCATTTTGAGGTGGCGTAGCCCCCAATTCTGTGCTTTCTGTGTGCCGAGACCCCCACACTCCCACCTGCCCGAAGCTTTGCTTTCCATCTTTTGGAGGTTAAATGAAGCAACTCTGCTTGTTTCCTGCAGGCGACGAGAAAACGCTGCAGCAGCTGGCTGTCCACCGCTACGCTTTTCGGGAGGCCGACGCTGACGGCTGGCTTCCTCTACACAAGGCGGCTGCACAAAAGGAGAAATCCATTCTGGAAATCACGCTGCAAGGTAAGGTGGGCTGGCCACCATAATCCCACTTTGTGATGTGCCCCTCACTCGCCCCGCACACACCTCGTACCTCCACGAGGCACCCGTGTCACTTCTATGATTAGAGATGAGCCCACTTCAGTGGCCCCAACGGAGGCAGAGTGGGGGCAGCAGGCGATGTGCCCGGTCTGAACCACAGTGCCCACGTGGCATAGAAAACACCATCCTCATACGGGAGGATCTGAATTGAAGCTGGGCAGATGAAGCAGTTACTTATGGGGTCTTTTTATTTTTACACATTTATAACAGTTATGCACTCTAAACTGCAGCAAAAGATGGCAGGGTGGCATAAAGCTCTAGAGTGCTGGGTTCAAATCCCACCCTGTGGAGTTCTCTTCATGTCTGTATGGGTACTGTAAACATGCGTGTTTGGTTAACTGGCACCTCTAAACCTCATGCCAGGACACCACCAACCTGCTCCGACATGCACACCCGGCCCACAGAGGCCCACCTCACTTAAGTAAATGGATTACAAACACAAAGCACATGAATGGTACCCAACAACCCACCCAAATCACCGACAGCAACAACACACAATAGATGGCCGACAAACACAAACTCCGTCCTGTTACCGAGTCAAGTTGGCGCCCAAGTGGACAGCCCACCAGAAAAATGCCAACCTTGTCCTAGCCGCATAATGTTGATGTCCTATGATGATCCGTGGTGGAAGGTGGGCACACCGAGTGACAGCGACTCCAACATGCAAATCCCACAGCGCACAAGATGAACAAAACACACACAAACCCAAAAAGAACAAAAGTCCTTGAAGATCACAACACTGGAATCTAAAAATAAAAAAAATAATTAGCATCTTATCAAATAGCAGGACTCCACCCAGCAGCCCATGCACAGTGCCAGTGGTGCGCTGATCCCAAGGCATGCTGGGGATTGAAGTCCCTCTCAAGTAGCCCTGCTACAGACTGGCTGACATTAAGAAGTCATGTGATGGACTGGCACTCCATTTAGGCTTGGACCCTGCCATAGTGGTCAGTGCTGTGACCCTGAACCAGAGGTATAGCTAGGGTTTTCAGTGCCAGGGGACAACTGAAGATTTCGTGCCCCGTCCTGTTTGCCAAAATGCAATGGGGAAGGGAAATTTGGCGCCCCCTTGATGCTGCGCCCAGGAGCAGATGTCCCCCCCCTAGCTATGCCACTGCCCTGAACTGAACTAAGCAGCTTAGATGATGGATGGGGTGAGAGATTTGGGGGGGTCACTGTGCTCCAGGCTCAGAAGGTAGCAAGGGATGTCCCACTCTATGTTCTTTTGTTGGTTTTTTTCACCCAGTTCATTACTGGGTTGGTCTCCTCTCGTCCCCTAAACTATCTGCTCATATTTTCTTCTTGCGGGGCCGCAGCTCCACCACTACACACAAACATGCAGCGCGAAATGTGGGAACAGATGACCCACAGAAAGGAGTCGCCTCTGCTTTTACAAGGTCAGCCAGCAAAGACCCCAACAGGATGGCAGTCGGGAGCATCGCTGCTAGGAAACGAAGCCTAAAACTGCACCTGACGGCGAGGGGCTTCCACCCTTTTCTTTGTTTCAGCCTCCTCTCCTTCACTTTTGGAGCGGACGACGCTGAAGGGAGAAACGGCACTGCAGCTGTCGGTGAGCCTGGGCCTCGCAGAGAACGCCGCTTTCCTCCTGCTGAATGGCTGCAGCCCCGACGCCCCCGATGAAGACGGGGACTCCCCGCTGGTGGCAGGTAATGGCGCAAGCCGGACACTCATTTGACTTTTTCTGTTTATTTTGCCCTCTGGTGTTTTATGAATTCTCTAAAGTTCACACAGGTTGGTCTGAGCAGATTGAAGTCACCTTATGGAGTCTGAGATGTAGAAGCTGTGCAGGCCGACTTGCAGGTTTGAGGAAACATCTGGACCTGCTGCTGCAACACAGTTGGCGCATGTCTTGTGAAAGGCACTATATAAAAATATACTAACTAACTCCAAACATAAGCTCAATGCTCAGTAATGTACAAATGCATACACATCTCCGTACTAGATGTATTTAGCAGACTCGGGTTCAATCGCGACATGCTCTCCGTCCAGCAGGGTTGCTTAGGGCTACTGCGCATGCCTAAAGCGTAATTCTGTCACGTTTTCTCCTGTTAATCGTTCTGTTGACTTGTCTAAATACGCTACACATGGAAATATTTACACGTCTAAAAGTCAAAACGTCGAAATGAACATAAAACTTTTACGGTATTACTCACCATCTGCCAAGGTTTTTTTTTTTCTTTTCTAAGGTTGCATATACCAGTCCTGTTCGGCTGACAATTACAATACTGGACAAAAAAAAACGGAGAATAAAATAGGAAAGGCATTGGATTGAGCTAATTGGATACGTTTGCACCAATGACTTAAACGACAAATAATAATTTTAGTATGGTCTGTTTTAATTAACATAATTTTATGTATTTATTTAAGTAACTTATTTATTGACTGGTTTAGGATAAATGTATGCTGCGCGTGCGCAGAACAGCTTTGGCGCCCCGAAGTTTATAGCGCCGAGTGTTTATCGGGGTCTTTTACCAATCTACCTGACATCCTGCTGGTCCTGTCTGCTGTGCCAGTGACACTCTGGCTTCGCAATTGCGACATCTTGCGTTTATGATTACTTGCTGTTATTTATATCACCAGCTTGTTGTTCAGTTTATTTGCTTTCGTTTGTCTTGGGCAAACAGTCAAAACGCGGTTGTAACTGATTTGCTCCATGTTTGCGCTTTTTAATGCATTGCGGCTGCGTTTGTCGAGGGTTTCCAAAATGGTTTCAAATGCTGTTACTGGAAAAGGGTCGGGTGTTATAAAAATCCAAGTGTCTTCGCTTCAAAATAAGGAAACCATTACGTGACTTTTGCCATTAACATTAACTTGGCTCTTGTATGCATTCTTAGTGTCGTCCTTGCACATCATTCGTTTCCTCTGGAAAGCTGGAAGCTGCAATTTAAAAAATGTTATACAATATTAAATTATTGTGCAGTATGCAATCCTCACTGTCCTGCATGAAGCAATACTTGTTAACAATCTTCATAACGACACATTTGTAAACACATAACAATCAATACGCATACACTTAGTCTCGTGATATACGGTGCCACTGGCTAAATAACAAAATGAATGAGCGGATGATTTAGGATTTACGATGCAATTTTGCAGCAGCAAAGACGTTCACCCTGAGAAGTCTGCAGTGGAGTCGTTCGCTGCCTGATGAAGAGGAGCGTCCAGAGGTCCACTCCGATGTGGATCGAGGAACAATTTCATGCCACTGTCCGCGTAGACCACAGAACTAAAACATTCCACGTGGCCCGCGTCTTTACAGACCATAAAATAACTGCACCAAGCAACCAATGAGCGCGATATATGACCAGTATGCATTCCGTTTAAAATAATTGCAATAACAACTTGCACAAAACAAACGAAACCTTCTAATATAAATGTGCTGTTATTATGTTGCACTTGTACGATGAATGAGGCGACGCTCAGTGACCGAGGTCTCGTTGGTCAGTGATGGCCAAACTACAAGGAATTATTAAGTGAAGTGAGCGGGGATCACGAATCAGAAAGACAGAAATTGCGCAGGCGCTTTACACATTTAAATAAGTACGGAGAGGGGAGGGAGGTTGGGAGCATGCGCTGATTACGAACCACCTGGATTGGGACCCGAGTGCAACGTGTGCCACCCCTGTACCCCCACTGGAACATTGTGAGTAAGATCACTGTCAAAAATAACTTGTAATAATTTAAGTCAAATTTATGCGTGGAGTCGAGTCTCTTAATTCTTTTAAAAAACAACTAAAAACATTTCTTTTTAAACCAGTGCTGAATAGTCCCAGTTTGTTTATTCATTGTTTTTAATGGTTTTGTTTTTAACTGTTGTATTTGTACTGTATTTGCTGTTCAGCGCTCTGTGACCTTTTGTCTGTGAAGGGCGCTATATAAATAAATTAACTAACTACATTTTACACGCGTCGATTACGAATCAAGCATAACTTTCATAAGCGCAGGCGGAATTGACACCTGTGAATCGTAAATTTGACTTAAATTATTACAAGTTATTTTTGACAGCGATCTTACTCCGTAAGTAAGAGAAGAAGCAGATGGCCCCACACACGCGCTTTTGCTCTCCCTGCTTTGAGCCGTTCGTGCTCACAAATCTATTGCGCTGATTCACTGAAACGGCTCGTCCAAAAAGAGTCCGCGAATCGCCCGTCTCTATTGTACTCGGCTCTCTCGTGTTGTCTAACAGACAGAGAAGTGCGGCTGCTGCCGTGGACTGATGTGGTGTCCCCCTGTTCTTGACTCACAGCTATAAAGAGGGGCTCTGCCGACCTGGCCTCGCTGCTCATCCGCTTCGGTGCGGACGTGAACCGGCCCAGAGTGAACAGACGCACGGCTCTCCACGAGGCAGCGCAGCTCGGCCACAAGGAACTGGTGAGCCTCCTTCTCCATTCGGGATCCCATCCTGACCCCCGGAGTGCATACGGGCTTACCCCTCTAGCCCTGGCAGCGCAGTATGGGCACACCGACATTGTGCGGGTTCTGCTGGAGAAAGGTAACGGGACAAAAAGCAGAAATGTTAATGGAAATTGGAATGTATGTAGAAAGTGGCAACATAGATGGCTGCCTTTTATTACTCATTAAGGGTCACCTGTAATGTCCGAAAGCCAACACAAGGTGGCAGCACCAGTTTTCACCATAGTAACAAACTCGGTTTAAATGGCAGCAGCATGAGATCAGTACCTGGACCCCCTGCCTTATTATGAAGCTTTTAAGATCATGTCAGATTTATTTATTTTTTGTGTATAGGGCTCGTCACTGCAAGTTGTCAAGTGAAATGCCTGCATAAATCAAATTCTTACAGCTCCCCCTAGTGGCAGCTCCACACCCACACTGCTTATTTGAGGTGCTATGGTGCTATGCCGTATGGTGCAACAGGCTGTCCTCTTAAAGCGGCTTGCTCTTCTCTTCACACACTTGTGGACTAAAACATGGCCGTCTCTTCACAGGTGCCAGCGTTGACTCTCAGGCCCGGGACTACGCCTCTGTCCTGTTTGAGGCTTCAGCCGCTGGAAACCCTGACACCATTGCATTACTCTTGGAGTATGGTGCGGATGCCAACGTGCCCAAGCACTCTGGACATCTTCCTATCCATCGCTGTGCCTACAGGGGGCATCTGACGTAAGCCAATTTTATTATTATGGCCCGTAGCGGTGGCCGCCTGCCCAGGCTCTGCCATCTGTCTTTGGCTTTCGAATGCTCCGAGGCCACCTGCATATGATGATTTTGTACGCCCCCTCTCAAGGCTCATTTGGTAATGTCCTAACGGAGCAGTTAAATGGCGATGATAAAAAGCATCGTCTCTTTCCTTCAGGGCTCTCGAGCTGCTGATCCCAGCGACGGACCGAACAGCAATCAAAGACAGCGGAATGAGCCCCCTTCACTCTGCCGCGGCCGGTGGTCACTACAAGTGTCTGGATCTCCTCCTCAAGTCAGACTACGACGTCAACCTCATGCTGGACCGGCGGGTGAGCAGGGGCTACGACGACCACCGGAGGTCTGCCCTTTACTTCGCAGTGTCCAATAACGACATCCCCTGCACAAAACTGCTTTTGGAGGCCGGTGCTTTGCCAAACCAGGACCCCGTAAACTGTCTGCAGGTGGCGCTGCGCATCGGCAACTACGAGCTGATCAGCCTCCTGCTGCGCTACGGGGCCAACGTCAACTACTTCTGTAGAGTCAACACCACCCACTTCCCGTCCGCCCTGCAGTACGCGCTCAAGGACGAGATGATCCTCCGAATGCTGCTCAGCTACGGCTACGACGTCTGCCGCTGCTTCGACTGCCCTCACGGCGACAGTTGTCACGTTCCCAGTGACTATGAAGGATGGTCACCAGCAGTCATCAAAGACAATATGGTAAGAGTCACTTTCATAAAGCACAACAGAAAGAATATCTGCAGCGATGGCGATCTGAGCTCACTTGTGGGAAGGGACACAGCTGCTTGTGTAGCGTAGCATCAACATAAGATGATCAGGGAAAAATACATTTTACCAAAAAAAAAAGATGCATGCGTTTTACAATTTGTCAGCATATGAATGAATGACTTGGCATGCGGATTATATGACACAATTAATGTGCTGTAGTTGTGAGTTCAATCCCACTACTGACACCAGACGAGCCTTCACCTGCCTGTCCTTCAACTGGGGGGAAAAAATAAAATGATATCTCAAATGTCACAAGTTGCCATGGAGACCACAGTCAGCCAAATACAGTGGAACCTCGGGTCACGAACGTCTCGGAACACGTACAAATCGGGTTACGACCAAAAAGTTCACCAAACGTTTGCATCTGTTCATGACCACACACTCGGGTGACGAACAAGCCAGTTTCCATTCCAGTTTGTATGCGCCGATGATTTCCACACGTGCTCAGTCTCTCCCTGTGCAGAGAGAGAGAGAGAGACAGCACGAGAGAGAGAGAGAGAGAGAGAGCAAGAACATGAGAGAGAGAGAGAGAGCGCGAGCGAGTGCAAGAACACGAGAGAGAGCGAGAGAGAGTGCGAGCAAGCGAGGGAGGGAGAGAGAGAGCGCGAGAGAGCACGAGCATGAGCGAGCGAGAGAGAGCACGAGAGAGAGAGAGAGCGCAAGAACACGAGAGAGAGAGAGAGAGAGCGCGAGCGAGCGAGGGAGAGAGAGAGCGCGAGCGAGGGAGAGAGAGAGAGAGCGCAAGAACACGAGAGAGAGAGCGCGAGAGAGAGAGCGAGCGAGCGAGCGAGGGAGAGAGAGAGAGAGCGCAAGAACACGAGAGAGAGAGCGCGAGAGAGAGAGCGAGCGAGCGAGCGAGGGAGAGAGAGAGAGCGCGAGCGAGCGAGGGAGAGAGAGAGAGCGCGAGGGAGAGAGAGCGAGCGAGAGAGAGAGCGAGCGAGTGTATATATATTTCCATACAGCTCTTACGGTCCGGAATGGATTAATTGTATTTACATACAATCCTATGGGGGAAATTACTTTGGGTTGCGACCAGACTTTTGGAACGAATTACGGTTGTGACCCGAGGTTCCACTGTATGTAAATCTGACATCTTCCTTTTCATGGATGTCCTTGATGTGGTTTGCTGTTGTCTGGCACAAGTCTCCATAGACTGCCATTTTAGAATACCCTTTTTTATTTTTGTTCTCCACGAAAAAAATAAGATGGCAAATTTTTCTCAGTCATCACCACAAAGAACATGGGGTAAAGTAGCATGAAAAAATATTTCATTTTTGGTCGGAGTATTTCTTGAATGCTTTCCTGTCACCATTTAAAGGCCATTTCACAAGAGCAGACACCAGTGGCTGCAATAACAGAGCTGAAGGAGTCGTCTGTACACCAGTGGTGACACAATTTCAGATTTTGTGCTGATATACAGAAAATGTAGTGAAGTGTGTTGGGGGCCCCTTGGTGGTCCCGACTATGTGCGGATGTCTATTGTGTAGAGCAGGAGAATTGTGAAAGCTCTTTGAAATTGCAGATTGCCATTCTAAATACGGGTTGGTTGTGGGGCAAAGTGGTATCCATGAGGGCAGAATGGAGTACCAGTAGCACTGGTGAGTACCACCGCTGCACATTCTTGTGCCCCTCATTGTCAGCGGCTGTTAAACATTTAGCTGCTCGAGTGCGCCCCCTAGAGAGACAGTCCAATAGATGACACTCTGGCTATCGGGCCTAGTCAACACATGAGGCCCTGGGTCAGTTTCTAGCTTCTAACAGGTCACAACTTACGTTCTTACACAAGTCTGTTTTGATTCTGGCCAAATCAGTGGCTAAGACCACCACACACTCGTGCAGGCATGAAACGTATCTGTCGATCACGCTGATAAATTCCTTTGTCAATTCAATTTTTTTTCCCTTTCTTAATCCCAGTTCTGTGAGGTGATCACATTGTCATGGCTGAAGCACCTCTCCGGAAAGGTTGTGCGCACCATGCTGGATTACATGGATCACGTCCGCTTCTGTTCCAAACTCAAAGCCGTTCTGGTCGAGCAAAAGCAGTGGCCGGAAATCTGCCACATTCAGGGTAAGTCCTGTAGGCCGTGAACATCTGGAGTGGCACATGCTGTAGAACAAAGTGGAAAATGTGTGTTGGGAAAGTGGGTGGTGAACCCCCGATACTTAAGGGGCGACGAGGAGGTGAAGGGGTGTGTGTAGCGACTGTGCCACTGCGCTTTGTAAATGCGGTCACGTGGATTTAGGCCAAAACCTAAGCCCTACTTTAATTTTTTCACCCCCCCCAGCACCTGAATATAAATATAATCCCAATCACACAGAATCCCAAATGATAAAATGCATATATTTTTAATCTTGTTTTTCTTTCAGCTGCTCCCATTAGGGGTTGCCACAGTGGATCATCTTCTTCCATATCTTTGTCTTCATCATCTTGTTCTATTACACCCATCACCTGCATGTCCCCTCTCACCACATCCACAAACCTTCTCTTAGGCCTTCCTCTTCTCCTCTAACCTGGCAGCTCTATCCTTAGCACCCTTCTCTCATTATACCCAGCATCTCTCCTCTGCACACGTCCAAACAGACGCAATCTCACCTCTCTGACTTTGTCTCCTAATTCTCCCACTTGAGATGACCCTCTAATGTCCTCATTTCTAATCCTGTCCATCCTCGTCACACCCAATGCAAACCTTAGCATCTTTAACTCTGCCACCTCCAGCTCTGTCTCCTGCTTTCTGGTCAGTGCCACCATCTCCAGCCCATATAACATAGCTGGTCTCACTACCGTCCTGTAGATATTTTTTAATAATACTAATAAAGTGAACAAGCAACCAACACTGTTCTCTACTGTCTTCACAAGAGCACAAACTATACCAGACACTGTAAGGAACAACAAATTTTAGAATCTGTGTGTTTAAAGCAGAAGAGTGAAAATGAAATAACACACATTAGTGTAGCCACAGGGAGGTAGGGTAGGGTAGGGGTGGGCAATTGCCCACACTCTCTGAGCTGCTGCCCACCCAGTCAATTTTCAATTTGCCCCTCATTCAGCTGCTAACTGATGGTCAAGTTCTATAAACCATTTTATCTGGGTGAAATTTTATTCCCCCACCTAGTTTCAAATGTGCCCACCCACCAACAAATTATTGGCTACACTGCAGTAGTAGTAGGGTGTTGTACCGTGTTGGCCATTACGGATGGAATGAGAAGTCAATCAAAATGACCCCTTTTATTGGCTCACTGCAAAGATTACAATATGCCAGCTTTTGAGGGCAACTCTTTCCAATAAGGAATAATCACATCTTCTGCGGTGGGTTGGCACCCTGCCAAGGATTGGTTCCTGCCTTGTGCCCTGTGTTGGCTGGGATTGGCTCCAGCAGACCCCCGTGACCCTGTGTTTGGATTCAGCGGGTTGGAAAATGGATGGATGGAATAATCACATCTTGTAATCACAAGTTACATCTTGCCAGAAGAAGGGAGCTGAGTTGCCCTCAAAAGCGGGCATATTGTAATCTTTTCAGTGACTCAATAAAAGGTGTCACTTTGATTGGCTACACTATGGACACACAACTAGTGCCAGTGTTAGGTTATTTTGCACCCTAGTCCAAGCTTCTTGGTGTGCCAACCGACTGTTCAGTAGCTAACCTGTGCGGCTGAGTTTCCCCCAAAACCTACCGCCACCCACATCTTTGCCCAAAGTGAATGCCTAATCCACCTTGATGGTTGCACCAGCCCTGCACACAATATACAGTCAGAGATTCATTAATGATGTAAAAGAAATATAAAAACAATTGGATAAAAAGTCCAACGAGTCCAAAAATATGCAAAATTATTGACTGGCCTATTATATGGAAAACAGAAGAGAAGTTAATCCTGGTGACTGTAATTTGTCCAGATAATAAAAAGTGAGAAAACATCCGGCCCTACCAGTAAGGTTTGACCAGGCTGTAATAGTCTTGTCCCGAGAAATCAAAAATCCAGGAGGTCCCCATTGTCACCTCAATGAGGTGGCCCGCATTTCCTCTGTTCTATCCGTTTGCTGCTCGGTCAATAAGCGATCCGTGCGCACATGCGTATTGAAACCGTACATCACCGCACACTTTAAGGTGCCACCCCGATCTGTTTAACGCGTGCGTGTGTACAATTTAACGCCGCAAGTGATGTCATAACCGAGTACAGAATTACAAATACAATATCTAGTAACTAATTATTAAAAATAACAACAGACCTCTGAGACTGCGGATACATTTTTAACAATGTCGCTTTTCTTTCTTAAATCCTCCGCTCCTGCTTTGACTCCGCCCCTAATTGCCAATACGTGCTTCCCATTGGCCCGTTTCTTCCTGTAGAAAACGCGGTGTACGGTTTTGTTTTACAACCAGACGCACCCAAATAAGCAGACGGTTACTTATAATATAAAAGAAGACATCAAAAGGTGCAAACAAACGAGGAAACCAGTTATTCACAGGACAACTGCTACACAAAGAAAAATCTAAATGAATGGAATACATTACTGACAACAAAATATATACAGTACAGCCAAATTACAAAAGGTATCAAAACAGCAATAAACGTACATGACCTCCATCCCCAGCATCGCCACCCCGCGACGTTGCGCACTGTACACGAGCGGAGCACGTGTCAGTGGCGCCTATTAATTAATAATAATAATAATAATAATAATTCATTACATTTATATAGCGCTTTTCTCAGTACTCAAAGCGCTATCCACACCAAAGCGAAATAAACCGTTTATTTAAATTAGTCGATGAGACGGACTGTAAACTGCTTCCCGATAAACGGATTTAACATCCCAGTCCTACCTTCAAATGTGCTGACAAACTGGAAGGTTTTAACCCTCGCGTGCATCCCATCCTGGACCACTACGTGGCGTCTTTGCTCCAACTGAGGACTGATGTCTTACCGCCTGTTCGCCGTCTCCATACACGCGATTCTACAACACTTAATAACATGGCATTCCAGCTGTAATTGTTATTAGAACTGTGCGTCCTCCTCAGTTTATCTAAGATGAGACGAGACATGGAGTAGGAGTGGGGGAGACTTTTAAAGATTCAAGTAATTTTCTATGACAGACACCTAGGACAGATATACTGACCATTCGACGATCTCATTGCAGAAAATCCCCGCTGCCTGATGCACCTCTGCCGCCTGAAGATTCGAAAATGTCTCGGACGTCTCCGCCTGCGAGCCCCTGTCTTCATGGCCTTCCTGCCCCTGCCTGATCGCCTGAAGGACTTCATTTTGTACAAAGACTTCAGTTCGAATTTTTAGGGCCGCCACATCACCTGCGAACAAGAAACACGACGGAGTGAAGCACGGAAAGAGCGGCTGAAGCCGGAGAGGAGCTGAGGCCAGGGCTCACTGCTGCTTGTGATCAGGAGATTCAGAACAAACATTTTATAAAATTACTGTGTGTGTGTGGGTGGGTGGGTGTTGAGCCGTTTGTGAATTTTTCTTTTTAATTTGATTAATAAACAATGAAAAGCTAAAACCAAAAAAGTCTAAAAGCCATTCCTACCTGCTGCAGGAGACACGTTTATTTTATTTAGTGCTTCTAATCCTGGTCAACACTCCAAGGCACTTTCACATTTCTCGGTTTAATTCAAATCAGTTCAATTTATTCTTGCTACTTTTTTCTCATATCTTTACACACAATCTCAAACAATTTATGACGTGGGAGAAAGGGTAATGATTACCCATGGCCCACTGTGGGGGGCTCAAAGCCTGGGTCCACACAGACCACTTATATGGCTTATTGTTCTGTGGTACACCCCTGGTTTGCCATACGATGGACTGGCACTCTGTCCAAGGTTTCTTCCTGCCTTCCATCCTATGCTGGTTGGGACAGGCTCCAGTACCACCCCCGTGACCCTGGTCTGGATTAAACAGGTTAGAAAATGATGTCACATAATGACTGAAACACAGGGCCAACATCAAACTCAAAAGTCAGGTCTGAAACGATTCACATTTACTAACTTCAACAAAGCTACACTAAAACAGTGGGTGTCAAAAAAGGCAATTCTCTGATTAAAAGGGGGAAGTCGCACACAGACATGCTGTCATCTTTCTGTCACTATACATGACAGACCTAGGACAGCTATTAGGCTCTATAAATGTGAAAGGCACTATATAATACATAGACAGATAGATGTGAAAGGCTCTATAAGATAGATAGACAAACAGAAAGATAGATCTTTTTGATTTCTCCCCAGGGGATAATTATACATATTAAAACAACGTCTTTATCCAGCCCTGAAAGCTGCCATTGTGATAAGAGGGAGAGAGATGCACCGCCACATAGGTTTCCATAAGACCTTGGAGACTTCAGCATTTCCCACATACACACAATTCTCACAATACTACACCGTAAAAAAAAAAACTATATAGCTGAAGCCCAAAATCAAATACCACTTCCTGAAACCCTAAACATACAATGAAAATCTCGACATTTTGCAATGGATACTTAAATAAAAATCTACTCACAGTCTCAATACCAGATAATAACATCAAAATCAAACGTCTACACACACACCAGAAATGTGGTTTACAGTGAGCACCAACTAGACGCTGTGTTACACTGAATCAAAACAGAATATTCTTTAGGAAATAAAGTTAACTACAGCTAGTGCCACAACAGAACCGCCTCGATTTACTTGTAAAAATCCACATATGAAATCCGCGGCAGGAGGACATTTACAAGGTACAGTACTAAACTAAGGGTCTGAATATTTCCATATTGTATAAATGATAGACTTGAGTGTTGGATTGTTAATAAATTTGCAAACCTTTCCGTAAACACTGTAAGCACCGCCACAGAGCGAATGTTGCGCGTTTGCCGCTCGTCTGTCTGTCTGTCAGCTGTTTCGGAGCCGACCGGTGATTCACAGCCGCACCCTGAAAGCTCTCTGAGGTCATTTGCGTAAATCGCGCCGTTTCTCGAGAAAGAGAAGAAAGGACAACAATTAACGAAAACAAAACTGGCAAACAAACTAAACGGATCAGCAGCTGCATTGGCCATGTGAAAGGAACAGCTACGAAGATCTGTCTAGTTGGTGAAGTCAGACGATCGTCTCCAAGGACTGTAATTCCGTAAATTCTGCATTGTTTTCAGTTACGTCTGGCGGACCCGGGTGTGCTCCTTCAACTTATTTTTTTTAGTTATGGTGCAGTACTGACTGTGGAAACATTTTACATTTACAATTCAGATTCTTTTATTGGACGACTTCAACACTTCCTGCGGTGGGCTGGCGCCCTACCCGGGGTTTGTTTCCTGCCATGCGCCTTGTGTTGGCTGGGATTGGCTCCAGCAGACCCCCGTGACCCTGTAGTTAGGATATAGCGGGTTGGATAATGGATGGATGGATGGATGGACTTCAACACTTCACCCATCCAATACAACAAAACAGCTCGAACTCTGAACTATTGTGTGAACTCCGAGAGAGGCCGGGTGCGTATGTCACGGTATATATTTGTAATCTCACTATGTGTGTTGGGGAGGTAAAAAGCCATTGCTGTTTAAATATATTTGTCTTTCTTTTTAAATGTATATTTATTCTGTCTTTGCTAAAATTGTCTTGTAACTGTCTATTTTACATATTTGATTAGATTAAACAAACATTATTAATCCCATGGGGAAATTCAGATATCATTACACATGTACTATAATATATATATATATATATATATATATATATATATATAATTAAAAAAATACACACACACACAAATATATACACATACAGGTACTGTATATACATACACCTACATATATATATATACACACACACAAATATATACACATACAGGTATATACATACACCTACATATATATATATATATATACACACACAAATATATACACATACAGGTATATACATACACCTACATACAGTATATATATATATATATATATATACAGTGGTGTGAAAAACTATTTGCCCCCTTCCTGATTTCTTATTCTTTTGCATGTTTGTCACACAAAATGTTTCTGATCATCAAACACATTTAACCATTAGTCAAATATAACACAAGTAAACACAAAATGCAGTTTTTAAATGATGGTTTTTATTATTTAGGGAGAAAAAAAATCCAAACCTACATGGCCCTGTGTGAAAAAGTAATTGCCCCCTTGTTAAAAAATAACCTAACTGTGGTGTATCACACCTGAGTTCAATTTCCGTAGCCACCCCCAGGCCTGATTACTGCCACACCTGTTTCAATCAAGAAATCACTTAAATAGGAGCTGCCTGACACAGAGAAGTAGACCAAAAGCACCTCAAAAGCTAGACATCATGCCAAGATCCAAAGAAATTCAGGAACAAATGAGAACAGAAGTAATTGAGATCTATCAGTCTGGTAAAGGTTATAAAGCCATTTCTAAAGCTTTGGGACTCCAGCGAACCACAGTGAGAGCCATTATCCACAAATGGCAAAAACATGGAACAGTGGTGAACCTTCCCAGGAGTGGCCGGCCGACCAAAATTACCCCAAGAGCGCAGAGACGACTCATCCGAGAGGTCACAAAAGACCCCAGGACAACGTCTAAAGAACTGCAGGCCTCACTTGCCTCAGTTAAGGTCAGTGTTCATGACTCCACCATAAGAAAGAGACTGGGCAAAAACGGCCTGCATGGCAGATTTCCAAGACGCAAACCACTGTTAAGCAAAAAGAACATTAGGGCTCGTCTCAATTTTGCTAAGAAACATCTCAATGATTGCCAAGACTTTTGGGAAAATACCTTGTGGACTGATGAGTCAAAAGTTGAACTTTTTGGAAGGCAAATGTCCCGTTACATCTGGCGTAAAAGGAACACAGCATTTCAGAAAAAGAACATCATACCAACAGTAAAATATGGTGGTGGTAGTGTGATGGTCTGGGGTTGTTTTGCTGCTTCAGGACCTGGAAGGCTTGCTGTGATAGATGGAACCATGAATTCTACTGTCTACCAAAAAATCCTGAAGGAGAATGTCCGGCCATCTGTTCGTCAACTCAAGCTGAAGCGATCTTGGGTGCTGCAACAGGACAATGACCCAAAACACACCAGCAAATCCACCTCTGAATGGCTGAAGAAAAACAAAATGAAGACTTTGGAGTGGCCTAGTCAAAGTCCTGACCTGAATCCAATTGAGATGCTATGGCATGACCTTAAAAAGGCGGTTCATGCTAGAAAACCCTCAAATAAAGCTGAATTACAACAATTTTGCAAAGATGAGTGGGCCAAAATTCCTCCAGAGCGCTGTAAAAGACTCATTGCAAGTTATCGCAAACGCTTGATTGCAGTTATTGCTGCTAAGGGTGGCCCAACCAGTTATTAGGTTCAGGGGGCAATTACTTTTTCACACAGGGCCATGTAGGTTTGGATTTTTTTTTTCTCCCTAAATAATAAAAACCACCATTTACAAACTGCATTTTGTGTTTACTTGTGTTATATTTGACTAATGGTTAAATGTGTTTGATGATCAGAAACATTTTGTGTGACAAACATGCAAAAGAATAAGAAATCAGGAAGGGGGCAAATAGTTTTTCACACCACTGTATATATACACACACACACATATATACACAAACACATTTGACTGTTTAATTTTTTTTTGGATCAAAAGGGGGGTCCCGGGGGTGGGGGTGATATTAGCCACCTTACAGTTTAGGAATGTGAGCGGTAGCGATTGGCCCATTTCGGCATATCGATTCCTGTTCGTTGTAATGTGCTTTTACTTTGTCATTGTGCGTGATCTGAGTGTTAATTGCTGGGCAAACATGGCAAATTTATCACCACCCGGAGGTGGTGTGCTCAGGTGACGATATCACCAATGCACTCATCAAGTGTGACATCCCCTTAAACCAAAAGTGTAATGTGACATCGGCTTTAGAAGAGCCTTGTGTTTTCTGGCTGAAACGCTGTTAGGGTCTTTGAGGTTTCACACACAGTGGTCCGCTTTTGCTAGCATAAAAGTACATCAGTGATCAGTTGACTTCTCTTCTCAGCCAGACGAATGCATTGTTGTTGCGTAGGTCTCTTGTGCACCTCGTTGTCCTTTAGCGAGGCCGGACTCAATGCAGCACCCACATCTAACTTTATTATAGGTGATCTTCTGCTCTTATGTTCCAGCACTAGATTACCCTTTGGAGACTATCCCAAAACCGCAGCAGGAAGAGTGCACTTTGGTTCCTGAAAATCGACGCCTAACTCTCCGTGAAGTTGCTGAAGAACTGGGCATCAGTAAAGGTTTGTGTTACACAATTTTGACTGAAAAACTGCAGATTCACCACGCTGCTGCAAAATTTGTACCGCGTCTCTTGACAGATGTGTGGTGTCACCGTCGGTTAGGAGATGTTAGATCATTCAAATGCTGATGAAAACTTTCTGAAAGGTGTCATAACAGATGATGATGATGATACGTACTGTAGGTATACGGACCCAGTTGAATTTTTCGTTGTTCCCGAAGTTGAACTCCATCCTGAAAGGTCACCAATATTAAACAATAGAAAACTGACCACGGGGCCTACACAACATTCCACAAAATGAGTTCCAGGACGCATTCAAACTGTTGGGAAGCAAAGTATAAACAGAGGAAGGGAATACTTTGAAGGAGACAAGTCTGATTACGTTATGAGGAGAATTACATTTCACTTTCTTTTGGACAGACCTTGTATTTCAATGTCAATGTCATTTTAGTTGTCCATCATTTCTTTACGTTTTAAAGCCTCCACACTTGATATAAACTGAATCTAATGAATTATTTTTCACTTGTTTGTTATTGCTCTTCTAATTACCAGAAACAGTTTGTGAGACTCCAGGACTGCTTGTCGCCAGTGAAACACTAACTGTAACGTCAATCAAACCTTTCTATCTGCCTGTAAGAGATGTTCAGTATTTTATGTACATGGAATAGTTGTATAAATGCAATGTATAAAACTGTAATCTTTATTTCTATTATTGTTATTAACACAGTTCAAGTAGGGACTTCAACGGTATTTTAAAAAATAAGCAGCTCAGGAGGATAAGCGCTCCTTCCGAAATGAAAGCCCCGGGTTCAAGCCGCCATGCAGGATTTACTTCAAATTATTTCTTAATCGCTAGTTTACATGCAGTGCACTCCAACTTCCAGTAATATTCCCCCCCGATAAAAGGGCTAATTCAACCCACCCGCTACAATACCGGCCAGTCCATGTGTATACAGTAAAGGGCCCCTTTATTTAAGGGGTCCGCTGACCTGACTATGGTATAAAGCAGGGGTGGGCAGATTCAGTCCTGGAGGGCCGCAGTGGTTGCAGGTTTTTGTTCCAACCCAGATGCTTAATTAAAAAACAAACCTTGTCAACTATTTAATTGCATGGCTTGTTAGTGCTTTAACTCTGCCATGTAAGGTCATTCTCATATCCTAGATTTATTTTCATTTCTAAGGATATCATCCAAATAATTTGAAGTCTAAAACAGATGAGTAATTCTCAGTGCTTCACTTTTTTCTCTTCACTTTCCTTCCAAGTATTTAAGTAAACCAAATAGTGCGTGATAAATACACACAGGTGTAAATGGTAACAAGCTAAATGGAGAAATGCTGGTCTCTTTTGTGGTTTTGTGGTATTGCTAATTATGAGCAATTAAAAACCAAGAATACAGCTGTTTAAGACTAAAATAAGCAATAAGGGTTCAAAATCTTAACGAGCGAGACAACTAAAGTGAAGCTGAAGTGTTACTTGAGCAATAAGGGCTTCTTATTAAGTAATTGGGTTGGAGCAAAAACCTGCAGCCACTGCGGCCCTCCAGGACTGAATTTGCCCACCCCTGGTATAAAGCACGAGTGACCGTCAGTGTGTGAGTCCGTTGTCTTACAGCTCAACCGGGTAGACCACTGATATAACTCTCTCCACCACCGCCGAATCCCTACCCGAGTAAAAGAGTATTTATATTTTATTAATCCCTTTATTAGAAGGGGTTGGCAATAAAAATAGTTTATAGTGTAGGCCGCTAAAGGCAGTGCGACATCGTAAAAGGAGAGCGACCCGAACCGGCCACGCGGTTCAAACAGAACCACCCCGAACCGAAGGCAGGCCCTGAGCTCAAGCCCAGCTTCTACCCCATAGGATTCACCTCACATACCATGTAAACTGTCCATTTATTTGCAGCGCCTTCTATTCTGTCAATGATAAAAGAGATTTCGGATTACTTCCAGACGGAGGATTAGCTCACCGATATAGATGAGCCGATTCAGCTCTCCCGCTAAAAGGCGGCGGTGCAGCGTTCGAGCTCCGCCGTGATGAGGGGTCCGCAGACCTGTCGCTAACATTAAAATGTGTCTGGTCAGCGTGCTAACCAGTCAGACTCGGCAGCTCAAACCGTTAGACCACTCTCGGAAGGTGGAAGCGTGCGGGTTCGAGACTACCCTCCAAATCATAGCAGCATCTAAAATAAAAATCAGCCTCTTTATTTGCTGTGGCCACCGACGAGTTAACGGTATAAATGATTTCTGTATCATTCTGCTAAAGACGACCCCATGGTGGCGTAGCGAAACAAACAGGCGACTCCATCAGCCAAGGCCGACTTGGATCCGCGATCGAGACGACCGATCAGCAGCTGCATAACCCGAAGCGTCAACGGTGGGACCAGCCTTCAAAAGTGCGCATTGATCGTTTATTTGTAGCATTCTCCATTCCGTCAATGATATAGATGATTTCTTGTACCATATGAAAAGAGGATTAGCTCACCGAGCTAGACATGAAGAGTCAGTTCTCCTGGTAAAAACAAAAGGCTCAGGGTTCGAGCGCTGTCCTCTCCAGCAGGGATGAGGGGTCAATTCATTTATTTAAGGGCTCCGCAGACCTGTCGTTAACATTAAATGCGTCTGATCGGGGTAGTAGCTAGCGAGACTCGGTAGCTCAACCGGTTAGACCACTCACGCAAGGTGGAAGAGTGCGGGTTCGAGTCTGCCCCCCAAATCATGGAAGCAACTAAAATTGGAAACAGCCTCTTTATTTGATGTGGCCACCGAAAAATTAACGCTATAAATGATTTCTATACCCTTCTTCTAAAGGGGACCCCCGTGGTGGCGTAACGAAACAAGCAACCGACTCCATGAGCCAAAACCGAGTCGGCCCCGCGATCGAGACCGAAGGGGCACCCGAGTAGAGGAGGACTCTTCTCTCTCTCTCCCCCTCCCCCCCCCCCCCCCCCCCCCCCCCCGAGAATGAAGGACACTGTATTTTATTTGACGTGTGGACAGACAGATGCGTTGTTAAAAGAACTGAAACTCCAACACAAAAAGGACTCAAAGAGTAGCTCTTTAGGATAAGCACCTTCAGACCCACGAGCCAAGATAAAACAGGCAGTGGGTTCGAAACTCCCTCTTACCACCATCAGAAGAGAACATGACCTGCAAAAAACAGAAACCAAAATTTACTTTTAATAGTCAGTCATAATAAGAAAACTGAGCATTATGCATTTGTAAAGTGAGGTAAATAAAAACTACAACAATATAATAATTATATTAGTACATTTTAATTATATAGCTCATTTCCCATGTTCAAAGAGCGTTTACAGGAACTTAGAAAAAGCAACAGGGAATACACAATATTAGATACAAAATTATATCCACATAAAACACTAAATAAAGAAATACTGGAAAACAAGCTATTAGCTAAACAAACGCACTTGATGAACTGAGTGTTCTCTCGTTTGTCAAATTTCTTGTTCTTCTCTTCAAAATGGATTATTTATGGTTACTGTAATTAACAAAACAGAACATCCAGCTCACTACTTCTCAATCAGCTCCTCCTTGTTTACTTAATCATTATAACATGTCTTTGTAAAACGAATATCAACAGCAGCCCGATTCAAACATTTGTTCAAAGCTTAGCGTTTCGCTCTTTTTCGCCTTTTTATTACTGTACCTCGCTTAAGAGCATGTGGGAGGTGGCGCGGCGCAGTCAGCGTTTTACTGACAGCCAAAAGAGGCGGAGCAGAAACGCCCATTAGTCCAATAATCCAATAGAATTTAGAAGCAGACGGAAAGAACCATAGACATTATACAGTATAGATAGACGCCGCATTCACGTCACGTCAGCGCGTCCGCCATATTGCGAGTGGCATTTAAACTAATACAGGTAAACGTGGAAACCGGGTTTTCTGATGAAAAAACAATAACGTTTAAAACAGTATCTTTTACATACAACAGATTTTGGCGAATCGTTTAAATGCAATTATTTATATCAATTTATACACTAATAATGGCAATTATTAAATAATAATAATTATTATTATTATTAAATAATTCCTCCCATATAAGTAACATTTCTCAGACTGCCATCTTCCATCTCCGAAACATTTCTAGAATTCGTCCTGTTCTTACACAACACAGTACTGAAGTATTGGTTAATGCCCTAGTCCCCTCCCGTATAGATTACCGTAATGCTATTCTATCTGGCATCCAGCAAAAACGTATCCATCACTTACAACTTCTTCAAAATTCTGCTGCCAGGATAATAACCTGCTGTTGTAAATCCACTGAACACATTACACCGATTCTCTCTCAACTTCACTGGCTCCCTGTTAACTACCGAATACAATACTAAATACCTCTCTTAACATTTAAAGCTCCCCCCTACCTCACTGATCTCCTCCAGACTTACACTCCTCTCGCTCACTCAGATCCTCATCTGCAGCTCGACTTTCTGCACCACACATCAAACTCAGTTCTATGGGGGCTCGAGGGTCCTCTCGTAGTGCTCCTCAACTCGGGAATTCTCTTCCCTTTCATATTCGTCAGCTCGATTCGATAACACATTTTAAAACTACCGTCAAAAAACTTATCTTTTCAAACTGGCATACCAATTGTGAATTTTGTACTTTTACTGCCAGATATCTTTGTTTGTTTGCTAATTATTGCTTTTTGATTTACAATTCCCTTGTTTAATTTTACTAATGTTTAATTTTGTTGTAACGTGACCTTGAGTGCTAAGAAAGGCGCCTATTAAATAAAATGTATTATTATATTATTAATCATTGAGATGAAAACTTGACCAATGTCTGAAAGTCAAATTAGTAAGACTACAACTGGCAGTCTGGTCTTTCTTTTAACAGTGAAATGATACATTCAATGACAAAAATAAACAATTTTATTGTATACAAATTGGCTTAATTTCTGAAAACAGTTTGTACAAGCCCAACCAGCATATGTGTGAGGCATCTTTATTCATTACTTCACTCCACAGCGGTGCCACTCGCAAAATGGCGGCAACATTGACGCACGATGCTGCTGGTCATGCGGCATCTAGTAATTCTCTGTCTATGGAAAGAACACCCTGTTACTCGAATCTCCAATAGGCTTCAAAGATGGACGTACAGAAACGCCCTTTTCTGCACCAACATCCAATTAAACTAAAATTAAAGTAAAATTAAATTAAATGTGAATTTCCCCTTGGGATTAATAAAGTATCTATCTATCTTAAACTTTGACATAGAAATGCCCCCTGCTGAACTAATACTTAGAAGGGGAACAACTGAAGCCGAAGTCATAGACGAGCTTAGCGCATCAGTGTACCGTAATGTTACATTTTCCGGGCCAGTGGGACGCACACACGAGACAGTGTCACGGGACAGTAGCGCGCTCACAGGCCAGTGTCTCGGCTCTACGGGCCAATGCCTCGCCTTGCATTAACAGGTTACTGAGGTAATTTAAAAATAATAGCATATACAAAGTTCATATCGCAGTTTGAGGAGTTCTTAATATTCTGGTGTCAAGTCTTTTTAATAGGCCAAACAATGCTTTTACGTGTCCAAATGAAGATGCAAGGTAATAATGAGGACACTTAATTTAAAACCCCATCCGAAGCACAGTTAATTTGCAGTTCTTGCCATTCCTCATTTCCTACATCTATAAACTTCGTCCGTTGCGAGAGATGGATGTCTGAAGCGGAGCTCCGTTAGCAGCGGTGTTATTTTTTTAAAATTATTTCCTTATTATCCTGAGATATCCTGTATTTATCCAACCCGAGGGTTCTACTACAGCATATATAAGCATGGTCAACAAGAAAGGGGCTCAGAAAGAAATGGAAAAGAAAACTAAAGCTGCATCCAAGCCCAAACCGACAAGTCCAAATTCAAGCTCAAGGTATGGCCTTTCAGAGAATGACTTGGAACAGATGGGCGAAAGCCCAGACTCCTCGGGACCACAGTCCACAGCATCGGCTCCAGTTGAGAGCGAAAGGGGGAGCGAATGTGCGAGTGACGCAGGTCACGATAGCTCGCCGATTGGAGAAGATCATTTGAAACTGGAAAAGGCCTTGCAGTCCGCACTTTCACCTACTCCACGCAAGCTGGGCACATCGGCTGTAATAGAGCCCGCCACTTCACGTACAGTGCTTGAAAGCAGAAATGATCTGTCCGAAGTGAAGGTGATGATCGCGGAGCTCAAGCAAGAGATAAAGAATGATATAAAGAAAAGTGAGAAGGCAAGTGAGAAGCTGCAGCAGGAGAACAAAGACTCGGAGAAACGCGTATATATCCGCTTTGAGGTGGCCTTTAATGGTATGCTGGATAAAATTGAGGAGCACAGTCAGGAAAACGCGTCTAAACTGAGCACATTTGCCAATCAGCTGGAGGATGTTAAGCAGGCATTCACAACTCGAATTGAAACAGACGAAAATCTAGCATCCACCGCTGATGGAAAAGCAACAGCTGCCAGTTCCGAATGCAAAAAACTCAGACAGACTTGCTGCTCTGGAAGATGGAAGCAAAAGGAATAATATTAGAATCGAAGGTCTACCTGAGAATCGTGAAAGTCCAAACCCAATGAAATTCGCAGCTGAGCTATTCTCTAAAATAATTGGAGAGGATACCGAGATAGCAGCAGATCATCGCTTACGCGGATCAAACACCTTTAGACCTAGGTCTTTTATTATCTGCTTCGAGAGATTATTATATAAGATAGATGTGATGGCACTCCTCAGACGCAAGCAAGAGATTACATTTGTAAATAACCACATTCGTATTTTCCCTGATTTCTCTCCCGCAACAGCTGCTAAACGTGCAGCCTTCTACAATATTAAACAGTGGTTACGGCAAGCCGATATCAAATACAGCCTCTTGTACCCTGCCAAACTGATAGTGGATGTTCAAGGCCAAAACTACATCTTTTCCAGCAAGGAGGAAGCAGAAACGGAATTAAGAAAGCTGATCCCAACACTAATCTGAAACGCAATAAGGAGTCGCATCCTGTCATGGCATAGCAAGGAGATATCACCTGCTGTCTGATCCACTTGTAATGATACGGGTATTGTAATTATACATTCTTTTCATGACTCGGACGTTTTCTGTTTATATTTTATGACGTGTGTGTGAAAGAAATTAACTTTTTTTTTTTGTTCTTACTTCCCTAAAGGAGACTGTTTAACATCATACCCTTGGTTTATTGTTATTATTGCATTAAGACTATAAAATGACATCAAAAAACTCAGAATCAATATCTCCATGATGGGACAGTTAACTTTGTGAGCTGGAATGTTAAAGGCCTGAACCATGAATTAAAGAGAAAGAAAGTACCTAACAGGTTTAAACGCTAAAATAGTATTTTTTACAGGAGACTCACTTACTAAGCAAGGATCAGTTCAGACTACAAAAAGGACTGGGCTGGCCAAATGTTCCATTCTAGCTTTACAAAGAAAACTAGAGGTGTGGGAATCCTCCTACATAGAACAGTCTCATTTGTAGCATCAGATGTAGTATCTGATCCGGAAGGGAGATATGTGATGGTCATGGGCAACTTATTTAACTGTAAAATGATTTTGATAAATGTTTATGCACCTAATGTCGATGATAAGGAATTCATACAAAACGTTTTTGCATCCATTCCCAATGTGAACACTCATAACATTATAATGGCCGGGGACTTTAATTGTGTTTTAAATCCACTCTTAGATAGATGTCATCCCCCCTGTGACAGGAGTCCTAACACTGCAAAGACAATTACACAGTTTGTAACTGACCACAACTTACCAGAACCCTGGAGGTTTCTAAACCAAAACTCAAGAACATATTCTTTCTACTTACCAGTTCATCATTGCTACTCAAGAATAGATCATTTCTTGCCTACGATTAAATCTTGCAAGTACGATGCTATTGTTATTTCCGACCATGCACCTCTGATCTTGGAGCTAAAGTCTCTATGCCCCTCACACTCACCTCGTAGATGGCGTCTTAACCCGCTTCTATTAGAGGACGAGAACTGTACAGAATTTATATCCAAACAAATCAGCTTCTTCATAGAGACAAACACACCCTCAGAGGTTTCTGCAGGAATATTCTAGGAAACTCTAAAGGCCTTCTTAAGAGGACAGATTATTTCATATCTTTCCCACAGGAATAAATTAGAAACCAAAAAAGTATCAGAACTAAAAAGCGAAATTACTAGAATAGATGAAGAACATGCCAGGCAACCAAGCGAGGCTCTACATAGGAAAAGGCAGGTTCTGCATTCAGAACTCAACCTCTTGACGACTAAAGGAACTGAACAACTAATTTATAAATCCAGACATCATTACTATGAACACGGAGAGAAAGCTAATAAGCTTTTGGCTCAACAAATCCACAAGCAAGAAGTTTGCAATGCAATCCCAGTAATCACCTACACAAACGGAGACCTGCTATTCTACAGCACTTAATAACATGGCATTCCAGCTGTAATTGTTATTAGAACTGTGCGTCCTCCCCAGTTTATCTAAGATGAGACGACACATGGAGTAGGAGTGGGTGAGACTTTTAAAGATTCAAGTAATTTTCTATGACAGACCTAAAACAGATATACTGACCATTCGAAGATCACAATGCAGAAAATCCCCGCTGCCTGATGCACCTCTGCTGCCTGAAGATTCGAAAATGTGTCGGACGTCTCCGCCTGCGAGCCCCCTTCTTCATGGCCTTCCTGCCCCTGCCTGATCGCCTCAAGAAGTTCATTTTGTACAAAGACTTCACTTTGAATTTTTAGGGCCGCCACATCACCTGCGAACAAGAAACAAGACGGAGTGAAGCACGGAAGGAGCGGCTGAAGCCGATACTTCTGGAGAGGAGCTGTGGCCAGGGCTCACTGCTGCTCGTGATTACAGGAGATTCAGAACAAACATTTTATAAAATTACTCTGTGTGTGTGTGTGGGTGGGTGGGTGTTGAGCCGTTTGTGAATTTTTCTTTTTAATTTGATTAATAAACACTGAAAAGCTAAAACCAAAAAAGTCTACATGCCATTCCTCAAAGCCTGGGTCCACACAGACCACTTATATGGCTTATTGTTCTGTGGTACACCCCTGGTTTGCCATACGATGGACTGGCACTCTGTCCAAGGTTTGTTCCTGCCTTCCATCCTATGCTGGTTGGGACAGGCTCCAGCACCACCCCCGTGACCCTGGTCTGGATTAAACAGGTTAGAAAATGACATGACATAATGACTGAAGCACAGAGCCAACATCAAACTCAAAAGTCGGGTCTGAAACGATTCACATTTACTAACTTTAACAAAGCTACACTAAAACACAGGGTGTCAAAAAAGGCAATTCTCTGATCAAAAGGGGGAAGTCGCACACAGACATGCTGTCATCGTTATATCACTATACATGACAGACCTAGGACAGCTATAAGGCTCTATAAATGTGAAAGGCACTATATAATGCATAGACGGATTATATAATGCATAGACGAATAGGTAGATTTGAAAGGCACTATAAGATAGACAAATAGAAAGATGGATCTTTTTGATTTCTCCCCAGGGGATAATTATACATGTTAAAACAACATCTTTATCCAGCCCTGAAAGCTGCCATTGTGATAAGAGGGAGAGAGATGCACCGCCACATAGGTTTCCATAAGACCTTGGAGACTTCAGCATTTCCCACATACACACAATTCTCACAATACTACACCGTAAAAAAAAAACTATATAGCTGAAGCCCAAAATCAAATATCACTTCCTGAAACCCTAAACATACAATGAAAATCTCGACATTTTACAATTGATACTTAAATAAAAATCTACTCACAGTCTCAATACCAGATAATGGCATCAAAATCAAACGTCTACACACACACACACACACACACAACAGAAATGTGGTTTACAGTGAGCACCAACTAGTCGCTGTGTTACACTGAATCAGAACAGAATATTCTTTAGGAAATAAAGTTAACTACAGCTAGTGCCACAACAGAACCGCCTCGATTTACTTGTAAAAATCCACATATGAAATCCGCGGCCAAGAGGACATTTACAAGGTACTGAACTAAGGGTCTGAATATTTCCATATTGTATAAATGAGAGACTTGAGTGTTGGATTGTTAATAAATTTACAAACCTTTCCGTAAACACTGTAAGCACCGCCACAGAGCGAATGTTGCGCGTTTGCCGCTCGTCTGTCTGTCTGTCAGCTGTTTCGGAGCCGACCGGTGATTCACAGCCGCACCCTGAAAGCTCTCTGAGGTCATTTGCGTAAATCGCGCCGTTTCTCGAGAAAGAGAAGAAAGGACAACAATTAACGAAAACAAAACTGGCAAACAAACTAAACGGATCAGCAGCTGCATTGGCCATGTGAAAGGAACAGCTACGAAGACCTGTCTAGTTGGTGAAGTCAGACGATCGTCTCCAAGGACTGTAATTCCGTAAATTCTGCATTGTTTTCAGTTACGTCTGGCGGACCCGGGTGTGCTCCTTCAACTTATTTTTTTTAGTTATGGTGCAGTACTGACTGTGGAAACATTTTACATTTACAATTCAGATTCTTTTATTGGACGACTTCAACACTTCCTGCGGTGGGCTGGCGCCCTGCCCGGGGTTTGTTTCCTGCCTTGCGCCCTGTGTTGGCTGGGATTGGCTCCAGCAGACCCCCGTGACCCTGTAGTTAGGATATAGCGGGTTGGATAATGGATGGACTTCAACACTTCACCCATCCAATATAACAAAACAGCTCGAACTCTGAACTATTGTGTGAACTCCGAGAGAGGCCGGGTGCGTATGTCACGGTATATATCTGTAATCTCACTATGTGTGTTGGGGAGGGAAAAAGCCATTGCTGTTTAAATATTTTCGTCTTTCATTTTAAATGTATATTTATTCTGGCCCCCGTGACCCTGTGTTCGGATTCAGCGGGTTGGAAAATTGATGGATTTATATATACTGTATATATTATATATAATACACACATAAAAATATATACACATAGGCCTACAGGTATATACATATTACACATATATATATATATATATACACACACACACATATATATACAGTATACACACACAGGTCCATAAATATTTGGACAGAGACAACTTTTTTCTCATTTTGGTTCTGTACATTACCACAATGAATTTTAAATGAAACAACTCAGATGCAGTTGAAGTGCAGACTTTCAGCTTTAATTCAGTGGGGTGAACAAAATGATTGCATAAAAATGGGAGGCAACTAAAGCATTTTTTGAACACAATCCCTTCATTTCAGGGGCTCAAAAGTAATTGGACAAATTAAATAACTGGAAATCAAATGTTAATTTCTAATACTTGGTTGAAAACCCTTTGCTGGCAATGACAGCCTGAAGTCTTGAACTCCTGGACATCACCAGATGTTGGGTTTCCTCCTTTTTAATGCTCTGCCAGGCCTTTACTGCAGCGGCTTTCAGTTGCTGTTTGTTTGTGGGCTTTTCTGTCTGAAGTTTAGTCTTCAACAAGTGAAATGCCTGCTCAGTTGGGTTAAGATCAGGTTGTGTTAAATAAATGCTTTAGTTGCCTCACATTTTTATGCAATCGTTTTGTTCACCCCACTGAATTAAAGCTGAAAGTCTGCACTTCAACTGCATCGGAGTTGTTTCATTTAAAATTCATTGTGGTAATGTACAGAACCAAAATGAGAAAAAAGTTGTCTCTGTCCAAATATTTATGGACCTGTGTGTGTATATATATATATATATATATATATATATATCTACAGTGCATCCGGAAAGTATTCACAGCGCATCACTTTTTCCACATTTTGTTATGTTACAGCCTTATTCCAAAATGGATTAAATTCATTTTTTTCCTCAGAATTCTACACACAACACCCCATAATGACAACATGAAAAAAGTTTACTTGAGATTTTTGCAAATTTATTAAAAATAGACAAATTGATAAAGTACATGTACATAAGTATTCACAGCCTTTGCCATGAAGCTCGAAATTGAGCTCAGGTGCATCCTCTTTCCCCTGATCATCCTTGAGATGTTTCTGCAGCTTCATTGGAGTCCACCTGTGGTAAATTCAGTTGACTGGACATGATTTGGAAAGGCACACACCTGTCTATAGAAGGTCCCACAGTTGACAGTTCATGTCAGAACACAAACCAACTATGAAGTCAAAGGAATTGTCTGTAGACCTCTGAGACAGGATTGTCTCGAGGCACAAATCTGGGGAAGGTTACAGAAAAATTTCTGCTGCTTTGAAGGTCCCAATGAGCACAGTGGCTTCCATCATCCATAAGTGGAAGAAGTTCAAAACCACCAGGACCTTCCTAGAGCTGGCCGGCCATCTAAACTGAGCGATCGGGGGAGAAGGACCTTAGTCAGGGAGGAGACCAAGAACTCGATGGTCACTCTGTCAGAGCTCCAGAGGTCCTCTGTGGAGAGAGAAGAACCTTCCAGAAGGACAACCATCTCTGCAGCAATTCACCAATCAGGCCTGTACAGTAGAGTGGCCAGACGGAAGCCACTCCTTAGTAAAAGGCACATGGCAGCCCGCCTGGAGTTTGCCAAAAGGCACCTGAAGGACTCTCAGACCATGAGAAAGAAAATTCTCTGGTCTGATGAGACAAAGATTGAACTCTTTGGTGTGAATGCCAGGCGTCACGTTTGGAGGAAACCTGGCACCGCTCATCACCAGGCCAATACCATCCCTACAATGAAGCATGGTGGTGGCAGCATCATGCTGTGGGGATGTTTTTCAGCGGCAGGAACTGGGAGACTAGTCAAGATAAAGGGAAAGGTGACTGCAGCAATGTACAGAGACATCCTGGATGAAAACCTGCTCCAGAGCGCTCTTGACCTCAGACTGGGGCGACGGTTCATCTTTCAGCAGGACAACGACCCTAAGCACACAGCCAAGATATCAAAGGAGTGGCTTCAGGACAACTCTGTGAATGTCCTTGAGTGGCCCAGCCAGAGCCCAGACTTGAATCCGATTGAACATCTCTGGAGAGATCTTAAAATGGCTGTACACCGACGCTTCCCATCCAACCTGATGGAGCTTGAGAGGTGCTGCAAAGAGGAATGGGCGAAACTGGCCAAGGATAGGTGTGCCAAGCTTGTGGCATCATATTCAACAAGACTTCAGGCTGTAATATAACAAAATGTGGAAAAAGTGATGCGCTGTGAATACTTTCCAGATGCACTGTATATATATATATATATATATATATATATATATATACACACACACACACACACACACACACACACACACACACACACACACACACTTGACTGTTTAAATTTTTTTTGGATCAAAAGGGGGCGTCAAATGGGGTCCCGGGAGTGGGGGGTGGGGGTGATATTGGCCTTTCATTATATTAGCCACCTTACAGTTTAGGAATGTGAGCGGTAGCGATTGGCCCATTTCGGCATATCGGTTCCTGTTCGTTGTAATGTGCTTTTACTTTGTCATTGTGCGTGATCCGAGTGTTAATTGCTGGGCAAACATGGCAAATTTATCATTTTTTGGAGGTGGTGTGCTCAGGTGACGATATCACCAATGCACTCATCAAGTGTGACATCCCCTTAAACCAAAAGTGTAATGTGACATCGGCTTTAGAAGAGCCTTGTGTTTTCTGGCTGAAACGCTGTTAGGGTCTTTGAGGTTTCACACACAGTGGTCCGCTTTTGCTAGCATAAAAGTACATCAGAGATCAGTTGACTTCTCTTCTCAGCCAGACGAATGCATTGTTGTTGCGTAGGTCTCTTGTGCACCTCGTTGTCCTTTAGCGAGGCCGGACTCAATGCAGCACCCACATCTAACTTTATTATAGGTGATCTTCTGCTCTTATGTTCCAGCACTAGATTACCCTTTGGAGACTATCCCAAAACCGCAGCAGGAAGAGTGCACTTTGGTTCCTGAAAATCGACGCCTAACTCTCCGTGAAGTTGCTGAAGAACTGGGCATCAGTAAAGGTTTGTGTTACACAATTTTGACTGAAAAACTGCAGATTCACCACACTGCTGCAAAATTTGTACCGCGTCTCTTGACAGATGTGTGGTGTCACCGTCGGTTAGGAGATGTTAGATCATTCAAATGCTGATGAAAACTTTCTGAAAGGTGTCATAACAGATGATGATGATGATACGTACTGTAGGTATACGGACCCAGTTGAATTTTTCGTTGTTCCCGAAGTTGAACTCCATCCTGAAAGGTCACCAATATTAAATAATAGAAAACTGACCACGGGGCCTACACAACATTCCACAAAATGAGCTCCAGGACGCATTCAAACTGTTGGGAAGCAAAGTATAAACAGAGGAAGGGAATACTTTGAAGGAGACAAGTCTGATTACGTTATGAGGAGAATTACATTTCACTTTCTTTTGGACAGACCTTGTAGTTCAATGTCAATGTCATTTTAGTTGTCCATCATTTCTTTACGTTTGAAAGTCTCCACACTTGATGTAAACTGAATCAAATGAATTATTTTTCACTTGTTTGTTATTGCTCTTCTAATTACCAGAAACAGTTTGTGAGACTCCAGGACTGCTTGTCGCCAGTGAAACACTAACTGTAACGTCAATCAAACCTTTCTATCTGTCGAAATGCTATTTCTGAAAACTCTTCACTGGACAGACTATAAGCGACACATTTTATTATGAATCCTACAAGAAAACAAATGTAAAAAAAAAAATGAGCTTGAAACACTTCACTTGTGTAAGGTTTATTATTTTAGATACGCAAAATTTCCTTAAATTGTCCACTGCTTTACAATACATCACAATAAAAAGCACCCACCTTCATATTCATTATCATTCTGGTCCAAGTCAACAAGAACACAAAGTGCAACACGTACTGATGCACAAGTGCAGGCAGGCACAGGTCACAAACGAGGACATCGGGTCTTTTACTGTTGCATCTCACAAGACTGAAGATTCCCAGATAGTTAAAGAAGGACCAAGCGAAACCCACCCACACTCCCCGGACTCGGGATGCCTTAAACAGCATTTCTGCATTGCCCATCACCAATACAAATCACAACTCGTTTATATTTTTTCCTGATACTTCACATTAGTAAAGCAACGGGAATGTTAACATGACTGATTCTTCACATAAAAACGATGAAGATGGAGTAGAGACAGTGTGGCAAATACAAGTTTTCATATTTAAAAAAACAAAACAAAAACAAAAGGCATTTGTCATGCTGTCCATGTACATCACCTCCTGTCCCCATTAGCACCCATTCGCAAAACCAGCATTACCCTATCGAGGACACTACTGGAATAACCCATCATTCACAGCCTGACTGCACAACAACATTCTTGATGCCAGTTTATTACTGGAAAATGGATGCATTAGATTATAAAGTTGAATACAATAGTATTACAGTAATGCTTGAAATGATTATTAGTCAAACAGCAGCCTGCCAAAATGACAAGCATCCCCCAACTCACACCCGACTCCTTGCTCATTACATAAACATTATTATTATCACCATTAGTTACACCAGCACCTCTCCATCATTAAAATTAATGTTAACATCCACCTAACTACCTGCTTTAGATAGAACATATTTTTTAAATTTTAGTAAATGTACATTATTAAATCAATCAATAAAGAAACCTAATCACACTGCTGAATATCCCTAGGATACAGATCATCCATCATGTATATAATATCTCAAGCTCCTAGCCCATAATTCTGAACAAAGCCATTCAGTGAAGCAAACTAATTCAGAACAAGTGCAACTGGGTAATCAGACTTACCGGCACTGGCACTGGCACTGGCACTCCTCCACAAGTGATGACACAAGGGGGTAAGGAGGGCAGGTATTAATAATTCTTTATGTGAGGGAAGAAACCCTAATGTCAGGAAAGAAAATCTGATTTCATTACATTATGGATCACATCATACAAATGATAAAAGAACAATAATGAACAAATGCTGAAGGTCCAACATAACATGTGTAGCAATAGGAAATAAAGAGCACGGGCACTGCTGAGTTCAAGCAGATACAGTATGTATAAAATGTCCAGCTTATTACAGCCAGGGACCTCTCATAAGAAGAGGTGGTCACGTAGTTCAGACAACACACATATGAACAAACCTGTTCATGTCCTGAAAAGACTCAACAATGGCAGCTCAGGAGACACAATAAAGACCAATGAACGTTCATGCCTTCAGTATCCACACCACTTTGAGAAGAGCCAAATGATGGCAGCGCTACATAAAGTCTGCTAGGGTGTAAACTTTAAGTAACCCAAACCCAACCCAGCTGATGAGGAGTGTGCGTTGTTCGCTCTGCTCTGCAAATGTCTGTCACGGATGCCAAAAATGACACTCCAAACATTTCAGTGGCTGACTTCAGAAGTCGCAAATATGGAAGACAATAACATTTGATTCTTGTAAAGCTCATCGTCCTTTAGATGCTAAACCCTTGCACATCGTATTACGAGAAGGTTCTGACAGAGGCGCATACAGAATTACAGAAAGGCCTACTGCAGCAAGACTTCACAAGTCAAGCCCTAGTAGTCGTTCAGTGGAATGACTAAAAGTGCTAGGAGGCATCTTGGAATCTGCTGGCAAATTATCCTTCCAAAGATGAAGGAAGACCTGTATGAAGTCAAGATTTTCAGACAGTCCTTGAAGACAACAATGAGTCAACCTGAATAGCTCATTCTTCTACAGCAAACCATGATGTGCAGACAGTTTTGTTGCCTGGTGAAGCGTAAGGATACAATTTTATTAAAGTGCTACACACATACAGTATATTCAAGGATAAGGCCTGGACTACCCATGGTGAGAGTTAAATCAAAGAATTACTTAAAATAAGGCAGGGGTCCCAAAGCCCCTGAGAGGGTGACTATCACGAACAGGAATGTTATGTGAAAAAAGTTCAAAATCCCTGGCAAAACGCACAACACAACCAAGAAGGATCAAATTATAAGGACAGGTAAAAGTTAAGTAACTTGATGAATACATTCTGGGAAAAAAATGCAAAAGACCGAAGTGTAACAAATTAAGTTCCGATTTTGATTTTAAAAACCTGGAGTTTTTTTTTTTAACATTCGTTTAAGAGGATGATCCTTTAATACACTGATAAAATACTTCATTACAAATGGAACTTCTATCACATATAGGTCCTTACAAGTTCTCTCATAAAACCTGCAGTGGTGCTTCACTAATAATACTGACTACACTCTGAAGGCCACCTTTTTCATCTCTGGCAGTTCCTAATACCCATCACTACCTCATCTCCTGCTTACCTCACTAGAGAACTGATTGTGTAATGAGAACGTCAAAAACAGGCCTCACTTAAACTTCTTAGAAAAGCCAGAATAGTTTCAAAGCTGTTGTATATTTTTAAATATGCTCTAAGAAGGAAGAGAAACACAATGCCTGGAAACCAACCAGGCTGAAAGATGGATATAAAAATTATTTTTCCCACTGTTAGCGACATCAAAAGATTTCTCAGTGCAAGTGAGGCATACTGATTGTTACCAATCCCAATACAAAGACTGAAGAGTATTTTTCCCAGCGTCCTCCCGATTCCATCACATGAAGCAATTTATAGCAAAATAACCACACAAAGTCAGCCAAGCAGAGCGTTGTCACTCCAGAAAGTGTCCTTGGAGGTTAGTTCATTATTTTTTAGTGTCTTATAAACCTGCAACATAAAAGGTTGCATACTGAACATGACTAGACTTCAGACTCTTTGGACGCTGACCGATATGTCTTGAGGATGTAATGGGAGAACATTTTTAGGCGGAGGCAAATACCACAAATGTGTTTCAATTATTCCAAAGTCACATATATAATAAAATCTTGTATAAATATATAAAGTAAAGAGCTTTACAGTGTCTCTTTAACGGTTTATACAGGTAGGCTCTCATGCCTTACAGTTTGTGTTATTTTCTTTTTCCCATTATTGAAATTCATGCTTCGGATTCTCCCTTTTTTTTGCTTTCATCTCCGGCATCACTGTCTTCTGACTGGCTACTGCCAAGAACTAAGACTTGCCCATCACCGCTTGTTTGGTTTGGACGAGTGGATGCCGCAATCAAACGACTTTGCTCTTCAAGGTCCTAAAACAGAATAATAAAAATAACATATAGCATAGGTAGGTATGGAATGACCTGCAAGAGACTGCACTGCAATGAGCAGACTGAATCAAACTTTCAACCACTTTACACAGTCGGCATCCAAATGTGAATTCAAAAGGAATTTGTATTTTCTGTAAGCCTCAATGTTCACTGTTGTCTGCCATTCACACTGGCAATGTCAGCAAACCTTTTTTGTGCCAGGCAATAAAAATACATCTGACTGGCGAACTCCGTGTCAGCCTCAGTGACTAACATTGACAAAAGAGTTAGAAAAAAATTCTAAGACATGTTTTTGAAAACTGCTACCCGCAAACACATTTTGTAACTGTTAAACGCTGGAAAGCTAGCATCTGATTATAAAATACAAACTCAAACTTATGAATTTGAGATTTACACACATAAGAGTGCTGCAAGCCCACGGCACCACCATTCCCTACCTTCTCAATCTGTTTTTGTTTGCTTAGTTCCTCCTGCTCACTCTCTTTCGCTTTGTCTTTTTCTTTTTGCTTCTCCAGTTCTCTACGATCCTAAAAAAGAAAGAGCAGACTATGAGTGGACAGATATGTTAAAACGCGCTCCACTAATCAAATAACTCCTGTTCCCGGAAACAACAAAATCTTCCAATATGTCAGGTTTACATTTGATTAAACAAATCTGTGAAAACAGCTGTGAAGTTCTTCTCTTCAAGGACTCAAAAGCCCCTGATTATTTTCTAAAGATATTACCGCACTAATCTATGAAGCTGAATCCATTTATTTGCACATATTAAAATAACATCAACACTATGCAGTTCATCAAACTCCTAAACCGTGGGACTGCTTTTCTTCTTTTGATCAAAAGACATTATTCCTAAAAAGACAAAAACTGCAGCAAGTCAAGTGAACAAGCAGATCTGTATTTAATTGTGTTCCATACCATTTCTGAATGAAAAGCAATTTGTTTTGCAAGTCCAACGCTGTCACACATCTAGAAATAAAAGAAAAAAAAGAGTTATAAGACATTTTAAACAGCTACACTTCAAGGGCAGCGCCACATTATTTCTTTTCTGTTTTTATTTTTGAACCTGTGATTTAGTGAGGTAGTAAAAACACCAGTGAAAGATATGGAAGAAGATGATCCGCTGTGGCAACCCCTAACAGGAGCAGCCGAAAGAAGAAGAAGAAATAAAAACACCAGTGAAAAGGCAGAAAAACATTATGACAGCTAAACATTCATAAAATGGTTAAAAATACCGTTTACAACTACATATGTGCATAAGAGAGGTTCAGACCAAACTCACAAAGAGCTGTGCTGAATCCAGATCACCAATATTGGTTGATAAATCCCATTCAATTGTAAATGGTCAGCACATTCACATTACTAGTTTACCGGAGCATACCCCTCAATGCCTAGTTTGCTATTCTATAAGGAGATGATGATAATAATATAGATAGAAAGTTGGCAAAAATGTCTCAACTGGGAAAGCAAAGAAAAAAAAAAATCAGCACTGAGACAGCAGTCATAGCAGTGGAGGTGGAAAATTGAAAAAACATTTTAGTTTCTACCATCAGCAGTGGGATAACCAAAGGAAAAACTTTGAATGAGGTAACAAATGGCACTAATTCTGAGACATCTGCCATATAATGGAGTTGGACCTCAAGCTCTTAAGACCCTTAATCTGAAAATTGCTCCAGGGCGCTGTACAATGGCTGACCCTGCGCTCTGACCTCCAAAAGGTTGTAACGGCCGACCCCTTACATCAGCCAGCAGCAACACTACCAAGACCTGTGGCCTGGATAAATTTCTGAGATGAATCTTATATATCAAGTCGTACCTCTAACATAATATTTTACCCTCAATCAATGGTTTACACAAGCACGCAAAAGCAGGTATGTCAAATAAGTGAATATATTAAATGGAACACAACAAAACACTACTGCACATTCCCCACGTAGAAAAAATATATATGTATATCCCTCCACCAAAGCAGCAACATGACAACACCATATTATATATATATATATATATATATATATATATATATACATACACACACACACACACACACAGTGGGTACGGAAAGTATTCAGATCCCCTCCAATTTTTCACTCTTTGTCATATTGCAGCCATTTGCTAAAATCATTGAAATTAATTTTTTCCCTCATTAATGTACACACAGCACCCCATATTGACAGACAGAAAAAAGAATTTTTCAAATTGTTGCAGATTTATTAAAAAAGAAACACTGAAATATCACATGGTCCCAAGTATTCAGACCCTTTGCTCAGTATTTAGTAGAAGCACCCTTTTGAGCTAATACAGCCATGAGTCTTCTTGGGAAAGATGCAACAAGTTTTTCACACCTGGATTTGGGGATCCTCTGCCATTCCTCCTTGCAGATCCTCTCCAGTTCGGTCAGGTTGGATGGTAAACGTTGGTGGACAGCCATTTTTAGGTCTCTCCAGAGATGCTCAATTGGGTTTAAGTCAGGGCTCTGGCTGGGCCATTCAAGAACAGTCACAGAGTTGTTGTGAAGCCACTCCTTCGTTATTTTAGCTGTGTGCTTAGGGTCATTGTCTTGTTGGAAGGTAAACCTTCGGCCCAGTCTGAGGTCCTTAGCACTCTGGAGAAGGTTTTTGTCCAGGATATCCCTGTACTTGGCCGCATTCATCTTTCCCTCGATTGCAACCAGTCGTCCTGTCCCTGCAGCTGAAAAACACCCCCACAGCATGATGCTGCCACCGCCATGCTTCACTGTGGGGACTGTATTGGACAAGTGATTAGCAGTGCCTGGTTGTCTCCACACATACCGCTTAGAATTAAGGCCAAAAAGTTCTATCTTGGTCTCATCAGACCAGAGAATATTATTTCTCACCATCTCAGAGTCCTTCAGGTGTCTTTTAGCAAACTCTATGCGGGCTGTCATGTCTCTTGCACTGAGGAGAGGTTTCCGACAG
This sequence comes from Erpetoichthys calabaricus, assembly GCF_900747795.2. Taxonomy (NCBI): domain Eukaryota; kingdom Metazoa; phylum Chordata; class Cladistia; order Polypteriformes; family Polypteridae; genus Erpetoichthys; species Erpetoichthys calabaricus. The sequence continues at coordinate 74,936,044 of NC_041411.2, read as the reverse complement.
GCCACTCTGCCATAAAGCCCTGACTGGTGGAGGGCTGCAGTGATGGTTGACTTTCTACAACTTTCTCCCATCTCCTGACTGCATCTCTGGAGCTCAGCCAAAGTGATCTTTGGGTTCTTCTTTACCTCTCTCACTAAGGCTCTTCTCCCCCGGTAGCTCAGCTTGGCCGGACGGCCAGCTCTAGGAAGGGTTCTGGTCGTCCCAAACGTCTTCCATTTAAGGATTATGGAGGCCACTGTGCTCTTGGGAACCTTAAGTGCAGCAGAAATTTTTTTGTAACCTTGGCCAGATCTGTGCCTTGCCACAATTCTGTCTCTGAGCTCTTCAGGCAGTTCCTTTGACCTCATGATTCTCATTTGCTCTGACATTCATTGTGAGCTGTAAGGTCTTATATAGACAGGTGTGTGGCTTTCCTAATCAAGTCCAGTCAGTATAATCAAACACAGCTGGACTCAAATGAAGGTGATCTCAAGGATGATCAGAAGAAATGGAAAGCACCCGAGTTAAATATATGAGTGTCACAGCAAAGGGTCTGAATACTTAGGACCATGTGATATTTCAGTTTTTCTTTTTTAATAAATCTGCAACAATTTCAAAAATTCTTTTTTTTTGTCTGTCAATATGGGGTGCTGTGTGTACATTAATGAGGAAAAAAATTAATTTAAATGATTTTAGCAAATGGCTGCAATATAACAAAGAGTGAAAAATTTAAGGGGGTCTGAATACTTTCCGTACCCACTGTATATACACACAATAACAAACCCGCCCTTGCCCCTGTAACATATAACAAACAACACAAATAACAACAATGAATGAATACAGAATGACAATGATCGTGAACTTGAGTCCGGGTATATTACTATCCTGAATACGGATGACTGAAAGAATGGATGTGTTTGAATCTCCCGGAAAATGGAACAATCTCACCATGTTAGTCCTCGGCGTGTGGTGGATAATGACGTCCAACCCCAGGGTCTCTGGCAAGGAATGAACTGAAGTAAATCCGGCGGAATGAAAAACAAACTGGATACAAAGCGTGATGTGAAAAATAGCAGGTAATGGTGGTTCATAGTCATAAAGTGAAATCTCCATCTTTCTCCCCTCTTTTCCCTCCTGATTGTTTAAATAAGTAAAGAGCCAGATGTAACTGATTGTGAACAGGTGCTTTCCATCTTGGGGCTGCGGTCTCTTCCCTCATCCATCCCCTCTGTATTTTACGGGGACAACATTCACTGATGCACACATTATAAACAGCAAACGGGACGATGGAAACAAAACACATTCAGCACAAACATTGAAAACACTATTACTATGTAGCCCCGCTACAAGGTCATGCAAAAAGACAATTTCTCCTTGGGGATTAATACAGTGTGGTAAACACCAAAAAATACCAAAATATAAACTGATTCTGAAGTCAAATGTAAAAGATGGGGTTTATAATTGGATGTAAAAAATGCGGAACTGCATACAGCAAAGCTGTTCAGCTACTGCTGGAGGCCAATGCTGTCCTGGACTCTCTGCGACAAGCAGTAACATAGTGCTGACAGTAGACCAAAGCAAGGATTTTAAAATAAATGTATTAATAATGTTTTATTTACTCAACTTTAAACTAAAGGAAAAAAAATGAAAATGAAATGATATTTAAATGACAAGCCATTCTTTTTCCAAACACATTCACTGCTCTCTGCCACAGCCTTCTTCAAATGGAGGAGTCGCTCGCAGGGCTTAAATAGGATTCCCCTCTAACCATTAACCTTTACCACCAAAAATTTTAAAAACTAAATAAAATTCATTTAAATCCATATAGGCACATAAACAAACAATATATGATATAAAACACAAATGAAAATTAATTTTAACAAAAATAACACAAAATTTAAAATACACATGCAAACATTTAAACTACATAACCCATGACCCCCACCATAACCCATAATTCCCTGAGAATCTGTTTGATCTACTATTTAGCCACAAGCCTATGGAACCAAGGAACTGGGAGATGGGTTACAAAAAACAGAGGTAACAAAACCTTTAATATCAACATATAACATTAATACAACTTATGCTGACTTTGTCTGTTTGTGCATTGTATTTCCATACCTTTTTCTTCCTAATTTAAAGACTCACAAAATAAACAAAAAATAACAATAAAAATTTTCCAAAAAAAATGAGCTTAATAGTTCTTCTTTGTAAGGGGACTTAGGCCTCTGTCAGAAGTGCATCACCTCCACTTTTGGAGAAACCTCGTGATTAGGCATCATTTCCCATGGAGATAGCAACATGCAGAAAATAAAACTGGAAAACACTTTCATTACAGGCCAATTTATTTATTTCTATTGATTAAACTACTCTTAAACTTGAATTTGCGGATTGCAAAATCTATTTATATACTTTGTAAAGCTTTAAAATGGCTTGAAAAGGCATTTACAGGGTAGGTGCTGTGCACTATGAGCAGTCATGAGGAGGTCTAACAACCATTCATAGCTATGACCAAGTTGGAGCTACTGAAGCACTGATGAATAACAAAATGCACATAATATTTGATTTTATGAGCCGTTTACAGTCATATTTCATAAATGAGAAATATTTTAAAAGGAAAGTCTTTACAAAATGTAGGTTGTCAAACTCTATGGAGGCTGGCAATACTGTTAACTATCCATCATGGGTGATATGTAAAGTTAATACATTATAGTCATTACCTTCTCACCCTCATTGTTAGATTCAAACACGTAGCACACAGAGATCGGCCGCCCATCATTTCCACTTCCAGCCACCAGCAGCACAAAGCCAAAAAGCCTCTTGTTTTCTTGGTGCGTTGTACACAAGACTACATTTTGTAAAGGAAACTGGCAAGACACAGAAAAAACAAATAGTATTCATAGATGCAAAAAAAAGGTTAATCGGATTGGCCAGGTTAAGTTTTAGCTTTTATAATTATGCCCATTTACAACAAACAAACAAACAGTATCCTTTGGCTGGCTAGGTTACGCCTATTACCTTCCTCAAATAAAGCTGCACTATTCTGATTAAGAGGCACTAACCTTGAATAGGACTGGGTTAGGTCTGCCTGGGGCACACTTGTTTCCCCATAATGCTTCAGTGTTTTCAGATCCAATAGTGTGTGTGTGTGTATCTGTTTGTCCCTTTCCAGAGATGGTTGCTGCTTTGCACCCTATACTTACTGGGATAGGCTCCAGCTTTCCCACAACTATGCTCAGGATAAAGAAGGCTTTGAAAACGTATGGATGGATGAATGGCTTTGCTCCTTAACAGAACAACTTTGAGTTTGGCATCAATAAGCCATGAGCTATACGATGTCATGTCTTGGATGCAGCCAGAGCCACCATACTATTCTATATTTGTAAGGACAGGCCAAGTTTAATTTGACATGCTACAGAAATAGGCAGCTAAAAATAAAAGGACCAAGGTATGTATAGATACGTCAGCAGAAATGTTTCCTAAATACAGACAGACAACATTACACCGCTGTAGAAATATGGGGGCAATTATGCTAAAGTGATTTCTACGTCACTTTAGATAAATGTGTCATCTGGAAAAACAGATGAACATGTAAAATATTTGTAAGGAATCCAGTCCAATAACAAAGAAACATGTTCATAATTTTCAGCTAAGTTGATCAAAATCTGTAGCAAAATAAGGAAGGGGAATAATATTCTAATTAATGTATGAAAGAAGAAAATAAACAGTTGATTTTTTATAATAATAATAATAATAATACATTTTATGTACAGAATATAGTTCTTGGTTTAAAATTTAAAGGAAAACAATGGGAGCTTACCCTTAGTCGTGTGACCTGTGTCTGTGGATCAATCAGCCTACGAATATATAAAGAAAAAACCTCCTAAGACGACCAATTCATATTCACTTAGAAAATTAGCTATACTTAAACTGGAAAAAGACTTGGTGGGAGGGAAGGGTGCAGAGCTAAAGGCAGCAATAAAGATTAACACAGGTATAACAAAACAAGAACAAAATTCATAATGCCTGGCAAAAACAAAATCCATAGCAAAGTACTACATTATTACAACTTATGTTTTGTATAGCACTCTTCATGGAGTGCAGGTACAGAGCAATGTGAACAATTCTTCATTAAAATACAATTACAGATTACACTAACCACTAAATACAGAGCTAGTATACATAAAAAAGAAAATTTAAAACACACAGAGAACAAGGCAGAAACTAATTAAATATAAATGGAAAGTAACAATATCTGTCCGTTAATGAACTGATGAACTGTGGCCAGTTGACAACAGAGGAGATTAAAATTGTAAAAGAGTAAGTCAAAAATAAAGTCAGACATAGTCAGAGTGCTGGAGACCTCTGCCAACTAGCCGCCCACCCCTTTCCTGGGTATTCTATAATGGAGTCAGTTCTGGGCGGTCCAGTCCAGTCCAGTCCAATGCTAGTGAGCAAATGGATCTGACTTTTACATTCAAACAGCTCAAAGTGATGCAGCATCACATTTGATTAATTGGACAAATTTACCATTAATGTCTTACAGATAGAACTTCATGAATGTGTATAATAAATAACTTACTTCAAGCAGTCACATGTGACCAGGAGGTGCGACTCTGTCATTCGGAAGATGTTGTGGATGGCACGAGCAGCTAGGATTTGCCTCATTGTTTCATAGATAACATCAACACTGTCATGACTTCGGACCTCCATTGAGCCCAGGAAACGGACAATGTAAAGTTGGTGAAGAATGGAGCCTGAAACCATTAGCAACACAATCTCGTAAACCACTTAATTGTGTTATCGGCACTATAATAATAATAATAATAATTCATTACATTTATATAGCGCTTTTCTCAGTACTCAAAGTATAAGACAGTAACCAGAAACTCAAAGAAATAATGTGTAGTTTTCATTTCATATTTATTTCAAGCCTAATTCTGCTACATCTGCCATTTCAAAGAACACTTTCATCAAGCCAAATGCCTCAAACTTTAAGTTAGACCTGTTTCATGAATAATATCCCCAATACACTACATAACTCATCAATGGTATTTATAAAAAATAAATATTTGCCTCTAGTTTGTTTATGTACATTTTGTATAGGTTTAAAGTTAAAGTTACAAAGTCTGCATTTGAAAGGGAGATCGTACTCCTTCTCAACCCACAGTTCCTGTAACAATGCACTGAAAATGTGTTTGTTTCCTTTTATGTTCCACTCTGTGCCATACATCTGAGGATTTCCCAACTACCACAGCACAAGCTACCGACACATTTTCCAATTTATTTACTTGTTCATACCGTGTTTCCCTGAAAATAAGACCTAACCCAAAAATAAGCCCTAGCATGATTTTTCAGGATGCTCATAATATAAGCCCTACTCCGAAAATAAGCCCTAGTTATGATCCTGCGCACGCGCCTTTGGATGTGCGATAAACGCCTACCGCTATCGTATGTACACAGATGAACAGGAAATAATACTGGTATTTTGACTCCCCAACAAGACGAGTGCAAAAAGAAAGAGCCATTCTGTCGAGTACAAGAAAGGAATTGTGGGGGAGTCCCATGGCAAAAATCTTAGTGCTTTCTGCAAAGAGAAGAAGTTGGATATCCGAATGGTCTGAAAATGGCGAGCAGAGTACAATAACCTCAGTCAACAGGCGTTCAAGGGAAATGCTAAGAAGTGCAAGTGTGGATCAGGTCGGCAACCATTATTTCCTGGGCTGGAAGACATGATCTGTGAATGGGTTGCTGACAGGACAGCAAAGGCTTTGGTTGTGCGCAGGGCTGATATTCAAGCATTTGCCCTTGCAATGGCACCGCAGTTAGAAATATCCCCAGAAGAATACAAAGCATCACAACACTGGCTGGACAGCTTCCTTCAGCGATATGAACCATCTCTAAGAAGATCAACAACACTGTTTAAGCTGGAAGATGCTGAAGTTATTAAACGTGCACTTGCATTCAAGTCCTTTGTTAATGGCATTGACTTTTCTAAATACCAACTTTCCAACATGATTGCTATGGACGAAACTGCAGTGTTTATGGACCAAGGACCCAAAATGACAATTGATCAGCAGGGTGCCTCCTCAATCTACGTTCCTTCCACTGGTTATGAAAGCACACGTGTTACCTGTATTTTGGCAATTTGTCTGGATGGAATTAAAGCCCCACCTCTAATCATCACCAAGGGCAAGAAGGATAAGATTGAACATGTTTCAGGCATTTATGTTCTTGAAACCGAAAAAGCCTGGTGCACACAAGCAGTTATAAGGAAGTGGATCGATTTAATACTGCCACTCGTTATGCAAGGCATCCAAAGAGGTCTGCTAGTCTGATATTCAGCTAGCACACACCGCGCTAAAGACATGAAGAGCTTCCTTCAAGAGAGAAGAATAGATCAAATAATGATTCCCGCAGGAATGACCGCCTATTCTCCAGACTCTTGATATTGCAATAAACAAGCCATTCAAGGACCATTTGTGCATGGAAATTAACGACTACATTGAAAACTAGCCGACGCCCGCCGTAGCATACGGCGGTGTAAGAATAGGGACGGAAAACGGTGAGAAAGGAATTCAGAAATCAAGAAGAAATAAGTGCTTCTTGAAAGACGCAGTTGTGAATAGGTGTTTTGGTGGAGACGACAGATAATGAGTCAAAAGATCTAACCTTAGAAAAAGCCACATACAACTGACCGTGGCAGAAGATTGGTTGTTGTAGATTAACGCGAATATTTACAAACGTTTGTCCTTGGGACTTGTTGATAGTCATGGAGAAGGCGAGTCTGAGTGGGAATTATGTGCATTTAAATTTAAAAGGGAAATTGGTGTCGGAAGGAAGGAGAGAGGTTCTGGGAATGAAGATTGGTACAGAATTTTGGATAGCGATCAGTTTGCACTCAATAATATTTGTATGTATTCGGGTAATGATGAGTCTTGTTCCGTTGCAAAGACCTTTTGATGGCATAATATTTCGGAGGAGCATAACTACAGCTCCTACCTTCAGATGAAGGATATGGGGAGGCATGCCAGTTGGTGTGAGGGTGTGTAAAAACTCTTGTGGGTACGTTAGTTGATCATTAGGATCATCACGGACTACTGTATCTACACCCTTGAAAGTCATTTTTTCGCTGTGTGTAAGATCAAGAACTTTGCTGTTAATATGTAGAGAATCGTTGTATGTGACGCTCAGTATTGCTCTTGCAGCAAGTTCTTGGGGAGTCACAGTCGAGAAATTAATATCACCGTAAAGTTGAGCAACTGGGTCTTCTTGTTGTGGTAAACATTGAGAAGGTAGTTCTGCCGTGTGTCCAGTTTTACCTTCCCCAACTTGAAGAAGCCATTGAACAAATTGAGTTTCACTTTCGAGAGCTCTCATATTTTTTGTGAATTTTAGGACTTTCATTTCGTTCCACAGCCTGTGCTTGTTGATGGAAGAGGCAACGATGAGGGCTCGAGAACCGCGGAAGATAACAGGCAGTATTTGGCGGAAATCTCCACCAAGAAGAATGGTTTTATTACCGAAAGGTACATTTTCCTGAGTGAGATCTCGCAGTAGTCTGTCAGCAGATTGAAATGCATCTAAATGCATAGCAATGTGTCATTAGTGCTTCATCCCAGGTGATAATTTTCACTTCAAGTATATTAGTATTTTTCTGTACCCCAGTTCCTATGTTTTCGTGCATACTTGAGTCGCTTGGCCTTGTTTCCACGTCGGACATATGGCTTTTTGGCTGCAACTCTTCCATGAAGACCACTTCTGGCCAGACTTCTCCAGACAGTAGATGGGTGTACCTGGGTCCCACTGGTTTCTGCCAGTTCTGAGCTGATGGCACTGCTGGACATCTTCTGATTTTGAAGGGTAATAAGCTTGATGTGTCATTCATCTGCTGCACTAAGTTTCCTTGGCCGACCACTGTGTCTACGATCCTCAACGTTGCCCGTTTCTTTGTGCTTCTTCAAAAGAGCTTGAACAGCACATCTTGAAACCCCAGTCTGCTTTGAAATCTTTGTCTGGGAGAGACCTTGCTGATGCAGTAGAACTACCTTGTGTCTTGTTGCTGTGCTCAATCTTGCCATGACATGAAACTGTCTTCCACAACCTCACCTTGGTACAGAGTTTGGCTGTTCCTCGCCCAGTTTTAAGCCTCCTACACAGCTGTTTCTGTTTCAGTTAATGACTGTGTTTCAACCTACGTGTGACATTGATGATCATTAGCACCTGTTTGGTAGAATTGGTTGATCAGACACCTGACTAGAAACCTACAAAATCCCTGACTTTGTGCAAGTGGACCTATAAGAATTGATGCTGGTTTGAAGGCAATAGGTAGGAACACCAAATATTGATTTGATTTAGATTTTTCTTTGTTCGCTCACTTTGCATTTTGTAAATTGATAACAATAAACAATCATTTATATTTCTACAAGCATTCTTTGTTTACAGCATTTTTTCACATCTGCTTAAAACTTTTGCACAGTACTGTATATCAGATTCAACTGGCCAGACAGCCACTGGTTCCATCCTGAGCTTTTTTCCATCTAATTTTAGATACCAAAACCTGAACTACAACTGTGATTCTTTGCCTTCTCCCGACGTAATTCAGTTAGATATCAGAAGCTACCCCCTTTCACGTCAGATTTCAAGACTGGCAAACAGAACTTGCACACTCAAAAAAGTTACTCACCTTCGCTATCTTCAGATTTGTTGACTCCAGATTCACCAAATGGGTTTGTCCTTCTTTGAAGAAAAGAAGAAAAAAAAAGTTCTCTAAGACTACGGAGTAACTCAACTGCAGCACAGGATTAAAGTAACATGGAGAAGAATGAGACAATCCATAAAACTAAAAGCTACACATACAATATTTAAAAGAAACAGCTAACAGTGCTGCTCTGATAAAAAACTAACACAACTAAAAGAAAAAAAAAAGATTTACTTTTCTATTGATGCAGTTTTGAAATATGATGTTTAATTAGTTAAAAGCAGAACAGATTACAGGCACTACATATGTCTTTCAAGCTCTGCATTGATTTTGACTTGTGTCCTGTGCATGATTTGTTGTATTCTGCTGTAAAAATCCATCCATCCATTATCCAACCCGCTATATCCTAACTACAGGGTCACGGGGGTCTGCTGGAGCCAATCCCAGCCAACACAGGGCGCAAGGCAGGAAACAAACCCCGGGCAGGGCGCCAGCCCACCGCAGGCTATAAAAATCCTTTTTAGGAATTCAGTTTCCTTTTTTAAATGGTATTTATGAATGGTTTGTTAATTTTTACTTGTTCATTTAAAAATAAAATTCCTTTTGCTTTGTAATACGATTTAGACCATCACGCACAGAGAGAAGCTACATTTAAACCGACTGCTTACCCACTAGCCTATCTACACTTGTGTTAAGCACAGCTGGGCACCACTTCGGTGAGACGCTAAGGAATTTTTATTCCCACTCGTCCACAGGATTTTACTTCAAATGATGCCTTAATCAAGGCCAACTTTTGAATGAAAACTTTAGTTGTCTTTAATTGCAGTTCAGATCATTTTGTAGATAGTAATATCAAGTACTGTAGGTACTTTTGGTTTCAAGAAATAATAAAGAATTGTTATTGTTATTTTTATTCCTTTTCCTTGTGAAATTATTCACTGCCATTACTGCACGTCTTCAAAATTCTTTCCAAAATTAGCACCATTATGTGAAAATGACACATCATTGCTGACCCAAATGCAGAGGGTGCTGTCAGCTTCATCTGCGCTTGTTCGGTGTTCATTCACTGATATTCTGGAAGCAGCAAACTCAGACTGAACTGGAAAAATGACATTTGACTAGTAATACTCATTTCTCTATATTTGTGAAGAGGAGCAAATATGAACTGTTGTACATGCCTAAAAACAAAGACTGACACAAAACACAAACTATCTAATTAAACAAGGAATTAAATTAACTATAGGAATTTGATTCTGATTAATAAAATAGTGGCCACAGACATAGTGATCATGCTTGAAAAGCTGCTTTCTGAAGTATATTGATACAGAAGCAACTCCTATAATAAGACACAAGACTGTTCTGCTGCTTAAAATGAATGCATTATTACAATGTAACTGCATTGTTAATGACTGTAAATAATAACAAAGAAAAGATGTCACAGGACCACTCCAAAGAAATCACTTATTACACCAAAACATTATTAATAACGGCCAATAGATCAAGTGAAAGCACTATAGTCCACAGTATGTTAGATATAAAGATCTGTATGGAGGATAAAATAAGAAGGGGCATGGAGGTCTTCTCAAACACTTTATGCAGGCGAGTGAAGTAAGACTGTGCAGTTCTCTTATTATACCAGCTTCTTTATTGGCAGACATTTTTTAAAGAAGGCAACTTGTGAATGATTGTGTGAACACACACACACCAACAAGAAAAACTTTTAGGAATCAGTATCTTTACATTGTAGATGCCAAGTGGGCTGGACGGGCATCCCGGCCAGACGAGGGGATGACTCCTTACCCAGATGGAGGCTCCTAGTAGGCAGACAAGCATCCAAGCTGGGAATGAGAAGCGGAATCATACCCGGAAAAAAAAGGACCAGAAGGGGTGTACGGAAAGCCCACTGAAGAATGAAGAGACCACTGGGGGCTTTTTCCTCCCCCAGCACGCTAGATGGCAGCAGCCCCAGATATCGGCCCCCAGTGGGAAGCCAGCAGGGCATGCCAGGAGATGTAGTCCGGCAAAGCAGCCCTGCTGGGGACACTGGGTGCCGCAAAATGGCGCTGCAGGGAGACAAGCTCCCTGTTATAATGGACTTCTGTGTGACCCAGAAGTACTTCCATCGGTCAGTCACCCTGGCAAAGGAAGTACTCCCAGGTCCGTAATAAAAGGGACCACACTTACCGAGGGGAGTTGGAGCTGGGAGGAAGAGAGGCAACACTCCACTGGAGGAGGGCAGTGCGGTGGTGAGAGAGAATATTGTGGGAGAAGACAGAGAGAAATCTGTGCTTTGTGTGGTGTAATAAACACACCTGTATTTGAACCCTGGACTCTGTGTGTGTTCATGTTTGGGGCTCACTGACACCCCTGGTTACATCACAACACACATGATCTTAGTAATCAACTCTGCTTTGAAAGAGGCAGCTTTACTACGCCGCTGCTCAGCCAGATTGTGTTCCGCTCTTACCTGCCCGTCTGTCCCTGTGCCTTTCCTTGTCCTGCATACTCCTCGCTAACAGGGGAGATGATGTCAAACTGAATAGGTGTATCTGGGGCAACAAGTGAATCCAAAGACAAAGTAGAGAGGGCTGCGGAGTCAGGTGTGGATGGTCCAGTCACCAAAGATCCAGAACTACTTTTTCGAGTAGTTTTTAGATGGCTTTGTCTGAAATGAGGAAAAAAACAAAAATAAGCACACATTCCACCTTGGGTTTTCATGACCTCAGTGGTCAAGCAGTTATCAACTCACTGGCTACCACCTTTCTCAGATAAAAAGACAAGTCTGCCTACAGCACCCAGTGTCTATATAAAAGGAGGTAAGTGTACATTACAAAAACCAATATATGAAAACATTTTTGTTTATATTTTTCATCTCTCAAAAGAGTGAACTCACGCTGTGGGTCTCAGGCTCTCGTGCCGTTGCTGGAAGGATGGTGATGGAGTGATTGCATCTAGAGCAGACTGGTTCACCCGAGCTGCAATTTCCTAATAAACGGGAAAAGTGGAATGCAGGTCAGTGATAGCCTGGCTTTTCTTTTAAAGTAGCAAGTGTGGTCCCCACACAATGAAGGGTCCTCACTTTAAGAGTTGAGCGTCCAGCTCTGTCTCTGGAGAGCTCCGATCTATGTTTTTTTTAATTCAAACAAAAATATCTTACATAATAGAACATAACATTCTCAAAGGCACATAATCCAATGCAGGGTAACAGGGGTCATAAACTTGCTTATTACATTTGCCTTGATTTTGCCGACTCCATGGTTCAATCTACAGTCTGCAGGCCTAAAGTGTTTGTTTGTTCTACATGAACTGTACTTAGACACTGATGTCAGTTTGCATTTAGACCACTTCTACGCAAGTAAATGAAATGTTGGTTAAAGGGCATGTCATTGTCTGGGAGACTGATAGAATTGTAGCGTTTTAATGTGCACAGGGACATAACCCTAATTTTTAAAATTAGCAGAAGCCCTGATTTGTGGAGAAGACGTCCCCCGTGTGGAACTTCAGACTGTCAGCTTGGAACAATGCAGATAGGACTAGCTATGGCAGAATGACCTATATGTTAGTCATTTTCCTTTATCTTCTAAAACCAGGAATGAGGAAGTTGCTCCTCAGAGTTAAGACTGAGTTGACTCATTTGACACAACGACAGACTGACTGACTGACTGACTGACTAGGTGTTACAATAACACTAATGCATTTGCTTCAGTCAGGTCAGGTCACCACACCCACCACACGAAACAGCATGAGATTCCAGCTGGCAACCCCCAGGGCGGACACATGGTCCAGCCCCACCCTTCAGAAATGACCATCTAGCCAGGTGTTACGTACAACACGTGTCCACTTGGCCTGCTCCATCTGCTCGGGTGCTTAACAATGAGGATCCTATGAGCCAGATGACCACATAGCCGTAGTGCTGTAACTGACACTCCCTCTCAATGCAGGTAATGGGCCTCATTCTGCACTCCATGAGCAACTTCTTGTTCAACACAGAGTACGTAAGTAAGTGAACTTTATTGTCATTCATACCATACAACAGTACAACAATGGATGCAGAGCTGAATGAAATTGCGTTTCTCCAGGCTCAATGTGCAGACATAAAAGACAGGTGTATAAAAGACAAGTGCACGCAAGACAACATACAGACATTACAAACATTTCACTTCTTACACAGAAAGTAGGTAAGACAGCACAAGGCAGCACTGTACAAAACAAAAGATATATATAAATGTAAGCCAGTCAGTGGATGAAATATAATATGAAAGAAAATACTGCACATCGTTTCACAGTGATTGTGATATTGCACTATATGGATACAATATTTATACATAATATATAAAATATAGACAATGTAATATTGTATGATATTACAATACAATATAATGTAAACTTAAGACCTATTTGTGGTAATAAAGTGCACAGTAAGTAAGAGAGCAAAAGGACAAAGGTTATTTAACAGAGTTTAGTATTCTGATGGCCTGGGGGAAGAAGCTCCTGTTAAATCTGGTCGTTCTGCAGTGCATACTGCGGTAACGTTTTCCAGAGGGCAGAAGTTGTGTGGGATCTTTTATGATCTTAATGGATCTGCTCTGGCAACGTGAGTAGTATAATTCTTGAACAGATGGGAGTGAGGACCCGACGATTTTCTCCACTGTCCTCACCACTCTTCAAAGTATCTTCTGTTCAGCGACAGTAAAGCTACCATACCAAACTGAGAAAAATCAAACCAGCAGTATCCAAGGATTATATATACTCAAGGTATAAACACTCAAAGATTAGCAAATCACAAAAAAAGGTTTAAAAAGAGTTAGAATATTTGTGCTTTCTTGGTTTCTGTTGTTGTTTCATAGTTTGGACACAAAACCTTGTTTTCAAGTTTCAAAATGACAAAATAAAGTGGTTATGATGTAGTTCTCAGTTTACTTTTAAATGTTTTCTGCTTGTGCCTATATTTAGATGCATCACTGAAGCTTAAACACAGTGATTCTCATGGTTATCTTCAACTATGACCAATGAAAATTACAGACCAGATGCTGTTTTTGTTTATTCCATGTGGGTTTGTGGCAAGTCTCTTTACCTTATTTTATATCTGAGGTATTTCAAACTCCTATAAACAGAAGGCAGTCTCAAAATTCTGTATGATTATCTTCTGCTATTAGCACAATTCCATATACATCCATGTCCATATATACAGTTTGTATAAGATTCATCCAAGAATTCAAATAACAGTTCAGGTGGTAAAATATTATATGACAACCTGAAGCTCTGTTTTCATTTGTGAAAGTGAACATGCCACTTCACAGCAAATATGCATCCAACTCAGACCAGCCTAGCTTGACAGTGTCAAATATGTGTTGTCACACACGTGCGCATGGGAGGCAGCTAAAGGGCTTGAGTGACGGCAGTTCTGAGATATGCCGGGAGGTGGCAGAGTACACCGACTCTTTTTCTTTCTTGCCTGCAGACCATTCCCGGGAGATTCCACCTGGCTCTCGTGACATCATTTCCAGGACCGAGCCAATGGAAGGAGCCCTTACTGGCTCCGGCCCCTCTGACGTCACGTCCGGGCCCGAACCAATGGAGAACGAACACGTCCCTGATCCTTATGACCTCACTTCCTGTCTTCCCCTTTAAAACCCTGCCTTTTGTCTTAATTCCTCAGTCTTGTCTTGGACTCAATTGTATGCACACCAGTGCTGTTTATTTACATAAAACAAATTTTGCAGCCGGGATATCAGATTATATGGGTGGCTGCCCCAAACCTTTATTTGAGTATGTCTCGTCTTTGTGACAATATCTACTTCTGTTCAATATCCAACCCAATTATTATTTCATTTGCTTTGTGAAGTAATCTGAATGGCCATTTAGAGTGACTGAAACAAAATGAGAAAGCAAGTCCTTAATTAGCACATTAAAATGATATGTGCTAAATTGAAGGAATATGAAACAAAATGTACACAAAAAACACCTGACACTTAACACACAGTCTGCATCTGAAAACATTAAAAGTAGATGGGAGTGTTAATGTTTGGCAGTATGGCTTCAGAGTTGCAGGCAAGCTGTTCAAACTATGATACAAGGAGTGGTGCTTAATGTGGTCTACACTGTGCATGAGTACATGAATGAATCTGAAAACCTTTCTTCACCACAATAAGCTGATGTAACTCTGAGGTGATTTTCAAAATAGAGACAACAGTCTACTGTGTTGAAAGTGTGCAAAGGGTTTTAATGACTGTTGGTGCCAAGGACTAACAAGCACTTACCTCTGGATTTTCACTGAGGTAAATTCGCTTAGAGATGTTGTTGATTGTTGAAATCCACTAAAAATAATCATCAAGGCCAACATTAGCACATGGTCTGTAAGAAAAAGGTCCTATATCATTGTAGCCCTTTTCTTACTGTAGAATTACTGTTGGTTTCTTCAGCGAAAATAAATACTTTTTATCACCTTACCGGACTCCGATTATTCATTGCAAGGCTGTGCCAGTAAGAGCAGGGCTAGGCACAAGGAAGAAATCAATCCTACATAGGATATCAGCCCTTCACAAGCTACAAATACACACACTGAACTTCACAAACATATTGGACTAACACAGAATCACTCATTGACCCACTACGAACATTTGTAGGATGTGAGAAGAATATATCATCAATAAGGAAAGAACAAGCAAAATGCACACAGACAATAGTCACTGTGGGAAATAAACCCAGGTGCCTGGAGGTCCTTGGAGTGCAGGGCAACACACACACACTCACAACTAGCTTGCTACCCATGTAGCTATTAAAAAAATCAAATGTGCTCAATCCAGTTTGGGATGATACAGGCCAAGAACTATTAAGGCAGTACTGGGTGCAAAACAGGAACAAACTCTGGATGGGACACCAGTCCTTCATAGGGAACACTTGTAAGAGGCAAAGAACACATTCAGACTCGCTCACTCAAACAGGGACAAACCAGCACAAACATGAAGAGAACGCACAACCTCCAGACAGAGGGTGTACTGGGTCAAAGCTTAAACTCAGCATTCTAGAGCTATAAACTTGTACACCACTAGAAACACTGAAAAAATGCAATTTACAAAATTAACATTAATAAATTTCATAAAAAGCAGCAGTGTTAAAATATAGATTACACATACATATGCAGCATTTATTATGTTATGCTTTGCATTTTTTAACTGTTTACTGTACTGCTGTTAAAAATAACAATTGTCTGAAGATTAAGTGGTGTGCCATTTAGTCTCTGGCATTTTTTAAATAACCTAGGGGTTTTGCCCCCTGCTCGCTTCGCTCGATCCAACCAGGATCTCAACACAATGGTTGAAAAACATTGACTTACATGGACCCGGCCTACGGATGCTGAGACCTGAACATCGCTTTGAGCTACTCCATACCGGAAGTTAAAGTATGCGTCCCAGAGTCCCACACCAGACCCACAGAGCCTCAACTGCAATGACCTGTACACTTTGTGACTGACATACTGCCAAATGGCTGGTCCCAAATGGAGCCATCAGTTGGCATATGACTGTATATGTAAACACTCTTTAAATACTTTTTGTGTGGTCCATTTCTGTTAATATGTAGATTTCATTTAGGTACCATTTGACATCAGACAGTGTTTTAATACATAACACTCACCTCTTCACAGTCTTTTTTACTTTCTGCTTGAAGAATGACAGTTCTGAAATATAAAATGAAAAGTCTTATTACAACCATTCTAACGGAGAAGCCAGCTTAGCTACAATAAATCTTACTCTGTTACTCGGCAAGCAAGCATGATGTTAAGACTCTTAAGAAAATGATTATGCTGAAATTTCTAAGAAGTTTCAATTCTTTAGGCTTTGCTAGGAATGTTTTGAGCTGAAGAAGTAGGGTACCAGTATTTTAAAAAGAAGACAATTTCATCTTTATTTAACATTCTTTTTATATGTAGACACTTCACAATACAATAAAAGCAGTCAAGCAGACTCACTTTTTTCCATCAAAAGATGTAATCTGGAAGCAATATCTTCTGTCTTCACAGTCAGTAGCCATTACAGAACAGTTATCGATATCCATCACCAAACCGCCTGCAACATCTCCACGTGCTTGGCTCATTAGATTTCCTCCCTGGGTGAAGAAGTACTGCCTTTCCCAGGTGGAAGATACCAGCCCAGTCTTACTGAAATAAAGAACAGAAATAGACTTCACAATCCACAGGTGATTTGTTGTAAAAGCTCGGTTTACAAGTAAAGACTTACTTGCGGGTATTGAGGTACCCAGACTTCCTGGTCAGGTTTCTGTTGACTGGAATTTTGTTTAAATCTGGATCCGGAAGATATAGAGGATCACTTGCTTCTTCCAAGTCCTGGATGGTCTGCTGCATTATTTCAATCTCTGATTCCATTTCCCTGCGAACACTTTGTACAGAGAAAGAAACGCATGCTTGAATTAGCAGCTTGTTAGGAACAGCACCACAGCGAGAACTACATAGCTTTTGACAGCAGATTACAATAAAGTAACTTGTATGTATGATCCTGAAAAAAGAATCGCTTGACTTCAGGTCTGATGTTCATTCATTCATTCATTGTTTTTCCATGTCCACATTTCTAACCCATGGCCACAGAGTTGTACGCACTTTACAAAAACCAACATGAAATGTCTTCCTAATAAATCATAAAAGAACCATCTCCACATTTAAGTGACTTGCAATAGTATTAAGCAAAAGCTGGTAAGCATCTGTCCCCGTGGATCTGGATCCGAGGTCACATTTTAGGACATGCCATAATTCTATAAGGAAACAACAAAGTGGTATGATCAAAGTGGAGCTTATGATACTATTTATCTGGACTTTTGGAAAGCATTTGATAAGGTGCCACATGAGAGGTTGGGCGTCAAACTAAAAGAAGTGGGGGTTCAGGGTGTGGAGTGAAGATGAGTGGTACAGAATTGGCTCAGACACAGGAAGCAGAAGGTGATGGTGCAAGGAACCTTATCAGAATTGGGAGATGTTAAAAGTGGTGTCCAGCAGGGGTCAGTGTTGGGGATTTTTAATATATATGAATGACTAGCAAAATACCTGCGCTTCGCAGCGGCGAAGTACTGCTTTAAAATTTTAAACAATAAACTGAGGGAAAATGTACCAATAATTATTTGTTAAGGATCTCTTTGTATACCACGTTGTCAGTTCGCCCCTCCGGTTGTAATATGACCAAGCTGTGCGCTGAGCTTACTCTTGAGCATGCAACGTATAGTTGGCCATGTGAAAAGCAATCTTGCCTCAAATCAATGCCAACCTTTTGTAGGGTCTGTCCCTGAGACTTATTAATTGTCATTGCGAAGAAGAGTCTTACAGGAAATTGGAGGTGTTTGAATTGAAATGGGAGATCAGAGGGTATAACGGGGATGCGAGGAATAAAACTCTCTCCCCTGAGCCACCACCAGTAAAAATAGTTGCCTCAATTAGGTTCTTTTGCAGGCATGTGACCTGAAGTCTTGTGCCATTACAAAGTTTCAGTGGCTGTAAGTTTCTCAGTAACATTATTGGTGCCCCAACCTTCAAAATTAGATTATGCTCAGGAGTGCCTGGAGGATTCAGAGTGTGGACCGAGCTGCAGGCTATGGAAGTATATATGTACGTAAGTAGGATTCGGTTAGCGTTGGGAACCCGCGTACCAAATTTCTTGAAGATGGGCCCATTAAGTAACAAAGACCGTTGGAAAGTTCAATATGGCGGGCAACACTGGTGTCATACCACCGAAATAAATACGTACATCGGTTTCGGTTAGCGCAGGGAAGCCGCCTACCAAATTTCGTGAAGATGGGGCCATAAATAAGAAAGTTTAACATGGTGGACATTGTCGACCGTTATGACCGTTATGTGTAGAATTTCGAAATGAAACCTGCTTAACTTTTGTAAGTAAGCTGTAAGGAATGAGCCTGCCAAATTTCAGCCTTCTACCTACATAGGAAGTTGGAGAGTTAGTGATGAGTGAGTCAGTGAGGGCTTTGCCTTTTATTAGTATAGATTTGGATAGGAATATAAATAACAAGCTGGTTAAGTTTGCAGATGGACTGGCAGATAATTGATAATCCATTGAATCATCACAGAGGGACTTGGACAGCAGACAGGCTTGGGTAGATTTGTGGCAGATGAAATTTCACATCAGTAAATGTAATGTACAGTGGAACCTCGGTTCACAACCATAATTCATTCCAAAACTCTGGTCGTAACCCGATTTGG
The DNA here is from genome assembly GCF_900747795.2 of Erpetoichthys calabaricus. NCBI lineage: Eukaryota > Metazoa > Chordata > Cladistia > Polypteriformes > Polypteridae > Erpetoichthys > Erpetoichthys calabaricus. The sequence goes on along the minus strand of NC_041411.2, from coordinate 74,917,145 downwards.
TCGTGACCCAAAGTAATTTCCCCCATAGGATTGTATGTAAATACAATTAATCCGTTCCAGACCGCACAAACTGTATGTAAATATATTTTCTTTAAAGATTTTTAAGCACAAAAATAGTTAATTATGCCATAGAATGCACAGTGTAATAGTAAACTAATGTATAAACATTGAATAACACTTAGAGAAACACCCAGGCTCCCTGCTCAGCTCGCTCTCGCTCTCTCCTGCACCGGCTTTATTTATTTAGTTATTTATTAAAACTGGCCTTTTTGACGGGAGCTATGGACCCGCTATTCCACATGAGGAAGCTGGGTTGAGAGGAGGTTACAGTTTTGAGGGAGAGTCCCTCTGCGTGATGCACCGAGAACAATGTACAGTACAGGGAGAGACTGAACATGTGCAGAAATCATCGGCACGCACAAATCGAAAGGGAAACTGGCTTGTTCGTATACAGAGTGTATGGTTGTGAACAGATGCAAAAGTTTGGCAAACTTTTTGGTCATAACCCGATTTGTACGTGTTCCAAGACGTTCGTGAACCGAGGTTCCACTGTATTACACAAATGAAGTAAAAATGTTAGATTTGAATACAAAATGGGAGGTCTGAAAATCAAATGTCCACCCTATGGAAAGATTTTAGTTATAGTGGACTCGACACTATCAACTGGCAGACAGTGCTCAGAAGCCATTAAGAAGGCTAACAGAATGTCAGGTTATATAGCGCCTTGATGAGTGGAGTACAAGTCCAAGGTGGTTCTGCTCAAGCTTTATAACACACTGGTGAGGCCTCATCTTCAGTACTGTGTACAGTTTTGGTCTATAGGCTGCAAAAAGGACATGAGAGCACTTGTAAAAGTCCAGAGAAGAGCAGCTAGACTCACTCCAGGGCTACATTATGAAGAAGGACTAAAAGAGGTGAGGCTTTTCAGTTTAAGCAAAAGCAGATTACGAGGAGACATGATTGAAGTGTTTAAAATTATTTTAAGGAAATCATTAAAGTGAATCAACACTGTTATTTTAAAATGAGTTCATCAAGAACAAAGGGACACAGAAACTTATTAAAGGTAAATTTCACACAAACATTAGGGTTTCTTTCTTTACACAGAGAGCCACAGACACTTGGAATAAGCTACCAAGTAGTATGGCAGACAGTAGGACGTTTAAGGACCTTCAAAACTCAACTTGATTTTTTTAAAGGAATTAAGTGGATAGAACTGGCGAGATTTGTTGGGTTGAACGGCCTGTTCTCATCCACATTGTTCTAATGATACACTGATTTCAACTCGAAAGACAGGTGCACTTCTAACAAAACTTTGTTACTGCCTGCCTATGAAACACCAAAGACAACACTAGCGTATGTACACAAATCATAGAACTATCTAGCTATGTAGTTTTAAAGAAGTATTGTTTTCCATCATTTTTAAAAAATTAAAGGTGAAATCCATTCATACAAGACACATTAATTGCATTGCTTGGAAGAATGCATCCAGCTAATCAGCTCTGTTGCACTTTGGTGCCTTGCGTAGAACTGTGGGACAAGACCGCAAACAGTCTCCTACCAGCATTACAACGCCACATTGCCAATGTGGTGCTCTGTTTCAGTAGCAAATACATTTCCACTGACCTAGAGAGTTTGAAAAGAAAAATGGTACCAGAATTGACCATAAATATCTCAATCTGTGCACCTCTACTTAAAATGGAACTACAAAATTAAAAAGGAAAAACAGCAAAATGGAAAACAACTTGGCAGTCTCTAAAGAAAACTGGCATTGTGCCTACATTCTTCATTCTTATTTACTGAGCCCCTCCTAGTGTCACACTGCAGTCATAAAAAAAAAGCGTCAAGCGCTTCTTGGCATTCAACTACAGTGTAATTGCTGCTTGCCAAGTGCTAGGCTTCTGTGGTGGTGGCAAAGTTGATTTTTTCAATATTTCTCTGGTACCATAACAACTTACTTCATTCATTGGGGGTATCGCCCAATTTACAAAAAATAAAGGTAATTAAATACCTAGCTTTTTGATGGATGCAAAGATCAGCTCAGGCTACAAATGTGTAAGTCAAACAATAAGTATTGTCCCATTCATGGAAAGATTACACAATCAGGAAAGCTGACCCAAAAGGAAGAAAAGGTAACATCCTGGGCAGTGACACATAAAAAGCCAACATCATTTCTGAAAACTTAAATCTTACTTTTGCACGCTGGTTCCAATGTTCGTAAGGAAGTCTTCCCACTGTTGGGTTAGATTTTCTGAGCCAAGCTTAAAGAAACTAATCTGTAAAGGAGCAGGAGAAATGAGTTTCTTTTTTTAACATGCATGCTTTTAAAGAGGCCGAGCCACTGAAGGTACATAATGTTCAAAATGGAAGGAACAGAACCTGTGCTTGCATATATCCCAGAAGAGGCTCTAAAAGTGCAATTTTTTTCTTGTACTGAAGTGCATTTAGTGCAGTGAAGTAATGCATCATGGTCTGATGTTGCTTCTTTCGAGCCGTGTACACATCCTCCATAACTTCAGACTTGACCTAGCAAAAGAATTCACCAGAGATCATTTATAAATTAAAATCCTAACACATACGACGACAAATTGAATCAATTTAAAGTAGGACTACAGATTCCAAAACTAATTTATTCAGGCCCCAAAAAGTTTGCAAAATACCTCAGATCTCCAATACTGAATTTACCACAACTCCGATTATTTGCTGAATGTACTGCCAGATAAAATATTGCGGTTTGGAACATTTCCAGGTGGCTATTTATATTCAGAAAAAAAGTGTAAGATGTAAAGCAACAAGTCAGAGAATACTATTGTGGATAGCACATTGATATAAAAATCTAATTCACACTTTTAGAACTGCTTTACTGCTAATAAGGGGGGGGGGGGGCGCGGAAAGTGCAGGAAGGGTCAAAGGACAAATGCTGCTTGTAAAGGACAGCTGGGTTCCATGCCCGGCAGGGACGCCTCTGCTGCATCTGTTCCGGGGGAGCAGCCATGGACTGTTCAATACCTCCCCCGGGACGCTTGGGGGCAGCCTCCCTGGCAGCCAATGATTCCCCAACCTGGCGCATGGCTCCATGGGAGATGGAGTCCTCCACAGCCTGGTTGGGGGCTCGGATGGCCGCCAGGGGGAGCTGCATGGAGTCTGCAGCCTGGCTGGTCAAATCTTCAGCCCCACCCGGAAGGGCAATTAGGACCAGGTGGCCAAGCACCTGGAACGCTTCTGGGTGGGGTATAAAAAGGGCCAGCCACCATCACTCAAGAGAGCCAGAGTCGGGAGGAGGAGGACTAAGCCTGAGGAGGAGTGGTGGTAAAGAAAGAAAGGAAGGAAGAGAAGAGTGTTGTTGTTGTGGACTTGTGTTTTGTGGGACTGTGTATTACCTGTGGGTCACGGGGAAGATGTGCGCCCACGGGAGAAGAAAATAAAAAGTCCATTGATTTTATATGTGCCTCTGTGTCCTTCTGTGCCAGGTCAGGCGCCTATATAGAGCCTTATTACATGCTGTAGTGATCACACACAATCTTTGCTGCTTTTCTTCTCTGTATTGTTTACTGTATTGAACTACAAAATAAAAAAATGTTTCTTGGTTCAGAACCAAGTCAACATCACATCACAATATCAGGTATTGCAACTCTCACATAATGTTTTAAATGCTACAGATCAACAGGCCTTCAGGAATTCATTCTCGCTTAGTCAACATGGACTAAGGCCAGCCTCATTTCACATGTTACAGTCAAGGGATGGGCTGCAGAACTGAGCTATGGCAACATCTCACTGAGTGATGATCTATGCTCTGGCCAGCCTCCAGCACTGAAGCAATGAGAGTCGCCTCCAAAGGTACTGGAACAGCAAGGCCAATTAATTTGTTTTTGCTGGGCACCAATGACACTTGTGTGTGAGATCAAAAGATGAAGATGAGAAGAGAGATCAGAGTTTCAGCTTTTATTCCCTGGTATTTACTGTACATTTAGATATGTTAAACAATGCAGAACAGAGCACATTTTGTATCAAACCACTCAGTTTGATCCAGAAAAAAAACACATGATCTAGAATGTGACATTTCTATTGTCAACGACACGTAATGGTAACACAAACCTTTTCATTCTCCCTTCGTTTCGAAAGTCTGCTGTATCGGTTGATAGCCACATCATGATCTGAAATGGAAAAAAAGCAAACAAACAGAAAAACTATTTAGTGCTAAAAAATATTCTGTCAATGAAACAGCAGATGAAACACCAGCATTCAAATAACTCCTAACACACACTTAGTATTCCTTAAGAATTGGATATGAGTGATAGAAAAACTTTTTATTTACTCATCTAACCTTACTCATCACTGGACACACCCAATCCAACTCTACTAACAAAATAACAGTAACAATAATAAACATACTGCATTTGTATAGCACACTTCAAACATTCAGTGCAACTCATTGTACTTCACAAAAACATTATAATACTAATTACTTTAAAATATATATCTGTCTATTATAAAAAAAATCCTGTAGGAGGGAATGACTAGGAGACGATATGTGATCTTCACATTAAGATCACAGAAGACAAATAAAAGACCCGCGAGATGAAAGATCATGTGGATATAGAACATGAGATTCTTGCAAGACACGCCTTACTTACAAGCAATATCAGAGCACAGACAGCAAAAAAATCAGTAGTGTAAAGGGAAGCAGCGCACACAGATCCAGGGGTCTCAGTGCATATAAAGCGTACAAAGGACAATACGTTATAAATGAAATGTCGACGACTACAAGATCGCATTAGCACAAACATAAGAAAATTAATCATCAGGACCAGGTGTAACTGAAAAAATAGCAGGACAAAGCGAGGTCAGAAATAAAAGGCAAAGAGCAGAAAACAAAGTCTTTTTGCATTCGCATCATTCAATGCACAAAACGTAGATTTACACAGTAATGGAACATACGTTATGAGAATCTGTGGTCCCGCAACAGTTAAAGAAACGACAAGTTTAATTTAAAAGAAAACACAATTTGGTCAGGTATATATTTATGATCACGGAGTAGCGATCACAACGCAAGCAGCAGAGACACAAAATGGCAAAAAGGATAGCGGCTGTACAGGCTTTAAAATGATCGACGGGCAGCAACGTAATACGTCCTGAAGAAAGATTTTTAACCACGCCCGGAGAAGGAAATAAAGGACAGTTATTGTTTTTACAACGTCACGCGAGACAAGGCAGTGAGCCATCATTTAAAACAAGTCCACAGACACCTAACCTAGCAGTTGTTGGATTGCATTTGGCAGACATGCATCATGTGCTCCCAGCTCTTAAAAACAACGACATGCAACAAGCAGAACAGGCAACTCGCAAGCATTAAAAAAGACAGCAGATGACCCGACGGCATATCCTTAGCGTGCATTCAGCCGCCCATCCTTTCACAACGTGAGCAGCATTATACGTCTGGCGAGAAAGAGATGTAACCATGCATGGGGCCAGAAATAAAGGACAAGTATTGTTTTTACAAAAGTGTTTAAAGTAAAAGTAAAAATAATGCATATGTAACAATTCCCATGAAAATAACAATCTCTTTAAATTGAATACCCGGGAAAACAAACAAAGGGGTTGGCGAGCGAAGCGAGCAGGGGGCAGAGCCCCCTAGTATTTATAAAGAGATATGACTGTAGTACTAGGGTGTTGTACCATGTTAGCCATTATGAATGTAGTGAGAAGTTAAGCAAAATGACACCTTTTATTGTCTAACTAGAAAACTAAAAAGGAGGTGAATACTGTCTATCAGAATTCATATAAAGATAAAACATAAATCATATTTTATAAATGTCTACCTTCTAGTCAAGAAAATAAGACAGCAACTTGCCTGAAGAAGGGGCCTGTATTACCTCGAAAGCATGCATATTGTAATCTTTCTAGTTAGTCAATAAAAGATGTCATTTTGCTTAACTTCGCACTAAATAGATATGATATTAATAAAGTACACAGAGTGACCGAAAAGATGTAGCAACGTGAAGATAATCTTTCAGCATTTTTAGACGAGCGTCCGTATCGTCTAGGTGTACAAACAGCCCCCCTGCTCAATCCCCCTACGTCAGGATCAGAAAAAGTCAGCGCAAGAGAGAGAGAGAGAAAAGTAAGCTGGGTAGCTTCTCAGCCATCTGCCAATAGCGTCCCTTGTATGAAATCAACTGGGCAAACCAACTGAGGAAGCATGTACCAGAAATTAAAAGACCCATTGTCCGCAGAAATCCGCAAACCAGCAAAAAATCCGCGATATATATTTAAATATGCTTACATATAAAATCCGCGATAGAGTGAAGCCGCGAAAGGCGAAGCGCGATATAGCGAGGGATCACTGTATTTGTTTTTGTGCCATTGAAGATGGCCTAAATTAAATCAATTTCCATTTTGATTTACAATTTTCAATTAAAGTATAACAAGTTGATACAAATCTTTTTAATTTTTTTTTAAGTCAGTCCCTTCAAAAAAGAACATTTAAAAAATAAAATGAAAATAGAAAGATCTATCAAATACATTATATATTATTTTTTTCCACTAACACCTCCATATAACACAAACACCAAGCCCAAAAAATCCTTACCGCTGCTTGATATCTGGAAAACTTCCTTTAATGTCAAGATCTCTGCAAACAATAAATCAGACAGATGAATTAAAATGTACATCATTAACACAGATACAGATAACAGAAGGTGCAGTGGCTTTCTAGCACAGTCACACAGTTCATCACAGTTATATGGACTGACAAAAGACACTATGTGAGATTTCTGGCAGTGAATCACATTTGCTCAAACCCTTACAAAATGTATTTATTGTTTTTTTGACCTAGCTGATATAATTAACATCACATCATGTCTGAATTTTCTGATAAGAGGAAAAATGTAACACCCGGTAAAGATTAAAGGTCCAAAACCAAGAATGCCATGTCCTCACAGCACCTCTTTGCACTATAAAATCAGGCACCATTGGATTATGTGAGCTCAACAATATCAACAAATATGAAATGAAGGACTTGACATTTATACTTTGGGTAATCAGATTGAATTGCCTTTATCGTGCATGTATGCAGTATTTGGTTTTTGAAACATCACACAATAATCTGCACTGCTCGGTCACCATTAAATCACACTCACCCTTCAAATCTCTCTCTTTGAATTGGGTTATCGGAAACATCATTGCATCAGCAAGCTGGGTGGACAGGACTGCATGGCAGGAGCTGAGCTGGAAGGACAAAGCACAGTTTCAAACAAAATGTTAGCAGACCAGTGAAATGGATGTCACTGCTAAGACGTAGGCAACACTTTTGTGGAACTTGAAATGCAACAGGTCTAATTTTGAACAAAGTTGGGAAAAGCCTGGTCCTAAAGTGGCAATGAAGCTTTTCGGTCTTCACCATTCAACTAGAGGAATGAGAAGCCACTAAACACCAGAAATGGAACAGGCAGACATCCTGATTTAAGGGCCAATTCAGCAAAGATCATATAATATTGGATGTACTTAGCCCAGTTTTGTTTTTCATTTTTAATTTGGAGAAATAAATAAAATATGTGCATGGCTTTCTATTGGATAAACATTTTTTTCTAGTAGAATTCACAATTGTCTTTTCTATTTGAAGCTTACATTTTCTATTTACATATACACTGCTATCCAGAAAAGCTTAAAATATTTATTAAAAATGTCTTATTATCCTTAAATATTGCAAGATACATTTATGCCCTGTAACTATAATGACATAAATTTAGACACCCATTATTGAGCATGTTCACTGTCACCACCTGCCTCTGCAGATCAAAGTGCCTTTTCACTTATGTTCCTCTTGGTTAGCAGTGGTTTAATGCCTTGTAGCTCTCCCAGGATACCATTTCTTTCCAGCGTCTTCCTAATGGTGGAATCATGAACACTGAGCTGAGCGAGGCCTGCAGTTCCTTAGATGTTCGTCTGGGCTCTTCTGCAACTTCCCACACGAGTTTTCTTTGCGCTCTTGGGAGTCACAGCTTGGCAGATTTGTTCCAAGTTTTGTTGATTTGGAGATGATGGCTCTCACGGTGATTTGATGGAGCCCCAGGTTTTTAGAGACTCCTGTGTAAATCTTTCCCGACTGGTATACTTCAGTAACTTCCTTTCTCAGGTTTTCTGCAATTTCTTTTGATCAAGGCATAGTCTGCTGCTTGCTGAAGCCTTTAACCCAACTTCACATTATTAGAAAAGTTCTACTGAAGTGGGGTTAACGGCCATCAAACTTGGGTGTGTATGGTCTAATTTAACCCATTATCATTTAAATTTGGTTTATTGGTTGACTGACTGTTAAGAGGGCAATTATTTTTTTACATGGAGGATGTAGTTGTTGGCGATTTTTTTTCCTTCAATAAATCAAATGCTTTTTCAGAAACTGTGTATTGTGTTTACTTGAGTTGTCTTTTGTATTACAGTAAGTTTGTGTGGAGATCAGAAAAAATTAATTATTATTAATAAGCAAAAAACTAGAGGAAACCAGGATGGGGAAAACACGTTCTCACTACACTGTACCAGCTATCCCAAAACAGGAGCGAGATTCCTATCTGCAAACCTGAGCCCTCTTGCTCCAAGTCTCATCACTTCTGGGTGGTTTTCTCTCTCCTGCCACCCCACCTATTCCACCCTGGCATACTATTGGCATCCTCATTGCCAATTCTGAGTCATGTTAAACCTCATTTGAGCTTCACATCTGAACTTCTGAGTCTTTACTTTAAAGCTTTTCTTTTACTCCAGTATTAAAAATACTCTTGGAGAATCAAAGCTCAATGTGTCTATTACAGGTTAATTTTCAATTGTGTAATCAAAGGTCATATTCATGAATGTGTCTATCTGTAGGACTTTTAAAACAAAATGTTAAAATGAAATCAAGTCTGACAAAGTATGAACTCCAGTGCACTAAACATATTAAACGGCTTTGTAGTAATACACACCGTAGGCTTCAAGCAGACTGGCTGGATAAGTAGGTTAGAAGACTGATGGACAAAGAGCTGAAACAGGAAAAACTGGAGTCTACTACCAGTAATCAAGCTGTGCGGCCACTTAAATGTAGAGAAAACCTACAACTCATTTGAATTGTTTTGAATGAGAGAAGAGCTTTTAAAAAGATTATTGTCCTGTTGCCTACTTTTGTCACACCAAACCCTGAGGCTCCCCATGTAGACGTCAGAAGAAATCCAATTCACACACGCTATACAAGTGAGCTTTCAGATCATTTTTTATTACTGATGGAATATGCCTGTGTATGAGAAATGTTTCAAGAGTAAAAGAACTATTACAATTGAATGTAAAATATATATCTGTGAAGTGGAAGTTTTGTTTTTATTTTATATTGTTAACTGAACAGATATATGGAACAAGAAAAATCATAAATGTAATATCTGTGCTTTTTGTTCTCTAAATATTTATCATGAATAGCTAAAAGAACATGATATCATTCTTGCAGCTCATCTCTGTAAACTAGTTGAAAATACTCAGATTTCATTTAAGTGACTATAGTGGGGCAAAAAAGTATTTAGTCAGCCACCATTTGTGCAAGTTCTCCCACTTAAAAAGATGAGAGAGGCCTGTAATTTTCATCATAGGTATACCTCAACTATGAGACACAAAATGAGGAAAAAAAATCCAGAAAATCACATTGTCTGATTTTAAAGAATTTATTTGCAAATTATGGTGGAAAATAAGTGTTTGGTCACCTACAAACAAGCAAGATTTCTGGCTCTCACAGACCTGTAACTTCTTCTGTAAGAGGCTCCTCTGTCCTCCACTCGTTACCTGTATTAATGGCACTTGTTTGAACTCGTTATCAATATAAAAGACACCTGTCCACAACCTCAAACAGTCACACTCCAAACTCCACTATGGCCAAGACCAAAGAGCTGTCAAAGGACACCAGAAACAAAATTGTAGACCTGCACCAGGCTGGGAAGACTGAATCTGCAATAGGTAAACAGCTTGGTGTAAAGAAATCAACTGTGGGAGCAATTATTAGAAAATGGAAGACATACAAGACCCCTGATAATCTCCCTCGATCTGGGGCTCCACGCAAGATCTCACCCCGTGGGGTCAAAATGATCACAAGAACGGTGAGCAAAAATCCCAGAACCACATGGGGGGACCTAGTGAATGACCTGCAGAGAGCTGGGACCAAAGTAACAAAGGCTACCATCAGTAACACACTGCGCCACCAGGGACTCACTGTAAAGCATGGGGGTGGAAACATCATGCTTTGGGGCTGTTTATCTGCAAAGGGACCAGGACGACTGATCCGTGTAAAGGAAAGAATGAATGGGGCCATGTATCGTCAGATTTTGAGTGAAAACCTCCTTCCATCAGCAAGGGCATTGAAGATGAAACGTGGCTGAGTCTTTCAGCATGACAATGATCTCAAACACACTGCCCGGGTAACGAAGGTGTGACTTCGTAAGAAGCATTTCAAGGTCCTGGAGTGGCCTAGCCAGTCTCCAGATCTCAACCCCATTGAAAATCTTTGGAGGGAGTTGAAAGTCCGTGTTGCCCAGCGACAGCCCCAAAACATCACTGCTCTAGAGGAGATCTGCATGGAGGAATGGGCCAAAATACCAGCAACGGTGTGTGAAAACCTTGTGAAGACTTACAGAAAATGTTTGACCTCTGTCTTTGCCAACAAAGGGTATATAACAAAGTATTGAGATGAACTTTTGTTATTGACCAAATACTTTATTTCCACCATAATTTGCAAATAAATTCTTCAAAAATCAGACAAAGTGATTTTCTGGATTTTTTTTCTAATTTTGTCTCTCATAGTTGAGGTATACCTATGATGAAAATTACAGGCCTCTCTCATCTTTTTAAGTGGGAGAACTTCCACAATTGGTGGCTGACTAAATACTTTTTTGCCCCACTGTAAATAAAAAAAAATCTTTTAGTTCAAATGGTACAATGCTTGTGTTTTCAAGTACCTGATTCTGTAGGGACTGCTAGTATAGTATAGTACTGCTAGTATCAATACATATAAATCATGAGGGACCTCCGGCACCCTTGCCTGGCTGGGCCACCCTCAACATGGAAGGACAGGGGGAGACTGCATGCACAGGGCATTGTCTCCCCCAGACCACTACATGGCAGCCCCCCTGGGTTGCAGCAGCGTCAGTTTCCCACAGGACATCATTAGAACTGGAGTTCTTAGACTCAGCCCTGTTGGGTTCCATGGGCACCACTAAGGGGTGCAATGGGGACTAACGAGCCCTACCATGTCAGGCTCAAGCCTTACCTGGAAGTGATCCCGGAGAGCGATTATGGGACATCAGAAGTACTCCCAGGTTTCACATAAAAGGAGCTGCTTACCACTGCTCAAGGTGCCGGAGTCAAGAAGAAGGAGGACAACGCTTACATGGAGGAGTGGAGGCAGTGACTGAGACAGAGAGTGAGAGACAGAGAAGGAGGCAAAGAGTTGCTGTGTGCTGCTTGTGCTTTATACTGTATTGTGGCTATGGTGGGAAACACTTATAAAAGAAGAGTTTCCCCACAATAAACACTCTTTTGTTCATTTTATACTTGTGCCCAAGACTGTCCGTCTGGTGTTGGAAATATATATATATATATATATATATATATATATATATATATATATATATATATATATATATATATATATAGATATATATAAATGACAGCGCTCAAGCCATTTAAATGACATACCTCATCGATGACTTTAGAAAACTGTAGCAAAGTAGAGCTCATAACTTCATCGTCACTTCCTAGTGGGAAACGCTACAAGAAAAGATGAAAACAAAATTATTCTTACTTTTAATTCAAATAATAAGAAAGAAGGAGAACTGACAAAGAAGTAAATTATATGCAACCTGGAGCATACGGTATCCTAGCCTAATAGAAAGAATATAACAATATTAATTGGTTTAATCAGACAAAGCATTCATACATTAGTCAGTGTACTTACAGGTATAATTTTCATAAAATATAAACATTCTATGATACCTGCCATTACCTGTTAAAATGATGAATGAATAAGAACCAAATATTAACATTCTAGAATTGTTCAAGATATTAATATGTAAGTTGCCACAGTGTTAGTACTTAAATTAAAAGTTGTAAATCAGCTAGGGAGGACCTAGCCCACCCAGTTTGTTATTTATACCATCAAATTCAAATGTTTAGTTCAAACAAGTCATGTCAGACAGCTCATAATAAACAGGTCTACATGTCTTCAACTGGAAAAAATTCTCTCCGTGATACCAATTCAACTAAACATAATGCATCCCCTGGAATAAAGCCCTAACAGCGGTGCACAGGCTTAAAGCTTGAATGTGTTTAGGCTCCAATATGTAAATCAACTTGTGCCCACCTTCAGTTCAATAAATGCAAAATAATCTAAACTGAAAGAGAAAAAAAGAAACACTGTCCAGGAATTATTAGTCATCACTGAAACAATTTGTAATGTCTCAAATCTGTTTAAAAGAAAGGCACACTAAAGGTACAACCCTGACAGACTCAATATACAGTATCGTAGACGACATCCACACTATTACATCTTCATATAAAAATGGTGTTTTTTTCAATGAAAACGATTTGTTTTTACATTGTTTATTAAAGCATCTCCAACAACATTAAAATGGCTAAAAAAAAAGCATACATCACAGCAGTTTACCTGCACTGGGCATGCGCACAGCTATCGAAACAGGTTATGCTGCCAGCCACAGGATTTCTCACAAAACTGTAGTGACTGGTAAATGAGTTGCCGTTTGTGCATGTATGCAGCACTCAAACTGCAAAGCATTAACCATCTGAAGGCCCGTATCAAACACAGTTCTTTCGATTGGTATTGCAATATTTGATGTGTTCTTTTTGTCTTTGTTTTGGTATCATAAAAGATCTCACCGCGAGTTTGGAGGATCACAAACTGGTTCATAAACTTAGTACATTTACACCCACAAGAAGATATTAATGTTAGCGTAACTGTCAGTAAATACTGGCCAGGGCGCAAATCTGAGCTGAGCTGAACTTGCCAAGCCACAGATGCTCCCAGAATAGACCCCCACAGCTTCCAAAGAAACTTAAATGGTTTGCACAGCATGGCAAAAATAAGGATAGATGGATAACTACAATGACAATACAAACTCACTGACTCAAATTATCTTGACTCTGTAACAATCTGCAAAACCAAAATAAAGCCTTTCAAGACTGAACTCACCCGAGAGTCATACTCTTTGAGCAGCTTAGAGGTGAGGTGAGTAGCGGCACTCAGTTCATTCTGTGAAGAAAGAATTACATTAATATCATAAAGCAGAAGAGCAGATTTATGCTCAGATTTTGAATGATGAGAATCTGAAATTAAAAACCACTCATAATGTAACTAAAATGTTAAAAGTGCCTTCTAAGAGAAGAGCACTTCATTACCCTGCGACTAGAAGCAGTAACGCAGTTGTTCCAAGTAGACTGAATGGGGATGAATGAACATTTCTTCCTGCGCTTTCATCCTTTTGTGCTCTTAACAGTGCAATTAAATACAGCAGAGCCCTGCACAGGCACTCATACAAATGACAACACCTGTTTTATTACGTATTTTATTGATCGATTTGCAGATTTTAAACAAATTAGTGTCACATAAAGTTTAGCAGTGGAAGGTTTGATGATGTTCACTGGTGTACAATTATCTAGTCACACTAACATTTTACACTGCGTAAAAACTCAAACACAACCTTAGATTTCATTTTTGCAAATTAGTTGACACCAATAGTTGCCTCCACTGTGGAGTCATTTAAATAATTATGATGAGGAAAACCTAATTATAATCTAGCCTGTACTTTTTAATTTTATTGATTTTAATGAACAATGTTACAATGAATTAGACATCAGTAAATCCAGAATGCAATCAATATTATACCATTTACATTTATGTTTCGTATCAATTGCTACACAAACCACAATCCAGTTCTGTGAGCTCTGTGATCAGTAAGTGGTCCCTCGTATATATTAACACTTAACCATGAATACGTTTCATTGTGAAAATACGGGTGCAAAGTGCTTAAGGCTGTAGGTGCACAAGAAGGATAAGGTGGCGCAGTGGTAGTGCTGCTGCTTTGCAGTAAGGAGACTGTGGAAGATTGTGGGTTCGCTTCCCGGTTCCTCCCTGTGTGGATAGCGCTTTGAGTATTGAGAAAAGCGCTATATAAATGTAATGAATTATTATTATTATTAAACTGGATAACCACTTGTATGGTTAATATGTCTCTGTGTAAACTATGTGCACTCTATGCAACTTCTGTGTTTGAATGCTTGTTGTATATACAGTATGTTTAAGCTTGCGTAACTACTTATTAAATTAAATAATTAAGCAAAAATAAAATAAAAAACACTTCCTTATACACATTTTTTTGAGGAAACACTCTGTCTTCATTAGGAATTAGTTACCTTATCTGTGTCAAGATCGTTTACTTAATCTTTGCTCTTGAGGTTACTCTAGACCAAGTAACATAGGCTTGGCCATTTGTAAAAACTGGCAACCATAAATAAAGAGCAAAATATCTAAAGTCAGATGCATATACATTATTTCCATCAAGTTGAGGCAGTGCTACTTTATATTTGATTGAGCTATCTGCTATCTCTGGAAGGTATACTTGGAATGACTGTGAAGACAATCTGACGTCATTGTCTCTTTAACACCCTACTAGCTGGTTGTCTCATTTTGCTCAACTGGAAGAATCCCAACCCACCTTCAGCATATAACTCATGTTCAATACTACTGGAAATTGGAAAAAATCTAATTCTCGCTTAGAGTATCTGTTCAAAATGTTTTAAATATGGCAAGATTTGATTAATACAATTTTAGAATAAGCATTTAAAGTAGTACCTCAGTATACGTCCTTAATCTGTTCCAGATCCTTGGACTTATACCAAACAGGACGTATACCAAACAAATTTTTCCCATACGAAATAAAGGGAAAATGATTAATCCGTTCCCATGAAAAAAAATCTTATTGTTATTGGCATATTATACATTGATGGGGTTGTATAAAAGAATTTAAACACTGCTTAATACTAAATACATAAATACAAAAGCAATTAGATAAAATAAATTAAAATTTAACCTCACTTTAGTTTTTAATATCGTCTTTCACAATCGTAGATAATTGTTCTCAGCATACGGTATGCAGCAGCCAAGTCCCAGATACGCATGCCACCTTCATACTTTTCAACAATCAATTCAAATTTCCATGAAAAAAACACAAAATCACGTGAAAATTCACAGAGAGTAATAGCGCGGGTTGTTCACTGAATTCTAGCAACTGGCGTACTGACGCTCATGGGCAGTCGCAGGTTTGTCTCGAGAGAGAGGTAAACAAGGGTAGCGCGTGGTGTTCTAGCATGCGAGTCGTATTCCAAACAAAGGTCGTATACCAAGCAAAATTTTTCACGTCCAAACAGGACGTACACCAAGTTGGACTTATTCCAAAGCGGACATATACCGAGGTACCACTGTATATTGGGAGAAAAAGACTGTATTTTTGCCCATGCTCTTGGCTCTCCTCTCTTTCTCTCAAGTGGGGGTTTGAATTCTGTTTTTAAAGGTTTTGTCTCTTTTTGTTCCTGCTTTCTTTTCTAAACTTTATGATTTTTTTTTTTGAGAATCTAGTTTGAATATCTGCGGTGGGTTGGCGCCCTGCCTTGTGCCCTGTGTTGGCTGGGATTGGCTCCAGCAGACCCCCGTGACCCTGTGTTCGGATTCAGCGGGTTGGGAAATGGATGGATGGATGGATGGATAGTTTGAATATTGCTGTATTAGGTCGACTTGAGTGTATGCAATGTTATTTTCTTCAAATAAAATAAATAAAAACATAAAAGAAATTCTCTCATCAAATGTATTGTCTCCCCATCAAAAAAAAAATTTTAATTGCATCATTTTTTTCTACCACAGTTCTTGGTCAGTTATTCCAAGTGTCTGTGGTTCTCTGTGTAAAGAAAAACTTCCTAATGGTTGTGCAAAATGTACAGTTTACAAGTTTCTGACTGTGTCCCAGTGTTCTTGATGAGCTCATTTTAAAGTCACTGTCTCGATCCACTGGAATAATTCCCTTCATGATTTTAAACAATTCAGTCAGGTCTCCTCTTAATCTCCTTCTTCTTAAACTGTAAAGGCTCAGCTCTTTTAATCTTTCCTCATAACTCATCCCCTGTAGTCCTGGAATCAGCCTCGTCGCTCTTCTCTGAACCTTTTCTAGTGCTGTTATGCCCATTGTGTAGCCTGGAGACCAAAGCTATACACAGGACTCCAGATGAGGCCTCACCAGTGTGTTATAAAACCTGAGCAGAACCTCCTGTGACTTGTACTCCACACATCAAGGCGCTATATAACCTGACATTCTGTTAGCCTTCTTAATGGCTTATGAAACACCATCTGCCAGTTGATCGTGTTGAGGGCACCACGACTCCGAAATCCTTCTCATAAGGTGTACTTTTGATTTTCCGACTGCCCATTGTGTATTCAAACCTCACAGTTTTACTTCCTATGTGTAATTCTTTACATTTACTGACATTAAACATCGTCTGCCACAAATCTGCTCAAGCCTGTGTGCTGTCCAAGGTCTTCTGTAATGATTTAACAGATTCCAAATTATCTGCCAATCAGCCTGTCTTTATATCATCTGAAAACTTAACCAGCTTGTTACTTACAGTATATTCCTATCTTTATCATTTATATAGATTAAAAGTAGCAGCGGCCCCTGCACTGACCCTTGCTGGACACCACTCTTAAAATCAGCCAATTGTGCTTAGGTTCCTCGCACCATCACCCTCTGCTTCCTGCGTCTGAACCAATTCTGCACCCATCTAAAAGTATCACCCTGAACTCCCACAATATTGAAATTATATAATTATTAGAATGTATATATTCAAAACAGAACAAGCTACCTGTGCATCGTATATCCGCTGCATTGCATGATGAAGCTGATGGGAGTAACTGGAGATAGCGGCAGCATCTTCTTCAAATACACCGAGCAATGATCGTGTCTAAATTGGAAAAGAAAAAAAAAAAAACAAGTTATTCCACACCTCAAAAATCAAATCAGTTAAAAAAAAGAATAATAATAAACAAGAGATAAAAATTCTGAGGGGAAATAATTTCTATTAAAGAAAAAAAAAAAAGTTCAATACTGTTAATAACCAACATGTCCATTAACCAGTCATATGCTCAAAACATGCACTTGTGGCTAAATTATTGTTACATTTCGACTTGCAGAAAACTCGGCACACGTCAAAAACAGGAAATGCGAGTCACATGACATTCAGTTTTCGAACTGAAGATCCGCCACCCTAAGGGGCTGTTTATTTGTCAAAACTCAAAAACTCAGTCCCATGTGACTTACAATTCATGTTTATAACACTCACTGATATTTCTAGAAGTAGATATTTAATGATATTTTAGCACAGAATGCATATGTTTTACACGTTTTGAGCATAAAACTGGATAACTGGATTATGCGACACATATAATGCAAGATTTTTCTTTCTAGGGTGTTTTTCACATCGTTTGCCGCTGTACAGCACTACTCACGTTGCCTTGTATTAAATAAACTTTTTACATGAAAACATGACATTAAAAATTTGTCTTACAAAAAAATAATTTAAATGTGGAGTATTCCTTTAACAGATGGTGACTTATCAAGGCAGATACAAATCGCCTCCTGTGCTTTAACAGTTTTGCCATGCAATGCATTCCTCGATAATGACATTATAACCACAGCCATTTTCAGAACCCGTTTTTTCCAATGCAAGGGCGCTGGGAGATGAAGCCTTGTGTACAACAAGGCAGACACCAACACCAAACAGGATGCCATTTCAGCAAAAGGCATGGCCTCTCTCTCATCCACATAGGGTGAATTAAAGTCACCAACAGACCTAAGTGGCACGTCATCTTGAGATGAAGGAGAATATGGAAATCCTCAGGGCTCCGGAGATGCAAAGTTACAGAATTAACAACTATGCCATTCACTAGCCACCTTAATCAAAGGTCAAGCGTCTGTGTGTCTGACCAGTTATAAAAATAGGCCAAACATGCAGAAGAAGGGTAAAAAAATTCAAAAATGATAACTAAAATACAAAATAAGGGTCTAAAAATTAGGAAAATTGATCTTATCAATCTGGTCTGTTGTCCAGTGTTATACACCGGAAACTGCATATTGGTAGTGACTTTCTTACACTTTCTTTCTTCCTTCCATGAGGAAAAGGCCGGGACCGGGTATGTATTATTACAGCCATGAGGTCTATATCAATTAATAGGTTTCAACATGTCCTAGACAGGTAGCACAGCTAGAACAGACATATGTGAACTATATTGTTAGAGCTACCCCTCCATCCATCTTCTAAACCTGCTCTGTCCTCCCAGCAAGCAGTGGGCACCAGACAATCCCTGGACATAGCGCCAGTCCATTGCAGGGTGAACACACAAACACAGGGTCACCAGTCCACCTAACCTGCATGTCTCTGGACTATGGTAGAAAACCAGAGCACCTGGAGAAAACATGCACACGGAGAGAACAATCAAACTCCAGTCCTCACAGGTGCCGCGGTGGTAGTGCTGCTGCTTTGCAGTAAGGAGACTGTGGAAGATTGTGGGTTCGCTTCCCGGTTCCTCCCTGTGTGGATAGCGCTTTGAGTACTGAGAAAAGCGCTTTATAAACGTAATGAATTATTATTATTATTATGAAGAGACACAAACCCAGGCTCCCTCGTTGCAAAGCAGAAGCTGTACCGTTAAAAGACACCAAGTACTGTAAATGGAACTATACGAGATTGGTCATGCAATTAACTGAAAAAAGAATTTTATTGTAACATTTTGCTCCTTCCACCATTAAATCACTCTCAGAAATGGTCAACCTTTAAGTCCATCAATGAACTGTTTTCAGTCTGAATAATTTAATGACAAACTTGAAATAAGTGCTTCTGGCAAATGTAAGCACATAATGCAACACAGGAAAAACCAAACCCTCGACTACACGAAACAAAGAGCCAAGAAAAGAATGGGACCGTTGCCATTAGAATAAGACAAGACACATCTACTGTTGCTACCAGAGCCTCACCTCACACTCCACCTGCTTCAGGGACAGCTTCTTCTTCCAGGCCATAAGGTTCTCTGAACTCTCGGACGCCTGATCTTACCTTCCCTGTCATTTACCCACCTGCTGGTAGACCTCTACGTTAACATTTGCAGTGCACCATCTATTGCAGGGGTCCTCAATCACAGTCCTGGAGGGCCGCAGTGGCTGCAGGTTTTTGCTCCACAACCCAATTGCTTAATAAGAAGCCCTTCTTGCTCAAGTAACACTTCTGTTTCACTTTAGTTGTCTCGCTCGTTAAGATTTTGAACCCTTATTGCTTATTTTAATCTTAATCAGCCATATTCTTGGTTTTTAATTGCTCTTAATTAGCAATAACATGCAAATGACAAGAGAGACCTGCATTTCTCCATTTAGCTTGTGATCATTTACGCCTGTGTGTATTTATCATGCACTATTGGGTTAAATTAAATACTTGGAAGGAAATTGAAGAGGAAAAAGTGAAGCACTGAGAATTACTCATCCATTTTAGCCTTCAAATCATTTGGATGATACCTTTAGAAAGGGGAAGAAAATCCAGGATATGAGAATGAGCTGACATGGCAGAGTTAAAGCACTAACCAGCCATGAAATTTAATTATTGGCAAGAATGGCTTTCTAATTAAGCAACCGGGTTAGAACAAAAACCTGCAGCCACTGCGCACCTCCAGGACTGTAATTGAGGACCCCTGATCTATTGGAATGTGCCTTGTGATTCTAACATATGGTTCATTAGAAACATTTCTACAAAAATTTGGAATGCACCATCTATTGGAATGACAAATGTAATGCATATGTCTCTTATATGCTATTTCATATGGGATTTATAAAAGCAGTTTTAATGTTTGTGATGCGTGATCTGTTGGAATGCAATGCATATGCCTCTGTTATGCCATTTAGTATGGGATTTTTAAAAGCAGTGTTAAAGTTTGTGATGTGCCATCTATTGAAATGAAAAATGACAAATGCAATGCATATGCCTCTGTTATGCCATTTAGTATGGGATTTTTAAAAGCAGTGTTAAAGTTTGTGATGTGCCATCTATTGAAATGAAAAATGACAAATGCAATGCATATGCCTCTGTTATGCCATTTAGTATGGGATTTTTAAAAGCAGTGTTAAAGTTTGTGATGTGCCATCTATTGAAATGAAAAATGACAAATGCAATGCATTTGTTTTTGCTGCATCACTTGTTGGAATAACAGAAACACAGCAACCGGACAGTCACACAGATAAACTGAAATGTATCCTTTATTTCAGTTAGATTTTATGGTATGTGTACTTCCATCTACGCTTTTTCTTTTTTCTAATGCAATCAGTATGTCTACACTTCTGTTTCGCACTGGGCCATTCTTCTGCTACTATTATATATTGTGTTTATTTATTGTGCATCTCCATTACTGTCTTATTGCCCGTATATACTCCCCTGCCCCCTTATCCACACCCCCCAAACCTTGCACAAGAATTTCACTGTGCTTTGTGCAGTGTATGCGACAATCAAGATTAAATGGAAATCTAATCTCTGTGCAGTAATATTTTACAGCTATGCTAACACGGTTACTGGTAATGCTCGTTTGCAAATGGCAATGTAAAAAAATCAACGACTTCTGATATCAGATATGCATATCGCACTCAAGGCCTGAGCGACAGCAGCACGAGGGGTGGTCACTTGAGTCTAACCACACAGGATCCACAATGCCTCCTGCAGACAAGCAACAGCCTCCCTAGGAGTTGCCTTTTCTGACACTCCTAAAACCAGCCTGTTGCATCATCCTGTGGAATACCTTAATGTTTTCTCTTTCTTCTTTCAAAGCTCACCATAGGCATAGTCAAAACTCAACGGCATTCTTACTAAAAGCAGTAAAGTGCATGTAAAGCTTCCATAAGATCGATAGGAAGAAAAGGAGTTTCTGCATAAATTTGCAAAGAATACATAAAGGTGATTACAAAAGTGTGATAGGTGACAAATATATCCAAGCTGTTTCTAATATACCAGAATGGTTAAGTGGATTTGAGGATGGAGGGCTGGATTAAGACTCTACAGGGCCCCTAGGCATCACACACACACACACACACACACACACACACACAGTCAAATGAAATGCAATATTCTAAAAACTGTTAAAGACTAACAAACTCCCAAAACAGCTGCAGCCTGTATCCAAATTCCAAATGAAGGTCCATAGAAGGGAGCTGCTATTACAAGCTCTACAACAGGGGTCCCTAACTCTGGTCCTGGAGGGCCCCAGTGGCTGCAGGTTTTCATTCAAACCCTCTTCTTAATTAGTGACCCGTTTTTGCTGCTAATTAACTTCTTTTGAATTCATTTTATTTGACTTGCTCTTGAAGACTCAGACTCAATTGTTTCTTTTTCCTTAATTAGCAGCAAAACAATAATGAGACACAAAATAACCCAAAACACGACCAGCACACTGTGACCATCATACAATATCTGAAAATAAAGAAAGGTGAAGGTCTCAGGAATCTTGATCTGCTCAGGGGCCCAAAACATTTTATTAGTGCTCTTAGAAAAGAGAAAATCAACAATGTCAGAACTGTATGTTATTGCACAGTGAGAGCAGCAACAAGCCATGCATGGAATTAAAGAACATTATACAGGTTATTGTCTGTTTTTCACCTGCATTATTATCAATCTTTAATTTAATATTATTTATTGTATCAGTATGCTGCAGCTGGAGAATGTGAATTTCCCATTGGGATTAATAAAGTATCTATCTATCTATCTAAGAATTGGCACCTAATGAAGCAATTGGTTGGAGTTTGAGGCCCTGACTTAGTTGATCTTCTGTCGGCTCACTCAAAAGAAACAAAGCAATTCAGAGGGATGATGAAGAAATTCAGGGGGAAAAAAATCTAAAAAAACGAGCCAACTAAAATTAATTCAAAAGAAGCTAATTAGCAGCAAAAACAGGTCACTAATTAAGGGTGCGAATGAAAACCTGCAGCCACTGGGGCCCTCCAGGACAGGACAGGAGCTGGGGACGCCTGCTCTACAATCTATCATAACTGTTAAAGATTTGTGAGTCACTCTTTCCAACATATACAAAATGTAGTCTGCACTTCCAGTTTCTTTGGTGTTTTAAACCAGAAGAAGGCACAGCTGAGCAAACAAGTGAAGAGCAAAGGGGTACACGATGACAACTTGCAGGCTGTCTAGTCAGGACGATGAGATTCAAATGTATATGAAGTGTAAACATATTAGATTGGCGCTTCCTTCCTTATCATTAATATATGATATGAACCTCCTTAACGTTAGAACTGAGCATCACCCAGGTTGGGAAAACAGTGTTAAAAGCTTTAATAACTGTATTGACACGTCTCGCGTAAGCGTTAGACTTGAGGATTACTCGGGCTGTAAAAGTGGCAACAGCTTTAGTCCCGAGCATTATCAGGTAACGGTACAGGCAGGTCTTACATAAGTGTCAGGTCCGAGCATTACCCAGGCCAATGGTGTAGGTGCATCTTCTCCTAACCTCGTAACGGTGTCTCGTAAGAAACGTTCTTCCGCAGACCAGGCATTGCTCGCTCTTGACAGTGATACAAGCAGTGATGATGACGTGAAGCTGTCTTCAGGCAGTGAAACTGAAATGGACAGTGAAGCCCAAAGCGATTCTGATTAATCTAAAAGTGACGCTCGCATTTGGGTTTCCGTTGAACCTGCTTGTAATAAACCAACAACACCTTATTTTGATTTTGTGGGGCAACCGGAAATAAAAGTGAACATTGACAGCCAAGACCCACTCACTTCCTTGAAGTTATTTCTTGATGATGACGTGATCAAAAGAATTGTTAAGATGAAGCATTAGGATGAATAGTGACGGGTAACTGACCACACAGCTAAGCAGCTTTCCTGTTCAAAGATATACCACACAAAAGACATTCTAACAGTATATATGGAATTGTAATTATTGTTATTATTATACTTTTTACACTTTTACTGCTTTGAATTTTATACAGCAGAATGATGAGATTTAACAGAAATTACATTTTTCAAGCCAAAATATACAACGTTTTTTACATGTTTTTTGAGAAAAAAATGTAACGCTAAGGAGATTAATGTATGGATTTCAGAAAACTTTCTAATGCTAAATTGCGGTAAATATGAAGCTCTCATTGCAGCATCGCATACAGTACTCAAGAAATGTGTATTCCCAGTTTGCTAATAGTCAGCACTGGTGAAGTGTTGGTGTTCGGCTTTCTTTTGATTTACGTAAAAAATTACCACAACGACAGCATAGTTTCACTTAAAAAACATAACTAGATTACTTCTTTTTCTTAATCACACAGCAGCAGATGCTTTAGTGACCTCAGGACTGGACTACTGTAATGCACTTCTCTTGAGAGTGTCCGGTCATGCAATGCATAGATAACAGTATGTCTAATATTCTAAATCATGAAGCCATATTACTTTCATTCTCCAACATCTGCAATGGCTCCCTGTGCAATACTGTATACAGCATAAGGCACTTTTACTGGAATTCAAAGCTCTTCATGATTTGGCTGCTCTGTACCTCAATAACCTTCTCTGTCCCTAATTTCCAACTCAAATCCAAATCCAAACCCAATGTATTTATCGAGCACATTTAAAAACAACTAATGGATGACCAAAGTAAAAACAAGATAAAAAAAAAAAATCTAATCTCCATCCATCCATTTTCTAACCCGATCTAACCTCTCTTATTATAACAGAGACGAGACTATTGCCAAGAAATTTTTTTCAAGTCCTGCCCTCCTCTCAACCATTTCCGGTTAACGGCCCACGCCAACGGTCCTCTCACCTCTCATTCATGTGAATGCTTTTATCAGACACAGTTCCTGCACTCTCTGCTCTTATAAATTTTTACGTTTTCCACACTTTAAGTTCCCAATAAAAGAAGACTTATTATGTCCAAATCTTAATGAAGAATTTCATCCTGAAGGGTTATCAACAGAAGAAATGAGTACACAGGTAATCCTAGCACCGAGAAATGATGAAGTCAAACAAATTAAACGCAAAAATTGTTCAATTGGTTACACGGCAAGTTGGTTAAATGCGTATCAATAGACTCTGCTGAAACAGTTGGTGATGATGGTGTGGAAGATGAAAACATCAACTTACAATATCACGAAGAATATCTACAACCGTTAACACTGTCTGGTCTTCCACCGGCCGAATTACTGTTGAAAGAAGGACGTATCGTAATGTTATTGAGTAATTTATGTCTGAGTGATGGGCTATGTAGTAGGACAAGATTAGTTGTATTCAAAATTGGTCGAACAATTCTGGCATGTAAAATTTTAACAGGCGACAAGAAATGTAATGCAGTACATCTTCAGGGGATAACATTAGACACCAAAGGAGATCTTGATATGCCATTCGTATTAAAACGTTTACAGTTTCCTGTTATAATAGCTTTTGCTATGACAACTAACAAATCACAGGGACAAACATTCGAAAAAAGTTAAGTTTATTTATTAGAGAAAAAGAAACGATATTCACTCACGGGCAGTTATACTTTGCGTTGTCACGATGTAAGTCCAAGCATGGAATCAAAATTCAATGCGATATTCAAGAAAAGTTAATTCCAAATATTGTTTTTACTTAAGTTTTACAGTAAAAGTGTGAGTTTAAAAAGTATTTGTGCGTTAATTTCAGAGCCAAACAGAACAAAAACGTATAACGCAACGAATACCTCTAACGCAACATGAAACATAATTTTCTTTCAATTTATTACGTTTTACTATTTTTTACTATGGTTAATTACTTGCGGTAATGTAAAACAGTTAGGTCTATTATGAATATGTAACAATTCCTATGAAAATAACAATCTGTTTAAATTGTACATCCGCTTCCCAATACGCGAAGAGGCTAGCACATGGCGCCCGCCCAGGGGTTGGCGAGCAGGGCAAGCAGGGGGCAGAGCCCCCTAGTATATAAATTAAATACTAAGGTCTGTGTATCCAGTCCCTCAGAGCAATCTGATTAATGAGCTTGACTTTGGTGTGCTTGGTCAGTTTGGCTTTGGTGACGTAATCAAAAGAGGAAGAGCGAGTGTGAGATGCACAAAGAGACGTATGAGGCATAGTGAGAACGTCACTTTCAAAGACGACAAGCATAAAACTGGACAGGAGTCACGAAACATGCCTCGAAAATAATGACGGAGTCTGAGGAGCATGCATTAGGGAAATGTGTACAAAAGGCGCAGAACCAGTGAAGAGACGTTCACACACACGCAGATAGGAAATGCACTTAAGGATCACGTAGGGCAAGAGATTGAGTATTTAAAAAATATTTGTTGTTACCTGTCTTTGACAAGCACCATGGTTAGTATACCATAAACCACAATAAAATATCGAGATGGGTCCAGCTGCTGACCTCCACAATTCAGTAGCTCCACAGGACAGCCAAATGGATTGCAGGTTTTTTGTCACCTGATTTACTGACTTGAGTCAGATAACAGCCCTAATCATAACCATTGTGTTACCAGGCATATCACTGACATATAATGTAAAACAACAACCTCCTCAACAGAGTGGAGCTCTAGAGGTCCACAGCTGGAATCTATTGAAAACATCACAACTCAAACCAAAGGACATTTCCCACGTGCTCCAACCAGTTTATCATGTCAGAAGCAGCGCTTAAATCTAGCAAGGTCAAGGAGGCACAGTCTCCAGCATCAGTAGCCAGTAAAAGGTCATTGGTCACTGTGATCCTCTGGAGCATTACTACTTTGTGTACCTTCATCCAGGTCACGCTCCATAGGTGACTAGGCATTCAGTGTAGTTGATTCTAGACTATGGAGCCCCCTTCCTCTATTCCTATGGACTTGCACTTTGCTTCCAACATTCAAGAATTTGCTAAAAGCTCACCTTTTTAGAACAGCATTCTCATACTTTTATAAGTATACTGTATTGTGATTTAAATGTTATTTACAAGTTTTTTGTTTACTTACAGCGACCTCGGGGGTCTTGAAAGGCGCCCATAAATAACACGCCTAAATCAACGTGAACACTCGTAATCGCGCGTGACTTGAAACTGTCTGTACCCACGACACTTGACGTCACGAGGCGTCATAAAATATTGTAATAAGCTGATCGGACTGACAAGCAAATTCCGCGAGGAGTACGACACTTTACATATAGTGCACTGACTTCTCAACAGGAGCCAACACTGCGGGTGCTGTCAGTCCCCTGGCGAAAATGCAATTTCATTTAGGATATTAAGTTATTTAATTTTCTGCGTGGGAATTTGTTTAATTTTAATTAAACTGGCGAATGCAGGTAGGTAGGTGTGTATATATATACAGATGAAGCCATCATGATGCTTACGAAAGCTTGAATTCGGTTATCTCGTGTTTAGTTTTTTTAACGGCGTGTGCAACCCCCATACCCCCAACCCCATCATCCCCAGGTCTTGTAGCCCCTGGGCACTTGCCCCATTGCCCTTTTAGAAGGATGGTTAGTCAAAGCTGCCTATGGATACACGTAGAAATGACGTCATCGGATGAAGTGCCAACTTTGGATGAAATCTGTGAGAGTCACCACCTCGGCTTCTTTCAGAAGTACTGATACATAGACTCCATTTTATTTCATTTGGGAAGTTTCTGATTTCAACACTTGCATCGATCTCACTCTCCTCGATAAGATTCAGGAGTCGCCCACTGGCGTATCGATCCAACAGCCCGACCAATGAACTGAGAAACACCCAACTGTGTCGCATGACAGTCCCTGTAGCAGACCACTTCGCACACAGCAATAAAGCCGCGCCTTCTCGGAAAAAAGAGCAGCGACAACGCGACAGAATAAGAACGACAGGCCCACAGCAACCGAGATGTGGCTCGGCAAAGCACCATCTCCCCAGAACTTGCTGTCACAAGCGAACAAAAAAAAAAAGGTTAGAGCGCTAATGATGTCGTTCAGTACCTGCGGACTGTCCTCTAACGTTTCTTCAATAGGCAGCTTGTCAATTCCAGGCATATCTATGCAGTTGCTGAAAACAAATAATAAAAACAACAACACAAGAAGAGTACGACGGCCGAATATAGACTACTACTAGTTGGTTAAGAACCACACAGCCCAACCTGTTTTTGCGGAAGTCTCGCCTCCCCCTTTGGATGATTGGTGCAAATTGTCAAATTCTTGATCTAATTGGCTACACGAGTCGTCAATCATTCAAGTCCTCTCACATAAAACCGAAACTCCGCCTCTTCGTCGTTTCTTGTCAAGGCTAGTCCAGTTGGACCGGTCAGCCGGGGAAGGGGGGTGTGGGGAAAGAAAGAGAAAGAAATTAGAATGGAAAAAGTTGGGGATCCATGGATCGACAAACTTAAATTTAAGCAGGAAATGGGAAAACATATTATACAAAAAAAATGAATGGGCTACGTCCATGATATTGTGATGTTCATTCTCTTTAGACTGCAAAAACTAATGCTTCCGATTCACCAGGAGCTCGGCTGCGTGTGTTCTTCAGTATTGTATGAAAAGAAAACCATCGACTGGGATACTTGATCGGTGGTTGGAGTCGGTGGAGAGGGGCTAAAAATATAACATTATTCGCTTATTTAGTCTTATTTTAGATATGGCGCCCCCTGGCTAAAGGTGTGGAAGTGAAATCAGTTTCGAGGATCGCTGGGTTGGAAGAGGGCTGCATTCCTTCCATAAACGTTTGCCCCCCAACGTATTCTTAAAACAATTGTTTCAGCTTCTTATATAAATACTTAATGCACGCGTTTTACATAATAAAAACTACACATGATCGTCTTCACATGTGGGCACTGGCCCGGGACCCCAGGAGCATAGGGGCCAATGATGCTTATGTATGTTTCTGTTTTGCTATCAAAACGGGGGCACCAGTGCACTACTTTGTCCAGGGGCCTATAATGCTGGTAAGATGACCCGTAAAACAAACTGAATAAAATGACTATTTGGTGAAAAATTTTAAATCTGATATTTTTCCTGGGCAGCAGTTGACTGAGATTTGGCATCACCTCCTCTTTTCAGTCAAGTGTTCACAATTCCCGTTTGCTGCGATGCCTGACATCCTGCCCAGGAGAAAAGGTGGCCCCTTGCCAGTAAGGGAGGCCAGATTGGAAGAAGAACAATGGACTGGTGCCCTGACCAGGTTGGAATTTAATCCCATGCCAAGAAGGGAGGCCAGAGTAATGGAAGGACCAGGCGAGTTAGCCTTTTCAGAGGATATACTCTCCTGGTGCGCTAGAAGACAGCCTTCTTGTATTGCTGCTCCCATGGAGCATGCTGGGAATTATAGACCCATGGAACAGCCATGGGAGCCTCCAGAGAGAGCTACAGGGATGAACTTTTGCATTTGTAAAAATTTCTGCTTAACCCAGAAGTTAAGTGGACTTCTGCTCAGACACCAGAAGTACTTCCAGGATCAGGTTTAAAGAGAGCCGCTCTGTCTTGCCCATGTAGTCAAATTTAGGAGGCAGAGGGCAACACTTGTGCGGTGGAAGGGGATTAGGGAGGAAGAGGATGAAGTGGAAGAATTCACTGTCCCTGTGTCCTCTGTGCTGTGTGGAATAATTCTAGAGAGAGAGAGAGGTTAGGCGCATGCACTGATACAGCACATTGCTGCACCCACCACGTGACAAACCAACTCAGGAACCCAGATTAGGACCCAAGTGCAGCCATGTGGTGGGTGACACCTCAGCACCACACTAGTTCAGATGGAATGGAACAGTGTGAGGTTTTTTTATGGTGGCCGGAGTGCCAATTCTGCCACCAACCCCCAAGTTTTCCCTGCAGGTTGGAGGTCCTACTTGCAAGGCTGGATACAGATTAACGTCATGCCTAGGATGGAGCAGTTGCAGGTTAATGGCCTTGCTCAAGGGCCCAACAGAGTAGAAAATGTAAAAAAATACTTGGAAGAAATAAAATCATTGTATTTGAACACGTCATCCACAACCCCTTTACAATTTGTTCTAATGCCAACCCTGCTGATTTCCCTGTATATGCTACACTTAGGAAATATTTTTAAAATGTAACAATATTATGAATTGAATGTACCTGATAAAGAAGTGCTTGAATTCATTCCCACAAGAGGAGAGGAGCACAGGAAGCAGAAGGTGATGATGTGAAGAGCCGTATCAGAATTGGCTGATGTTAAGAGTGGTGTCCAGCAGGGATCAATGTTGGGGCCGCTGCTATTTGTATTATGCATAAATGTTTTGGATAGGAATATACAGTAAATAACAAGATAGTTAAGTTTACAGATGATTTTAAGCTAAGTGGATTGGCAGATAATGTACAATGCTAAAACTGTATAAAGAATCATCGCCTTCGATCTTTCCTCATAATTCATCCCCTGCAGTCCTAGAATCAATCTCATTGCTCTTCTCTGGATTTTCTTGTAATATGCAAACAAAAACTACACGCAGAACTCCAGATGAGGCCTCGCCATGTGTGTTTTAAAGCTTGAGCAGAACTTCTTTGGACTTGTACTCCACACATCAGGGCGCTATATAACCTGACATTCTGTTAGCCTTCTTAATGGTGTCTAAGCGCTGACTGGAAGTTGATAGTGTTCAGTCCTCCATGACTCCTAAGTCCTTCTTGTAAGGGGTACTTTTAAGTTCCGGACCTCCCATTGTGTGTGCATACCTCACGTTTTGACTACCTATGTGTAACACTTTACTTTTACCGACATTAAAGTCACACCAAACCTGTAAGCTATCAAGTCCCTCTGTAATTACAAAATGGATTTGAGATTATCTGCCCTTCCAGCTAATTTGGTATCATCTGCAAATCTGACCGGCTTTTTTTTTTATTTTTATCTTGACCATTTATGTACAGGTGCTGGTCATAAAATTAGAATATCATGACAAAGTTGATTTATTTCAGTAATTCCATTCAAAAAGTGAAACTTGTATATTACATTCATTCATTACACACAGACTGATGTATTTCAAATGTTTATTTCTTTTAATGTTGATGATTATAACTGACAACTAATGAAAGTCCCAAATTCAGTATCTCGGAAAATTAGAATATTGTGAAAAGGTTCAATATTGAAGACACCTGGTGCCACACTCTAATCAGCTCATTAACTCAAAAGCCTTTAAATGGTCTCTCAGTCGAGTTCTGTAGGCTACACAATCATGGGGAAGACTGCTGACTTGACAGTTGTCCAAAAGACGACCATTGACACCTTGCACAAGGAGGGCAAGACACAAAAGGTCATTGCTAAAGAGGCTGGCTGTTCACAGAGCTCTGTGTCCAAGCACATTAATAGAGAGGTGAAGGGAAGGACAAGATGTGGTAGAAAAAAGTGGACAAGCAATAGGGATAACCGCACCCTGGAGAGGACTGTGAAACAAAACCCATTCAAAAATGTGGGGGAGATTCACAAAGAGTGGACTGCAGCTGGAGTCAGTGCTTCAAGAACCACCAGGCACAGACGTATGCAAGACATGGGTTTCAGCTGTCGCATTCCTTGTGTCAAGCCACTCTTGAACAAGAGACAGCGTCAGAAGCGTCTCGCCTTTGGACTGCTGCTGAGTGGTCCAAAGTTATGTTCTCTGATGAAAGTAACTTTTGCATTTCCTTTGGAAATCAAGGTCCCAGAGTCTGGAGGAAGAGAGGAGAGGCACAGAATCCACGTTGCGTGAGGCCCAGTGTAAAGTTTCCACAGTCAGTGATGGTTTGGGGTGCCATGTCATCTGCTGGTGTTGGTCCATTGTGTTTTCTGAGGTCCAAGGTCAACGCAGCCGTCTACCAGGAAGTTTTAGAGCACTTCATGCTTCCTGCTGCTGACGAACTTTATGGAGATGCAGATTTCATTTTCCAACAGGACCTGGCACCTGCACACAGTGCCAAAGCTACCAGTACCTGGTTTAAGGACCATGGTATCCCTGTTCTTGATTGGCCAGCAAACTCGCCTGACCTTAACCCCATAGAAAATCTATGGGGTATTGTGAAGAAGAAGATGCAATACGCCAGACCCAACAATTCAGAAGAGCTGAAGGCCACTATCAGAGCAACATGGGCTCTCATAACACCTGAGCAGTGCCACAGACTGATCGACTCCATGCCACGCCGCATTGCTGCAGTAATCCAGGCCAAAAGAGCCCCAACTAAATATTGAGTGCTGTACATGCTCATACTTTTCATGTTCATATCTTTCAGTTGGCCAACATTTCTAAAAATCCTTTTTTTGCATTGGTCTTAATTGATATTCTAATTTTCCGAGATACTGAATTTGGGACTTTCATTAGTTGTCAGTTATAATCATCAACATTAAAAGAAATAAAAATTTGAAATACATCAGTCTGTGTGTAATGAATGAATCTAATATACAAGTTTCACTTTTTGAATGGAATTATTGAAATAAATCAACTTTGTCATGATATTCTAATTTTATGACCAGCACCTGTATATTTAAAAGAGCAGTGATCCAAACACTGACCCCTGAGGGACACCACTTTAAATATCTCTTAACTCTGAAAATGTTCCCCCCTCTATAACCCTTTCCTTCCTGTGTTTGAGCTATGTTTGTACCCGCCTGTGCCCTGAACTCCCATTTCTTTTAGTTTGGTCACTAACCCCTCACGTGGCATCTGATCAAAAGCCTTCTGAAAATCAAGAGAAATCCTATCCTGTGCACCTCTCTTATCACAGTCTTTTGTTGCTTCCTCATAGAACTCCAGCATATCAGTGAAACACGAGCTTCCTTGTGTTCCGACTGTTGACTAACGCTCATGTTGTGGCCATGTGTTGCTCAATCTTTTCCTTAATAATACCTACCATTAATTTACGGGCGATGCACATTAAGCCTACTGGCCTGTAGATACTTGAATCAGCCTGATCCTCCTTTTATACAACAGGATGATGTTCACTAGCTTCCAATCTTTAAGAATTTCCAAGGAGTGCCTAGAATTTCAAAAAATATGTGCCAATGGTTTAATATTCACTCATGAACGTCCTTAAGGATAAATGGCATCTGATCCTGGAAGTTTTAATGCTTCTCTGAAGTTTGCGTGTTTGCCCTGTGTCACCTTGTTTTTTCCCACAGCTTCCCACACTGTCCCTGTGTACGTGCATGTGTGTTTGTGCATGTGTGTGTGTGCGTGTATGTGTGTGTTTTTCCATGTGAGTGTGTGTGTGTGCCTGTTTGTACGCATTTGTGCGTGTGTGTGCAGGTCTGTGTGCATGTGAATGTGTGTATTTCTGAGTATGTGTTCCAGCATCCAGTTCTGGCCTGACAGTTCCCAGGGCCCTTAATTGGACATAAGCCATATTGAAAATGGACGGATGGATGGATAAATAAGTTATCGCCTCTGTTCCTTGTCATAATGTTTATGCATCGAAAAAGCACAATTAACTATGAAATAATTTAAACACAAGCCCTATTGTTGTAATTTAATCTTCTCGGCGTTAATTTGTATTCACGGAGCTCTTTTAAGCAAAACTAGGCATATTGGTATTCATAGAAACTTCATCTTCGGTCTCTTAGCCCAAACACAAATGTAAGAATATTAATAAATCGTATAATTTCATTACAAAAACATACTTTGTGTTTCTTTTTGATAGAAAATAAAACAAAGGCAGGCTTTTCAGAGAATTATGAAGGCGCGAAGCGGCTTAAGCGCTGCGGATCCTCTTCTTCTTCACCGAAGTAAATAAACAGGTAAATTGTTGATTGGGAAGCTGGCACGGCAGGTAATCTGGGCAGATGGGAGCGCCATCAATGGCTTCAAGCCCACTGCTCCATCCCACAGGGCACGGCTTCTGCTCAGGCCTTTTGTCTTCACTTGACCACATTCACCTTTGCATATGCATATGAAGGGGAAACCGGAGCATTTTCATTCAGATTATCCTAATACTATTAAGAGATTATTATTTTTTAATTTGCATGTTGGAATGTTTTACCCAAATGAGATTACTTACAACATGACTGGTTTAATAGTGTGCCTCCACTGAAAACCTTTTTCAATTAAAGCTTAAATCTCATCTAGGCTAATTTTATACCTAACTGGTTTAAAATAAAAGCGGAATGACACCCTGAGAATTTCCTCTGGGTGGCGGAGATAACGCGCTTTGTTGTCTTCCTTCTTTACCTGCGAGTGGGCGAACAAAGCCGTCGGACGCCTCCTGGCGGAGATTCCCTACTGACAAGCTAACATGACGCAGAGCCGCTCAGCGCTTCGCTCTTTAAATGGCAGAGTGGCCGCTGTGAACTCCTGGCCACCGGCAGCTCCTTCGTCGCTATGCTCTCCGCTGGCTTCTCTGGCTGTAACGACAGAAAAAGCACCTTCACTATCGAGAGCATTCTAGGACTCGACAGGGCGACAGATGAATGCCCCTCAGCGGGCAAGCAACACAGGGCACGGACGGGTATGTATAAGACACGCGGGGCGTCTCTGAACTGCTTGTGACTCCCGCTTATCACGCACCGGTGTGTAGAAGGGTTCTGTTTATCTCAGTCTTCAGAGTGCATTTCAGACTTGTATGTCTAACTCGGTCCTTATGTCATATAGCGTCTTTTCTTGGTCAGTCTATTTAAAATCACTCCTTCCACACCTGCTTTTCTCGGTCTTTGGAGTCTAGTTCTGTGTCCATGTAGTTATTTCGTGTTTTCTCAGGTCTTCCTAACGCCTTTCCTTTTTCTGTTTCTGCCCCGTTTTTTCTCTCGTATAACCTTTTCCGCATCTGTCTCCATCAAGTCTTTAGTACTTTTCTTTCTTTTACTGCCAGCTTTACCTCTCCTAATTTTGAATGCAGTGCCTTCCGATATCTGTTAATGTTGATCTAACGCAGCTTCCAATCTTAGAGGTGCCCAGCCATCCATCTGTAAACTGTTTATTCTGGTCAGGGCCATTTGGGTCTTATCGGTAGTGCGGGCAAGACGGGGACCAGCCCTGGACCGGGGGGCGCCAGTTCCTCGCTAGGAATAGTCACGCGTTTTTGGTTGTAGATATCAAATATCAATTTCAAGGCTTATAGTCTTTTATATCTACTGTATCTTTGTGTTTTTGTGACACTTTTTCGTACTTCAAACCAATTTTTTTGTCTCTAAAAAGTGGACTTTTTTTCTTTCAGTTCCCCTTTTATAACATACTGTATTATTTCAAACATAGCTCATTTGGACGGTGGGTGTTATCGATTTTCTTAAAATTCTTTATTACCTAAAAAGTAGAATGTGATATGTTAAAAAAAAGTTCCAATATTACTGTGATGTTGAGTTTCATTCCTTATATCTTTCTGTCTTTTGCTACCTGTAAGGTACAGTTTAACTGATATTATGGCAGCTCATGTTGCCTTCCATAAAGAGTCTTTAATAATAACAACTCTTTATATTTATATAGTACTTTTTCTCACTACTCAAAGTGCCTTGCAAGCTCCACAAACTGAGGATCCCGGACATGAACCCATGTTCTCCTTACTGTGCCACCTTATTCTTATCCATTCTTTAAGGCTTTTCCCTTTTGTTGTTGTTCTTCTTCTTCTTCATCTTTTCCCACTTCTATGTGAGATCAATCTGCTTGATCAACCTTATTCAATCAGCTCAGTCCTGCACCTCCTTCCCAGTCAAGTTCATTTCCTTCACATCTTCTTTGACTTTATCCATCCATCCATCTCCACTTTGGCTTTCCTCACTTTCTTGTTCCCTGGACTCCTATTCCCATCACTCTTTTGCCCACATATTCATTGTCTCTCCTCATCACATGTCCATACCACTTCAGTCTACCTAATTCTTGACTTAGTTTGTCTTTTGATAGAAGGCATCCCTTTGCTTTTTTCCATATCTTTTAAGTGACCCTGCATTCCCAGATCATGTGCTCTGTTGTTTCTTTCTGACTGCACTCAGCCCTTGAGTGGAGAGAACTTCTTGTTGTATTCTTTTCTGCCAGTCTTTCATTTGTGTGCAGAATGTTATGATAAGTCCACCATACTACCTACATGAGGTTCTCTGGGAAGACTTTTTTGGTTATTGTTTTCCAAAGCTCCTCAGATCTTTGTTGTGTATTTTTTTTATACAAACTGATTATATATATCTATATATATATTTGCCAACTGGAGGACAAACCACAAGCGTTACCTGGTAGGCAACCATCCAGATAATCAAATTGTGATTCAAACCTATGAACATATATATATAAAAAAATAATAAAAAAGTGTGTGTGTATATATATGTGTTTATTATATATATATATATATATATATATATATATATATATATATATATATATATATATATATATATATATATATATATATATATATTTTTTTTTTTTTTTTTTTTTTTTTTTTTTCGAACTGATTAATCCAGTGCACCACCAAACTAACAATAAAAAACAATCCTGGACAGTTTAATGCAACAAGATCTTGAACATACACATACAGGGCTGGTTTTGAGTTATGATACCAAGAAGCATGTGTTTGGAACTTGCGAAGAAGACTCGAGTACCAGGAGGGGAAAAATAGTAATATTTAAACTCTACATCATAAAAAAATTGAATGCAAAAAAAACAACTCTACATTCAAGTCCAATAGTTAATCATTATGCCTTCCGCCTGTAATTTGTCCATCCATCTTCCTAACTTGCTTACCCCTGGCTGGGTCGTGGAGCCTATCCTAGCTATCAGTGGGTGCAGAGCAGGAACAACAACTGAATGTGATGCCGCTCCATCACAGGGTGACCACACTCACATTAGACTGTGCAAATTCACCTGACCTGCATGTGGAAGGAAAACGGAGCAGCTGTGTCACTTTCAGACCACCAGAGGTGGGTGACACCCAAACGACTGTCTATAAAATTTTTGTGCAGTGTTTCGGGCTGAAACCACCAAGGGGGGATGTCTTGTATGATTAACTAGTCTAAAGGAGGTCTATTCATAAAGTCACCTAGGGGCCTGTCAGGGCATTGGTTATACTGCACTGGTTGACACCAACCCTAATGATGCCACTGAACTGCAGCAAACCCACGTATAAATGAGGGAAACATGCAAACTTCATGTGAGGAGCACCTGAGACAGGAACCCCAATCTCTTTTACTACAAGGCAGCACCACTGCACCACTCTCTCTCTCTCTCTCACTCACTCTCTCTCTCTCTCTCTCTCTCTCTCTCTCTCTCTCTCTCTCTCTCTCTCTCTCTCTTTCTCTCTTTCTCTCTCTCTCTCTCTCTCTCTCTCTCTGATTTCCCTTTTTTTACAATATCATGCTACACCAATTCTGACACTTTTTTTAAACAACAAACTTGCAGAATCCCACATTTTTAAAGAAATGGTAGTGGTCCAAAAATGAAATGTGACATTTGCAGTGGTTCATGACCGTCAGGTGAAATGCCTGGTGGGGGTGTTTACTCAGGGGCAGGATGGTGCTGCCATGTCTTGATTCCAGCCCAAACATTGTTTGCATTGATTTGCCTGTTAGGTTAATTGTGAGCTTTTAATTAAGTCAAAGCTGTTGGAAAAGGTGCGGCTCTCGGTGAACCTGTGGTGGATAAGAGGATTAGAAAATGAATGGGTTGACTAGGTGAAGCTTTTTTTAAGCAAAACATGGACATATTCCAAGCTTTGTCTTGTATCTACAGATCATTGTTTGCATTTTTTCCTACCCTACATTCTTAAAAGTAACGTTTCCTTAATGGTGTTTTACTGTGCCATGTGGCTACTTGTAGAACCATTGCTTGACAAAGAACCATTTAATTCTAGGAAGGATTGGTTGCATATAAAATAGTTGTCCATAATATGTGGACAAAACACAAGTGAGAGTCCTTGGAAAATTGGCAACCCACTGGTATTGTACAGATGTGCTGTCATCGGTGCATTATGTTACCAGTTACAGATTTAAATAAATAAATAACGGATCTTTCTGGAACATTCATGTGGATTGTTCTTTTAGGAACCAGAGATGGTTCCCCTGTGTCATCAGTCTGAAGAATCATTCTGGCACCATTATTTTTAAGAGTGTATACTAAAAACTTGCCAGCATTTTACAGGAGTAGCTGTAACTGTAATTTTCTCAATAAAATAACATATTGAAAAAATGTACTGTGTAATCACACAATATTGTGTAATCCTCTGTCATTACTATAAACCTGTACTTGGACTGGTCCATATTGCATTGCGA
Source organism: Erpetoichthys calabaricus (assembly GCF_900747795.2). Lineage (NCBI taxonomy): Eukaryota > Metazoa > Chordata > Cladistia > Polypteriformes > Polypteridae > Erpetoichthys > Erpetoichthys calabaricus. The sequence continues at coordinate 74,879,951 of NC_041411.2, read as the reverse complement.
GACATCTCCGGTTTGTGTATTTTCTTACAGTTTCACTAATATGTGTGTTAAGAGATAAGATGGCAGTTAAAAGTGAAATCAGGGCTACAGGAACACTGATGGAAACTTGTCTGAGATTATATATATTAATCCCCTAGGCCAGTGATGGCGAACCTTTTAGAGACCGAGTGCTCAAACTGCAACCCAAAACCCAGTTATTTATCGCAAAGCGCCAACACAGCAATTTAACCTGAATACTGAGGTTTTAGTTTAGAAAAAAACAACTCATACTTTAACATCTTTTGTCTTAAAAGAAAAACACAATAACGGAGCTTTCAATGATACAAACAACTTTTTATTGAAAGGTAAAAGTCTGAATTTGGCATGCTTTTAAACAATTAATGTGATTTTTGCTGCTGTATGCCTGCTGATAATTTGTCTAACCTTGGCTCATACTTTGTAAGTTTGAGAGCAACACATGCAGCACTCAGGTCATCTGTTAGTCTACTTCTTGTGCCAGATTTGATATAATTCAACTGAAAACAGCTGCTCACAAGCATAAGATGATGCAAACAAATAAGGAAAGCAATCCGAAGTGCTTTCATTGACTTATAATTACTTGGCAGAGAATTCCACACTTTAAGGATTTCATTTTCAGAACTAACTATGCTGTACTTTGTTATCCCTTCTATCTTCTCAGGTGTTTCACGCAGGTCTTTCCCATTAACCTCCGTTCCCGTTCTCTCTCTCTCTTTCATTCTCCTTTCCATCCTCCTCATGCTTCTATTATATATTATGGGGACGTGGATCAGGTGTGGCGATTAGCAGCTCCCGGCAACAATTACAGATGCGGACGATTCCTCACCCCTGCACTTAAGCGACGACCGCCCGCATCACGAAGCTCCCGTGAACCGCTCAGGCCACACTACCACGCCCCCCTCTAACCAACGAGTGCAACGATTAACTATTAAAACTGTCCCTTTCAATTTTGAGCTGTGGACCCGCTATACCACATCCCCTCCAACCCCACCACGGGAATTACCTTCGCCACAGAGTCAACAGGCTGCCTTCCGCGCTGCACCCTCACGCCGCATGTGAGCCGCCCGCCTTACCCCAGACAGGGGAAGGATGGTTAAAATAAATGGTTAAAATAATGATTTTAAATAGATAATTACATGTAAACTTACATTTAATCAGTATTTTAGCTGTCAATATGAATTGTTTCAATGTGCAAGACTGTTTCTATAGATAATTGTTGTATTGCTATAAAGTCATAATGGCACAGAAATCTGAATTTGCATAAAGTTAGTGTATTTGCATAACGACCGCCGTATGCCGCAACGCTGTACATTGTTTCTGATGACTCCCACACCATGGCACTGTGAGAAACAAAAACGCAAAGATGGTTAACAAACTGTTTTTTTTCCAGTATGTGCTGGAGATTTTGTTCTTTTATTTTTGGTTATGGAAGCTGATTTATTTATTTAATTATTTGATAAAATTGTAATCTGTAGCACACACTACATCACAAAAACAACCTTTCATTTTCACCCAGATGGCATTAAATTACTCCACTAAACGTTTAGTTTGTATCAGTGGATACATACAATAACGTCAAACTGCGGAGCCACAATAATTTTAAGACGTGAAAATCAATTTCGATTTTTCCACAGACACCATGCTAAAATTATATTTTCTCGACGTTTTGAACATCACGGAATCATAATATAAACTTAACTCGATACCTAATTGTTTACCCCGTCCATTTACATGGAAGTAAAACCAGCAGCAAGACTACTATATTATGTTACTTTTGTTTCCAGCATATCTCCAAACAGTTCCGATACATTAAAGGTATGAGACAGAAGACGACACAGTTGTTGGTTATAGTGACAAGTCTCTTCGACCATTTATATCATTATTTCATCAATACAATCTCACGTACATATACCCGCAGAGCGGGGAGAGTGGCCATTGGGAACACCGGGATATTTCCCGACAGGCTGCTCCTGCTCGAGCTTCGGTGCACACATTTTCAATTTCCCATAAATACCTGGAGAAGGAGAAAAGTGGTTGGTAGCATGCGCTGCCAGCTCGACCCCCAGGTTTTCCCTGCAGGTTGGACACGTGCATTTACTAAATCCATAAAAAGGCTTCCCCTACCCAAGTAGTACAACCCCTCTTTGCGTGCAGGTATCCATTGTAGGGGAGAAGGAGGCGACCTCTTCCCAAATGGTACAACTCCGTGCGCGCCAGCCAACCGCATTCCAGTTCACCACGCGTGCACGTAAAGTAATACGAAAATATTTTAAGAGGAATTCCGCAGTATCCGCAGACATCGTAAGCACTAGCAGCTTCTACCTGACATTTGAACCCACGACTGTACTGTTATGGGGCAGCAGTGCCAACCACTGCGCCACAGGGCGGTTATGACTTTACTATTTTTTTCTGCAAACGCTGGCTTTTTCTGCGCATTAGCGTTTTTACCAATTATTACATCACCCGTTCTCGAGCCGACTTAACACACTTAGTGGAGTAGAGGGTAGAGGGTCCAGAGTTGGTCCGTGCCTTGTTCAGGAGAAGGCTCCTGGTCTCTAGGACCACTCTGTGTGAATACTGAAAGAACACAGACAGCCATTTGAGAATTGAGCCAAGGTCAGTATCATCCCATTGTATTCCAGTATTGATATCAGGGACTACATATCCTCTTACGTCTTGATGCCAGTAAGTATGTTGAGTCTTTTCTTACTCTTTCCAGAGGCTGGGCATTTTCTTTAATATACCAGTACTGCCTGGTCTGATTATTAATATCTGTTCAGTCTTGTATCGTAGTTCAAACACCTGGCTACTCATATAATATTTGTCCACTCTTCTTAAAATGCCTACATCTACATCATTTGCTTGTTTTTCATGCCATCGTATGCCCAATCTCTCATTTTCTTGATACCAAGAACTGCCACGCTCTCCTTTCTTGTTATCCGTACCTATCTCTAATTTTTTTTTTCCTGGTGCCAGTACCTTTCTAGTCTTTAACTTCCTGATGCCAGTTTCTGCTTGATGCCAGAATCTATTAAATCTTGTTTTTCTTGATGCCTGTGCACTATTTTAATATTCCTTCCCATTATCCACCTTGTCTCTTATGTCCTAATGCCAGCACCTGCCAAGCTTTAGCTTTCATTGTTTCATTTTCTGCCTTGTGTCAGAATTTATTGGTAGGTGGATTTTTCTTGTTTCCAGTCTCCATCCAGTTGCTTCTCTTCTAATACCAGTGCCTGTTTTGTTTGTATTCTTTTTATGCCAGTACTTGTCAATTCTTTTATTTTTTCCAATGTCAGTCCTGATTGTCTCCTCATTATGTGTTTCTTCTTCTTTTAGGGGCAGATGTGCCACTGCAGGAGGACATTGCTTCACTCACATTTACAGTGCCCAAAAGCCAGATGGCTGAAGATAAAAGCTCTCTGGGTGAGCCGCAGGCTTCAGAGTCCTTCAAGCGGGCACTCAACTGGTACATTGGACGCCGGCCACGTACCGCCTTCAGCGTTGCTCAGGTACACAATTGGTCCACGGGTACAAGGCAAGTGTGCCCAGGGGCACAGTATATTAGAAGTACTGTGAAGCTGTGATAAAGATGAGGTTATGTTATGGACTGACTGTGGACTCCTCTACCTTTCCGTTACATAACAGCAGGGTTTTAAGAATTAGACTCATTACATTTGGGTATGCAGCTTGAATGGAGTACAGAATGGTGTCCCAGTGGTTAATAAACAGTGAAGCCTCACAGATTCAATGTCCTGGGTTTGAATCCAAGACCATTAGCCATCTGGCTGGTTTGCATGTTTTCTCCATGTGTGGGTTTTTTTTCAAAGGCTCCCAATGCTCTAAAATTAACTGGCGACTCTACATTGCCAAGTGTGCTTGTGTGTGTGTGTGTGTGCGTCTGTGTGTGTGTGTGTGACCATGCCCTGCGGCACCCCATCCGGGACTGATTCCTGCCTTGCCAGACAGACCCCAACTGCCGTTCCCCTTAATTGGACTGGATGAAGGATGCATAAGTGGATTGAGCAAGCAGCTCGAATTGGTTGTGAGGAATGGTAGGAGCCAATTGGACAGAATTAACACATTTGTGAAACTGCCAAAAGAAATTGGAAACATTTACTTAAATGTGTAGAGTTAGGAATCATTATCAGTGTGATTTAAACTGTTTTAGTCAGTGGCACAGATAAAGCTGAATCTACAATCAGGTGCACGGAGTACATCCCTGTGTGACTGAGCTCGTTGTGACCATTATTGATTTGTGAATTTGTATGGACAAACCCACAGTTTCATCATACAGATGATGATAAACATCTGATACAAGTTTAGACATCATTTTATTTTGAGCTTATTGCTCCAAACATTTGGAGCTCATTCCACAGTACAGATGTTTCATCTCAGGGTCCCACATTTTAAATGATTTGAGATTATGTAATGGTAGAAACAAAAATGTCTCAAAATAATATAAGAAACTTCTAGCATTTCAGCTGTGTCACAGCTTAGGCAAGCCTACCATCTTTTTTAAACCCAAACTTGCCAAATAGGGTCAGGAGATGGGCATAGTTAAAAGATGTCTGTCTGTCTCTCACGTGATTATTCACAAACAGATGGGGCTAGGACTGTGATCTTGGTTTTAATCAAAAGCTTATAACTTGATATAGTCTGGAAATGAATACAAATTTTAGGTAGCAGCAACCTGGTGAGAAGAAAAGTTTATTGTAATTAAAACATGGTCCCTAGAAGCCCATCTAATTGATAAACCCCCCAGGACACGGCATATAGGTGTTCAGAATTCATAAGTAAGCGTACGTTCCTTGCATTTTATTTTAGGACCATTGGTCAGCGTGTTTCACTATTAAGAATGAAAAAGACAAAAAACACCCAATGTTAAAATGGCAAAAAGTGCCACATGAAAAGATCTAATGATTGACATGGCAAGATCTTCTCATAAACCTATGCTGGCAGTTATTTAGCATATCTTTCATGAAGTTTGTGAAGGATGCCATGCAGGGACTGGCATCCCTGCCAGAGCTGTGCTGGGATCCGGAATGCCAATGATGTTGAAGGACAGATGAAGGCAGCTTGCTTAGGGCATTGTCTCCCCCGAAGTGCTAGACAGCAGTCTCCATGGGTTATGGCACCACTTGTTGGTCTATAATTAACAGATCCAATTTGTCTGCCTTCTTAAAGAATGGAGTCACATTTGCAACTTTCTAGTCCTCAGGTAGTTCTCCATAATGAAGTGACTGCTCCAATGTGACTAATAAGGGTTTATAGATGATGTTTCTTATTTCTTTCAGCACAACTGTTAAAATCCTGTCAGGTCCAGAGGTTTTATTAGTTTTTAATAGTCATGTTCACACCAGAACAATTTAGAGTTAATAACTTACCTATCCTGCACATGCTTGAGATGCAGAAATAAAACCGGAAAAGTCCCTTTGAAAAACCCATACAGACACAGGGAATACAATGACTCCAAATACTGTAAATAGTGTCTAGGCTAGGATTCAAGATCAGTCTCCTGAAGTTGTGAGTCACAAGTGATAACCCCTGTGATAACATGCCTCTCTCAATCAAAATGTCCGCTGTCATAAATATGAGCAAAGGCAATGGCACCCCATCTACTATGCTAATCACAACTAGTGGAGCTCAAAACTTTATGGGGCCCAAACCCTTAAGCACTTCTTCATTGTGCCTCAAAGGGTGTGCATTTCATTAGAATCTACCCTTATCTGTTCTCTCAAGAGTGCATTGGACTAACTGCCATTATTTTTTTGTGCAGATCGAAGTCCTGGAAAGTGTATTTCGTGTGAACTCCTATCCTGGCATTGACGTTAGAGAGGAGCTCGCTCAGAAACTGGAGTTGGACGAGGACAGGATTCAAGTAAGCTACATTCATTGATCACCAGAGTCTAAATGTTTCAAAGTTAAAATACAGTAGAATGCCTGAGTCTTGAATCTGTGTGTGAAAGAGGAACTGTTGGACAAAATAAGTTAATTCTGAAATGATGACACTCAAGGATTTTCTCCATAACAGAATAGATAAACTATATAATTGAACTGGTCTCAACATGCTGGACATTGACAATGAAAAAAAATCAAATGGTTTACTATTCAGAAACTTTGTTTTTGACAAAAGTTCTACCAAAATGGCACAATTAAGACCTTATTTAAGAAAAACGTGACAGCTGAATTAAACAGGAGAGACACTCAGTTAGGGATATTTAAACATGATAAGCCAGTTAGTCACTCATTTGCTGTTATACATTTGACCTGCGACTACCATCTCTGTGCTACGTCTGTAATTGTATTGTGGGCTAAGAAGGAGAGGAAAAGGGCAAACAGCCTCCCCCTTTGTCTATGCTATCTTCCTCCACCATAGTCTAAGTACACCTCATTCTTTTTCATAACTCACGTCATAGCTATTGAGGTCATTTTAGCCATTTATAACACTGAGACAAACAAACCAGGTTTCGAGGCTGGTGTGTTAATAAATGCTGCCTGCGGCAAGGCACATGTTTGCTATCTGCCTGCATGAGGCGACACACCTAATTCCTGTGTTACAGTACATCCATGGAAGAATGGACAACATGATACATGTTTTTGAAAACAAAGCGAAAAAAGAAAAAGGCTAGCACATAAACTAGGCATTAAAAACAACACAAATGTAAAAATCCCCCACTCTCTGTTTGACCCAAATAAAAGGGTAAGTCAATAATTAGACATACTTTTGTTATAATTTTGTTTGGATTGACTGTACAGCTTTTCCCACACACACATATGAACACATGTTGCAGTGGTAAGGTTTTGACCGTGATCAGTAAACATGGCCTTTCCACTCTGCGTTTGCACCAAAGAGGAGCAGCAAGCTGAGATCTGCTTTTTATAGGCTGAAGGTGTATTTGCAGTCTCATTCTTTTCGTCATTACCCACAGCATATGATGGTAGATGAGGACAAGGATGTAGAATAACAGGAAGGCAGAGTTTTTTTCTTCAGACTCAGCTCTTGCTACGCCATCATGGACAGATACAGTGCCTGTAGAACAACTATCGGTGCTCCAATCCGTTTCTCGACCTCAGGTTCCCTTTTTCCATCATTCATGAACAACATCCTTAAATGCCTTAACTCTTCCAGTAAGACCAGTTGTCCCCCCTTCATCTGGAGAGAGAAATCCACTTTTTTTTCAGAAGTGAACCATGACCTCATACTTGGAGGTGCTGATCCTCATCCCTGCCACTTCACACTCAGTAGCAAATCACTCAAGGGTATCACGAAAGTTACAGTCAGATGAGGCAAAGAAGATGGCATAATATGTATGAAGCAACAATGCAACCCCTAGCCTCCCCAATTGAACTTCCCATTTTCACCCACGTCTTGATATTCTGTCCTTAAAAAACACCAACAGGAGTGGTGAAAGGACCTTGATGGAGACTGACATCCACAGTGAATGAATTCAATTTTTTCTAAAGCTTTTCACATTAAATGGCACATTGTAAAATATTATTCAAAAAGAATGCCCAAGAAGATGCTCATCTCCAGTACAGTAATTCTAATAACCATTCATCCTTCTTTTCAGATTTGGTTCCAGAACCGCCGGGCAAAGCTTAAAAGGTCACACAGAGAGTCTCAGTTTCTAATAGTGAAGAAAGTGTTCACGAACCTGCAGGAACAGTCTGGACGCTAGAGGAACTGCTTCAGGACTGATGTCTGTGTCTCCAAGACACATTGTATATAGGAGTGTGCCCTCATGTGACTCACCATTTATTCTCTTGTGTGCTAAAGTGTTTCATGATATATATATTTTTTGTATATAAATATTTTTACAAATTTCAAAGATATTGTACTGATGTGTTTTGGTTCATCAGGTTTGGGGCCTATGAGTGAAATAATCTATTTAAACATCATTAACCATCTTGTTTGATTTTCAATTATTGATATGAAAGCCTTCTGTATGAAGTTGGCACTTTCTGTCTCAACATGGTCTTAGGCTGCTTGGCCTGGTCTGAGTATGGCTTCCAGAAGGACTCATGGGTAACTTCTACTCAGAACCTTGACCAAGGTGAAGTTGGCACACAGAATGAGCGGATGGAGCTTCATTACTGTTGTGATAAGGAGATGGGCACATGGCGAAGTACTGACTGTAAAAAGGGCAGTCAGTACAAAAAACGAAAGAGTGAGGATCAGGAGAAAGAATGGAATCAAAGGGCAAAGCAGGAATCAAAACCAAACCAGAGAGAAACGTAAAAAATCGTAAACCAAAAATCAAAGTCAGAAGACAGAGCTTTGTTTCAAATATCACTAATCAAATTTCAAAATAAGTACTGGTCTAAGTTTGGTCCACTCTTGGACGCTCGTGACTATTTTAGCATGAATTTTGTACTGCCACACTGATGGTGTCACAAGCGACGTGACCCCGGTGCATCATGTGAAATCACCATGGAAACAGACAACGCAAAACCTATAAAACAGCAACGCCATTGCCAAAGCAAAATGGCATTAGAAAAGACAGCAAAACATGTTAAATCTGTAAACCGATGCTCTAAACAAAATTCTGATTACAGAATTGGAGTCCTTGGATGTTAAAACCCCCAAAACGATATCAAGAGGAGTTTTCCAGCTTCAGGGAAAACCCAAAATACAATTTAAAAAAGCCCAAATCGTAATAGGTTTAAAGGGTGTGAGGCCTCCAAAATAAACCCCAAAAGCAGGCTAGGACCTTCACTGATTGGCCCAAAAGAGGCTCACCCCAAATCAGCCAGTCCTCAGCTACTACCTGCAAGCTTTGCCTGATAAGGACAGTGTCTTACGAGATTATCGTGAGCACAAATAACTCCAGGAGATGGGAACATGGTGACGAAAATGAAAACAGAAATCAAAGTAACAAAAAGTCAAAACCTGAAGTACAACCTGACTGTTAACATCACAAATGTTATTCAAGGGATACTGGAACCAGCTGTATAGTCTTATGTAATGGGCCTGACCCCCAGTCACAAATTATCCTAACCAATAGGAACGCACAGAGCCCTAAAGTACTGCTGAAACCTAGCGACAGGAGAAATTGGTCATGTGATCATTGACCTTGGTCACATGACTTATCGTGCAATGAAAACAAACACTAAAACCAGAAATGACAATATTGGCCTGCACAGCAACAAAAAGGGGAGCTGTCTTTAAAAGATCAAACTACAAAAAGTGTCCCAAAATATCATGTAAAAATGCCACAAGAGGGAGAGGAGCCATCAGTCTCTGGGCTGTAGAGTCCGACCAAGAATCCTTATAAATGAAGATTTATTAATAAAAATGAGAAAATAAGTTAAAAAGGATTTGCCTAAAAGACAATCTGTTTGACAAGTGCCAATGCAATATCCAAGATGAGAACTCAGTAAAAACAAAATAAAAACAATCCATGAAAAATATAAAAATCAAAAAGTAACAATACACATTATGAACTTCAATGCAGCTCCACTGCTGGGCCTCGCTTCTAACCAAGAATAAAAAGCCAGAAGGACGACCCACTAGCTGTGATGTCAGAGTTGCCACGCCTATTGGAGCTCCACCCACAAAACACAAGAAATGCCAGCAATACCATCTTAAAAATTTGTCAGTTCAGGCTGACACCATTGTCAGACAAAAAAATTATCAGAGATTAGGCAAAAAAAAACAAAAAAAAAAACAAATGCAGTACAGGAAAAGCACCAAGTGGACAAGGCCAGTATCTAAATGTCAAGAAGGAGTCACAATAAGGGCAAAATGTGAGAAAGGAAAGTCAGAAGAGAACATTAATGTGGAAGAGGGGAGATTCTGTGGCCCTCTCAAACATCTGTAAGGCAGATGCATGCATCTGTTCTTGTGCAGAAAGCTAACACTACAAAGGAAGACTTCAAAACCCTAACTTCTGTATCCTTTGGATATTTTTATATAGCTTTTACAAAACAGAGTAGGACCTCCTGCTCTCTTCAGTGCTTGTATGGACAACTGGGTGTTGGGCAGGGTTGTGGGGTCCAGCAGCTGTGAGGCATTTGTTGGTGAAGAAAGACTCACTGACCTTGAGTTGGTCAACGATGGCATGATTTTCACGGCGTCAAAGGAGGCTCTGATTGGGGCTCTCGAGAGACTGAGTGAGGAGTCTGACTGTCTGGGCTTGTGAGTGTCCTGGATAAAAACCAACATCCAGGCCTTTAATGACCTCTTGGGCACAGCCATCAGCAGTGTGTCTGTCTACGGAGAGAATGTCGACCTCGTTGAAAGGTTTACTTACCTCGGCAGCCACATTCATGTTTCTGGTGACTCTTCCTATGAAATCAGTAGACGGATTGGACGAGCATGGGGGGTTAAGAGGTCGCGGGGAAGGAGTGTGTGGCGCTCCCAATATCTGTGCAAAAGGATGAAGTCTTTAGAGTCCTGTTGCTTCCTGTTTTGCATTGTGGTTCCAAGACAAAGATGTTATCCAGTGACCTGAGGCAAAGACTGGACTCCTTCGGTACCGTGTCTCTTCAGAGAATCCTTGGGTACACATCTGACTTTGTTTCAAATGAGCAGTTGCTCACAGAGTCCAAAATGAGGCACAATACTGAAGGAGACCAGTCTTCGTCTCAGCTTACTGGATATTGTCCAATGTGAGGGAGTATCAGTTATACGAGCATTATGGCAATTGTTGAGGACCCCAGTTCAACAGGATGGCCGCGTAACACCTGGCTGTGACAGATAGATGGTCATTTCAGGAGGGTGGGACTGGACTGCATGTCTGCCTGGGGGGTTGCCAACTAGGATTGCAAGCTGTTTTGTTGTGTGGTGTGCTCCCCAACCTGACCTGACCTGACCTTTTACGTTCTTCAGTGAATTGTCTTTATTTGTAAGTTTGAATAAAAAATGACACTGTAAATCAGTCATGCACATGTGATTACTGTGCCCATTGTGCTACATCATAAATGTGGTTGATGGCCATTTATGTTTCTGCAACCCACGCCCACATGATCAAAAGTATCTGGACCCCCTCCAAATGATTCAGTTCAGGTGCTTCATCGTTAGCAGGTGAACCACATCATGCACACAGCCATGAAATCTCCTTTGACAAACGTGGGGTCAGACTGAAGAGCTCAGTGACTTTAAATGTGGAACTGTCATAGATGCCATCCTTGCCACACATCAGTATGTGAAATTTCTGCTTTGCTAGATCTTCCCCACTATTGTGAAGTGGAATCATCAAGGAGCAATGCTAGCTCAGCCATGAAGTGATAGACCACACAAACTCACATTGCTGAAGCACATAGTGTGTAAAAATCACAAATATTCTGTGGCATCACTCACAACAGAGTTCCAAACTGCCTCTGGAAGTAACATTAGCACAAAGACTATTCAGCAGTCAGCTTTGTGAAATAGGTCTTGTAAGTAAGTGGAAGCTAGATGGCATTGTTGCCCTCCTTTTTCCCAACAGACAGACACAGGTTAATATTTTTCTTCTTCAAAATAGTGCTTCCAAAGCACCACAACCACAATAAACACAACAATAAAGCAATAATAATTCCTAATTTCTCTTCAAAAGACCTTCTATGATGAATAAAAAATTTGGACGGCGTTTTCCCTCGCCCGGACGCGGGTCACCGGGGCCCCCCTCTGGAGCCAGGCCTGGAGGTGGGGCTCGATGGCGAGCACCTGGTGGCTGGGCTTGCACCCATGGGGCTCGGCCAGGCACAGCCCGAAGAGGCAACATGGGTCCTCCTTCCCATGGGCTGACCACCTATGGGAGGGGCCAAGGAGGTCGGGTGCAGTGTGAGTTGGGTGGTGGCCGAAGGCGGGGACCTTGGCGGTCTGATCCTCGGCTACAGAAGCTGGCTCTTGGGACATGGAATGTCACCTCTCTGAAGGGGAAGGAGCCTGAGCTAGTGCGCGAGGTCGAGAGGTTCCAGCTAGATATAGTCGGGCTCACCTCGACGCACAGCTTGGACTCTGGAACCAATCTCCTTGAAAGGGGCTGAACTCTCTACCACTCTGGAGTTGCCCCCGGTGAGAGGCTCTGAGTGGGTGTGGGCATACTTATTGCCCCCCGACTTGGAGCCTGTACATTGGGGTTTACCCCGGTGGACGAGAGGGTAGCCTCCCTCCGCCTTTGGGTGGGGGGATGGGTCCTAACTGTTGTTTGTGCATATGCACCGAACAGCAGTTCAGAGTACCCACGCTTTTTGGAGTCCCGGAGGGGATACTAGATGGCATACCTTCTAGGGACTCCCTCGTACTGCTGGGAGACTTCAATGCTCACGCGGGCAATGACCATGAGACCTGTAAGGGCGTGATTGAGAGGAATGGCCCCCCCGATCTGAACCCGAGTGGTGTTTTGTTATTGGACTTCTGTGCTCGTCATAGATTGTCCATAACGAACACCATGTTCAAGCATAGGGGTGTTCATATGTGCACTTGGCACCAGGACACCCTAGGCCTCAGTTAGATGATCGACTTTGTGGTCGTGTTGTTGGACTTGCGGCCACATGTCTTGGACACTCGGGTGAAGAGAGGGGCGGAGCTGTCAACTGATCACCACCTGGTGGTGAGTTGGCTTCGATGGTGGGGGAGGATGCCGGTCAGGCCTGGTTAGCCTAAACGTGTTGTGAGGGTCTGCTGGGAACATCTGACAGAGCCCCCTGTCAGAAGTAGCTTCAAATCCCACCTCAGGCAGAACTTCGACCACAGCCTGAGGGAGGTGGGGGACATTGAGTCCGAATGGGCTATGTTCCGTGCATCTATTGTTGAGGCGGTTGACCGGAGCTGTGGCCGTAAGGTGGTCTGTGCCTGTTGTGGCGGCAATCCCCAAACCTGTTGGTGGACACCGGCGGTGAGGGATGCTGTCAAGCTGAAGAAGGAGTCCTACCAGTCCCTTTTGTCCTGTGGGACTCTGGAGGCAGCTAATAGGTACCGGCAGGCCAAGCGGAATGCGGCTTCAGTGGTTGCTGAGGCAAAAACCTTGGGAGTGGGAGGAGTTTGGGGAGGCCATGGAGAACGACTTTTGGACGGCTTCAAGGAGATTCTGGTCCACCATCCGGCGTCTCAGGAGGTGCACTGCTGACCTCGACTCAGGACGTTGTGGGTCGGTGGGGGGAGTACTTCGAAGTCCTCCTCAATCCCACTAACATGCCTTCCAATGAGGAAGCAGAGCCTGGGGACTCAGAGGTGGGCTCCCCCATCTCTGGGACTGAGGTCACCGAGGTGGTCAAAAAACTCCTTGGTGGCAGGGCCCCGGGGGTGGATGACATACGCCCGGAGTTCCTCAAGGCTCTGGATGTTGTAGGGCTGTCTTGGTTGACACGTCTCTGCAACATCGCATGGACATCAGGGACAGTGCCTCTGGATTGGCAGACCAGGGTGGTGGTCCCCCTCTTTAAGAAGGGGGACCGGAGGGTGTGTTCCAACTACAGAGGGATCACACTCCTCAGCCTCCCTGGAAAAGTCTATTCGGGGGTTCTGGAGAGGAGGGTCCATTGGATAGTCGAACCTCGGATTCAGTAGGAACAGTGTGGTTTTTGTCCTGGTCGCAGAACAGTGGACTGGCTCTACACCCTTAGCAGAGTCCTGGAGGTTGCATGGGAGTTTGCCTAACCAGTCTACATGTGTTTTGTGGACTTGGAAATGGCGTTCGACCGTGTCCCTCGGGGAATCCTGTGGGGGTGCTCCGGGAGTATGGGGTACCTGACCCCCTGATAAGGGCTGTTCGGTCCCTGTACGATCGGTGTCAGAGCTTGGTCCGCATTGCCGGCAGTAAGTCAAACCCGTTTCCAGTGAAAGTTGGACTCCGCCAGGGCTGCCCTTTGTCACCGATTCTGTTCATAACTTTTATGGACAGAATTTCTAGGCGCAGCCAGGGTGTTGAGGGGGCCCGGTTTGGTGGACTCAGGACTGGGTCACTGCTTTTTGCAGATGATGTTGTCCAGTTTGCTTCATCAGGCCGTGATCTTCAGCTCTCTCTGGATCGGTTCGCAGCTGATTGTGAAGCGGCTGGGATGGGAATCAGCACCTCCAAATCCGAGACCATGGTCCTCAGCCGGAAAAGGGTGGAGTGCCCTCTCAGGGTTGGGAGCGAGATCCTGCCTCAAGTGGAGGAGTTCAAGTATCTCGGGGTCTTGTTCATGAGTGAGGGAAGAATGTAGCGGGAGATCGACAGGCGCATCGGTGCGGCGTCCGCAGTGATGCGGGCTCTGCATCGGTCTGTCGTGATGAAAAAGGAGCTGAGCCGTAAGGCAAAGCTCTCAATTTACCAGTCGATCTATGTTCCTACCCTCACCTATGGTCATGAGCTATGGGTAGTGACCGAAAGAACGAGATCGCGAATACAAGCGGCTGAAATGAGTTTCCTCCGTAGGGTGTCTGGGCTCTCCCTTAAAGAAAGGGTGAGAAGCTCAGTCATCCAGGAGGGACTCAGAGTAGAGACACTGCCCCTCCGCATCGAGAGGAGTCAGATGAGGTGGCTCGGGCATCTGATCAGGATGCCTCCTGGACGCCTCCCTGGTGAGGTGCCCAGGACACGCTGGAGGGACTATGTCTCACGGCTGGCCTGGGAACGCCTTGGGATTCTCCCGGAAGAGTTAGAAAAAGTGGCTGGAGAGAGGGAAGTCTGGGCATCTCTGCTCAAGCTGCTGCCCCCACAACCCGACCTCGGATAAGTGGAAGAGGATGGATAGATGGATGGATGAATTTCTCTTCCACACCTCCCAGCAAGCTCTGTCCTCTACCTCCCAACTCTGGCTCAAATGCTGGGTTCACAGCAGTCCTATAAATAGTCCTTGACCCGGAAGTGCTTCTGTCTTTCCGTCCATGTGACTTGTCGGCACATCCGGGTCAGATGGAGAACTTGTAATTTCTTCAGCCTGGAAGCTTCCGTCCCTGTGACTTTGAAGTACTTGCGGGATATGTAAATAGTAAGGACTCCTCCGTCTCCCTGCAGCATCTCCTGACAGCACCCATGGTACCCATCAGTCCAGGGAAGCTGCCATCTATCGTCCTGGGGGAGGCAGTGTCCTTGATAAGCTGCTTTCCCCCATCTTTCTGTTACTGGGACATCCCAGCCAGGACAAACTGCTGGCCACCCTTTACAGACTGCATGGCCAAGCAGCCACACAAACCTAACAGCACTACGTGCAATGCCATGTGTCGGCTGAAGTGGTGTAAGGTTCACCACCATTGGACTCTGGAGCAGTGGACATGTGTTACTGATGACTCACACTTTACTATCTGCCAGTCTGATGGTCCAATCTGGGATTTGCAGGAGAATGTTACCTTCTTGACTGCATAGTGCCTACTGTAAAGTTTGGTGGATGGGGGATAACGTCAAGGTTTGTCAGGCTAGACCCTCTTACTTCCAGTGAAGGGTATTTTATATGATACATAAATTTTAAACAATTGTACACTTCCAACTTTGTGCCAACGGTTTGTGAAGGTCCTTTTATGTTCCAGCATGAGTATGCCCCCGTCCACAAAGCCATCAATACAGACATGGAATTACTCGAGTGGCCTGCGTAGGAACCTGACCTCAACTCTACTCAGCATCTTTGGGATGAATTAGAAGGTCGATTGCAAGCCAGTTCTTTTCATTCAACATCAGTACCTGACTTCATAAATGCTCTTTTGGCTGAATGGACACAAATTACCATAGACACACACCAAAAACTTGTGGGAAGAAGAGTGGAGGGGGCAACTCCATATTAATGGTTTTGGAATGGGTTGTCCAACAAGCACATCTAGGTTTGATGGTCAGATGTCCACAAAGTGTGTATGCAAAGTGATCTACTATGACGTTTATCATAAAAGACACTATATGAAATACAGCATAACGTTTCTGCCGTACATTTATATAACGAGTTTTACCAGCCATTCCTGCTCTCCCCGTACAAGCCGATGAACTGACCTCCTGGCCGCAATGTTTCCGGACCAACGAGCCGATTCAGCTCTTCAGCACCCTGATTGAATTCCTTTAGTTGGTTTCTATTGTGTGTGCCTCTGTATGTTTGCATTTAGAGGAAACGAGTTTGTTTTGTCGGATTATAGCTCCCAAGTGGTTTAGCCTGCTGGTTTTAGCTTAATCTATCAGCATTAAATGGGACAATACCTTGAAGGAGGCAATAATTGGCGTCTCTTCATCCATGATAATGCGTGTCTTCCGGGCAACTCCAAAGCACTTAACGGTGCGCCTCGCCCGCATCGCACACCTAGCCTGGCGGACTCTTGTGACATAACGTGACGTTATCACCGGACACCAACTCCATTTAATTCAAAGTCCATCGCGCACAAGACAGGGACCAAATCTGCACGGGAAGAAAGTCCATCCGTTGGGCCAGTCACGCACACCCCACTCACTCATACTGTATAAGTTCCGTTTAGAACGCATCTCATTGAAGAGCAGTGAAAGAAAGACAAAAAAAAAAACACGCAGACACGAGAAGATGGCACAAGCGCCACGCGCACGTCATCCCCTGGCTGGATTCACATCCGGGAATGTTTCATACGACGAGTGCTTCTTGCAGAATCGAGCGCATAGGTAACGCAAAAATGTTTTTAAAAAGAGGAATGAATTCGGGGCGTTAAAAAGAAACGTATACTTTATGAGGTAAAAGTGCATAATAAACTAGAATAGTTGCGTTAAATATTCCAAATTTGAAAATGTGCGCTTCAATTTAAAGCTTAAAATCAAACAATTGTCGAATGTAATAGGAACTTGTCATTTTTCACCAGGGGATTAGACCCCTAGAAGAGATTAAAAAATCAAAAACAACATCATATGCGTAATATCTGACTTTGAAATAGTCTAACACGATACCCCACATTCGTACACTGTAAAAATGAAATAGTGAAAAGTATTTATATCATGACATTAAGTCTTATTTTCCTAATTGTAAGAATTACTGACATACCAAGATATTTGTACTTACAATTATTTAGCTTTAAGAATTTTTGCTTACCCTATTGGCAGATTTATTTGTTTATTTTTTGGCTAAATAAAAGCAAAACAACTCCAGCTTAAAGTTTTTTGTCTAGTTTTTGAATATGCATGCAGTATGTTTGAAATCTGTCATCTTTCATTTTCTGGCAGTGGCTCTAAGGGGTCTAAGACCACCGATAAAGAATCGGGTATCAAAAAATATGGCAAAATTCAGCAACATCGAAATAGCATCAAACAACACTCCACATGATAGATGCCTGTATGGTTGTTTTGCATTTCTGTTTAATCACTTTCGAATTTGTTCTCTCAGTGTTTTACAAATCAGTATTTATGTGTACCAGTTCTGTATTTAGTCATTAGTGCAATCCAAATTGTATTTTAACTGAGCATTGTTCACTGCGTTCTGCGCAGGTACTCAGTGAAGGGTGCTGTACATAAAATACGTTGTATGATCAAAGCGTTCATAGGTAATTCTTATAAACAAAATAAAACAAGAAACTCAGAACAACAATGAACTGTGATCAAATGAAAAGTAACAGCGTGGCTACTAGAACTTATACCACCGGGCTCCCCTCGCATCAGACGCGCATTAAGTAAATCACTCCGGCCGCATCTGCCATCTTCTACACTGAGGGTCGCGTGTAGACGCTTCACTGAAACGGATGCAACCCACGGGGTGGGTCAGGCAAGACTCCAAGGCATGTTAAGAAAGGAGTCTGTGTTTCATCAAAACTGACAATTATGGGGGCTCATCTTGACTTAACCCTTTCTAGTGGCCATTAAACAGCATTTCAATCTGACCTACAAGTAGCCTTCAGTAGGTAACTTCAGTTTAACGAAAGCAACTATCTTGTCACAAAACTGTAGTAGGAAGTCAAGCAAAATTACACCTTTTATTGGCTGACTAAAAAGATTACAATATGCAAGCTTTCGAGGCAACTCAGGCCCCGAAAGCTTGCATATTGTAATTTTTTAGTTAGCTAATAAAACTTGTTATTTTGCTTAACTTCTCACTACATTCATAATGGATAACACGGTACAACACCCTAATACTATAGTCACAAAACTGTGAAATGAAGGCGGTCCAACATGATGAAACTCATTTGTGTCCGTGCGGGTTCAGAATGTGTCTTTTTATTTTCCAAATAATGGATCGATATTAATGTTGCAAATCAGTATATACGTTGTCGAATATTGTCTGTTATTAACAACGCAGAATAAGTAACTCGTTTCAACAAGCTGTCTAAATAAGTAGCTGGCTGAAAACAAATACAGATAGGAGAGAATAAGTAACCGCTTTGAGCAAGGAAAAGGTGTAATTGGAGTATGTGAATTTCCCCTTGGGTTTAATAAACTATCTGTCTATCTATCTAATAGATTCCTTCTGTGATTCAGAGCTAAAGTCAATACGTTGTAAATTCTCCTTCCAGCAGATGGCGCTAACAGATCATTGTGGATCATTTTATCCATCCATCCATTATCCAACCCGCTGTATCCTAACTACAGGGTCACGGGGGTCTGCTGAAGCCAATTCCAGCCAACACAGGGAGCAAGGCAGGAAACAAACCCCGGGCAGGGCGCCAGCCCACCGCAGGGATCATTTTATTCCTCCTTTAAATTAGAGCGTGGCTGGTCGGCTAGTAAGTGTATGAGATTGCAGGGAACGAACGTGCTTGCATCCCGGCTACTGAAATCTTTGATAAGAATGTTAAATGTTTTTTGTTTCGGCCTTTTGTATGCAGTCAGCTTAAAATAGCGGTAGCAACTGTATACTAACTCCAGTGTGTGTTCAGACCAAAGTGTGTGTGTGTATATTTATTCATTTACTTATTTATCTACCCGTTTACGTATTTATTCATTCCAAGTGCTTCTGTAAAAAGCCAAGTTTCCCCCTGGGAACAAATAAAGTTCTATCTATCTATCTATCTATCTATCTATCTATCTATCTATCTATCTATCTATCTATCTATCTATCTATCTATCTAACTTATGACTATGTATCTTGATAGATAGGAAAAGAAGATATGTACTAGGAAGCTCTGTCTCTCTGCTTTGTTACCTATTAAATTCGTACACGTACTGTTGAGAAGTTGTTAAAGCTATTATGGAACAACTAGCAGTAATTTGTGTCACACAGATATCACATTTCATTAACCCAGGGGGTAAACGTTAACATTATACAAAGTTATTGTCTGTTATACCTGCATTTTTATCACTCTTTAATTTAATACTGTTTTTATCAGTATGCTGCTGCTGGAGTATGTGAATTTGCCCTTGGGATTAATAAAGTATCTATCTATCTATCTATCTATCTATCTATCTATCTATCTATCTATCTATCTATCTATCTATCTATCTATCTATCTATCTATCTATCTAATTCATTCATTAATTTTCTAAGCATCTCATGTAATTCAGGATTGTAGGGTGCCTATATAGACAGCAAACCGCGCAAAGCAGGGATCAACCAGGAGAGAGCAACAGTCCACCTCAGCACACACTAATTCACAGAGCCACACATGGTCAGTTTAGGGAATTTAAACATGGATGGGTATCATTGATTGAGGGTAGTAAGGTCTGAGGATGCTTTGGTTGCTTTTATTTTCTTCATTCATACTGTTATTCTTTAAAATCACAATTTTTAGCTTCCTGTAAGGCTAATTTTTAAATGAGCTCAGTAAAAGCCTAATGTTCCCGGGGGGACAAATAGGTGATCCCAAGGGAACAAATGTTATATCAAGCTGTCAGGATTTTAAGGTCTTTTTTCTTTAGGAGTCAGCAGGAGAATATTGTGGCATCGGTACACAGAAGTCGTTACAAACCTTTTGACATGTTAATATGACAGTACCAGAATCAAAGCAACAAAAGAAGCACAAGTCAAGACCAATAATTCTTACTCAAAATGAGTTTTCTTCTCCTCTTTTGCTTTCCATTCAAGCCATGCATCATGTAAAGCATCAGTAGTAGGCGGAACTGCATGGGGATCACATGCATCCCTTCAGGATTCTGTATTATCACACAAGACAGTACCAGAGTCGATATTTAATAATGTTATAAAAATGATGCACTCACTTAGTACATTTACATGCAGTTCAACAACCTGGTTAGTCACAGAAATCGTATTTCTAAAAAGCTATGTAAACCCTAGTTCTGAACTGAGAAACCTAATTAAGAGAGGTAGATTTCTCAGGGAATAAACCAATTATGTGGCCATATAAACACTTAGCTGGGTTACTGTTAAGGAGTTTGTAGTTTGCGCATGTCTCTTGCACCCAGTCTATTTGTGTGTGGCGGCCATGGGTGGAAACATTCACAAAATAGGCAAATGTTCAGGCGTTTGTGCGCATTATTCCTTCTTCTGGCTGAAGTAATCCATCTCAATATTTCAGAATTTGCTAAATTTATGTTGATAAGATACAGTAAATGTACAGGGCTAGCTCAGCAGCTAGTAGAGTAATACATTAAAAGTAACATGTGTTATGGAGTCCAATTTCTTTTTAAAGTGACAAGTAACCAAACATGTATGAATTCAAAATACCTGCATTGTTATTATTCCAGCAGCACTGGATGTGAGGCAAGAAGTATGCGTAGCGGTATACCAGTCCTTTGTGGGCCTTAGTTACACATGTAGTTTGTTACGTGCATTCCGGTAACAGAAACCTATAAATAAAGATGTCAATTTGACTAAACATATTTATAAAACACAAGAAAATGAACACAGGAGTCATGCCTATTTTCTGATTCACGGTGGCTGATGGTGACGTTTAACTCTTTTTTGCAAAGATTAATGATGTCAGCGTATTTTGCTGAAGGAGACCTGCAGAAGATTACTTGTGCATGTAAATGCAGATTATTGAGAAATCAGGTTTCAGAGTAAATCAGGTTATGAACCTTGACTCGATTATGTGTGTGCATGTTGACTTAAAATTGCTGCAAATCACGATGGCATCAAAGACTAAAATGAGAACTGTACAGTCATAAAATGGACTAGAACAAATGTTTACTAACAAGAAACAGTAAAGTTATTAATGCGGTGTTCAGTTGTTCACCGTGCAGGAAAAAATCAGGTGTCATTCTGTTTCATTATGGCTTATCTCAGTCACACCTAGTAATGATATGTAAGTGTACAACAGTGTTAGCATCTTAAAAAAAATTGAAAGAAAATATAGTATCACCAGTTTATTTCAGATTTATAGTTATGTGTACAGTGCAATGAAATTCCTATTTCCATGCTTGGCCAACACACAGAATGCTGACATTGAGTTTGTCTGGTAGCCCAAATATCACTCTGTAGGTTGTAAAAATGAACATCACAGAATATACAGTAATAAGTAGTTATGGGTGTAACAAAGTTTCCTTTCAACTACAGATTTGTGAAATAGTATCATTCGTTGAACGAGTCATTTTACAAGCCGTGAAACTCACTAAACAGAGTTTTTAGAGTTTTTTTTTTTTTTGGGCGGTAGATACAAAAGTAACATTAGGCCTATAAGATTTGATCAATGTTGTGTACCCTTTAAGAGTCGTAAAATTCTCAAAATAAAAGAGGATAGAGTTTCTTCTGGAAATTCAATATGGCTAAACACAATGCACAATGAGATACAAGTATGTTACTGAGGAAAAAGATGTAATCAACATGGGGCAATGAAATCGTAATCCATATTAGCTGCAGTTTTAGATGAAAAAGCTGCTTTTGCCAGTGTTACATAAACTTTGTGTACACTAATCAAGACAAGAACAACAATTTATTTCTGTATAGCCCAAATGACACAAAGAATGCCTCAATGGGCTTTAACTGACCTTATTTAATAGACGGCCCCTCCAGGCTTGACTCTAAGATGTCAGCCCTTCAGCCTCAGAACACTGCTGCCTATTGAGTCACAGCATTAGCACTGTGACAAGGTTGCAGATGACATGGGGCTTAACATACTGTATATACTGAACAGCTCTCTTCCTAGAGCTTCCAATTGGGGCAAATTTCACTGATCACAAAATCGATTCTTTTTGTAATTTAAAGTCAAGATTGATAGGCAAAAAATGGCACATTTATTCATTCAAAATTAAGCCTACAACACAACAAGATGTGCAAAAAGTGAAGTGGTTTGAATACTTTCTGAATCCACAGTTGATATGGGAAGAACATTATTATCATTTCACACTTGGCAGAGGCCTTTAGCCAAGGCATTGTACAAGATGAGGATATAATACAGTTGTTTACATGCACTTTAACAATTGGTACACAGGTGGGTTTACACAGTGTGGCACACCAGCCTTCTGTTTTAAGTCTAAATCTTGAACTAGTGTACCACAAACCCTAAAAATCTGCAAACTCCACTCTTTGTCTCTGGGATATCTAAACTAAAAAACTATAGTTCTTAATGGTGCATCATAGACCATAAAAATCTGTGTCATCATCCTGAAATGTTGGGTGATTAGACAGTACAAAAACAAAAACTCAGAGAAAGACTCAAATAATCAGCAAAGGCTGCTTTGTAAATTGAGACCAAGTTATTGGCAGCAACTCAATAAAGTCGTCCTTTACCAGGAGGTTTGTCTAAAACAGCTACAGCAGCAAATCGTTTGAGTATCTCACAGAACGGCCAAAGTCTTTCAAGCCTCCCTGCTACATGTGCTTTACATCTGTCCTGACATATGGTGGCAGATTCACAAGAAAGAGGCAGACAATAAGAGCTGAAGAATTTTTTTGTATGTAGTTTTGCACAATCCAAAGTGCTTACCACCTCAAACACATCCTGGAAACATCTGAGGAGAACACATTCGAATAGCAGACAGCCATGCATTCCTGCCAGAAATCGAAGTCCAGATTTGTCAAACTTTCCTTCACAGGTCCATAAGGAAATGAATCGAAAGAACTGGATAACTAATGGGAATCAAACACAAAAATAAACAAAGAAAGAAAACCTGGAAGAAATGGAAAAAGACAGAGTGGCACAGAGAGTACAACCAGCATTAGAAAGAAAAATGTGTTTATTAAGTACAATAACTGTTCCCATGTTAAATTACTTGGCGGCAGTGCTTCTACCTCCTAGAAGTGTAATCAATCAAATGCAGAGAAATGTTTTGTGTTTTCTTCTGGAGGTCCAATTGTGAACGTTTAACACAAAATGAGGTCATGAAAATTAAAGGAGAAAGTGGTGAAAACTTTCCATTTTAATAAGGCTTTGTTATTACAGTGTAAGGCCATATAAAGAGGATACAGAAATGGTGAGGTGTAGTCTGGGAGCAGAATGATAAATATCTTAAATTCATTGTACAAAATTATATAAAAGCACATTAAATTAACTGTATAAACCGGATTACAGTTAAAATACAATTTTGTACAGATATTACAGAATTAATTGCATCAGTGTGAAAAAAATGTATGGTTATGGTACCTATAAAAAGTATTTACCCCCTTGGATGTTTTCACATTTTATTGTTATACATCACTGAATCTCAGTGGACTTAATTTGGCTTTTTTGACATGATTAGCAGAAAAAGAATCTTTAATGTCAAAGTGGAAACAGATCACTCCAAACTGGTCTAAATTAATTACAAATATAAAACACTAAATAATTGACCACATAAGTATTCATCTCCTTTAATATGACAACCTTAAATCCTCACTGGTGCAGCCATTTGGGTGTAGAAGTCTCAGAATTAGTTCAACTGAGTTCACCTGTTTGGACTTTCATTTGATTATCATATAAACGCACCTGAATGTGGATGGGCCATTTTGTGTGAGTCAGTATGGTGGGCTAACCTGTACAATGAAGACAAACGAACACACCAAGCATGGAAACAGCATCTAAGATGATCCCTCAGCCGAGAACGTCTGTCAAGTCAAATATTAAAGTGAGAATCTTTACTTGTAGTTCCTTGGCAGTAGTGTGCTGTTGTAGAAATTGTTATCTTAAATATAGTATATATCTATTAATAATCAAGCCAAAGAACCAGGCAGGAGGAAGCTTGTCCACTGCATCATTTGTTTCTGATCATGAAAAGGGCACCGCTCCATCATTACAGCAGCCTATGATGGAATGGTCACAAAGTAAAGACAGAGAACTATATTTATAAATAACTGAATTTACATAACAGTGCTAAATGAATGCTTACCCTGATTGGTTGAGTAGCTTACATTCACTCTGATTGGCTAAACGTTATGTGGTGTTTTAGTAGAGAGCATTAGCAAGCTTTCATACCCCCTCCTCCCAATAAAAGTCTAATTTCTACTACGTTCTTGGTCCTTACAATATTTTTCAGTGCTTCTTGAGTTCCTGTGTGTGTGACATCTGTCAAGTCTTACTGGATACATGATAGTCAGCCAACCTCTTGAACCATCACCCAGGATCCTATTTTTCTTTGTTGTTCACTTGACCTATATCTGGTTTCCTGATCTGCTTGAACATGTTTCTGATATTTATTAACCTTTTCATAATACTTCTAAGATAGATGCTATATTTTAATGTGGAAAGGATACCACTGCGGCCATTCAGGACTGTGATTGAGGACCCCTGACATAGACTAACACGACACCCTATATGCTTATGTTTGAAATCTGTCGGTTTTAACTATCTAGGAGCGGCTCTTGAAGGGATAAAAAAATTAAATATTGCGATCAGCAACCTCGAAATAGTATAAAATGACACCACTATATTACCCATTCCCATTTTTTCGAAGTTTTGTCAAAATGAGTAACCTTGGCCCCTCGTATCCCATCAGCGGATGAACTCCTGGGATCTGATGATGTGACCTGCACAATTCCGAGCCCTTCTAATCATTTTGATAAAGACACCTAATGGTTTGCTCTTTATCATAAGGACGTAATTTCTTGCACAAAATATGATCCAAAAATGCCTTAAAAATGAGGAATTTATTGGTCTAAACAGCCAAAAAATCGGGGTGGGTGCTTGGCGTCTAGCTGGACATCAAGAAGAGTCGAATAGTGCATGGGTGGCAAACTCCAGGCCTCGAGTGCCGCAGTGGCTGCAGGTTTTCATTCTTACCACCTTCTTAATTAGTGGCCAGTTTTTGCTGCTGATTACTTCTTTTAATTAACTTGACTCAGGCCCCATAGTTGTTTCTTTTTCATTAATTAGCAGCCAAACAATAATGAGACACAAAACAAGCCAACACATGACCAGCTCCCCTGTGCCCATTACACAATATCTGAAATTAAAGAGAGGTGATGGTCTCAGTAAGGTTGATCTCTCAGGTCACCAAAACATTTTGACGGTGCTCTTAGAAAGAACAGAAAAACACCAGTTTTTGAAATGTGTGCTGTGGCAGAATGAGAGCAGCAACAAGCCATGGGATTAAATAACGGGTTTAATTAACAGCAAGAACTGGCTTCTCATTAAGAAAGTGATTGGAGTGAAATTGGTTGGAGTTTGAAGCCCCAGTTTAGCTGGTCATCTGTTAGCTCGTTTAACATCTCATTTCTGCTTGGCTGTCATTTAATGAAGAAAGGAATCAATTCAGAGGGCTGAACTCTTCTAACAGGCTATTAAAGTGATGGGGATAAAGTTAATTAGCAGTGAAAACTGGTCACTGATTAGGAAAGGGGTTAGAATGAAAACCTGTAGCCACTGCGGCACTCCAGGCCTGGAGTTCGCCACCCCTGGAATAGTGTATCATACCTGGGGGGTACTGGGGATTCGTGATGCGCTGGATAATAGAAAAAAGAACTGATTTCAAAGCGTTCATAAATAATTCTTACGAACACATTAAAGCGATTGCACTCTTTGCTTATTTCATTGCAGTTTAAGAAAACAACACGTTATGGACTACTTCACAGACTTAAGTAAAATTATCATCAAGATGGTGATGAAATGAATTGTCATAGAATACATCCATAAAATGCCAGTTCTCTAATCAGTGAAATGATTTATTACCAGATGTCACACCGTGCAGTTTGCTCTCCGTGGTATTGCCCATATTGTCGTTTACTTGACCTACAGTACTATGTAATAAAATAGTTTTCAGATCTGGGGCAATACAAAAATGGAAGTAGTAGTCTGTGTATCAACCTGCACTGTTTACCAGTTTCACTATATAGGCATTAGACTTTTTTTTTGCGTGAAACGTTATTCAGTTTCTTTTTAAAATGTAAAATGATGAAAAGATCAATTCTTTTTACAGTCGTAAAATTGTCAAGTTTGACAGTTACTGGTTGAATAGTTAACATATATTGTAAAAAAACTACATGCTTTACATATTACCGATATAATTTTTTATTATTCTGTTTCCGTTTTAAAATGTGCATTATTAACCTCGCTGATTTACATTTTTTCACGTTAAATTTCACGGCCATTCGTCAGCGCCGAGCTGTGATACAGAAGCCGACAATGCCCTCAACGCCCACACCCCGCCCAGTCACAGTTTTCGCCCCGCCCTATCCCCGCCCCCGTGGAACCTCCGAGCCAGTGATCGGGCAGCTGGTGCCCAAACAGACGAGTTCTGTTGCGACTCCTCAGCACGAGACGGATGGTGTCCGGGGAGTACTGGAGGTGCTGATTGTCGACTCTTAAGGCAGATCTGTAACTGGGATTTCTTTACAAAAACTTTTTTTTTTTCCTTTTTCTTACTTTTACGACCAGTCCTACTAGATCTGAAAGCCGAAGGAACGAAGTGCGTGCGTTGATCCGACGGCGCCTCATTTTAGCAGTTAATTTCACTCTGAACGGGGGCGGAGTGGAGCCCTCAATTCCATTTGGCGGCAGGTTGGACTGCTGCTCGTACGATGGCACTCAGAGTCCACCTTCTCGATTTCCTTTTATACTTCTCTGCACTTGTCCACACTAGTGGAGCTCTGTACGCAGCTGGGACGAAGAAAGCGGCATTCGAAGCATGCGGACTAAAGGTAAAGTGGGGGAGATGTGGGGTGGGCATTTTGAGGGAGCTGGGTTACCATACAACTAGTTGGGAGAGGAATGGCAAGCAATTCACTGTGCCCAAATTAAGAATTCACCTGGCAGTCGGCCAGGTGTGCGACAGCTGGATGCCATGTTTGAGTGGGGAGCCTTTTTGTATGGCTTGTTTCCGTTGTTGATGTGAAGCCGAAAAGTCCAGACAGGAATGCGGAGCCACTGGATTAGACAGTGGGGGTGCTTGTGTTTAGGTAGCACCACTCTGGTTTTCAAGAGTTCACCGTGGGAGCTAATGGTTATCTATATGAGCTGGCCAACTCGGGGTGCCCTGCACATTTTAGCGGAACTCAATGAGTGTCACTTGAACTACTCTTTCGCACCCCTTTGTTACTTTAATGTCATCTCGTTAGCCCTTGCTTGAATTTTCTTTAGTGGGGGTGAGGGTCACACTTGAATGAATGGCCTATCTCTGGTCAACCCCCCAGTGACTGATTGCTGTTCTGGCTCTTTGTCCTCAGGGGTGCACATCTGCCTTTGAAGTGCTCTCCCATAGGAAGTGAACGGCTATTTGCTCAATTAAAGCTCCCTGGCATTTCCTCTTGAGACCACAGGCCACTTCCCTCTCCTGTCACTCATGTGGATTGCCGCTGGACAGATAGACGGAGAGGGGGAGAGGAGGGGAAGGGGGGCTTAATGCTGAAAGGTCCTGTATTTTCAGGCAACTTAGTGTCACTCCTTATAGTTGTAAAGTAGTATGCTGCAGACTTGTGTAATTAGAAATGCCTTCAATATGTCTTGGTTTTATATGTAAAAATACTGGTTCTTTAATGGCACTTTACTGGGTTGTGTGCTTCCTTGTAGATGCATTGCTTGACAAAAAACATTTCATTCTGGGATGGGATCTTTGCACATGAAGCTGGTTCTTTGAACTTTGAAAAGGTCCCTAATATGTGGACAAAACAGAAATTGTTAATGTCTAGTAGGCTACTTGGCAGGAGAATCAAGTGAATCTGAACACAGTGGGTGTTGTAGTATGTAGTAAAAGTCATGTTAAAATTAGGAACCGATTGCTGTTTTACAAAGGTCAGCCAGTCATTCATTTTGTAGCCTGCTTAGTCCTGAACCGGGTTGCTGGGATTTGCTGGAGCCTGTCCCAGGTGGGATAGGGTGCAAAGCAAGAACAAACCCTGGGCAGAGTGCTGATCCATTTCAGGGAAAACACACACACCAAGCACACAGGCCAATTTAGGATGGCCAGTTCACCCAACCTGCATGTCTTTGGACAGTGGGAGGAAACCAGAGCACCCGGAGGAAACCCGCACAGACACAGAGAGAACATGCAAACTCCATACAGGAAGGATCATGATATGAACCCTGGTCTCCTTACTGTGAGTCAGCAGTTTAAGAATGTATGTGTATGCATGGAGGTGTGTGTGTATTGTGTGTTTAGAGCTTAGGAGTTTTAATATATCACTATTGATCCATCAATAAGTGATCAAAACTCTAATATTTAGTGCCTTCAGAAAGTTTTC
Source organism: Erpetoichthys calabaricus (assembly GCF_900747795.2). Taxonomy (NCBI): domain Eukaryota; kingdom Metazoa; phylum Chordata; class Cladistia; order Polypteriformes; family Polypteridae; genus Erpetoichthys; species Erpetoichthys calabaricus. The sequence continues at coordinate 74,851,616 of NC_041411.2, read as the reverse complement.
AGACACCTTTACATTTTCACATTTTGTTTTGTTGCACTCTTATGCTAAATTCATTTACATTTATTTATTCCCCCATCAGACAACACTTGATAACCCAGAATGACAAAGAAAAAGCAGGATTATTTAAAGTTTTTTTTAAATTTTTTCAAAAAAAAAATTCTCATATTGTTGCAAGTATGCAGACCTTTTGCTAAGACACTTGAAATCTGGCTCAAGTGCATTCTCTTTCTCTTGATCATCATTGAGCTGTTTCTGTGCCTTGAGTGGAGTCCACCTGTGGTCAATTCAATAGATTGGACTGAGTAGGATTAGGTGCACACCTGTCTGTAGAAGGTCCACAGCTGAGCAAATACCAAGCCATGGGGTTGAAAGAATTACCTGCACAGCTTAGAGACATGGTCACATCTAAGTTCACGTCTGGGAAAGGCTACAAAAAATTCTAAAGGTTATCAAGAGCACTGTGGCCTCCATAATTTTTAAATGAAAGACGTTTGGAACAACAATGACTCTCCTAGAGCTGGCCAAAAAGATGGTACAAGGGCCTTGGTAAAGAGAAGTGACCGAGAACCTGATAGTCACTCTAGCTGAGCTCTAGAGAACCAGTGTGGAGATGGGAGAAACTTCCAGAAGGACCATCACCACTATAACACTCCACCAATCTGGGCTTTATGGCAGAATGGCCAGACGATGCATGAAAGTCCATTTGGAGTTTGAAAAGAGGCACGTAAAGGACTGTCAGACTATGAGAAACAAGATTCTCTGGTCGGATGAATGCAAGGTTCATGTGTTTGGCTTCAATTCTAAGTGTCGCGTCTGGAGGAAACCAGTCACCGTTCATCACCTGTGCAGTACTACCATTCTAATGTTTTGGTTTTTTTTTTTTTTTTTGCAAAAAATGTCAAAATCCTGTTTTTTTGTCTTTGTCATTCTGGGTTATTGAGTGCTGCTTGATGAGGGAAGAAATGAATTTCAATGATTTTAGTAGAAGGCTGCAACAAAACAAAATGTGTTAAAAGTGAGAGTGTCTGAATACTTTCTAAAGGCACTGTATACACATAGAGAGAGAGTTTTGGTCCTGGTACTGGGGGACCAATAGTGATTTCATATAGCTCCTTTTAGGATCAACCAAATGCAAAGGTGCTGTACAGATTCCTGCAGCTTGAGCCAGTGCTGGAGATTGAAGCTGTGCCCACCAAGCTCTTTAGTCACATAGCCCCTCATTGGCCCATGAGGAGACCAGACCATAAATCATCTTTAAAACAAAAGTATACTTGTCATTTCTCATTCCTGTCCTCTCCTTCTTTTTTCCTTTGCCCAGTTTGTCTCAAAGACCTGTAGGGTAAACTAACATTTCAATTCTTGTCTTTCACAGCACATATCATGTTCTGCTTTTTCTCCAATATGGATGCAACTCCCTCCCTTTGTGAATATTTTTGTCCGTCTTGTATAGTATTACCTGTAGAGTTCTTGCTAAATAACATAAGGAATGATGGGGGCAGGGAGGCACTGCGCCACACTTTAGGATTCCTGTCCCTACAGGTGAACAGGATGTAAACAATTTGACCACAAAATGTAGGCAGTTAGCTGAAGAGAAACTTCAGCTCGGCAAATTTGGTCTCACCTGACGCAGAGAGCAGTGTTGTCTAAGAAGAACAAAAAAAAAGCTGGTGTCTACTGCAGTCCTGACATGAGACGAAGAGTCCTAAGCAAGGCTCTCACCAGAACTAGTGGTGCACATGATAGAAACCATACGCAGAACCTCCAGTTCACAAGACACTATATCCGATCCACCTTAATAAAGGGATAAGCATCTGTGGGTCTGTCTGTGTGCCCATCTGTTCCTTTGTCTCTGTCATTCCAAAACATGGCACATCACAAACATCCTTAGTAATAAAATGCATTGCATTTGTCAGTCCAACAGATGGCACATCTCAAACATTCTTAGTAATAAAATGCATTCCAGTTGTCATTCCAACAGGTGGCGCATCACAAACATTAACGCTGCTTTTAAGAGTCCTATACTAAATGGCATATAGATGTATGCATTTCATGGTTTACTGCAAATGTTAATGCTGAGGTCTATGACGATTACCTCGATTTCAACCTGTATTAGACAGGTAGCACAGCTGGTGTTGGATAAAAGCCTAATGCAATCCCAGCGTGTGAAGCCGTGCACTGGGCAGATGTATGCACACAAGTAAGGTGTTTTCCCATCACAGGAGCCATTGAGTTCCTGTATGTTGTTACCCCAGGTCACTTTCTTGTGTTACGCTTCCAACCCACAACAGGAACTGTAAGCTGTATGTTAGGGCGGAGTGGTGGCTCTGAGGCTAAGGAGCTGCGCTGGTATCCCGAAGGTTGCCAGTTTGAATCCCCGTCACTGCCAAAAGGCCACTGCTCTGCTGGGCCCTTGAGCAAGGCCCTTAACCTGTAATTGCTCCAGGGGCGCTGTACAATGGCTGACCCTGCACTCTGACCCCAAGGGGTATGCGAAAACTACCAAATTCCTAATACAAGAAATTGTATAAGGCGAAATAAAGAACAAAAAAATATATATATATGTGACTTGCAAAGAGTGATGTGGTGCAAAGTGAGGTGCATTCAGGGGTTCACAGGGAGCACCCCTACTTAATTGTTTTGAAGCGATCGTGACTTCCTGGGGGAGATTATCGCTTCAATGTGGTGCATCAGGGAGGAAGTTATGAAGAGTGATACAGTGCAAAATGTGGCACTCCATCTTCACCAATCACTCACCAAAGTCCAAGCTACTAACAGATTTGTAAGATGGCACCAGTGCTTGAAAAGATCAACGCAACCCCTAAACGTAATTAATGCTGGCAGTGCTTTGGCAATGCTAGGATTGCCTGATTCTGCCCTCCAGTACCAGAATTTATACAAAGAGATGGTGGGCAGAGCAACAAGTACCTGCTAGAAAGTGACTAAAGCCTGAAGCTGTACCAAGTGTAACCCAGGATTGTTAATTATTACCCGTGCCTGATACTGCACACAACATTCAATGCCAGAGGCTAGACATCAGACACAGTCGCCAGGACAATCAGTTGCCTGATGCTGCCTGTCACATCCTGTTCTGTTTGTGGGCTTTGGATCCAGCAGTGCAGGATTCAAATGGAGTACCAGAGAGAATGCCCCACACTCACAGGTGACGAGCCCCGTGATGGCCGTGACATTTGTTTCTGTGGTCCAATGCGCCATGCAGCAGGATGTAATGAGTGCTAACACTGACAACCCATTTTTTGTTCAGCTGATGTGCTTAAAATGCTGAGCCTTTATATATTGATATTCAGAATTTTAGCTCTATCTTTGTAACTTGTTAGTTAAAAGGGTTTAAATTGCTATTGTTACATATACAGTATACAGGGTACAGTTTTTAGCACACTAGACAAGTTCCTGCCATCCAGATGACTTTGACTTGGGCTTGGTAGATACAGGTTGGAGTAACACTTAAGCCACATGTGTCGCACTTCTTTTGGACTAATGGAAGTAAGTACAAGACTTCATGTTTTATACTCCCCAGAGTGGGGTGGCAAAGAAGGTCCTGTCTTTTGACTTTTCTCCTGGATTCTTCAGGTGGTCTCTTTTAAGCCAGTTTCACTGCTCGAGTGCTTCCTGTGTCTCATCCATTAGGCTCCTTTTCCCTCCCACTATTCAGTATTTTCCACGACTGTAGGTTGACTTCCAAATGGGTCTGTGCTGCACAGAGGCTTTATCTACTTCATACCCTCTAGTTATTTTCCATAACTGTGGGTTGACTGCTGATGTACCTGTGGTGCTCATAAGCTCAATGTCCTTCCTACCCTCTGCATACTTTCCATTATTGTGGGCTGACAGCTGATGCCCCTGTGGCTGAACTGTCTGCCTTGTTATAGACATGCTGGGAGTAGTCACTTTGTCTACCTGGGACTGTAGTACACTATTTTATTTGATGGCCTTTTACAAAAAAAATATCAGCTTGACTACCTTCTGCCTGGAGGTCATTTTTAAGAATCATTCTTATTGTTTTATCAGTTGGAGTAAGTTAGTCTCGACTATGGCAGGTACTGTGACCTAGTGGATAAGGCATTGAACGTATAAGCATTAAAAGGTGCTATATAAAACAAAGACTTCTTTCTTGAAAGCTACAGAACTAAGAAAGTAATAATAATAATTCTTTACATTTACAGTATAGAGCTCTTTTACTAAAAGCGATTTTCATAGTGAGTGGGGGGCCATTTCAACCACCACTAATGTGCAGCACCCACCTGGATGATGTGACGGCAGCCATTTTTGCGCCACTATGCTCACCACACATTAGCTGTTAGGTGATGAAGTGGTGAGAGGGATAGCCAGTTAGAGACAGGGAATGATTAGGGGGACAGAATGACTAGGCCGTGGCGGGAAATTTAGCCTGAACATTGGGGTACACCCTACTTTTTACGAAGGATGCCCAGGGAGATTTCAAGACGATAGTGAGTCAGGACCTAGGTTTTATGTCTCATCTGAAGGACACTGCCATTTTTACAGCACCGTGTCCCCATCACTGCACTGGCTCATTGGGATCCACATTCAGACCACAGGGTAAGCACCTTACGCAGTCCCCTTATGTCAAAGAAAACAAGGATGAATGACAGCAGAGTAGCAAATTGCAGGATAAAAGTGTCTCTTTTGTACTTCTTTGGCCTTGCCTTGTGAAAAGTGCAGTAGGAGTAATCGTGTGACATCCATGAGTATTGTCTTTGGCCACTGCAAAAGTGTAACACTGGCACATTTGTGCTGAACTTGTTGGCTTTATTTAGGGTGGCTGTAATACCCTTGAGCAGTATCGAGTTTACTAATATGATGATGATTGATAGGGTACTTGCGGAATCATGAGAACATTTAAAAAATGAGAAATGAAAATCAAAAAATATTTAAAGTGGGGTTGTTTTGAATGCCGTTATTGTATAAGTTGTGAAGATGGTCCAGGTAATATCACTATGTCGGGCAGTGTTTCCCAACCTGTGGGCCATGGCGGCATTGCAGGTGGGCCATGGCCAACCTTCAGGCAAAACTTCGCATCCTCTGCTCACTGCTCTGATGATCACACTCAATTCACAGCTGCAGTATCGCAGGTGGATCGTGGGTGACCCTGGACGACCTCCCCAATCCCCGCTCTGATGATCATGCTCGATTCATCGAGGAGGAATAGCATTGATGAAAGTGCTTGATTCATCTAACACTCTGAAGCTTTGGTGATCACATGGGACTCCTAGACACCCACCCACCCAGTTGATGATCGTGCTGATTTCCCACTCCCTCCACTCAGACAATCAATCTAAATTCATGCAGAGCCCCCACTCACCCCCACCCCCCCATGGGTCGCAAGCACAATGCCATGAGAAAAAGTGGGTCATGATACCAGAAAGGTTGTGAAACGCTGATGTAGGGTATTACCCACAGTCCACCTGCTCAGATGTGGTGCACACATGGTATGCATGTGAGGTTCATCTTGCCAGCTCAGACTAGAGCTACATTTAAAGTTCTTATGACATTTAATTGGCCCAATAACCTTCTACGTAATAGCAGTTTTTTAATTATGTAGTAAATTCTTAAATATCTGCTTTTATTATTTAAGGAGAGACATTGATAACTGGTGAACATACAATACATCCTAACATAATGTTCTCAAGCCCACTTAATCCATTTCAGGGTTGTGGGTAAACATATATTCATATTTATATTATTAAATTGGACATCTTTGTGCTTAACAATATAATGTTAAGATTTGCTGCTTTTTTATATAGTGAACTAGACATTAAGCCCGTTACAATAACGGGTGTTAGAACAGTAGTCCATAAACATTAGTAGAAATAGTCTATATTAAATGGCAAGGGACCTTTTGTCTCATTAATTTTTTTCCGTTAAATGCCTGTAATGGTCTCTGACAGTAATACTGGCTTTGCTGTCCGTAATATGAGTTTAATTTTCTGTCACAACAGTGGGCAATCAGCAGATTCTCCCCAGCAACTGATGTAATGTGCGCGAAAATAAATCTACTTTTACTTTACACTTTACCGGGCCAAGCTTCTTAATTGCAAATCTGACATCCTCAGAGTGAACACTTGCACAACATTGGGGAAGCTGGTCTCCGCGTCTCAGTACTCGATTGGATTTTTCGTGTTTTCTGTTTTAGGTCTTACTACCTCATTTACAAAAATTCGATTGGATCTGCCGCGCGATATTTTATAAGTCCCGCCCTCTCTGTCTTGTGTGACGCGTCAGGCGGCCTTTGAAGCATTGCACCGTGCCCCGCACATGTGCACTTCACCAGAAGACACACACACACACGGACACTGGACGCACACAAGGGTTTTATTAAAGAGGATTACAAATTTAGCACTATTATAAGACATCTTGTCAAAGAAACATTTTTTCCCTAAGTGTGAATCACTGTAAAGTGTGTGTGATTTAAATTTGGTCTTAAAGCCACATTTTGGACTTCATCTGCTGGCACACAAAATTTTCAGGACATCAGCATGGTGATTGTTGATTTGTAAAGAATCAAATGATTGACCTGGTGTATGTGACTTGGGAGACATGCTGTATTGGGGGGTGTAATACCATCTTTATTTTACACAGTAAATTTCACAGCATACTTGACCACAAGACATATCTATGAAGGAAACAAGTGCAGTTCAGTGAATCTGAGTGGTGTAACCAATGAAGCAAATGTAATTTATTATAATACAGAAATGCAGTGACACCTGGGATGGCAACCTTTTGAAATGCCAACAGGATATATCCCCAAGACTGAATTTAAATTATGGCTCCCTGTCAGAACACATTATCCCAGGTGTTTGGAGGCAAAATGTGGTGAGGGCTCACAGGTGACTTTTCTCTTACCAGGGGAGCCTGTCCCTGGCACCCAAGGACCCCTACAGGGCTTCCCACCAGTCTCATGTAACTCTGCGGGTGTCCAAACGGCAGCCTTACCAGAGGGATGCTGCTCTCCAGCATACAGGGGGAACTCGTGAGCCCAGAACCAAGTCTCTGTCTGTCCTTCCGTTATACCGGCCTTCCCTGAGAGGAAAGTGAACAGCCACCATCCTAGCCAGGATGCCAGTCCATTTGTGCCTAACATTATAGGGTGAGTTAGGTAGGTACAGTTGTGTTTTGAAACCTACAACACAGTAGATGCAGTGTGTTTCTGTACTGTTCACACATTATGGAGCAGCAGGGTTCCATTCATAATTTTTGCTTAAAGTAAATGTTTTTAACAGATGGGCCAACATTTCAAAAGATGACAAATCAATAATCTGGTAGAGCACATGGAAAAGGAACAAGTCAGTTGTGCTTCGGGAGCATTGTGTCTGCAGTGCAGTTTTTATTTTTTTTTACCCCTGGTGCATACAAACTTGTAGCAGGTGGAAATAAGTGGGCAATTTGGTACAAAGAAGAGAGAAAGCTACACTAACTAACTGTCCATTTCATGAAATCTTACATACTTACTTATGCCTTCTACCCCTCCAGGGGGCACAGGCCACCGACAAGCATACCTTCCAGATTTCTCAAGTGACACCCATCCTCATGGTGTCTCAAGTGACGCCCATCCTAATGGTGTTTTCCAGTAGGTCCTGGCGCCACATGTTTCTTGACCTTCCTCTCTTCCTTTTGCCTTGGGGATTCCAGGTCAGGGAGTGACTGCCGATGTTGGTGGGAGGTCTTTCTGAGGGTGTGTTCACCCCCTCCCCATTTCTTAAAATCTCCTCTTCTGCGGGCATCCGGTTTCTTCTCTGCCAAAGGTCATTGTTGCTGATGGTGATGGTGTTAGGCCAGTGTATCTGGAGGATCCTTTGCAGGCATGTGTTGATGACGGTCTGAGCTTTCTTAATGGTCATAACTGTCATCCTCCAGGTCTCAGCTCCATGAAGAAGGACTGACTCAATGAAGTCACTCCTTCCATTACAAGGATGTTGCAGAATTAGACACAATGCATAAGTCAACCCCAGGTGTAGAGTGCCACATGCACAATTATGCACTTGTACAGGACCCTTGTAAAATTGTCAATTAAATCAGAATTAAAATGCATTCACATTTCACATATTAAGAGTATTTGTGAAAAGCCCATGCGAACTTGGAGAATATATATAATCTCCTCATAGGTAGTGACAAAGCTGGCAATCACACACTGGTTCCTGGAGCTGTGAGGTAACAGCACTAACCATTGTGCCGCCATGCAGCTGCTCAGACCTCATAATACAAGCCTGGGCGTTACTTCGTGGCTTATTCATCCGGCATTGTCTTGCCTATAAAAGGTGACATAACTTCCAATACGGCCTGACTGGTGAGAAGACAATGGATTTCATATCACAGGAGTATTACACTGCGTGCCTTCCGGCTTGCTTTTTAACTCTCCTTTTCATCCATTTCTTGTACCGGCCTAATTTAATTGAGGGTCACAGTGAGCCATAGGCTATTCTGGAAGCATTAGATTCAAGACAGGAGCTAGTCTTATATAGGGCACTACATTTTTTATATTGGGTTTTTCTAATGGTTGGCATTACAAACACTGCTTACTTTTGCTCAGTCTGACTGCAGTATGCTGCTTTTCACTTTGTGCCTCAGTTGACAAATAATGAAAACAATGAAGCCAGCATCTCCAATTTGGACAAGACTGCAGCTATCTGTAGCAGGGTCTCAGCTCAGTAAGATCTCATGCTGGGGTTCCCTTGCTCCTCCACTTCAGCTTAGTTTGTGACTGTTGGCTTCAGGCAGCACTGGGCCTCTGCTTGTTGTTTGGGGCCCGGTTAAGGCATTTTTCCTCTCCTTTTTTTTTTTTTTTTTTTTGTGACATCTTGTCAGAAAGAAATTATGAACACAATCCGTGGGCACCTGATGTGTGAGCACAACCATATTTCTGAAGTATCTTTTAGGTTATTCAGAGTCAGCCATCCGGCCAGTTGCTTCCAAGGGCCTTTTTGTGCGCCTCTGTGGGAAAATCCCTGCCTGGCTGCTCGGCAATTTAAGAAAGTCACTAGACTGCATTATTAGATGTGAATCCTGCCGCCTCAAAAGTCTGTCTTTTGTGTGGTTCTCCACCCCCACCTCCTTTTATTTTATTTCGGGAGGTGAGAAATGTTCCTAAAGAGCACAGCAGCCTGCAGAGATGCCCCCCCTAACGCGTCATGTTTTTCAGAGCTGTGATCAAGGTGTTATGCCGTTGTGAAAAGGATTTGGGAGCCAATCGGTTTTAAGTAGTTCAAAGTGCAGGAAGAACTCCTCTGCTTTGAACGAGACTCATTTCCTATGCCGACAAGCGGGCATGATTTTAGGACCTGCCACATCATGATGGAAATCAGATCGCGGAAACAAGCCTTGTAATTAATGAGGGGCTCCGACAGCTGCCTGACCTGAGAGCTATAATCACGTTAAACACACACACTCTGCTGTAGGTCTGATCGTTGGACTGGGGGTGGGGGGTGGCCAAGGCTGAGGTAAGGCTTTATGATGTCCACGGTCTCCCAGGGTGAGAGGAATTGTGGCTCGTTGATACTGGAAGGGTCTAGTGGGTTGCAATGGGTGACATATTATCTGTGTAAAATCTCTACTTCTCAATCTTGTGTCTCCCTTGTGTCCATGTTGACTTCTGGTAGACAGTTATGGTGACTGACCAGACGTCCTTATAAAATCTACACTTCCCTCGGCTGATAGTGGCGCCTCCATGTGACCATGTGAAAGAAAAATTTTTAAATTTGCTGATACAATTCATTTCTGGCATTGGACAAGACTCTGTATAAAATCTCTGCTTCCCAAGCTGATATTGGTGCCCACAGTGTCTACGCTGAAAAGCTCTTTTTACATTTTCTGATACATTTACATTTATTCACGTAGCTTTTATCCAGAGTGACTTAGTGTCTGCGTGGGTTTCCTCCGGGCGCTCCGGTTTCCTCCCACAGTCCAAAGACATGCAGGTTAGGTGGATTGGCGATTCTAAATTGGCCCTAGTGTGTGCTTGGTGTGTGGATGTGTTTGTGTGTGTCCTGCGGTGGGTTGGCACCCTGCCCAGGATTGGTTCCCTGCCTTGTGCCCTGTGTTGGCTGGGATTGGCTCCAGCAGACCCCCGTAACCCTGTGTTCGGATTCAGCGGGTTGGAAAATGGATGGATGGATGGATGGACTTACAAAAGAGGTCAAACATAATTGACTAAACATCTGTCTGGTGACTGTTTTGAAACTAGGTTACAAAAATTGACCATCACATGTGAAGAGTTCTAGACCAGGGATGTCCAACTCCGATCCTGGTGGGCCACAGGCTACAAGCTTTCATTTAACCCTTTTCTTAAAAAGTGACCAGGTTCTGCTGCTAATTAACTTCTTTTGCCTTATTTGTAATTGACTTGATATTTAAGATGCTGACCCCTTAGCAGTCAAAATTTAATGAGACACAAAATGAGCCAACACATCACCAGCTGGCCTGTGTCCATCCTACACTATTAGACAGATATAAACAAAAGAGCCGTGAGTGTATGGAGCAATCCGCTCTGCTCACGTTCAACCACAGCCACTAGATGATGCATGAATGTACTTTTAAATTTTTTCGGCTCTTGCATGCACCTCACTTCTTGCTATGAAAGACCTGTGTGTAGCAAACGTGGCCATGCAACAACAACATTGCGTTAATGACACAGATGAAGAGACACAACGTCAAAATGAAGCAAACTCTGCGACTCAAAAACGTGCAAGTGAAACACCTCAGTAATGGAGGGCAAAGCTTGAAGTTTTCTCTAAAAACATTGTCTATCTGGAGGTATTTTCTCGAGACAAAGATCAATAGGACTCGTATTGACAGAGATACAACTAAGATACGGTATCGCCAGTATCTTCTTACGAAAGCCAGTTGGGCTGCAAGCACAGCTGGGTCCACGTCCTCTGCCTTGAGTAATTCTTGAGAGTTAGCTGACACCTCTCCAAGTTCACAAATGTAGTAAAACTGCTAGGGAGTCTTTGGGTTGTTTTTTGTCCCAAAGACCACACGTAGCTAGTTTGAAAATAAAGAAAGGTGAAGATCTCAGTAATGTTGATCTGCTCAGGTCCATTAAACATTTGGATGGTTCTCTTATAAAAAAGAAAATGAACTGTTTTGGAAAATGTCTGCTCTGGCAGAATGAGTACACCAGCAAGTCATGCAGGCAACTAGCAGGTTTAATTAACAACAAGAATCGTCTTCTAATTAAGAAACTGGTTAGAGAGAAATGGGTTTGAGTTAGCTGGTCATCTGTTGGTTCACTACACGTCTCATGTTTGTTTGTCCATTTAAGGAAAAGAAATTGTTCAGATGATGGAGTCTTTAAAAACATGGCAATTAAAATGAAGGGAATAGAAGTCAATTAACTGCAGAAATTGATCCCTGATGAAGAAAGTGGCAGGAAGGAAATCAAGCAGCCACTGCGGACCTCTAGGATCAGAGTTGGAAAGCCCTGCTCTAGATAAAAGAGAAAATCACGCATTCTTTGTGCTTTGAAAAATTTCCACATATGTAGAAAACACTGAAATCTTTAATGAATGGTAGGCTACCTACCAGAATACTAACAAATTAAGAAAACTCGGACTAACCTGTGTTGTATGCAGTCTGAGTCCTTGTAAAGTCATGACTCTGTTGGTATTTCACATATCTGTTACCATCTAGTCATGCTTATTCACTGTATAAATAAAGGGTTCTTTCTGGAACCTACATTTGGATGGGTCTTTTGAGAACCAAAAATGGATCCTCTGTTGCAGGGGTGTCCAGCTCCGGTCATGGTGGGCCACAGTGGCTGCAGGTTTTCATTCTAACCATTTTCTTAATTAGTGAGCCGTTTTTGCTTCTGATTAACTTGTTTTGTGTTAGTTTTAATTGACATGACTCAGACTCCTTAGTTGTTTCTTTTTCCTTTATGAGCAGCCAAACAATAATTAGACACAAAACAAGCCGCCACATGACCAGCTAACCAGAAAGAAAGGTGAAGGTCCTGGTTATGTTGGTCTGCTCAGGTCACCAAAACATCTTGATGGTGGTCTTAGAAAAAAACAGAAAGTCAACAATCTGCTGTGGCAGAACGAGAGCAGCCACAAGTCCTGATATTCAATAATGCCTTGTAACAGTAAGAATTGGCTTCTCATTAAGAAACTGGTTTGAGTGAAATTGGCTGGAGTTTGACGTTCCAATTTAGCTGGTCATCTGTTGGTTTGTTTCACATCTCATCTCTGTTTGGCTGCCATTTAATGAAGAAATGAATCAATTCAGAGGACTGAATCCTTAAAAACTGGGCTATTAAAATGAAGGGAAAAGGAGTTTATTAGAAGTGAAAACTGCTCGCTAATTAGAATAAGGTTTAGAATGAAAACCTGCAGCCACTCCGACCCACCAGGACCAGAGTTGGACACCCCTGCTCTATTGCATTGCACTGGAGGCACCTTTATTTTTAAGAGCTTACATAATTGCTGACCCATTGACTACTCAATTGACTACTGCAGGCAAGCACCAACTGTTTGCACTTAATATGTGCTGCTACCAGGAGCCAATGGAGAGACCTAAAAAGTGACGTTCACCGTCTTGGCTGGTGAAAACAAGATGTGCTGGTTTGTTTTGAATCATCAGCACTGGGTTCGCCCATTGACTACTCTTTAGGTGAAACTCAATGTGCTCTGCTGCTAAAAGCCAGTGGGGTGACCTGAAAAGGCTGGTTGAAAGCAAGACATGGGCACTGCGTCTTGAATCAGCCGCTTGGCAGCACATGCAGGTAACCCCTGCTTCTAACAAGAAGTGACAAGATCAGTGCTTGGAACAGAAGCTGTGCAGCATACTTATACTGATAACATTTAGCACTGGAGCATTACAAGATCTCTTTACAAAATCTCCACTTTGCTAACTCATGTTGGCACACTGGCATTCTACATTAAGAAGGTCATTTTAAATTAGCTAACAGCATTCAGAGGTGGCTTGGTCACAGTCTCCATTTTAATGTGTTTGATGGAATAAACAGAAAGTCCTAAAGAACCTATTATTTTAGCAAGCAGCAGAGAATATAAAGGTTCTTTCTTTTAGGAGAACAGTTGAGGTCATTTAGCAAAGCTGATACGGAGAAATCATAAATAGTCTTTCAATCTGTTCATGACATAAAGACATGCTAATAAGGCAAAAGCAGATTTGAAAACAGATATGAACAAAACCTCAAGTCAAATCAAGTTATTCTTTCTTCATTTGATTTTCTTTTTGTTTGAGTCACTCATGAAAGTCTTCCCATAGTTTGATCAAAGCCGAGACTTTGATGTCAATGCAGTGTATAGTACTGTACATAGACACATAACACTGTCTAGCCAAAATTCATGATTTGAGCAGCAAAAAATACAAGGGCACAAAAAAATAGCATGAACACACAATTGGGACAAAGGATGAAAAAAATCAAACAAGAAGAAATCGGAACAGAATGAAAACCTAATGTAGTGCTAAACACGCTTCTTCAGATTTCCTGCATTCATGTGCTCTAGGATAGATGGTAAATCCATGTTGTTGAGTCAGAAACACCATGTGAAAGCTTGACAAACTCAAAATTACAATTTGTACAAAACAAAGCTACCTGTATTGTCCGAACTGTGATGTAAAGGTGACTTTTCACATAAAATATATGAACCTGGTAAGCCCAAAATGCTATTTTTTGTCAAACTGCATTTGGAGCAAAGTGATAAACATTTAATATGTATATTTTGTTCTTTAGTTACACAAAAAAATTCAGTTTATCTTGAATTGCTTTTTTTTTTATAGACCAAATAATAAATGAATGGCAACCTTGCATTTTTCCAAATAGTCCAACCAGAAACCCACGTGGATGCACTGAAGTAGGAAGGTGAAATGTCACAAGTCGGAGCTCTGAATAGTCCGAGAGCACGTTAGTTTAGTGAAACTGATAGGAGCTCAGGAGACGAGAGAGAGAGAACTCAGTGAATTGTGAACTCTGAATAATTTTATCACAGTGGTTAGCATTGCTGCCTCATACTTCAGGCCATAATGATCAGTCCAGCATAACTGGCAGACGCCTCACTAGTCCTCAGGGACAATTAAAACACCATTGTAATCCACTCAGAACTAGCTCAGTTTCTCCTTCTCTATTGATGTCAATGCATTTCGCGGAGTTTTGCCGTGATTCCCGAACCTTTCCACTCTTCTGTTGAACTCAAGGCAAAGCAAAATGATTGGGGTTTGCTCATCACTACTAGTGAGTAGAACTTCCTTACTTTGAAACTTCAAATTTCTTTTCCTGGAAAATCTCTGGTTACAGACAGAATCATAAGAAAATATACAAAATCTTTTCCAAACTTAAATACCCATTATTAGATTTTTAGCAAATGCCAGCTTTTTCCATACATAAATGTATGTACTTGTGTCCCACATGTCCAGTTATTGCAGGTGTACGTTCAGTACATGTAGCTTTAAGCCTGTATTTAGTGAATGCTGCTATATAATACATTTAATTGAACTGAGTTGGATTTTAAAGTAACTGCAGTCCTCCACTTCATCCATTCATTTTTTAAGTCCTCTTATCAGGATTTCTTTATCCTCACTGCCTCTTGTCTCTCATGATGACTCTGAGCCTTCAGTCATGGATGAAGTCTGCTCACGCGTGACTCTTTTAAAGCACAAAGGCTATAACTGGCGCGTTTGTTACTCTTGTACCTTTGACAAAGGGCCTGCTTTCCAGCAATACAGGCATGCAGAGGCCTAAGCTGAGCTCACAGTGGGCTGCTGGTTTTCATTAAAACTCAAAATCAGACATGAGCCATTGGCCCTGCCTGGATTGTCCCAGCATACACAGAATGAGCTTCTTCTTCTAAGTGTCCCTCTTGATGGTGGGCCTGCCTGACACATGCTTTTAGTACCTCTGCACCTACAACCAAAACTAGGGCCATTACTATATTTATTAAAGTCACAAGATTAGTGAAGGGTAGTCGCCAGAAGACCCCGTAACAGAATTCTTGTCAATAACCAGGACTAAATTTGATAAGGTAAGCTAATGTCAGTTCTTTTTTGTTAACACGGGGGAGCCACTATCTACTGGGACACAGGAGATTTTATACAAAGGTTCTGGCAAAGACCAGGGCCAGTTTTGATTTGCTAAGTTGAAGTCAGTTTTTCAGCACTAACAATGGGCAATGTGGAGATTTTATACTGAAGTCTTCTAAATCATTAGAAGTGGGTACCAGGACTTGATCTACAACCACTGATTCAAGGAGAAGTGGAGATTTTATGCAAAAATCTCATCAATGATTAGGATCAGATCTGACAAGCTCTTCAGCATTAGCACTGAGAAACAAATATTTAAAGACACTTTGTTATACTGATTTAAGATCAGTCTTGCTTCAGAAGGAGCTAGGCAGTCAGAAATTAAAGGCGGAGTCATAGACGTGTTATTTTTATGCAGACATAAATCAAGTGACTTGAATTTTGGTTTTGAAGATGTAGTCTGAGAAATGTCTGCTGGTGTGTTTTAGCAGGAGTCATGGTGAAGGCAACTTGCAGGCAATCTTAGGGGATGAGAGAAGGCAATTTGGTGCTCTAAGTCTCAGAAGTGACTACATGCAGGTCTGAGGTTTAGTTGGCTGGTGGTGAAGTTGTGTTGGGCACATGGGTTGAGAACAATTTAGGCAAGGCAAGATGGTGGTGGTGGGCACAAAGCTGGTGTTCTTTTGTGGCCCAGTAGTTGTAAAGTAATCATGTTCTTTGTGGCAAACTCTAGGTCACTGTCTCTTAACATGGAGGCTGCAACCCAAATGTAGGTCATTGGACACGCTAGATGGGGTGTCAGCTTAAGTTTAAAAAAAAAAAAAAAAAAAAAAAAAGTTAAATCAGTATTCAGTTTAATGTTTTGGGGGGGGGGGGTAACTAATTGCAGAATTTAGTACTGTGTACAGTGAAATTTTGCCCCTGTATACTTGGAATATTGAAACAACAGTTACAAGCAGGTGAGGATCTATGATACACCTCATGCTTCAGAAAGCCAATGAACATGAAGAAGTTAGTCAAAATACCCCATAGTGTCACCTACTCTGACCTCTTCCAATACTGCGTCAACCTCACAAGATTCATCTCTAAGACCTTGCATAGTAGACTCGAACTCTTCACCTTTTCCAATTTCTCTGTTCCACCCTTGTCCCCTGTGGAGATGCACAGACCGCTTTTATAATGTCAGCATGTCTCACATGGCAAAAGTAACAAGCTGCCTAATAATTGTCATCTGCATGCCTCACACTAATATTATGCTAGGGCCTTTGTGCATGCACATGCACTTTTTAGTTATCTCAGATGCACACCACCTGCTGTATTGTCTGCAACATTGCTGGTGGCCACACAAGTGAAAATAATGGGGTGAGTGCAAGACAGTGATGGGAACATAGCTGGTTTGCCTTTGTGGCCTAGTATTTGTAAAGGAGTTATACTGCTGGTGACAAACTGTAGAGCAGTGTTTCCCAAACTTTGTGGTGTCATGACTGAGTTCACATGCCAGTGTGGTCATAACCAAACTTGGGAGAGAAGAGTCCTCCTCTGTGAATTTAGCAAGAATGTCTGAGCGGGGTGAGTGGGGTGGTCCTCCTTGGTGAATCGAACACAATTGTCAGAGCTGGGGTTGGGGAGCTCATCCAGGATTGGCTGCAATCTACCTCTGCTGCTGGTGCTGTGAATCGAGCACAATCGTTGGACTGGTGGATGAAGTTTTGTCCTGTGTCGGCCACGATTGACCTACAAGGTTACTGCTACAAATTGAGCGCGGTCGTCATGGAATTGGTGAGAAGGTGATATATGCATGGGTTGGCCGCAGTCCACCTGCAATTTTGCCATGGCCCACAGGTTGGGTAACGCAGCTGTAAATGTCTCACGCTGGCAATTCATGACTCAGGAGTGCACAGATGGTGAGTTGGTACAGTGAAGTGGGTGTGGGTACAAAACCATAAAGGTGATCAGTCGACTACTTGCAGGCTTTTTTTGGGGGGTGGGATCAGTTTGGTGGGTGGTGTTCTACCATAGACAAAAAAAGGGAAGACAAAAAAAAATGAATATGAAGGGGAAAAAATCAGAGCTACTGTAAATCACCCTAATTTGGGGTGTTCATAAGAAATGTAATGATCTACTTAATGAAGTACAAGTACTTAATAAAGAAGAATAGTTACTTCAAAATTTTTAAATATTAAATATTATGTGTGTTTCAGTTTAAATGATTAAAATCTAAATATTCTCAATTGTAATAGAAAAAAAATCAAAAATAACATCACATTCATAATCACTGACCTTGAAATAGTCTAAAACGATGCCTCACATGCTTATGTTTGAAATTTGTCATTTTTAACCTGCTTGGACTAGCCCTTAGAAAGTGAGGACAAATGGTAAAAATTCAGATATTAAAAACATAATCGGCAACCTCAAATAGCATAAAACAACACTCCACATGCCTATATTACCGATCCCCATTTTTATTTTTGCGAAAAGGAGTTGTTATGTTTGAGCCAAACTCCCCACCCCGTCTGGGGTTCAGATGTCTCTTTATGTCTATTATTTATAAAACTGTCATATAGTTTCTTGACGTGTAAGTACCTTCTTCTATTCACCATGTGTTTTGTGGATGGTTGCTCTGGAGAGAGGACCACCTGCCCATCACTGTCAAGAGACTACCCTCAGCCCTATAGAAGCTGAGGAAAACTCAGTCCCTTGCAGTTCATTGAGTGTGCTTGGTGGTTGGTGAGTTCTCCTGTGTTTTTTGTTATTTTATTTTATAATTACTGAGTTCCTGGATTTTTGTGACCTCTTTCTTTGTTTTTTGACCTATTTTGAAGGCATTACCTTCTGTGTCTTTTGTGGTTCTAGCATTTTGAGGTATGTTTTCAGATTCTGTTTGCCAATGAACCTCATGTTCATGATAGGAGTGACTTTGACCCCTTAGGGGATGAAACACTGGAGTTGGTTGATGTGGCATGCACAAGTTTAAGTCATTCTGATCATTTGAGCTGAAGACGCCTATTGGTTTATTCTTTATCATAAGGGTATAATTTTCTACAAAAAATTACCTAAAAAGATGGTTTTTCAGGTCCAGAGATGGTCAAAAATAAGGGGGAGGACTTCTAAAAGCTCAAAGTCTTGCATAACCTGACATCAAGATGAGTCAAATGTTGTATCGTATATGGGGGTTTTGTCATACCGGTGAGTCAGGAGGCAACAGACGAAAAAAGATTGCAGTAATTTCAAAGCATTCATAAGGAATTCTTAGGAACACAAAAAACTAGATTAAACTAGTAGAGGTCTATGCCAAAATTTAATCAACCCAAAATAGAAAAATCCAAAAACACAAAACCAAACTATTAGACTCAAAAACATATTAAATCCTGACTCTGTGAATTGATTTGATACTAACTAATGCCACAACAAAGATTTCTCATGCAATCCAAAATCTTTGATGCCTGAACTACCCCGATGCTAACTCAAATGCTCCCCCACAGTGTGCATCCTCTCCTAGTCAGACTTCCAAGCCAAACAGCACAGTACGGCATTCCCAGAGTCTATGTCAGCCATCTAAACTCTATCAGCGTGAAGATGAAAGGTGTCAGGTGTAACTCTCCATTCACAGGCCCACTGAACTAAGACACCCAAGATGCCTTCACTCCTCATAGCAGATGCCCTCATCTTTCTATAAAACTTGTTAAGTGCAAGAAAAAAACATTTCTCGAATTTAGCTGTTCTTTATCTATCATAATACTAATACCTTAGAGGTAAAAATACTTATAAAGCTGAACCAGTGAATTGTACCTTCACATTTGGGTCTTGCAGCCAATGAGGACAGTGTTGTTTTTTGTGCAGAATGGAGTCATGTAGATAATGCTAGCCTTGGAAGGGGTAATGGGCTTTGGACTCTGAGTCAGTGAGCAGCATTGTGGGTTGTGTAACGGGCGGCTGGGATACTCACCCGGGCCGAGACAACGGGGGACAGCCCACTGCCACAGATCAGGGACGTTCAACCCTGCTGTGGCTCACGAACACCATCAGGGGGCATATGGAGAACGGCTGAGCCCTCCTGTGCAGGACTTCCGTCTCGCCTGGAAGTGCAGCCAGAAGCTAATCGGGGAACAGCTGGAGCACTTCCGGGTCCTCTATAAAAGGAGACAGTTGCCACAACTCGGGAGCTGGAGACAGGTGGCAGTGGACTGAGCTAGTAGGAGAGCACAGGAGTGGAGCTTGTTGGAGCAAAGGAAGAAAGGACTGAGTACTGAGGGTATTGGCAGCACTATGGGATATTGTGTGCTGTGCCAGTACGTTGAATAAAGGTGTGTTGTGTGACAACAGCGTGGTGTCTGTCTATGGTCCGGGCTATCTGTTACAGTTGGAATTTGTGCTGTGTTTTGGTGTAGTGCTGTAAAAGATGTCAGTCAACAAGTTGCAGTCATGGCTTTGTTGTATACGCAGCTACATACTATTATTGTCAGCTATAGCAGGAGGTGGACATGCTGTCTTAAATGATAGTTGGGCTGCTTGCTGGTTTGGAGTTTACTGTATCTCTAGCCAACACTAAACCCTGCCAATGTCACATTGTTTTATGTTGGAATTCATGACCCACTCCGCATGTGCAATTCTGTTTGTGCAACAGTTTGTTAAGTTTAATGAAAATTGCATAAAGATTACAATTCTGGGCTAGGTTGAGGGAAAATGAAAGGGCAAGAAGTTCAAATGTCAATCCCAGATTAAGGGGCAGATCTTTTTATAATAGAATTACATGTTATCTTTTCGAGGATAAACATTCCATTAAGCAGAGTAGGCTTAGAAAACACATAAAATGGAAAATGTGGCAAACGTTTCTCTTAGGATCATTTTGCTAAAAACCAACGAAGACTGGACGAACAGATTACTACACGTCTCAACAGGGTAAAATGTGTCCACTTTCTCGGCAAACGTCTAACCCCACCACATTAGTGCATGAAGGGCATTTCATGGCGAGCAAAAAGGGACTCCTGTTGGAGTGGAAATCATCAGGCCCCGAGGACAGGATTTGTGATGATAGCAATCGGTTTCATGTCTGCTTTGAAGAGCCCTGCAGCTCTAAAAAGAAAGGCAACGACAGGACACGCTTGAGACGCGAATAAGATGGGCTTTGTTAGTGGATGTGTGCTCTGACATTCCTTACTGCTTCAATTGCTTATCTATAATCACACCCACCCCTTATAAGGGTCGTCAATGAAATTTGAGTTTTCAAGGTAGAATGTTGTTGGCGGCAGCACGTCGCCTCTCTGGAAAGTTGGAAAGTGGCAGCCTTAAACAATTTCAGATGAACCTCATAGTGGAGTAGGCTTATAATTATGGGGATAAAAAGACTTCAGCTCTGGGATGATTTGGACTGGAGTACCTGCATAACTGCCCTCAAATACCACCAATGATCACACTAAAAACAGTTGTTGTTATTATTACTTATTATTTGGCTGATGCTTTTATCCAAGGTGACTGATTGGTTGCAGTTCTTTTGTTTTTCCAGTTGGAGCACAAGCAGGTGAAGTGACATGCTGATAGTCAAGCAGTGGCAGCAGTGGGAGTTGAACCCGTAACCTTAACGTTTAAACTCCAAAGCCTCAACCACTATGCTATACCGTGACCCAAGTATCTAGCTAGGCACTGGGTGCTTGCCCGGTACTCACTGGGGCCACTGAGTAAACAGTCTCGTTCTTCATCAGTTTGTCAAATGGGCGACCACACATGAACCTGCCACTGAGTGAGATGATCTGACCATATAATGATCACAAGCAAGTCACAGATTTAAATGGCTAAGCAGCATAGGATTTGGCTTTGTGATTCTGGACATGGAGTGATCCGCAGGACTACCAGGCAAAAGGAGCCTACTCTAGGGATTTTGGAATGTTATTGTCCTTGTTAGTCACTTGTCACTTTGTCATTTGTCACTATGTTTAGTATTCGCACACAAAAACATCTCACGAGCACGTAAAACTTCCATCCATCCATTTTCCAACCCGCTGAATCCGAACACAGGGTCACGGGGGTCTGCTGGAGCCAATCCCAGCCAACACAGGGCACAAGGCAGGGAACCAATCCTGGGCAGGGTGCCAACCCACCGCAGGACACACACAAACACACCCACACACCAAGCACACACTAGGGCCAATTTAGAATCGCCAATCCACCTAACCAGCATGTCTTTGGACTGTGGGAGGAAACCGGAGCGCCCGGAGGAAACCCACGCAGACACGGGGAGAACATGCAAACCACGTAAAACTTTCTCGTGTCATATGAAATTATATCATGAGCATGGGATATTTTCTTGTGGACATGAGAAATAAGAAGTTTTTTCTTAGTCATGTCACTTCACAGGCTCCGGAGTTTCGGTATTTGGATACAATACCTCCAATTTGCGTTTTCTTTACCTGTGATGGCCTGAAGTTGCAGAGGATGATGTCAGCTTACATGGCGCTTTAGCCAGCATCACACTGTGTTTTGCATCCATCTTTCTACACTCGAATAAAATCAAAATGCATGTAGCCAGTGTTTGAAAGACAGTACTTTGGTGTCTGCATTTTCAATAAAGATTTTTGAATAGTGTTTTGGGTGTTGATGATTGAGTCCTTTTTGGCTTCTGAATCCAGCTTTTTGACTTTCAATAACTTTTCTTCCTCGGGTCCACCAGCAATTATTTTTACTTACATGACTTTACACAATCTGGCAGAACAGTACCCAGGTAGGGAAAAAAGTAATGGAAGCCCACCTGAGTTACGACATGAACAGCATGGTGGGTGTGGCAGGAGCAGGTCATGAGACACCCTGTGGAAACATTTAACTTTCATTTACAAGTAACCTTTCACTTATGGTTTAATTTTTGTTAATTAAAACAAAATTTATGGGCAGGTAATGACCCAAAGCTGTTTCACTTTCTCTACATATACCATATGTATGTATATCTGTAATTCTAACAAAATTAAAACCAAGATAAGTAATTATCTATCTATCTATCTATCTATCTATCTATCTATCTATCTATCTATCTATCTATCTATCTATCTATCTATCTATCTATCTATCTATCTATCTATCTATCTATCTATCCTGCCAACTACACTAAAATTAAAATTATCCATCTATCCATCCATCCATCCATTAGATGCCTCCTTCCAGGATGCCCAGGTTTTATGGCGACTGGACTGGAAGTAGCAGGATCATATGCTCTCACTGGGAAGCTTCTCAGCACTGTGCACAAAAAAAGAGATGACAATGCTAGCGGCAGTGCCCCTTCTCATCTCAGTGAGATATTACATACCTCGATTGATCCTGTGAAGAGGTCCTCCAACACGCATGCGTGATTCTATCTATTATATAGTTCCTTTTACTTCTATACACTACTGGTCAAAAATTTTAGAGCACTCAGTTTTTATGGAAATACACACAGTTTAATGTCTAGTTCTGACATAGGGGTATGTTTTGGTTCATTGTCTTGATGTAGGATGAACCCCTGACCTACTAGATACAGACCAGAAGGTACTGCATGGTGCTGCAAAATGCTGTGGTAACCCTTTTGACTCAGAATGCCAGTCACTCTCTTCAAGTTACCAACCTCTACCAAAAGAACCTCAGACCATCACACTTTCTCCTCCATTTTTGACAGCTGGTGTCACACACTGAGGAACCATTCTGTCACCAACTCGATGGCGCACAAACACCCTGTATCAGTGATGATCCGAAATTTTCAAATGTTGATTCATTGGTGGGTTGGCACCCTGCCCGGGATTGGTTCCTGCCTTGTGCCCTGTGTTGGCTGGGATTGGCTCCAGCAGACCCCCGTGACTCTGTGTTTGGATTCAGCGGGTTGGAAAATGGATGGATGATTCATCGGTCTATAAGACTTTCTTCCATTCTGCAGTAGTCCAGAGTCGCTATTTCAAGGCCCTATTTTGTCCTTTAAGGAATGGCTTTGTTCCTGCCTCTCACCCTGTCAAATCTGCAGCACAAAGTCTCCTCTTCACAGTGCAAAGTGACACTTGCTTTTTTCGACCTGCACTGTTAAACTGAGCTTGAAGCTGTTGTGCTGTGAGGTGCCCATCACACAAGCAGGTGACCCTCTGGAACTTGTCTTCTGATTTGGTGGTGACTTTGGGTCTGCCAGATCTCCTCCTATCAGAGTTTCTTTTCTGTTTCCAGTTGCCATTGGATTGTATAGGACACCACTGGACTCACTGACACTCTGATTTTGTATAAATGAAAGGCCTAAACTTCTAAGGTAATAATGCTCTGTCTCATTCCATTTGTTAATTGCCATTTTCTTGCCATTATCATTGGAATATTGCCCAAGTAGTACTTCAGAGGGTGTAGTGACACAGTGTGTTCCAACTAGACAGAGAGTTTTTAAGTAATCAACAGAATTTGGGACACCTGTGCAAATTACTTGCTTCAGCTTGCAAGGCTTATTTACTTAATTGGTGCAGGTCATCTATAGGTTGCATCCTATCAGTTGTTCTCTGATGAAGGCCCATTTATAATATTGTGAAATTTCCTTTTATTCAGTTTTTGCTAACTTAAACTTTAAATTTAAACCTCTGGCAGTTTACTGCTGACCTTTTCACCATTTTATGTCACTCATTGCATTTCAGCTGATTAAATCTGAAGAAAAACTGAGGTATTCTAAAACTTTTGTTAGTGTAAACCTCAAAAATTGAATCTTCAGGTCAAAAAACAACATAAAATAGACAAAAACACATATATAAAAAGTATTTAATACTGCTTCAGTCTACCACACCTAAAAGACATATGTGCCACATTTACTTCTGTCAGATAAGCACTGGTGCTGTTTATAAATGTGGATGAGAGGAAAGGGATCAAAGTATGTAGAAGGTTGCGTGACCCCAGTGACAGATTTTTTAATAAACTATAGTTTGTGTAAACCACAACCCATTGTAAGGCCACAGCCATGTTGAAAAGGGTAACCTTTTGCCTCCTCCTTTTAAGGCTAATTTAGGGAATTTTGAACCTCGCTTCCTAGTAACCATAACACCACTTTGGAACAAGCGTCCTTCAGTGTGTCTTCCTCCTGCAGCTGCTAAAGGCATAATCGGAAGATACGGTCAGTGCCAGCCTAAATGTTGCCTCGTCTATTAACATTCCTTTATTTGTTGCCTTGATTCTTATTTTAGACCAAACTGCATTTAATTTGTATTAATTCTCCAGCAGGCAGGACACAAAGGCAATTGTCTTCGAGAACTTCCATGCAAGAGTGTAAAACTGGAGACAGATGTGTGCTAATAAGAGCCACATGTGTGCCGCTCTGCAAGGCTGCCTGAATGGGCTGTATCAGAGCGACATGATTAAAGCAGGATAGCTTATACTTGAGCACTATGAAATTATTAGGAATTTAGAGGTAATCTAGGGCTCTGCCTGGAAGCGGATCACAATATAAAAAGGGCAAAAAAAGAAGTGGTCAGTGAAAAAAAAAAAAGCGATCCAGCATGTTGGCTTATACTTCACATGAGCCGAGCTGTGTGTGGACCAAATGCGTGCAGCAGATGTCGTGTCTGGAGGAGACGGCCAGGTTTGTGACGAGTAGGAAATATCATTCTGGCTCTGGACATTCCATCTGTCTCTTATGCTTTCTTTTCTGGCCGTCAGTGTGTGGCGTGGTTGTGAATGGTTCCTGTATTAATGCCCTTTATTTTTTTATTTTTTTTATTTTTATCGACTTGCTGGCTTCAACTTAAGCGGCCATTGGTCACAATGAAACTGTAACACTTATGCTTTTCTCCTGAGAGACTTGTCAGGGTTTTGAAGTTTCTGAGCAGTTCCAAGAATTCCAAGGCAGCTAAGGACTCTGCACTGTGTCTGCAAGGTCTCTATGGATCTGAGAAGTAGGGGAGGTGGGGGGAGCACTGAAAGGCAGTTTTACGTTCACGTAATTTGTACCTCTCCTGTGTGATGTGTCTGCCTCCCTGCTGGTGGGGGCACTAGCATGTTCTTGATGACATCACTGAAGAGGGAGATGTGGCGTTGTCTCTCAATGAGCTGGGTGTATGGGACAGATGCTGTTGGCATGCAGTCTGCTCGTGCCTTCCCTCTAGAGCTATAAATGTTGACGGCTGGAGTTTCTGGATGAACGATTGAGAGGGAAGCTGCATTCTTTAAAGAGAGAACATACGGAAAAGTCATCTGCATCACAGTGCTCCTCTGGCCAGGAGCCACTAGGCTGAGCAGGCCGAGTGTCTGTCACAGCAGAATATCTGCTTGCCTCTCTGTGCCTCCATGCCTCTCAAAAAATGATGATATAGTGCCTTTCTTCAGTGAAATTTATGCTAATGCAGTTTCTTGCTCGGTATAGTACAAACTGTGGAGCTTTGTAGTTGCCAACTTGGCAGGTGAAGTGATTCAAGTCATTTTTCCAGTAACTTCAAAAACTGCAGTGTGGCTGATGGCCTATGCATTAATTGTATGAAACATACAGTACAGGTACAAGCTTGGGCACATTTGTGGCGGATGAAATTTAATGGCAGTAAATGTAAAGTATTACACATAGGAAGTAAAAATGTGAGGTTTGAATACACAATGAGAGGTCTGAAAATTGAACATACAGCTTATGAGAAAGATTTAGGAATTGCAGTGGACTCAACACTATCAACTTCCAGATAGTGATCAGAAGCCATTAAGAAGGCTAACAGAATGTGAGGTTTTTTAGCGCCCTGAGGTGTGGAGTACAAGCCCAAGGAGGCTGTGCTCAAGCTTTATTAACACACTGGTGAGGCCTTATATGGAGTCCTGTGTGCAGTTTTGGTCTCCAGACTACAAAAAAGGACATAGCAGCACTAGAAAAGTCCAGAGAAGAGCCACTAGGCTGATTCCAGGGCAGCAGGGAATAAACTATGAGGAAAGATTTTAAAAGAGCCGAGCCTTTTCAGTTAAAGGAGAAGATTAAGAGGAGACAACATTATGAAGGGACTTAGTACAGTGGATCAAGATGGTGTCTTTAAAATTAGTTCAAGAAGAATATGGAGACACAGTTGGAAAATTGTTAAGGGTAGATTTCACACAGATATTAGGGAGTTTTTATAAGTGACCAAGTAGTGTGGTAGGCAGGACTTTCAAAACTCGACTTGATGTTATTTTGGAAAAATTAAGTGGATAACACTGGTGAGCTTTGATGGGATAAATGTCCTGTTCTCATCTAAATGTTTCTAATGTTCCAGTGTTTTGTACTTAATTATGTAGAAGATGTATCAAAATGTATGTTATGGTAATTGGTCTTTTTTGCTGCTTGTTTTCTCTCTGCTGTATTTTCTGCCACACAGGACACTCATTCTTGGTTCCTTTATGTTTGATTATATTCTGTTTTTTTTAAGGATCAAAGTGTCATGAACCTCGGGTTCATTTGAAATTTATACTAAATCAATAAACAAAACAATGCTAATAAAATGACAAACTTACAAAGAACACATGAAAAATAACAGTTCAAAAATAATAAATACTGCAGAAAAAGGCACGACATACATAAGCCAGCAAACAAACTGTGGTTGAAACAAAACATTGTGCAGTTATCAGTGCTGATGTGACAGCCACAATAAAGGGATACAACAGTGGCTAATAAAAATACCATCCCTACACTCTTAAAAATGAGGGTGTCCAAGTGGGTCTTCAGAGAGATGCCATAGTGGAACCATTTTTGGGTCCAAAAAGACCTGTCTCCCTGAAGGATCCAGAAAGAACCCTTAATTCAGATCCATAATTGGCTCTGTCCAGTAAATAACCAACCAAGCAGATGGTAATAGATTTGTGAAATGCCAATGGCTCCTGATTTTTAAAAGGGCTCTCATTGCATACAATAACACAGGCTAAGTCCAGGTTTTCTTAATCTGTTAGTGTCCTGCTAGGTAGGCAACCATACATTAAACATTTTCCTTTTTTTCCACATATTGAAAAGTTTTTTCAAAGCACCAAGAACCAACTTCATGTGTAAAGATCCCTGCCCAGAATGAAATGGTGCCTTGTCAATCACTAGTTCTATAAGGAACCACACAACCCAGTAAAGAAGCATAAATTACTATTAAGAACCATTCTGTTTAAGAGTATAGACCCTATAAGATCCAGTGTCTTCAAATTCATCCGAATGTAATGCATGTAACTGAAGTTGGCTGTGTGTCCCTCCATTTTCTAACCAGGGCCATGGGATGCCAGTACCTATTCTGGCAGCACTGGATGCCATGCAGGAACCAACTGTGGAGGAGAGATGGAGTCTACTGCGGAGTGCAAACACACATACACACTCCTGCACTTGGAAATTAACCTAACCAAGAAAAATGAAATAGACAGGGGTAGAACATGGACAGTGACAGGGCTAGAAATTGAACTCTTGTCCATGGAGACCACTGTTCTTAAAGGTTTTCCAATGTAAGCATTTTTGTGTTAACAATGGGCACAACTTGCATTCCTGTTAACATAGAATCCTCAGTTTGAGACTTGGTTCCACTGTTACAGTGATGCATTTCTTTCCAGGACTGCATGATAATGATATTTGAATCACTGAATGGTGACTGAGGAAATCTGATTTCCTATTGTGGTTCTTTCCAACCACAAGTAAATCTACACAATGTTCTAATGAGTGCGACACTTGCACTTGAGCAGTGCTGGGCTATTAAAAATGTAAAGTTTCCCAAAGTGGCAGTGGTAGATGTCTGGTTCCAAAAGTGAAAAACACAAAGACTTTCAGTTTTAAGGAAAGCCCTGGGCACACGTGAAGATAATGTGCAAAACCCCCACATGTAGTTCCAGTTACGCTTGGTGCAAATAAAATCAAGGCAAGTTTCAAACCAATGGCCGTTGCCTCTTTTATTACAATACTAGAGAATTCTAATGCACGCAGACAGCAATTGCCACCTTAAATGCCTAAATAGAATAATAAAAGAAAATTAAGTAATTAATCTTTATTGAACTAAATAAATGAATCCCATAATAAGTTATAATCAAAGACACTTAGAGAAAGCTAATTATGATAATATTAATCCAAATTTATAAAACACTAGAACAAACTGAAAAACAATACTTTGACTGTCACATGAGAAAAAACAAACTATTTCATAATCAAACAACAAATGCACCTAAATGTGAGACATACTGTAGATACTGTATATATTCAAACATCAAAAACATAAAGAAAGTGGAGAAAATCTAAAAAAATATCCAATTCAATGAATACCTAACTGGCATAATATTGTGAAGTGCACAGAGTTTAGTGAACTTCTTACTTGTTCAACCAACTGAAACATGTCACCACTCTCCGACGCCGTAATAAACTCCATTCAGTTCTGCTTCCAGTTCATGAAACTTTGTTGTCTAAATCCCTGTGAAAAAGTACAACATGGTTAGTGGGATAATTTGGAATAATAAGGGGAAGAGTGTCATGAACTTGGGGTTCCTAAGCCAAAAAAAAGTCCAAAAATAACTCAAAATAGCCATTAGAGGGGGATATCCCATCAAACCTCAGTTTGTAACGAAACAAGCAACAGAAATACTTTGTGACAAAGAACACAGCAGGCAAAAGAAGTTCCCTGAAACAAGGCATGCAAGTTTCGGAAACATAAATCCAGAAGGGAGGTCAAAAAACAGCAAGGCTTCAAAAATCCAGTTAATCCAAAAAAAGGTACGATAACAATGATTACTAGAGCTCCCCAAAACCACCAAGTGCATTTAATTGAACCGCCGAGGACTAAAGGGCTGAGGGTTGCCCGCCTCTTGGGGACCCACCCATAAAACACATGGTATATAGTAGAAGATACATTGACACATAAAAACTGAATGATAAATAGTTTTAACAAATGTTCCGGATGTTGCTTCCATGGGCAGTTTGTAACTCTGCTGTGAGTGATACCACAGAGGGCATTTTTTTTTGCACTATGCACTTCATTACTAGCCACTCTCTTTGTGAATGTGTGTGGTCTACTATTTTATGGATATGTTGTTGTTGCTCCTAGAACCTTTTACTTCACAATAATAACACTTAACATTGACCAGGCAGATCTAGCAGAGCAGACATTTCAAGTAAAGATAAAGGTGACATCCTATGACAGTGCCATGTTTAAATTCACTGAGCTCTTCAGTACAACCCATTTTTGCCAATGTTTGTCAATGGAAATTGAATGGCTATGCACTTGATTTTATGCATCTGTTAGCATTTAGTGCATTTACATGCACACATATAATCATGTTAAGGTGAATAACCCGGTTAAGGCACAAACCTGGTTTCTTAATAACCCACGTTCATATTCACAAGTAATCTTCTGGAGTTTTTTCCTTTATGAAAATGCTCTGGTATCAATAAACTACTCAAGAAAAAGTTAAATGTAATCATCGGCCACCATGAATTAGAAAAGCAGCACAATGCCTGTGATTGTTTTCTTGTGTTTTATAAATATGGTTAGTCAAATTGACGCTTTATTTATAGGTTTCTGTTACCGGATTGCATGCAGCACACTCTTTTACTTCTTGCCTCACATCCAGTGCTGCTGGAATAATAACAATGCAGGTATTTTTACTTTAATAAGATATGCGTTAGGTTACTTGTCACTTTAAAAAGTAATCGGACACCGTAACACAGGTTACTTTCTAAATTTTACCCTGCTGTTCTCGAGATTGTGTTGCTAAGTTTAGTGCTCTACTTTCAGCTCATCAACATAAATTTAGCAATTCCTGAAATATTGAAAAAGATTATTTCACCCAGGAAAAGGAATAATGAGATCACCCGAACAAATTTCTCTGGAAGTTTATCTTGTGGACATTTTCACCAGTGACTGCTGAAAGCTTGTACAAAACTAATATGTGTGCAGGCTGACAGTGCACACAACAGACATTCACAGACTACAAAATCCTTAAGAGCAAACCAGTTAAGGGTTATTCGCAGAGAAATCTACCTCTTTTAATCAGGTTTCTCTGAGGCCAACAGCTCGATTTCCCTAACCAGAATAAGGGTTTACATGGCATTTTAGAAATTTCTGTCAATAATCAGGTTATTGAAGCACATGTAAACACGCTAAGTGAGTGTGTCTGAAACACAGGTGTATACATTCCTACATGGTGTTTAATCAATTCAGTTTACCACAGGTGGACTCCAATTAAGTTCTGGACACATCTCAAGGAGAACAGGATGCATCTGACCACAATTTGGAGTGCCACAACAAAGAGTCTAAATACTTGTATGAATGAGAGATTTCAATTTGTTTGATTTTTAATAAATTTGCAAAAAACTCTGAAAACATATATTCACTTTGTCATTATGGGCTATTGAGTATAGATTGATAAGCAAAAAAGACAAATGCATCCATGTAAAATTAAAGCTACAACACAATAAAGAGCACAGAAAGTGAAAGGGTCTGAATACTTTCTAAATCCACTGTATATATGAAAGTATTTGTGCAGCCATCCAGTCCATTAGGGTTTTCTCCAGCTGCTCTTGTTTTCTACTACATCCCAAAAAATGCAGGTTAGGTTAGCTGGAGTCTATAAGTCAGCCATTTATGGATGAATATGGTTTAGCTACACGGTGTTGGTCCCAGCCCTATCTAATGCTTCCTTATCAGATAAAGTCAGGATCTAAACCCTGAGAGAGTATGGGCTTCTGACTTTTAAAAAATGTTAAAAGTGTTCCTCTTATTTTTGAGCATCTGTTTATATTTTTTGCTCATTGTTTTTTGAGGAACATTTCCCATGCATTCCTGGGGACTTTGGATCACTGGACTGTTCCTTCCTTTCTTTCTGCATGCCGAGACCCTGCAGAGCTTGCGCCCTGTCCTCCTCAGGTCTCTTAGGAGCGCTGGAACCTTTCCCTCATAAGGAATGGCTGTTTTCCTGAGTCTCTTCCAACACATCTCATCAATTAAGTCTCAACTGCTGACTCCACATCAGGAGAGCCGAATTTTATGGAAAACCCCAGGCAACAGCCATCTAAAGAGACTTGGGGTCGCTGCTCCTATTGGACCAGAGAAGAAAAAGGCGGGTGAGGAAGGGGGGGGGGGGGGGATTTGAGAGCTGCGTTGGGGCACATAAGCCCAACAAATGTGCCGTTCTAATTAGGCTGGAATGAAGGTCCTTCCCTCAGGCGAGCAGATTAGC
This sequence comes from Erpetoichthys calabaricus, assembly GCF_900747795.2. Classification (NCBI taxonomy): domain Eukaryota; kingdom Metazoa; phylum Chordata; class Cladistia; order Polypteriformes; family Polypteridae; genus Erpetoichthys; species Erpetoichthys calabaricus. Next base: position 74,820,497 of record NC_041411.2, on the reverse strand, counting down.
ATTCAGTGTTCTCTGCTCGACTGGAAACACTTTCACCAAATTGTGCTCATAATGAGCCAGGGTACAGTGGCAGGCAAGCGTAGAAAATGAAGAGATGCCGGGCACGGCTGAACTTTTCAGAAGACTTCTTATGGTCTGTCCTTATTTTTTTTCCCTTTCCTTCCTGTTGTTGTGTGTGTCATTGAGGCAGATGCTGAAAAGTTGATTGCAGCTGAAGTCTACCCAGCAGATCACGACTTGCTGGTTTCTCAGCCTTGTCTTCTTATGAAGCCGCTGGCTCAGCTATTTGCTCGAATTGTGTGCAAGTCCATCACAAAACAGGCGGAGACATAAACATCAAAAACAAGCTGAGCAGTAATGAGGTGAATTAGGAGATTTCATAAAAACAGCAAACTTAACTAAAGACAGCTGGTTGCCTGCAGAAGCCATAAAATAAGATGAGATGTTCAGGTCAGTATAGCAATGTGTGCTCATGGAGGTTAGCTGGCATGGGTTCAGAGAGGGTAGAACCAATCAAGTCATTGCAGAATCAACCAGGCTAAGCAAGATAACATATAATATTCTCAAACCCACTTAATCCAGTTCAGGGATGTGGGGGGCTGGAGCCTCTCCTGGCACCTAAGCTGTATGTCTGTGGAGTGTGGAAGGAAATCAGAAGCCCCAAAGGGAACCCACATACACACAGAGAAAACATGCAAACTCCACGCAGGGTGTACCCAGGACTTAAACTCTAGCCTCCTTGTTACAAGGCACTATGCCACCGTGCTTCCCAAATTTGACACATACAATAGATAACACATATAATACTGTATATTTTCATCAGATGATGTTATACTTTGATACATACCATAACAAGTTTGGCAACTTAAGTTGTTTTTGACACACAATCTACAAAAGTTCAGGCAAAACACCTAATAAACAAAAATTAATGGCATTCAAAAGCACTGAATATTAACGTCACTTCCATTTCTAACAGACGGCGGACCTTCCAAACATACGTCACTATCAGCTTTAGCCACAGGTCCCTGAATGATGTCACAGGGTCCTGTAGTGACAGCAGACACAAAGAAGCCTGCTGCTAAAGGTCTTCATCCAGACCGTTTTGAGCAAATCTAACTTGGCCCAGTGTGAGAAGGTGTGGGTGTGTGCATAAGTGGTCAACGGAAAAGATTGGTACCTGCCTTGTACCCAGTGCAGCCGGAATAGGCTGTGGCCCCCATGATCCTAAACTAGATTAAATGTGTCAGAATGGGGGGGTTAAGGTTATGTTGTATTATATTTATGTAACGTTGTGTTGTGCTAATTTGTGTTGTTATGTTATACTATATGGTGTATTGTGCTCTTTTGTGCTGTGTTATGTTGTCTTGTGTTGTGCTATGCTGTGCTATGTTAGCATTTTGTTATACTGTAATTTTGTGCTATGTTGTTATATTGTGTTGTGCTGTTTTGTACTATATTATGTTGTGTTGTGCTATTTTCTGTTTTATTATGTTGTGTTGTGCTATGTTATGTTATATTGAGTTGTGCTGTTTTGTGCTATCTTATATTTTGTTATAATGTGTTGTTTTTTTCTGTTTTGTGCTGTGTTATACTGTATTTTGTTTTGTTCTATGTTATGTTAAATTGTGGTGTGTTGTGCTATGCTGTGCAATATTATGTTACACTATATTATAATGTGTTGTGCAGTTTTGTACTTTATTACTGTATGTTGTTGTGCTATTTTCTGCTATATAATGCGTTGTATGTTATGTTATGTTGTGTTGTGCTACATTATATTTTGTTGTAATGTATTGTTTTTTGCTATTTTGTGCTGTGTTATAATGTATTTTATTTTGTGCTATCTTGTGTTGTGATATGTTACATTATATTATAATGTGTTGTGATGTTTTGTGCTACATTGTTATAGTGTGTTATAATGTGTTGCTTTGTGCTATTTTATGCTATGTCATGTTATATTGTGTTGTATTCTGCTATGTTGTTAAACTGTGTTGTTCTGTTTTATACTACAGTATATTATGTAATGTTATTTTGAGCTGTATTATGTTATGCTCTGTTGTGCTATGTTATGTTACTCAATGTCAAATTACTGCTTCACCTGCTGGTAGAGGTGCCCTTTGAGTCCCCTTTGATGGGAAAATTTTTATACTGAGGTCTTTACCTCTACTTTAAATGTCCATACTGAAGAACTGACTTGAAACTGTGTATGTTCCAGAATTTAGCTTTCTTCTACCTGTATTCCGATAGACATTCAGCTCACTACAGAAAGCTGACAACAAAGCCAGTGAATTTATTCCCATTTCATATGTTATACTTTGGGGATGATTTTCTATATGTTTTGGATTTAGTAGTTCATTAAATTCTGATAGCATTTCCTAATCTCAAGAAGATGGTTTCATATTTACACTTATAGTTGTTTTAAAAGTAAAGCGCATAGGGTACGAGTGACATGGCAACAAGGACATGGTGCTACCAAGAGTGCTCCATGCTGTTGCTTTGCAATACAATGGCTGCTCTTAAGTTGCCTCAGTGCAGTTTCATTTCATGATCTTTTTTTGCTCTTTGTTTTCAGGGTGGCGTTTGGTCTGGAAACAAGAACCGTGGCAGTGCGGGTTTCATCGCTTTCCGATATGAAAGTAAGCTTTGGTGTTTCTTTCCTTTTGGACATTGATCATTAAAGTAACACTGCATACCTAAGAAGAGAAGGCATCTACCGTGCCCCCTTTGTGGCTTCATATCTGTTCTCGGTAGACACCCAAATAATTTGCCACGTATTGTGGCAGATAGTGATGCTTTGAGGACCTTTAAGACTTGACTTAATGGCATTTTGGGAAAATAGGATTGATGGGCTACTTGGGTTAAATTGCCTGCTCTTGTCATAATTGTTCTGATGTCATCTACAGTTTGGTCCATAAATATTTGGACAGAGACAACTTTTTTCTAATTTTGGTTCTGTACATTACCACAATGAATTTTCAATGAAACAACTCAGATGCAGTTGAAGTGCAGACTTTCAGCTTTAATTCAGTGGGGTGAACAAAACGATTGCATAAAAATGTGTGGCAACTAAAGCATTTTTTAACACAATTCCTTCATTTCAGGGGCTCAAAAGTAATTGGACAATTGACTCAAAGGCTATTTCATGGGCAGGTGTGGGCAAGTCCATCGTTATGTCATCAATTAAGCAGATTAAAGGCCTGGAGTTGATTTGAGGTGTGGTGCTTCCATGTGGAAGATTTTGCTGTGAACAGACAACATGCGGTCAAAGGAGCTCTCCATGCAGGTGAAAGAAGCCATCCTTAAGCTGCGAAAACAGCCCATTTAACCCGAGTCAAACCCGTTTAGTTTTAAGCAAAGAAGGCTGAATGCAGACCTTCTCCAGGCCTTCAAAATTCTCAAAGGCATCCCTAAAGTGGATCCAAAACAATTATTTCAGTTAAATATAGATTTATGTAATTAAGGACACCCAGTGGGAACTGTGTGGAAATGCATTTAAGGTTGAAGCCAGGAAAGGCTTCTTCATGCAAAGGATCGTGGGAATCTGATAAGCTTTGAGACTTAAAAGCTACTTTGACTTCCATCGTAAAAATGATGAATTCATTAAATGTGCGTCCATTTGGCAAACACTACATTCTCTTGTGAATCAGCTTATGCTGGAAGAAGGTGTTACTGACCCAGAGATCATTATGCTCACAGAAAGAGACTAACTGTCCAACAGCCAGTCAGGGAATACAAACGGGCCGATGGTTTCCTCATGTTTACAACCAAACTGGGCATTCATATATCCAATGACAAGTTTGAGGTCTTGTCTTGGGATCTGCAATTCATCATAAAACTTGTCTTTTGCTGCTTCATCTGCTTCATTGGTCTGCACATACATCTGTACAACGAAATTGACCATGTATGCCTTAGTTGGCGATGGAGAACAGCCTTAAAAGATGCCAGAGTGTATCAAGTGGCCGATGTGGTATCAGACGACAACAACATTTATTTTTATGGCATGTTTTCATACAAATGATGTAAATCAAAGTGCTTTACAAGATGAAGAAAGACAAGTTTATAAAAAAATCTCTCTATTATAAAAAGAAAAGGCTACAATACGTGATCTTCTCGGATGACATTTAAAAGACCCGCAAGACCAAAGAGACTTGCCACGGTGCGTCTCGCAGGGACCTTAAACATGAGACATTGTGCCAAGAGATTGACCCAGGCCTGTCTCGCGATGACATAGAACATGAAATTCTTGCAAGACACGCCCTACTTACAGTCTATCAAATAGGACAACGGGGCAGCAAAACATTCAGTCTTGTGAAGGATTTGAGCACACACAGATCCAGGGTCTCAGCGCATATAAAGCGTATAAGGACATACATTATAAATGAAACGTCGACGAATAAGCAAAGAAGAAATCAGCGTGGAGAAAAGAGACTCAAAAGTGTTGCAAAGGAAAAAGAAAAAATAATCTAGGTGCAAATTCAGAAAATAAGGCAAGTGATTATCAGCCCATAACAAGTGGAAATGAAACAAAGCACGTCCAATCGGGCTCAGAATTAAAAGACAGAGTAAAAGACAAAGTAGAACTTCATAAAGACGTTCACAAACGTTGGCGCTATACACATGCAGAGCAGATTATGAAAGCAGAGCATTCGAAAGGCTAAAAAAAAAAAACGTATGCGCAATTCAAATGTGGAGAAAGTTAAAGAATATGAAAGTAGGAAAATTAGAAACTATAAAAAAAGAAAATAAAGATCGCAGTATCGCAAACAAACGGAAATTAATACTCAAAAAAGGGAAAATAATCACCACGGACAAGGTGTCATTGGAAAAAAAAAGCAGGACAAAGCGAGGTCAGAAATAAAAGACAGAGTAGAAAACAAAGTGAAAAATCATAAAGAGGTTACAAAACAAAAGGGCCAGACACCAGCAGAGCAGGTTAGAGATAATTCAGGATAGGTTTCTCTGTTTGGAATCTCAACACAGACAAAGCGATCTACATCATCAACAGTTAATAATTTTTTTTGCAAAGTAACCAATAAATGCATGTGAGGTAAAACACGTTTTTGAAATTCTCTGACTTATACTTCAAAGCCTTACAATATTTACATACTGCTGACATATCACCTGTGTCCATATATTCGTTCTCTATTCGCCTTTTAGTTATTTCTCAGAGTAATAATTTCTGTTTTTTTGCGCTAATGTGAAGTTTAGTTTTTTTTTTTTTTTGGACACTTTCGTTTTTTTGCCGCTTAAATAAATAAGATTAGGCAATACTAAGTAACAAAGAATAAAGTAAGGTCAGATGGCCAGGAGGGAAAAAAAAAACTCCAGAGAGCTTGAGAAAATTAAAAAACTAAATCTGCAGGGGTTCTGAGGCCACAAGACTGCCTAGCTCCCGCTGGGCATTCTACCTAACATCAGTAATCTTAATCACTCCTCATGGTGTTCAGGCTTCACGTGGAAGAATTAGATGATGATGGTAATGTGGACATCACAGAATACTAGGGGTTAAATTATATTATCTGAAAGACATGACTGATGTGTGATCACAGGCAAAATTCACAATATATGATGAACATTTCACACCCAAAAGTGGTGTGACTATGTGATTGAGGACAAAATTGGAAAACAGAGGTTTGTGACAAAATTACAATACAAGGGGCTAATTTTGCTTGAGTAAATGTAGTAAGGTTGTAGGTAATGATAATTAAACTACAAAACTTGGGATGTTTGGCTAAAAGGACATTGGCTGTCAACAATTACAGTTGGCAATGGACAGGTATTGGTGGTCTGGGTCAGGAAACACTTTTCCCATTTAATGGCCACCAGGTCATCTTTATTTGAATGGCGGACTGATCTCCTTTTTGCCCAATTGTTCATACATTACCATGTAAATCAATCATAAGAGAAATGACACCACACAGACAATTAGATCCCACTTTGATGGTGACACTTGTAAAGTGCTTGGGCCACATTTGCTTATAGATTGTCAGCCATTCCTCCTCCTTTTTTGTTTTGTAAACTGTCAGTGTGATAGCTATGAAATGTACCATATTCGATAAATACTGTATAGATATAATAATAATGATAATATGATAACACTTTATTGTCAGACAAGTCTGAAATTTTTCTTGCATCACAGAAGCTCCATCTGCAGCACTGCAGCAATTAATTTTACACATCTGTAAAAGGCACTACATTAGAGAAGCAGAAAGCTATGAAAGGCACCATATTTTATATATGTAATATACAGTGGATTCAGAGAGTATTCAGACCCCTTCACTTTGTGCCCACTTTATTGTGTGTGTTGTACTGTAGATTCATTTTATATGCATTTTTGCACATCAACTTAAACTAGGTAACCCATAATGACAAAATTAAAACATGTTTTAATGAAATGTGCACTTTTGCTCCAGTCTGAGGTCGTGTCCACTCTGGAGCAGGTTTTCTTTGCTTTCTATATTTGGCTACATCTGTCTCTCCCTAAATTCTGACCAGTCTCCCTGTCCATGCACCCCCATAACATGGTGCTGTCACCACCATGCTTCACCATGGGGACAGCATTAGACCAGCGATGAGCAGTGCCTGAACTTCACCAGACATAGTGTTTGCAGTTCTGCCCCAAAAAAAGTTACATTTTTGGCTCATTAGACCAGACAATCTTTTTCCTCAGCTCTTAGAGTCCTTTAAATTTTGTTTGGCAAACTCCAGGTGGTTGGCTGTCATATACAATTTACTCAAGAGTAGCTTCCCTCTAGTTACTCAACCATAAATGCCTAATTGAGGGAGTGCTGCTGAGATTGTCATCCATCCAACAGGTTCTGCTATCTCAGCAGATGATTTCTGAACCTCTGTTAGCGTGACTATTGGATTCTTGGTCATCTCCCTGACCTTTCTTGCCTGGTTACTCTGTTTGACCAGGTGGCCAACTCTAGGAAGAATTCTAGTGGTTCCAAACTTTTTCTGTGTCACATTCATTGATGTTACTATACTCCTGGGGACACTTAAATCTTTAGATCTTTCACAATTTGATTGCAAGAGTTCTACATGGTTTGGTGTTTTTCCAGACATGCAGTGTGAATTGTGGGACCTTATCTACATTAGGTACACGTGTGCCTTTCTAAGCAGTGTTCAATCAATTCAATTGGCCACAGGTTAACTCTAGTTAAGTTCTAGAAACATCTTAAGGAGAATTTAAGCAAACAGAATGCATTTGACCACAATTTGGACTGCTATAGCAAAGGGTCTGACTGATATGAATGAGAGATTTCAGTTTTGGATTTTAAGTACATCTGAAAACCGTTGTGAAGATAGTTTTCAATTTGTTGTTATAAGTTATTGAGAGTAGATTGATTGGCAAAAATGCTGAATGTATCCACTTGAAATTAAATCTACAACACTATAAAATGTGCAGAACATGAAGGGGTCTGAAGATTTTCTGAATCCACTGTATATATAGAGTTATAGCTATGAAAGGTACTATATTATATAGCTAAACCACAAAAGATAGTTATGAAAGGCATAGAAAGGAAATTCACTATATTAGATATACAAATGCATATGGCACTATGTGAAATAGATAGATGTGAGAGAAGCTCCTCCTCACCTACTGTAGTGGCAGCACAGAGCATAAACTGTAGTGCAAAACAGTAAAAACAAATTTTAAACTACTACATAAAAGCAGGACCCAGAACTAAACACACAATATAATAATAAAGATATAATCTAAAGAAATACAGCTTCTGTTAAAATGTGTTAATTATAACTGACTGAGTGAAGGCAGGCACAATGGAAGGAGGTGCTATATGGTCAAATGGTTGGGTACAAACAAGGGCCACGGTAGCACCCCTTAGCTCACCATGGTGCAGTGAGCCACTGATTAAAAGTGCTAAGGTGACACATCATGGGGCAGATGGACAGCACTGGCCATAATAATCTCCAATTTTTCCATCATCTTGCCACTTTTGACTAGCAGAAAATATCCAGCTGCTTGTCATATACAGTAAAGCACCTGAAGGGATCACTGTGGGCCAGTTTTTACAACATATCTTTTATTTTTCACCAAATTCCAGGATACTGTCCAGATGGATCTCCAGGTATTTGTAGGCCTTCTCGTTGACCGATCTCTGGAGTTCCCTGGAATACTGGAAGTACTGGTGCAGTTTATGAAAGGCACTATATAATTTTCAGAGTGATTATGGACTGATTATGTACACTCTGCCTGTTGGTCAAGCTTTGGCTCTTATAATTTGCAAGTGAACGCCATGGCTGCCTCTGTAACCGCCATTTATTTGACATCATATTGATTACTGCGCATTCCCAGAAAATGCCAATGAAGCCCTTGAGTCGATTGTTAAACATTCTGGAAGTCTTTAGCATAGCAGGTGTATTAGTAAATGTATATGGTAGGTGAGTATCCTTAGTACTGTGGCTTCCTCTTCATGATACAGCCTGATGCTCCAAAGGACCTGTCTGCATCACTTGATAGTCCCCACCTGTCGTATTGGAGCAGTTGGTGACAGAATACCCTTGGAATTTCCCAGCTTTTCACAGTTTCTCCCCACCTCAGTTACCTTCAAACCCCTTTCCCGACCTTTGTGACAGTGACTATTGTGAACCTCCTGGAGGTTCTTTATGCTGCTGCCCCCTTGTGGCTCCAGTCTGCATTTGTCCTATCATTTTTTTCAATTCAGCATGGAGACATTGGGCAAATTGGGTCCAGCAGAACCCCGTGACCCTGTAGTTAGGATATAGCAGGTTGGATAATGGATGGATGGATGGACATTGGGCAATAGTTTGCTTTTCTCTGAAAGCCTTCAGACCAACACTTGTTTCATCTCTCAAGTTTTTTCGCCAGGGATACCAACCTTTACTGGCGCCCAGTCACCCCCTAATACTCGCTAACAGGACAGATGTCAAAATGTGTTTTAACATTTCATCTATAGGCAGAGAATTGAATGAACTGGCTTTTTGTGCTACACACCAGGTAACAAATGATTTTTCCCATTTTGAATTATGAAGTTATTTTGATTAAAAATTGGCAGACTTTGGACATGACACCTTCTGCTAGAGTGCGTGCCACTGCACATCCATATTTGCTACCGGACAACTGTTATATTAGACAGCTTTTTCACCAGTCACAGCTGGGCCTGCTTCTCCGTAGTTAAAGTCTCTTTCTTTAAGTGATATATATAGGGCTTTTGGGGTCTTCTGGGTGTGTTTGTGATTGGAAGGTGCCGTTTAGGGTCTCATATTCATGCAGAATCATTTTTCAAATGTGTTATTTTAACACTGCACCTTTTGTTTTGCAGACTGCTCAGTGAACTTGAGTGGAACTGGGAAGTACGCAATTGAAGGAGTCAACAATGTGAACTTTAGCCAATATGCTTGTGAGAACCAAGTGTTTGCAACCATCCACTGGACACCAAGTCCCCTTGGTAAGCATCTGTTTATGTGGCATGGTCACACATATTAGAATTAGTGTGGCCATGGAAGGTTTACTCAAGTATTTACATGTCATAATATATTGGAAGTAAAGCAATGAAGCAAGTTCTTTCAGTACACTAGTAACTAGCAATCCATCTTTTTTTAACCATTATCCAGTGCCAACTCATAGGGAGCTGGAGACTATCCTTGTAGAACTGAGAGCCAGGCTAGAACCAAACCCAAAACAGCACATCAAGCCAACCACAGAAAAAACACTCATAACACATCCTGATCGGGGCTGATATAGGGATGGACTGTGAATGATTATGTGCTGTGCATCTTATGCATGTATTGATTAGACAAATAATGCAATACTAATAAACGTATGTACTGGTAAAACAAGAGAATGTTTGGGGTTAGTTAGCATCTAGCAATTACTCTGTCATTGGTCCTAAAATGCCACAAAGTGAGAAAAATGCAAAAGTACCACAGCAAATGACAGTCTGGGTTCTATCCCAGCAATTGTAATTGGAGGCTCTGCCACAATGACTGACCAGCTCACTGCATAACACAAGAAGATCTTCCATTTGAGCATTAGACACACTAGGTGTCTAGCCTTTCACGAGAAGCGCTGGTATGCATCCAGGTTGTATTTAGGGCAAATGCCACACCTACAGTATATGTAATCACTTTGCTCCAGCTTTAGGCACATTTTAGGAATTAAGTACATTTAAGATGTATAATGAGTGAATAAAAGGTAGTACCTGCTCTCTTGCTTGATTGCTGTATACTCTGTTTACTGTTTCTGAGTAAGTTAATGAATAATGACACAGGCAGTCAGTCCTGGTTTGAACGGTTTGTGATTATTGGCAATAAAACACAACAGCCTGACACCTGATTAATACATAAACGGGTAGAGTTTAACTGGGGCTATTATAGGTGCCACTGTGATGTCACCTATGACAAAACACCCCAATGACAAAACAGGATCCTTTAAGAATCATCAATCAATTTAATATGGATGGTTTGGGGATGCTAAAGCCTGTTTAGATACAGCAGCTCATAACAGTGGCTGGACTGGCCAATTTCAAGTAGCAGGCGACGTGACTTTGTGCGGCAGAGGTTCACACAAGCCAATGGCGCCACTGATTTTAACAGGCAGTACATTCAGGTGAATGCCGCTGCTGCATACATGCGACTCTGATCATTTATTTTGTTGACAGGAATGGTTGCTAGTCAAATAAAAAAGGAGGCTATACAAAATATATAAGCAGGAGTGACCTCTTCAAGGTAAACTTAAAGTAATCCTAATTAAAGTCACACACAGTATTTCTTTGAGTTTGAAACTACAACAAATTCAAAAGTTTGTACAATGCCCTCTATTTTAATAAAAGTAGAACTTTCCAGACATATTTTCTTGAAGAATAATAGTGCCAAATTTCAATAAAAATTGGTCCACTGGGACTAAAGTTGTTTTACGTGGACAAACAGACAGACTGATGAGGAGACGACAGTGGATGTTTTTCCACATAATATGTCAATGCACATAAAAAGGGAATTGCATTAAATATGTCCAAGTGGTGACACATTTTGGACCTTAGACTAAAAATCATCCAGTAGTGGCATTGTGGACTCGGCACATAAATATTTTCTAAAGATGTTGAAACTGGATCACAGGAGAGGATACGACTAAGTAAAGCGCGGGTATCATTCTCTCTCTCCTGCAAGCCCCCAGTTTCTGTCTTTGTAATGATTGTTGGCTCAGGTTTCCTGCAGCTTGTTGTATTCGCTCAGATTTTGTATCGGACAGCTCCCAAATGAGCCTTTTTGATGTTTTCCTGGAGGAATGTGCAGTGGAGAGATCCTTCGCTTTCATGTGCTGCAGTCCCATTGAACAGGTAATATGAAGCCCTCCATCACCCGCATAGGACAAAGAGGGCCTGTTTTGTGCCTGCGTTCAGGTTAATCTGTGCTGTTGCAGCAAGTCTGGGCATTGCTATGGAGTGCTGAGCTGAAGACAGGTCCAGGCCTCCCTCATGCTCCTGCCCCAGTACAGGCAAGAACAAACAAATCACTTTATTTTGGAGGAGAACTGGTCGAGCTGCTTCTGTCTGCCTTCTTCCTGGGTAGGCACGATACGATCTTCAGGAGGGGGTGGGCACGGAGTTTCACTGGGACGGTCTTTGAACTTTTAGAGCTGTGGCAAAGGGACTGGAAAGGAATGCATTGGCGGAGCTGAGTAATTAAAGGTGAAGCGATGACTAACTGGCAGTGGCAAGCACATGGAATTCGAGTACAGGTGTTCATTATTCCATTTCTTCCGGCACCTCCACAACCGACTAGAGCACGACTCCTAATCCTCCTTTTCTGATAATTTCTCTGATAAAGTGAAAAACAGAGCAGCACGTAATCCTCACTTCAATCACAGCCACGTGTGGCTCTGGACTGACCTGCTGCTTGGACATAAGAGCAGATTGTTTGCTCTGGAATTCTTCAACTCCTGCTCTTATCGCTAGTTCCTTGTCATAATTATTATTACAATTTCATCCTCTCTCAGTCTGGCAACCAATGAACAAGCCATCTGTGACCCGGTTCACCACACTTCTGAGATTCTGTTACTCTGGCATGGTCTACATATGTAGTACCAGTTAAAAGCAAATTTCGGGTAATCTTTTCCTAATCATAATTATCAGCCAAAAATGATTTTATATAACCACCTCTGTTCAGTATGCAATAAATAGGGACAGTGTGCTGTTCTTTGACCTCATCAAACCTGTAGGCAGTGCAGTGCTGAACATACTGTAAATAATCTTTGTGCTGAATTTGGATATACTTTTTGTTCCCAAGAGCGTTTCCTCCAATGTGAGGTCAGGTCTGGTGTCCACATTTGCCAAGTATAAGTAGTAGTGTGTGACATGTGGGTCTACAAGGCACTTTCTTACCTTTCACTATTGCGTTAGGGCAGCCATTATACCCCCTCCCTAGTGGCTAAGGCATTTCAAGTTCAAATTTATTGTCATGTGTATACAGCATAATGGGGCTAGAACATACTGACAGCAGCAGTATAATATAAACAACAGGCAATGAATGCAACACAAACAGTGACAACAATGCTATACATTAAAAGTAACATTAGATGACGTTGGGATAAAGAGTAAAGGTTATTCCCACGCTGGAAAAAAAAAACAAAGGTTAAGGGCACAATGTTTTATCTGTGTAGATTTTGTCACCTGTGCCCTAAATGCAGTGTTTCTAACTTTCTTTTCTTTTTTCAGAATGGGGATTAGCTTTACTTTTTCCTGTTTGAATATGCAAACTGTTATGTGTCTACCTGTGTGTGTTCCCTGGCCTCTATTTATGCTCTCTATATGTCTTTTTGTAGTTAATTATTTTTGTGAATAGTCTTCTGTTTATGTATTATTATGTTTCCATGTGTAAAATCACATTCTCTTATATGCAATGTATTTTGTAGGTGGCACCCCAGCATCATCACTCCTGAGCCCTCCCTTTGGCTATTTAAGTCAGCTGAGAAGGCTCAGGAGCCAGAGATCATTTGCTGATTGTGAAGTTATTTAAGTGTTACTAGTGGAACACGCAGATCTCTGGTCCTCAAATACAAGGCAATTGAAATGGGTATAGTCCACCATTATAATGATAAACCTGCATGTGAATTTTAAGCATGTAGGCACCATGTCATAGGGAAGTACCAATAGAGGCTGTAATGGATGGCAATGATAAGGAGTTGTTGATATTGTGTTACTTGTATGTGCTTGCGTGGTCCTCAAATAAAAGGGAATGGAAAAAGCACTCGGAGAATGGTGCATTGTGGAAGTCCAAAACAGAAGAAGCATTTTATTAAAATAAAAAAGAACAGAGCATGGAAAACACAAAGACAAAACAAAGCAAGAATGAAATGAAACATTAATAGAAAAGTATGAGGTACTGTGTGTTCTAACAGCATTGGTTCCATGTAAAGGGGACAGTACAGGACAGCGACAGTAATAATAAAGAAGATGTAAAGTCGATTTATTAAAACTAAAAAAACTGCCCAAAAATTTGGCATGAAAGGCAAAAATAGCCCAGAGTTGTTATACAGTGGGGTTGAATAAATGTCTACCAATTAATTAAAAAAAGAAAAGTTAGCAATTAATTTAACTCACTGAAAGGCAACATCTTCCATTCGTCTATTTCTATCACTTTTTAAAAAACATGAGCTGCAGAAGATATTGAAATCCACTCTGTTGTATCATGGCTTAGGTCCATCATGTAATGTGCATTTTCTTTTTTTAATTCTTTCTATATTTTGCTTCCCTCCACACTGGTTGTTCATTCATATTGGCAAGGGCAATATGCAGGTGAACAACAGTATTAGCATTTTCAAAAATGCAAGGTTGTGTATTTCAGAGTTATTGTCGGGTGTGGTGTACACAGTAAAGTGAAGTGCGCGCTTAATTAAGTGCATGATGGTGGGGCGAATGTCGCCATGTAGATGATGCCAAATACAACATCATAACAGGTAGTGCCTGCCTGGCAACCCTACATAAGCCAGTTTTGAACTTGTACATTCACCAAATATGTGACAGCAATTACTCTACAAACCTATAAACACTGTAATTCTAAAACACCATGAAATGTTCGCTAAAGAAAGTCCCTGTATAAAACTAGTCTTTGTGTTTTGGTCCCAGAAATAGAAGAATGAGAAAACTGAACTAAATTGAAGTTAGTAAGAGCTGAGCAAACCAGAACCTCAAATGAATATTGCTTTGTTTAACTGTGTGTATAAACAAATCTGTATCTTTATGTGTATGTATTATGTAATTAGTAATTTGTAAAGCTTGTAATTTTATTTTACCTTTGAACTTGTTACAGCACTCTGAGCCTGCACTCAGGGAAGAGTGCCATTCCAAAATAAACATAACTAAATTCACCACATCATATACTGTATAGTATGTCTGATAGCCTTAAATTGGATCATTAGATGTCAGTGAAAAGAGAAAGATAGTGGTATAGATTCTCAACACTGGCATGGCTGAGCCTGTTCTTTCCCTGTTTAGGAATTGAACACGTCAGAGGATTCCGGGTAATTCTAGAAGAAAAAAATCAGGAGGGCAGGCAGTGCCAGCGTCTCGTACTGAAAGAGCCAAGGCAGCTAAACTACACTTTCAGGACCATGGTGAGTACAAGCCTATGACTGCATATCTCTAGATAATATTGGCAATGAGGACTCTGCAGAATGTAGTGTGCTTATGTGCAGGACAGATCATTCCAAACACGTGCCCAGTGCACAGATTTACTAAGCGTGTAAAAACACAGGTGAGTGCTGACTCCCCAGAGTCTCCAGGTATCACTTAATGAATGTAAAAGTAGAGACTCTTAAGGGTGATGTAAGAGTCCAGTGTGGCTGTGTTTAACAATCCCACTCCAAACCCTGGCAACAGAAATCCATCTAGGCTTTTTTTATTTACCACACCCACAAGCCACTTTATAAAGCAAATGAGAATGCAATACAAAATCAAGTCACTGAAAGCTTTACTGAAACTGTGGCAGGAGCTACAGACATCCAGTCATGACACGGCAGGTTCATAGTCCTTCTCCCTAAACAGCCTGAAGCGTGGGCCTAACATGTCATTCCCAAAAAATGCTTAATGCAATCCAGGGTTGGAGTCTAATGGGTTGAAGACCGGTGTCTTACCACTCATGCACACTCCCACTCTTTACAGTTTCCCTTGTGAACTAATGGTAAAACAGGGAGCCTGTCTTAGATTGAAAGGCTGGGTTAAGAAAGAAAATCCTGTCACATTGCTATAGTCCCAAAGAAGCTGCATTTTCCACTAGAAACCTTAGCTAACTGCCAAACAGATGGGTCACAGCAATGGGTGGAGAAGGAGGCCTGTGTGTGCAGATACATTTTAACAAGCTCTTTCTCTTGCGGCTAACAGTTCTCTTAAATTTGTAATTGAACGACCACCATAATATATGGAAGTAATTCATCAAACAATATTCATTTTATACAGTGCCTATCATAACTAGCCCTTCACAAAGAGATGAATACAAGCAGCTTGAAGAGAACAGAAAGTAGATGCATTAATGAAGACAGCTTTTGTTTAATTTGTTCTCAGAAAATGGAAACACAGCCTTTTCCAAACCTGAAATTTGAGACAGACTATCTGGTGACAATTGTGCCTTTCCCCTCCATTAAGAACGAGAGCAGCTACACTTCTAATGCCTTCAGGACAAAACGTAAGTGGCCGTATTATGGGGTGTGGTTAATAATGCGTGTTGGGTTAGGGTGTGTTTGAGCTTTCTTTCTTTTCTGAATCTTTTGAGTCATTTCCTTGGTGGTGTGATTTAGACATCCACTTGGATCTTTTCAGATTTGAAAATGATGCTGTATAGTGCTTGTAAGATTAACTGATTAGGCTGATTAGGTTAAGAAATAAATTCCTCCTCATCTAAACTCTAAAACTACCCGAACCTGATTTACTATGTCCCACATCATAAAATGTCCTTGACACTATACCCCTCTAGAGGCTAAAAATGGTAAAACAAAGGGTTAAACATTTATGGAGGCATTACTGTCACATGTTCAGAGTAGATTGAATTTTTTTAATAATTCTGATAATTAATGGCAACATGTCACCATGAACAGTGATCATAACTACATTACCTCAAACATGTGTCTTCCATACCTCAAATATCTCAGAACACATTTGTCATTGCCAATTCAAGTTAAACCCAACAGCACATAAAAATATATATACTGTATAAAATACAGCTTAGACTAGAAATACAAGCTAGCAGTTTGAAAGCATTAATCCTGTTTATAAGTACATTATTAGTGTCTTAATAGGTTGAATCCCTTCCACTACTTATTGTGTACATTCACAGGGCCGGCCTTAGGCCACTGCAACCTATGCGGCCGCAGTGGGCCCCGCACTTTCATAGGCCCCGCGCTAATTCTAGGTGTAAATTATTAAATTAAACCATTATAACTTATAATCATGTATAGGTCAGCGTGTTTATTCTGTTTTTATGTTTTTACAGTGTTTTTTTATCTATTACGTCGTTGTTTCAAGTGATTACGACAAGTAAATAAAATTGAAAAAAAATTGTAGCTGCTCGGGTGCTTTATCTCTAAACTCGTCATTTAGGGGAACTTGGGGTAAGATGAAACAGACACCGTTCTTAACCTTATGATGGCTCAGCTCAGTGAAACCAATCAAATAGGAGGAGCTATTTATGGAGATGATGTTATCGGTTTTTTGGATGAATAGTTTGAAATTTACCGGCAGTGGTTTAAATTTTCTCTTTTCTGCCAGACGAAGATTTTTTCACCGGTGAGTAAAGCTTGTTCCTCAGAAACAAGCGTTGTATAAAATTCGAAGATCCTGTACATTGATAACCCACCCTATGTTAACAGTCAGCCATAGAATCATCGACACGTCAACTTGTATCTTTATACAATTTGTTTTATGAATAGTCTCTCATTTCAAATGTTTAAGATAGTTTTACAAAATAAAATAATGTGATTCGTCTACCCAAACGATTGTTTCATCTTACCCGTAGTAGGGGTAAGATAAAAAAAAATTTTTTTCACAAACACTTGCTCAAAACGTACCGATTCATCCCTAAGCGACAAGCGCATGCATATGCAGATCATTAACAATAATTTGACTGAAAATTACTGGTAAAAAGCAAAAAATATGAATTTGACAAGGAATTTTAAAAAGTGGTTCATCTTACCTCAAGTTCCCCTAAATTGGTAGACTTAAGGTATTTTTTTAAATTTTATTTACTCGTAATCAAATGCAAACATGACATAATCAAATGCAAATTGTCGTTCAAACGTTAAATCACGTAATCAAATGCAATAACGACGTAATAAATCAGTAAATACTTTATTTTGTTCATTTTTCATTTTTTTAACTGTGGCATCTGGTGAAAGAAGCTTCTCGCGCCTCAAACTAATCAAGAATTACTTGAGGTCAACAATTCACGAAGATAGATTGAACAATTTGGCAATTCTTGCTATTGAGCGTGATCTATGTAGGAAACAAAATTTTGATGATATACTGTATGACTTCGCTACACGCAAGGCTCGTAAAGTAAAGTTAATTTGATCGAGATTTTGTATTTAGTAAAGAATGAATAAAATGCAAAGACGAATTTATTTTCTAATACAAAATCTTAATTTTCACTTATTATCCTTATCCCTACCCCGACTGGGCCCCGCGCAATCCGTTTCGCATAGGGCCCCGCAATTGTTAGGGCCGGCCCTGACATTCAGTGTTAGTATAATTACCAAGAAATGTATTGTCTGAAACTAATATAAAATGGAAGAAGATTACAGCTAACCATTCATGCATTGTGGCCCTGTGCAGTTGTGTAAATGGGTTCAAAATTGACTCAAACACAGGAAGCAAATGATTAAGGTATGGGGAATATTACCAGAATTAGGGGCTATTGAAAGTGGTGTCCCTCAGGGGTCAGTGCTGGGGCTGCTGCTCTTTTTAATGACTGACAAACGTCATGTCTCAGTGGCCTGGGACAACTCATGATTTTTTTTGAGACAAAGTAGCTTTGACTGACATGACGGTGCTGTACATGGTGCCTGGCTTATTGATAAGGTAACTGTACTATTCATTGTAACAGTAATGATGTTAATACATGTGCCAGATGATAGTGCCTACCTGCTCAGCCTTTGTACCCCCAGAGTGCAGAGGGAGAGGTGCTATAATGTCGCACATGATCTTGTACTCTCCGTTGCAGAACATAACCAGATACTGGTGGCAGGGCCACAATGCATCAGGAGGGAGACGCCACCCACCTGGCCAATGAAGATCTGCAGCATTGTGATTGCTTATGTATGAGGTTGATTAGCATGTTGCATATATGGATGTTTCAGTGTGGCATTCGAGGAACATTCATGTACACATATTTACAATGTGACTGTGATTTATAAGCACTAAATTGCATAGAAATGTGCGAATGTCAGGTTTTATACATCTGATTTTTTTTTTGTGCATGCATTTCAGGGTGTGCATATTTTCCATGCAATTTTTTATAAATGAGGCCCCAAGTCTGTGTCACATATTGGTGGAACTGAGCTGCAGTATGAATATAACCTTATTTTGTTTTCAAAAATCAAATGCTGCACTACAATTGGTTGTCAGGCTGTCATGATATAACATCGGCAGAGTTGCCATCAACAAAAATAGTCCTTTTAATGTCATAAGCCCATTGGTATTTCACAAGTCTGTTATCATCTCTTCATGTTTTATTTATGGAACCTGTTACAGGTGTAAATAAATAAAGGTTCTTTCTGGAATCTTCACTTGGATATTTTTTAGGGAACCAAAAAATGGTTCCCCTATGGCACTGCCCTGAAGATCCACTTTTAGTTCCTGTTGGTTCCTTTATATATAAGAATGTAGGATGCTTCAGCACATCTCTGTTAAAATTCAACACGGCATCTATTCACAATCCAACCTACTAATTTCAGCTCAAGGTCACAGGGGCTAGGTCCTATTTTGGCAGCACCTGAATGGCGCACCAGTTCATCCTAAAGAAAGTCAGATTTCTTAAAACTAAATCCACTTGGCAGTTAAAACCAAGGTTCAAAGGATCAAATAAAAAGCTACCCTACCCAGGAAAAAGTGACTTCCAAAGTTCAACTGTGGCTGCCACTGACATACTAAAGAAACTTTCTATCTTTGTAGACAGAGGTGGTAAGCTGGCACAACTTTTTAAGCTGTATCTCCATTTTCTTCCTTTCACACAGCTTGTGATGAGTTGCTGCAGGCCGACAGTCTTGCGTGCAAACCATGTAAGTTCCTACTCTAAAATTTCTGCATGGCAGAGAGACTGGCAGGCCAAAGTTATTGTATGGACACTCGGTAATTGACTAACCATACTTTTGCTTTACAGTGTGGCGGCCAAAGAACATGAGTATTTCTCAGGATGGTCCCAATCTGCACGTCACCTTTGACCATGCCCCCTCCACCTTTGGCTTTAATTTCTATTATCTGCATTATAAAATGGAACAAGAAGATGTTTTCAAGCAAAAGGCCTGTAGAACGGTAGGATCTGAGGATTAATGTGTCCTTCTAATTGGCTGAGAGTTGACTCGGCAAGCAAGGTGGACAGAATGCATTGGAAGGAGCTGCTGCACCAGGCTTTTGGATGAAATGTTTTGACTGAAATTCGGAATCTGTTGTGTTTATCTGCAGGAATACAGCACTGATGTCACCAATTGTATCCTTTATGATGTGTCACCAGGGATATACACAATAGAGGTAAGGGCCAAGCTATGGTCATGGATTTGACCACCGAGGAGAGGCTTGAAGTATTAGTGCACGAAACAATAATGACTATAGCTCTAAAGGTCATGGAAAACATTTGGGGCTGTAACACTGCCCAATTCATAGTGTTCCAGTGGCTGTCAGTAATCCTCTTTAATAAAATCCCTTTGTGCGTCCAGGTGTCCGTGTGTGTGTGTCTTCTGGTGAAGTGCGCATGCGCATGGCACGGTGCGAAGCGCGATATTACTGTCAGAGAAAGTTAGAGGCGTTCTACGGAAATACAAACCAGTATTACTGCGAGAGGAAATTAAAGGTACACAATACAGTGACGCATATTAAAGCCACATACAAGCCAGTATTACTGTCAGAGGAGATTAAAGGCATATTACCGACGCGCACGCCTGTATTACCACCAGAGAAAATTAAATGTATATTACGGACGTACAAGCCAGCGGACGTACAAGACGGTATTACTGACACAGAAAATTAAAGACACACAATACACGGCGGCAGCCCACGAAGAACGGTCAGCTCAGCAAGTAAACATCAACAAAAGAAAGGCTGAAAAAAAGAAAAATACGACCAACAAAAACAATGAGGTCAAAGTCCCTTGCCATTTAATAGAGACTGTTCCTACTAATGTTTATGCACTACTGTTCTAGCGCCCGTTATTGTAACGGGCTAAATGACTAGTTATTGTAATAATGGTGTAGGGATGGATTTAAGGAGCATTAAGCTAAACATTTCTGCAAACACTTCTGTTAGTGACATCCTTATGCTTGGTGTTACCAGTTTAATAAGTGGAGTATGACATGACTGTCTCTTGTGTTGCAGCTGGCTGATAACACCAACACCACTAGAAAAAGCAGCATGTTCAAGGTGAACCAAGGTAAAGTCCGTAAAACACTGCTGTCTGGTTTCTTACTGCCGTCAGTTGACACTAAATGCTGCTCCTTTATTTTTCCAGCACATTCTTCCTGGGCTGGTCCAATTAGAGCTGTGGCCATCACCGTCCCCCTGGTTGTCATCTCTGCATTTGCCACTCTCTTCACTGTCATGTGTCGGAAGAAGCAACAAGGTAGGAGTATGGAGAGTATTGGGGTTCACATTATCTGTTTAAGGTATTTCCAAGCTTTATTCTGCTAAGTAGCCCAAGGAGTATGCATACAGCTTATAGATACACAGTACATATAGAGCTAATAAAGTATAAAACTTGGAACAGAGCTTCTGGTCCATGTTGAATCCATTGTGTCACACTGTTGTTTATATTGTCTTGTAGTGTATCTTTGAACGGCCTTTCCCAAGGTTTCTTCCATTTTTCCCTACTAGTTTTTTTTTGGGAGTTTTTCCTTGTCATCTTAGAGATTCAAGGCTGGGGGGCTGTCAAGAGGCAGGGCCTGTTAAAGCCCATTGCGGCACTTCCTGTGTGATTTTGGGCTATACAAAAATAAACTGTATTGTATTGTATAGTGGATAACTGGAAGCTTTGTCCCATCTTATCTTGTCTTCACTTAACTTTAGACCCAGAGAGTGGGGAGGATGCTCCAATAAATTAAATTTCACTGTAAAGCTCCCAGAATCCATGCAGGCTTTCAGTATTAACCATTATCTGACTGAAATGCCCACATTGCAGACGGGCACCCTGCTGCCATGAAGGGCTATGCCTGATAGGCAATCTTATGTTCACTTCCCCTTAATGTCTGTGGGTGTCCTCAAGTGCATTATTCACCATTTAGTTGAAAGAATTCTACTTTATCAGTGTCTTCAGGAAATTTGAAGATGTCAATTAGGTCCCCTCACAGCCTCCTCTGGTTAAGACAAAATCAGTTTAATCCTCTGAGCCTGTCAGAGTAGAGCATGCCCTTAAGTCCCAGAATGCACTTGGTTGCTCTTCTCTGCACAGCTTCATGTGCTGCTATGTCTTTTTTTTAGCATTGCGATCAGAATTGCACACAATAATCCAGATGCAGTCTCACTAGTACATTATATAGTGTAATCATAAAGTCCCTTGATTTATGTTCAAATCTAACATTTTATTTGCCTTTTTAATCGCATCTGCACATTGCTTAGAAGATGAAAATTTTGTGTCAACGTAAACCCCCAAATCCTTTTCAGAGGTTTCTTCCAGTAGGAAAGTGTTGCCCATGTTGTATTTATAATTGATGTCCCTTTTGCCCACATGCAGCACTTTTCTACATTAAACTGCCTTTCCTAAGTGCTTGCCCTGTTCTGAATATTTCATAGTATATATTATATATTTTATATTTGTATGCTTGGTTGTGAATATTTGAAATTGTTTGTTTTTGCTGCCTCCTCAGTATTGACTGTCCCTTCAAGTTTAGTATCAGCTGTGAATTTCACGAGTTTACTAACTGCACTAAATTCCAGTTAATATTATAGAGACCATTTAAGACACTTTTTCTATTAGCATTAAAAGAAATTTTCATATATGTAATTCATAATTAAAACCTTTCTGGGAGAGTTCTCCTTGAATTATTTTTTGTATCATTAAGTGGGGTATCTGTTTTCAACGATTAAGTTATTAATGGATTAAAGGATTTTATTATTGATTACAAAATGTGATGAAAACATGCATCCCTTGTCTGGCGTTAGTTATTAAAGATGCTTGGAAAAATCATGGTGAAAAACAGGCCATAAAATGTTATTAACTGCAAATCAGGGCCCTTTCTCAGCACTACACCAGAACACGAGCAGGAGTGGACTTCCTGAACTTGTAAGTAAAGCAGATACATCAGATATTTTTCCTCTTTTGCAAGTGATGCAGACTCTTTGATTACAATTGCTCTGTCTGATTTTAATTTTTGTATTTTAGTTTTCTTTATAATCTGTGTTTTATCTATTGTTCGGTGTCCTTGAGTGTTTAGAAAGGCGCCTACAAATAAATAAAATGTATTATTATACCTTAAAACATTTCAGGTTCAGACGAGAAATGCAAGCAGTGCCACTTTTGTACACACTGGCAAATCCACAAAATTGCTGGCATGCAGGAGGCAAAACATAAACATAAAACAAACTAATAACTGGCAGAATTTGCTAAAAACTACAAAAAACCAACACCAGCATCATCTAGAGTTTTACATTCAGAATAACCTTCTCTGATAAATTTGACTCTGCCACGTTTATGGTGATTTGTGGCTAATACACCTGACTAAATCACATTTCATCTTTACTTTTAGAGAACATCTACTCCCATCTGGATGAGGAAAGTTCGGAATCATCTACACACACAACGTCTCTCCATATTGACAGACCGTGGCCAAGGCCCAAAGTCTTTATTTGCTACTCTAGCAAGGATGGCCAGAAACACCTAAGTGTCATCCAGAGCTTTGCTTACTTCCTGCAAGACTTCTGTGGCTGTGAGGTAAGAATGTGCTCCATCTCCTGCTGCCAGTTGGTTTCTCCATCTTTTCTTGTAACCTTCGCTGAATACAGTACCTTTGAAAAGTATTCACCCCCAGGAACTTTTCACATTTTATTGTTATACGACATTGAATCAAAGTGGATTTAATCTCAGTTTTTTGATGTTGATCAACAGAAAAAGACATTCATATGGGGTCACGTTTTTGAATTGAAGACCCATCTCTCCTCCTAATTCATTGCTTAAGAGTGTTGTTTTTAATTCAAAAGAATGACACAGTGTGAAGGGGCATCCTGTTTTATGGACCAGTTTCATTTTCCAGTTAATTATTGAACAATATTTTAACAAATAATGCATGTGTTTTGCATGTTTTGCATCACTACAAACCTCATGTGGTAAGTGACGTATAAAAAATATCATTTCTGGGTGAAGTACTCCTTTCAGGGAGTTTTTGAAGAACTACAGGAGGTAACATTTTTGGTACTCAGTAATCTTGAAACAGTAAATGTGCCTAATGACACTGACAACACTCCAGCAGAACCATGGTTGGAGCTGCACACCATCGACCAGCTGACTGTACATCTAAATGAATAATTCAAATAAAGTTAACATTATTGTGTAATTAGATAAAATGCCAAACATGCTGTACCGATGGTGTAAAACAGAAAATAATAGACAAGAATACATTAGAGGCTTGGTAAAGCAGATCTTGATTTTGGAGCTCCATTCTCAGGTAAGCTTTTGTTCAAATAAGGGCATATCCATTAGACAGAGTGGAGTAAGTTGTCCTCAAAGGGCTTCTTCTCAGCACTGTAGATAAGAGATACCATTGGCATCTTAGCAACAGCTACTGTGGCATTGGCAAGGTATTACATGCCTACAAGGAGCCTGGAAGATGATCCCCTGACACGCATGTCTATAGACATATAGACCACAGTACTATTTGCAGCTGTTACATCATGTGATAATGCTTTAGTCAAACTGACCACAACATGTTTAATATTAAGCTTCAGTCAACATTTGTTACTGAACTCTTGAAATGATAATGGCAAATTTAGCTTTCTGTTTTCTCTGTGTCAAGTCTTCTGTTGTTTTTTTTTCTCCCTGCCTTTCCAAAGTTATTTTGCATATTTGTCTAATACACGAAGAGAAACTGGACACTGAGAACCCAGCCATTTAAAGTGCACAAAGTGGAGGAACTTAGTGAAGAAGGGAAGAAATTAGGGAGTTTAGAAATGTAGAGAAAAGCCAAACAAAATGACACCTTTTATTGGCTAACTAAAAAGATTACAATATGCAAGCTTTCGAGGCAACTCAGGCCCCTTCTTCAGGCAAGATGTAATCCTAGGAAGAAACCCTGTGAGAGTTGCCTTTTCAGTGGCACATTTTGTTGTTTTAAACTACAAAATGTTTAGCAAGGTGTCCCCAGACATGTTCTCTTGTCTAATAATTATGTCTGGCCCCACGAGAATGATCTATTTTGTACTTAAGATTTGTAATTATTTAGATCACTTTGCAGATTTCTGCTTTCACTTACATTACATGACATTAAAGTAATTTTCTTTTGATCAGTGTCAAAAATAAATTCACTGTGACTTAATGTAATTTATCAATAAATTGTGAAAACTTCCAAAGGGTGAATCATTTTTATAGACACTGTAATTCTAGCACCAATAAGTAAATATTTTAGACTTGTTTTGTTTGTGAATTTTTAAAACTTCACCTTCTCAGGCCAAGCATCATTCCTTAGATATGGAAAGATATGATGAGACCTTGTTTTCTGTGCTTTATCGCCTTGGGAGGGCATGTGAGTGTGAATAGTGTGGACGCTGAAGTCGAAAACAGCGGGAGACAAAAACACCAATTTAAAATAAAAAGCAATTTCTTTATTCTTGGTGAGTTAAAGAGACTGCAGCATCAACCCCCAGCTCAGTGCCACTGACTGGTCAGATCAGACAATCTGCCCAAAAGAAAAGACATCCTCTCTTTATATAATCTAGCTTATTCATTAACCAAAGAGAGAAAAAAAACATGGCAGTTCATTTTGAGGTCATACACAGATTGCTGTAAATTACGGTTACATCCTAATTTATTACATGCAAGAGTTTACAGAGTTTATTACCATCTTAAAGAGTCATCAGGGCCTTTATCATCAGCACACACACAAGACCAGTTTAAAGCAGTTTCTTATAGTTCAGTACATTACTTATAAAGAAATTACATTCTTATAGCTTTAATATCTTCATTAGATTTTGTTTGGTTAGATTAATAAATCCTTATTTATTAATTCATAAGTGACATGTTTCTTATAGTTTTAAGCAAGAATTCAGAAGCTATCCCATTGATTTATAATGTCATAGGGTGTTCTGTTAGTATCAATAGGTCAGCATTTTCTCATAAAAGAATGCAAACCGGTCTCATATTCTGTGCACAAGCTTAATTCTTTTTCTACCTAAATGAAGAACAAATCATATAGAAATAATAAATCATATAGTTCTCTGCGGCATGCTTAATACAAAATACAGTCCTTGGTATTTGTGAGTTAAATACTTATATTCATTACAGTTAATAATGTTTTTTCTTCATCAATAGGAATGTGTGCTTTTACATTGGCAGCATGTGTGTGCATGTGCCTGTCTAAATATAAATCTTGTGTGTGGCATGGAAGAGTGTACGTGTGCCTATATGTGCTTGTGTATATAGGTGTATAATATCCATACATTTAGGTGTGCCAGTTTGTGTGCTCATGTGTATATTTGCAAGCACATTTTACTGCCTCTGCTTCTTTTCATACTATTCAAGTGGTTATTTTGTAATGGCACACGTGTAGTCAGATATGATGGGCACATTTTCATTTCACCTTGTGTTTTGTTGTTTCAGGTGGCTCTTGACTTGTGGGAGCATTTAGAGATGTGCAGAGAGGGCCAGATGGAGTGGGTGAGTCGGCAGATCAGCGAGGCCCATTTCATCATCACTGTCTGCTCCAAGGGAATGAAGTATTTTGTGGAGAAGAAAAGCCGCAAGCAGAAGGACAGCAGGAGTAGGAGTATGTGCCCAGGGGATCTCTTCATGGTAGCCGTTTCACTAATTGCTGAGAGAATACGCCAGGCTCGGCAGAACTCCAATGACCTTTCCAAGTTCATTGCTGTCTATTTTGATTATTCCAGAGAGAGCGATATCCCAGCAATACTGGATCTTGCCACAAAGTACAAACTAATGGATCATTTGCCTCAGCTATACTCTCGGCTCCACTCACGAGATGTTAGTCTTCCTGATGCTGAGCCTTGTCCTGTCCATATCAGCAAGCGGAACTACTTTCGGAGTAAAGCAGGCCGCTCCCTCTATGTGGCTATTTGCAACATGCACCAATACATTGAGCAGGAGCCTGACTGGTTTGAAAAGCAGTTGCAGCCAGCCCCGGCCCTTGGATTCTTGAAGCCGGAGCCTGTCCAGGAGGTGCCTGACAGTGGTCTGGTCCTGAATGAGGTGGAATTCAAACAGCCACCTGAGGGAGGTTTCCCGCTCAAGAGGACCATCAACATCATTCCTGTTGTGAACTCTGCCGCCTGCTGTCTGGTACAGCATGTGAATGCCCACAGGGAGGTCGAGGCCGGAGCGATGCTTCATGTCATGGAGTCTGCAGGACCTTCAGACATGCCCAGAGACTCCGGGATCTATGACTCCTCTGTGCCATCCTCTGAGCTCTCAATCCCATTGATGGAGGGCTTGTCTACAGACCAGGTGGAGACCTTGTCTGTCACGGATAGTGTGTCCTCATCTTCTGGCTTGGGTAAGACAACGTGCCTACTTTAAAAGAGTGTGAGCGTGCATTGATGTAGTCAGTCCGGTTTATTAGATATACAACCTGCAACACTTGTCCATTATTCTGTGAAATTTCTCACTAACCATCAGGCAATCTTTGATAACATTGAAATGACAAGTGCTCCAACACTACTGGGTCATTGCAGGGCTGCCCTATAGTACCAATGTAAACTCATTTTGAAGTGCAATGGATTATGTGACTTGATGGTTTTGGAAAGCTGGGCTGGGGAAGTATGCTGTAGGCCAATTATGGCACTACAGTTCATGTTCCTCTCCCTAATTTTGTTTCACTTTGATCTGGAAATTCAATATGAAGAAAAACTGATGAGGTGAGTTACCTTTACCTAATACTACAACACTGCCTGAAGATTTGCCAGAACCCTTAAAAGCAGAAGTAGAATATTAGAACAGTTTTGATGAGAACAGGCCATTTAGCCCAACAAGCTCGCAAATCCTATTACCCTAGATTCTCCAAAATAACATCAAGTCAAGGTCCCTAACATCCTATAATCCATCACTCTATTTGGTAATGCAATCCATGTGTTTATGGTTCCCTGGGAGAGGAAATCTTTTCTAATATTTGTTAAAGTAACAATTGGGATCCACTGCATCAATTCCCTTCATAAGTTTAATCACTTCAATCATGTCCCCTCTTAATTTCTGTTTGCTTAAACTGGAAAGGTTCGATTCCGTTAATCTCACCTCATAGCTCATAGTTCTGTAATCATATAGATGCTTGCTTCTGAACATTATCTAGGGCTGCTACATATTTTTTGTAATTTGGACACTAACAACTGTACACGGTTCTCCAGGTTTGAAAATGATGGTTTAGAAAATTAATGCTTAGAATTTGTCTTGGTGAAACTGAATGTCGAGGAAGAGTGTGTGAGCATAAGCATGCTTTATTATTTACTCAGGATTGTGTACCCCATTCTGCCTAAAAAAAATGCTTTTGCTCCATTTAATTGAAAAAAAATCTCGGGAAATTAAGTACTGACACAGGTGTTGTTTCTGAAACAAGAACAATAGCACTTTGGGATTGCTAAAATATAAAGTGCAATATAAATAAAATTTATTATTATTATTATTATTAACAAGGTAGGAGCCAAGCAGCGACAATAAGGTGACCTATGCAGGTCTCTGCAGGGTCATGGTGGTGCTATCTGAAGAGACTCTCTGGACAACTGTTATTTGCTTACTTACCAGAGTTGTGATGGCAGCTCTTTCATGTTTTCTTAAAATACGCCCACGTGTTGCTTTAGTAAAGCAGGGCAGCAGCAATCTGTTGTCAGCGTTACACACATGCTGCAGCAAACTTGACATGCTGCTCATCTGAAATGAAGAAATACTTGGAATGATGAACTGGTTGTGAGAAAGCAGATGTTTTAAAGTCAGACTCGTAGGCAGCGCTCACACCTGTGTGCATACCAGGTGGTTTCTTTTTGTCTACACCTCCCCTTCTTATATCCTGTTTGGGCTCACCTGTTTTTAGGAGAATTTGGGCTGAAGCCACCTGGCAGAATGCCTGTAAAACTAAAAATTATTTAAAAAACAGATAGAATGTACATGAACAATTGTACTATATCCTTATCTCGTAAGCAAGTTGGGGGTGCAAGATGGAGGAGGTCCATAATTACCCCTTTGGATCCCATGAAGCTGTAAAATGAAATTTTAAAGCATGTTATGGTGTTACAAATCAGTCAGCGCCCATTACTAGGTTTGTGAGGAAAATGGGCTAAAGTATAAATTCAGAAGAAGGTCATTGTTTGGTGTTTCTTTTTATTTTAGTCTGCTTAGCCCTTGACATGACCTGTTTCTGCTATCTGTGCTCTTAAAGAAATACTCCACCCAAAAATGATATGTGCCTTTTTGAATTGAGACCCCTCTCTCCATCGTTCATTGGTCAAGAGTCCTGTCTTTAGTTCAAAAAGGCAATCCCACAAAGCTTTGTTTTCTTGTTTATGATGTGTGCTGATTTGTCCAGAAGTATATATTTAACAATAGCTTAGTTAAATAGCATGTGTTTTTCACGTTAGCAAGCAACTGGATAACTGACATGTGGATTATGCAACACAAGTAACATGAGCTTTTTTTTTTCACTTTTCCCCATGGAATCTTGCTGATGTACAGCATTGGTCACTGTTGGGTCTTATTCTATCGGAAACGTTTTGTCCTTTCTTCACTAAAACATGAGATTAAAAAAAAAAATCTTGGCCACCACTACAAACTACATGGAGTAAGTAACATAAAAAATATATTCTTGGGTGGAGTATTCCTTTAAGTAGGCGCATTACATCACATATGGATCCAGTTGTATGCAAAATGCACGCTTTTTGCTAAAATATTGTTAAATAGTGAATTCTGGAATAAACGGAGCAAATCATAAATGGGAAAGCAGAAGCCTCATGTGAATCACCTTTTGAACTGAAGACAGGACTCTTGATCAACTAATATCCCATGAGACTTGTAGTTTCCGGTTTATGATTCTACATGTGCTTGGGGAAATTAGATAGATAGATAGATAGATAGATAGATAGATAGATAGATAGATAGATAGTATATCTATCTATCTATCTATCTATCTATCTATCTATCTATCTATCTATCTATCTAATTTCCCCAAGCACATGTAGAATCATAAACCGGAAAAATTATCACAAAAGTGTGGGTTATTTTTGATTTACCATTGTATATGGCTATTTGTATGTTACACAGTATCAAAGTTAAGATTTTAGTGTTCAGCCAACAATAGAGCACTAAAGGCACCTCTAATTATCATGAAGTATTTTAAGCATACTGCTTGGACATCATCTTTAACAAATTTAAAACATTATTAACTCTTTTGCTCTTTAATTGTCAAACCCTGTTTCAGTGTATGTCAAGCCGTAGTTAACTGTTCAAATGTGTGAATGGCATTCCTTTCAGAAGCTGGTTAATTTTTTTTTTCTATTTGCATTGTAGGAGATGAGGAGCCACCAACACTGACAACTGCTCATCAAGCTATCCCATCTGCTTGTAAAGCAGAGCTTCATCACATTCATGTGGCAAGTACAGGACTGC
Source organism: Erpetoichthys calabaricus (assembly GCF_900747795.2). Lineage (NCBI taxonomy): Eukaryota > Metazoa > Chordata > Cladistia > Polypteriformes > Polypteridae > Erpetoichthys > Erpetoichthys calabaricus. Next base: position 74,790,515 of record NC_041411.2, on the reverse strand, counting down.
CAACTGTGGCCCCATTGTAGTGCTTTGCCCACTTCATTCATAAGCATTGCCACTTTAGCTGCTCACCAGCCTGCCAGTCCCCCCTCCACCACCCTTGTGACCCTGAACCTGTGGACCACAATGACTCAGTGGGGTCTGTTTTTTAGACTCTTGACACTTTTTTTTGTTACTTTACATCTACTTGCTTATGTTTTAGTTTAATTAAAAACAGACAGTGGTCACTAGGTATTGACCTAGAAGGACATGGTTGGGGCCTGGACACTTGTGTGCTTTTCTGGAGTATTGACTTTGCTCATCTTGACCAGTCATTGTTCCTCAGGTCTGCAATGCTGAAGCGCAACTCATGGAATCTCTGATGACATTACCAGAAGACAAGAAGCTGCTTTTGGTACCATGCAGGCCTGTTTCAAAGGGATGGTTGCTGGCTGTGCTTTCAGTTGCTGTTTACTTCAGCTTTGTGCTGTCAAAACAGGCCATCACTGAAAACCCCTGTCTACTCAGCAAAAATGGGAAATGCAGAAGACAGCCGTCACAAACTGGTATCAGTATTTTGCCTGCTACCTGGCAAATACTAGTAAGTGGTCATATTTGCCATCCAAGTAAGTAAAGTCAAACAGACACTAGAAATGTCACATAATAGCCAATTGTACTGCACTGGAACAGCTGGCAGTACTCAGCTCTGTGAATTTCTACATTGGCTACTCACCCTATAATCTGTGTGTTGTGGCAGTGTCCACAAAGTGCCTGAAATTATCTGAAACTTCATGGAGTTGGACAATGAAATGGTGCACTATCAGTATTGTTGGGAATGGGGTCTTAGCGGACAACTTCTCTATTCCACACTCCACTTGACTTCCAGTGTTGAAGTTTTAAGAAGCCCGCTAGAAAAATAATGAAAGATGGTCACTGTTGACTTTCTTAGCTCAACCCTTACCCATCTTCACAAAAATCCAGTCCTCATTAGTGTTTGGTTTCCATAGTCCACATCCATGTGTAAATTTTATTTGTCTGAATGTGGTCCACATGTGGCATGATATCAAATGTGTGATCCATGAAGCAGCACTCATGAGAAAGCACATCTAACCTTCTGGGACCTGCTTGGCTTTGGCTCCTATACTGCTGTGCTTTGTCTGTCTGAGTCTGAGGCCCAAGAGATGCCACCATTTCAAGCTTAGGGAAGAGTAGTATTCACAGGGGTAAATGAGTGCCACTCTGGCAGGATCAAGTCAATGACCCAGTCCCATGAGTGGCATAAAGATGGCAAGTTACAGCTGACTTGAAGGATGACCATGACTGACTCTCAGCCAGCTTGTTTCTTCGTTAACAATAAAGTTTATTTGGAGGTGTAGCATTGAAGTCACATAAAACCGTTTAGAATAAGAGTTTTTATACCTTAAATTTGTATACTTTTAGACAATACCACAAGTGGTAGAAGCTCACATGTACTGCTTTTTGTCAGTTTTAATTTATTGCTAAAGATTCAGCTGCATGACAGTAATTTAAAGCAATATGTCTAACATTTGTATTGCATTAAGTCTGGAACAAAAAAGCAGCCCACAATGAGAATATGTGACTGATAGCATATTGTGATGCCCAGTGACTCCAGAGGGCAATGCTTCCATTTTGTTTGTCTCCATTTTAGAGCCTGGGATATTGGGCAATCTTTTGCATACTGTTTTATATATAAGAGATACCTTATTTTTAATAAAAATGTAATCAGACGGACCGCTCTGACTTTTTGGGGCATGTTTGACTCCATACTGGAAACCCTGGTGTTGCTTGAAGAAGACTGCCTTTGTGTCCACTTGAAGCTGATTGTTTCCTAGATGGTGAACAACGTACACTGAATTCAACAGTGGCTGAAGATGTTTAAACTATGAATAACAGCGGCTTCTTTTCCACAATATTTACAAAAAAAAACGCTCAGATCACCACGCCATATCATTGGAAACATTAAAGTTGAGTTGTCTTTCCTTATTAGCGATAGGTTCCTGTAATTGTGTCAGACTAATCTTCAAAGAGACAGACAGGCACTTTGTGATAGATAGATCTTTATTTATCCCATGAGGGAAATTTAGCTTTTTTACAGAAGCTCAAGAAATGTTAAATAAAACAACAATAGCCCCACTGAAATACATCTAATAATTACAAAAATGAAGAAAAACCTTCTTTGTTAATGAAAAGAGAAAACTCACTATGAAGCAGTCTTGTGGTCACATCAATTTTCATGTTTGAGCTGCTTTTAATGATGTTGCAAATAAGTAGCATTCCTCCATGAGGCCATTTTGTATTGTTAAGTACTGTTACGAAATCTGGTAGCCCTGACCAAAGGAAGGAGAATGAATGGAGAGTTAGGTGAAGAGTGCCGAGTCAAATATGTCTTAATGACTTTATATTTCTGTTATGCATAAATGGAACCCAATGATTATCCTGTTTTTAATTTAAATAATTAAACACAATACCAAAACACAATTCAATCAAAAACAGAACAGCAATAAAATGTTCAGGAGAAAAATCCATCAAAGTCAACACTTGGCCTCCACTTGACTTAGAGATCTATACCATAAGAGAGACCCCACTCCATGGTTCTTCTCCTACAATAAAACAGCAAATGAATGTTTACTATAGAATTATATTTATTCACTCTTACCAAATTCTGAACATCTCTTTGCAAATAGAATTTGATTCTTCCAATTTTAGGGTGGCACAGTGGTAGTGCTTCTGCCTCGCAGTTAGGAGGCCTGGGTTCACTTCCCGGGTTCTCCTTGTGTCTGCATGGGTTTCCTCTGGGTGCTCTGGTTTCCTCCCACAGTCCAAAGGCATGCAGGTTAGGTACACTGGTGATCCTAAATTGTCGCTTGGTGTGTGTGTGTGCGTGTGCCCTTCAGTGGACTGGGGCCCTGCCCGGGGATTTGCTCCTGCTTTGCACCCTGTATTGTCTGGGATTGGCTCCAGCAGACCCAAATGACCCTGTGTTAGGATATAGCGGGTTGGATAATGACTGATTAATTTTAGACAATGGAGAACATCACTTTCATACTAACTTATAGAAGGTAGGTCAGAATTCTTCAAGTTAAGCAACAAGTCTTCATGCAACCTGTGTAGCACTGGATATCACAACATAAGCTGCCCATTTGATTAATGTTGTTTATATGTGCAAGTGAGAATTTCACTGTATTCTGTATATGTATACTATACACCCTAAAATTAATTTTGATGAGCGTAACAAGCATCACTTTTGTAATCTGTTTTTATGATTGAAATTATTAGCTATCCACAGATAATATTATAAAAACACAAAGTATTTAAAAAAAGATTAAATATACATTACATATTTGATATTATCCTGCGGTGGGTTGGCACCCTGCCCGGGATTGGTTCCTGCCTTGTGCCCTGTGTTGGCTGGGATTGGCTCCAGCAGACCCCCGTGACCCTGTATTCGGATTCAGCGGGTTGGAAAATGGATGGATGGATGGATATTTGATATTAACAGGAAAAACAACTCCCGAGCAAATGAAGCAGGAAAGAGATCAATTAATCAGAAATTAAAGTAAGGAAAAGATATCATAGAGGACAGGCTAAGGTATCATACAGGAGGAACGGCTGTAACGAGTATTATACAGTACTTCTATTTAACTTTTGGCCAACAGCGCCATCTGCTGTGCGATAAGGACAGTGCTCGGCATTTCTGGAGCTCTCCAATAAAAACAGTTTGTAATGACGGCCACGGGCCGAGTAAAATGTAGTCTCATGTTTCCATGCAGGACTGAGATAATGCGTGTATTAGAATAGGCGTCTATGGTGACCGACACTGGACTAGACAGCAGCAAAGAACCTCAAAATGCTCATGAAAAAATTTTACATCTCTCATCCGCCTTAATAAAAATATGGGTATGTTTGTCGTCCGATTGTTATGTCTAAGCCATTCCAAAAGATGGTGTATCACAAACACTTTTAGTAAAAAAACGCATTTCGTTTGTCATTCTAATTGATGGAGCATCACAAAGATTAACGCTGTATTTACAAGTCCTATACTAACTGGCATATAACAGAGACATATCCATTGCACTGCGGTGGGCTGGCGCTTTGCCCAGGGTTTGTTTCCTGCCTTGCGCCCTGTGTTGGCTGGGATTGGCTCCAGCAGATCCCCGTGACCCTGTAGTTAGGATATAGCGGGTTGGATAATGGATGGATGGATGGATATCCATTGCCCAGTGCACTGCAAACATTAAGGCTGGGGTCTATGTTGATTATTCAGATTAGTAAAACACAGCTTGTGTCACGTAATTCACATGTCAAGCCATCCAGTCACATGCCCATAATATTCCAACCACATGTTTTTTTACTCAACTATTGTTACATAAGCTCACGTGAACCAATGATTGAATTGTAGACCCGCCTTCCATCATTAACTGGAAGAGTGGTGGCTCTGAGGCTAGGGATCTTCGGGTGCCGGTTCGAATCCCGGAAACGCCAGAAGTGACTATACTCTGCTGGGCTCTTGATCAAGGACTTTAACCTACAATTGCTTCGTCCTGGGTATGACGTTAATCTGCATCCAGCCCTGCAAGCAGGTTCTTCAATTTACTGAGAAAACTAGGGGACTGGTAATCCAGCCAATTTAAAAAAAAAAAACTGACACTGTTTCAATGTGGTGATAAGGTCTCGCCAGTTTCACTCAGGTCCCAATCCAGGTGGTTTGTTGGGTGGTGGGTGCGGCAATGTGCTATCTGCGCATGCTCCCAACTTCTCTCTCTCTGTCTTTTCCATCACTATATTTACGTATACAGTATTTATAGCCATATCTACAACTAGGGTCCCTCGGGATTATTTCGCGGCAGTCTGTGAAACGCCACTGGTGAAGTGACCTTCTGCTTTATGAAGCATCTTAGATATACACAAGTGCGAGGCATGTCTTTTTGCTCATAATGTTTTCACTCACGTTTCTTTAACCTGTAGCCTTTAGACGCACATGTCTCTTAGTGCATGTTTTCTGTTGATAGCACGTGAAGCTCAACGTTTGCCAATGAATAAGATGTTACAGGGCTGGACACTTCACCAGTGAATTAGCCGGGAACACGGGTCTTCAATTCAAATGCTCGTTCACATCTGAGCTAGTTCGATTTTATATGTGAAAGTGTTTTTGGAAGTGGAGTTTATGACTTGTTGACTTTAAATGTGGATTATGCGTTGTGGGTAACATGAGATTTTTCATGGCCTTTTTGTTAGTGCTTGCTGTTGTTCAGCGTTGGTCATCATAGATGTCTATTCTATTAAAAAATGTATTCTCCATTCTGCATGAAAACATGAGATTACATTTTTTTCTCAGCCATTACTACAACTTACATGGGGTAACATATAAAAATACATTTTTAGGTGGCATATTCATTTAATACAGAGAGACCACAAATCTTATCAGGAAAATTACTGTCAGTAAGCAAGCATCATCTCAACCTGCTTCCACAATATGATAATGTCTGCATTTTATTCAAAAGGTGCTCAAACCTCAGTCGTTTGAGGTGAAATAGTGGGTTCACTGTATGAAGGTCATGTAATGTCATTGTCTAACCTGCTTAATCCAGACCAGGTCATGGTTATAGCTGGAGTCTATCCCAGCTAGTATTGGGAACAAGGTAGGAACAAATCCTGGACAGAGCGCCAGTCCATTGCAGGGTGAATAACCACACACACTAGGGCCAGTTTAGCATTGCCACTTCACCTAACCTGCGTGTTTTTGGAGAGCGGGAGGAAACAAACGTCGACACAGGGAGAACATGCAAACTCCATGCAGGGAAGACCCAAAGACATAAACCCTGGTCTCCTTACTGAGACGCAGCAGCGCTACCACTGTGCCACTCTACTGCCTGTGTTAAGGTGTGGTCAGAAAGTCTGTAAGTACTTACATGATGCTATTCGATCAGCAGAGGCACACATCCCTAAAGATTTTTTAAACACCAGATTTATACACAGGCAAACTAGGCATATGCCTATATAGCCAAAACTTTGGGGGGCAATTACATCACATTAGTGATGTCACTTTTTTATCCTATACATTTAAAGACTAATATTGCAAAGCAAAAGCTTTGTGGTATTGCCTGCTTAAAAGATAAAAAAATATTTTTAAAAAAATGCTGTGTGTCCATCAGTATTTTATACTTGTACTACTAGTAAAGTAGACTGTAACAGCAATGACAATGAGCCTGAACACATGGATTTGGCATCGGTCATTCCTACATCTGAAGCATCACAGCTATTTAAAATCACACAAGTCCGAGAGCAAATACACAGCACCACAATCAAGATCAAGTTCAGATGAAAGTCTACAAAGCTGTTCTTAGGACAGTCAACAAATACTTCAGTATTAACAAACCCAACCAAAATACTGGAGACTTTTCTGCCTGTACTACAAAATATGGGACTGTAAGCAGGAGCTTAATTAGCAGTCATCCTTTTTGGCAAATGAAAAGAGAGGAATTCACCTGAGTAAATTTATGTTGCTGTCTGAGATTCAGTTCATGAGCAAATGTGACATTCATTCACCTGCACAAAATTTGAGGATTCACTACTATTAGGATCTTAATGAGGACTTTGCCAAGAGATTTTGCCACTTTGCCTCCCTGGTCTCAAATCTAGACTTTGACAAGTCTGCCAAAACATTAAAATGGCTCAGAAAATGAAGCTTGTAAGACACTTTCTCAAATATTGATATTTGCCTACAGCTTTACTGGAACCTCTCAGTTCTTAGTAGAATAGTCCTTCTCTCTTATGAAGCAGGTTTTCATGGAAGGACTTGATGATGACGGTCACATGGACTTCTGGCCTTTAATCCATCAATGTAGGGACATCATGGTGCTTTGATTAGGTGGTGGTGGCGCAGGTGACAAAATTAGCAGAGATTACCAATAAGGGAGCACAAGCTAAATATTTTTGCTCTACTACTCATTGAGAACAGCATCACAGTATCCTTGGATTAAGAGGATGTCATTGAGGAGTTTTCAGTGAGAAAGATGAGGAGGAAGATCCTGTAGAGTGAGAGATGAGTTAAAACGTTGTTTTTTTTATAGTAGCTGCTATGTTCTGTGCATAAACAATTAGGGTGTGGGATTTCAACAACAACAACAACAACAATAATAATAATAATAATAATTTATTATTATTATTATTATTATTATAATGACTAGTATAAATAATACTTTTAAACAAGATACAGCCCATACTCATACACTGCCTACAAGCACTAATGGGACACTGAAGAACAACACTAACTGTAAGTATCAGGAACACCTCAATACCCTCAGACTCAATACCAAGAAGATCAGGCATCTTCCAGGAGACTCACTTAGCCCTCTCAACCCATTATCAAACAGATTAAACCACACACAATATGGATACAAAGTCAAAAGCCAATACTAACATTATACCCTATCACATCTATTCTATATGGATACCATAAAGATGTATACAGGAATATACAAACAGTTACAAAAATTGCTAGAAATAATTTAAACATATTCATAAGACATACACATGAAGTTAGGAGTGGGCAAATGTAAAACAATGTAGAAAAGGGAATCATTAAGGAAGATGGGTATACACTTAAAATGTCCGCCAAATTGTTGCCATAGCAGTAAAAGAAGTATACGAATACCTTGGGTTTCAGCATGCCAAACTTATTTAAAAACATTTTAAAAATACTCTTACACAATAATATGCCTCACGTTTTTCACAAATACTAAAAACACACCTATGTGAATGCCACATAATTAAAGTCATTAATACCTACACCATACCAATACTCATATAATCCTTCAGAGTTATACATTGGTCATAAACAGACTTACAAAAGCTCCAAAGGAAAACACAAACACAAGTCACAAAAAACACATAACAGCACCACAAAGCAACCATAGAATGATTCACTATTCCCTGTGCTGTGGGAGGAAGGGGTCTCAGAAATATAAATAATTTATACAACACACTGATTCAGAAAATTCTTCCACATTGAACATTGTGCATTAACACTACATAAAACAATAGTTCCCGCAGACACAATCTACACACCACCTAACCGCCATACTACAGGTAACATCACAGAGTACACAAAATCCACAAAATGTAAAACACAAGCATCGACCCAGGCAACATTGTATAACAGACATTCTGAAGAACTATAACGTAGATCAGCCTTGCATGGATAAGATTGTATCAAATAGCAGGCTAAGCCATGGTGATGTGTTTGGTGAGACAGAAGGGTTTATGTTAGCAAAACAAGTTAAAAACAAGAAAAACTGCAGAAAATATGTTCTGAAGGACACTAACATTACAGACGGTACATGAAGATACTGTAACAAGGAACAAGAAACAATCCAACACATCACATCAGGCTGTAAGATACTAACACAGACAGATGACATGTGCAGACACCATCAGATGACAAACATTAGACATCAAGAGCTGGCACTACAACACAAACTAGTAGATGCATACACACCATGTTATAAGAACACTCAGCCCCACCACCGTACTAGAAAACAATACCCAAAAACTATGCTGGGGCAGAACTATACTGACAGACAAAACTATCCACCATAACAGAACAGACATAACCCTGGTTAGACAAACAAAATATAATGACATATATTATTTACGTTGCTATACCAAACACACACAACTTACAAGATTCACACACAAAGAAAATGCAGAAGTACACCAAACTGAATGAAGAAGTACACCACTTGTAGAGAATGGACAAGGTAATCACTGTGATCATGTCGTCATCCTATAAACACTACTATACAAAATCCTGCAGACCTTACATGTAAAAGAATACACATGCTTAAAATAACAGAAAGCAGCCATTTTAGATACATGTCATATAGTGAGGAAATCCGTTACCTTTATATGCAACAAATAAAACTGCCCTATATTTTGGCCTAGGCTTGATACAGGCATTAGCAATGGGAATATTCCAGAAATTACTTCCATCCATCCATCCATTTTCCAACCCGCTGAATCCGAACACAGGGTCACGGGGGTCTGCTGGAGCCAATCCCAACCAACACAGGGCACAAGGCAGGGAACCAATCCTGGGCAGGGTGCCAACCCACCGCAGGACACACACAAACACACCCACACACCAAGCACACACTAGGGCCAATTTAGAATCGCCAATCCACCTAACCAGCATGTCTTTGGACTGTGGGAGGAAACCGGAGCGTCCGGAGGAAACCCACGCAGACACGGGGAGAACATGCAAACTCCATGCAGGGAGGACCCGGGAAGCGAACCCGGGTCCCCAGGTCTACCAACTGCGAGGCAGCAGCACTACCCACTGCGCCACCGTGCCGCCCAGAAATTACTTTGATTAATCAATTATAATAGTAATTATTGTTCTAAAATAATATTATACAGGTACTGCTTCTCATCACTCCCTAAACAATGTATTATTAGATTTTTGTGTACCTTTATACTAGTAAAATTCTTTTTATGTGATATGACTTGGCGGGGGTGGCTATAGTGCAGTGGGGGTTAAGGGCCCAGAAATCCTTCGCGCCTGTGTCTCAATATGAGGTAAACCCCACCCTGGTCCTATCCAGTGCTTGACATGTGTACCTAATAAAGTGGCCACTAAGCAGTGTCCCCATTTATTAGAGGGACAGAAATAGATGTGAAGAAATAGATGTTTATTGTTGTGTTGAGTATACATAAAAGGAAAACGGACAAATAAAAGAAGCAGTCTCTGGTTGTCATCTGATGTACCTGTATATGGAGTTTACTCTTGTGGCAAACAGTGTTGCTGTGTTTATAGGCCAGCTGTGGTCACAATGAGAACTTCTGCAAGTCAATGTGACTCAATGATCACATCACACTCTCATGCACACTACTTGACTCCGTCCCTAAGAGCACAGGCTCCTGTGCTGACTTCCCCTACACATCCTGTTTAGCTGAAGGAGCAGCAGGACGGACGGCAAGCACTGCAGCACAAAGCGGCGCAGCGCAGTGAGGAGGCCGTCGTGCCGCCGCTCAGCCCTTATGGTGTGGTGTTGTCTGTTTGCGTACCTCAAGGTGAGTGTGCCAGGGTATCGACTGGTGGGGGAAGTGGGGAGTGGGGGTACACTCGGTGGACTAACAAGTTCAGAGTATTAAGAGCTCGAAGCCTTCTTTTACGGCATGTCGACAGCTGCTGTTTGAACAGGATGTGAACTTGCGGTACTTGTCAGGTTTGAGCAGCCGGAGCCAAAGTGTGACAAGACCCAGTGGCATCCTGTACCATCTCAAGAAGAATGCCAGCTGGTATAATGGGTTAACTAAAGGATGGCAGGCCAGACCCCTACAAACCTTGGGTGTTACCTGTGGGTCACAGCACACTCTGTGATTTTCTGTTCTAAAGCTCATCTGAATTAGATGACAGAAGAACCATCCAGGTCAAGCTCCACCTAACAATGAGACGACCTTCCATGATTTGTAATGGGACACCTCAGGGGACCCTGATCATCCCACTTCTGAGAGGAACAAAGTACATGTCTTTACTGTGAACGCTCCAGGTTGGCCCTCTTCCACATCAAGACCTCTGTCACACTTTGAGGTACGATGTCACGCAGACGAAAGAGAGACGGCTTGACCACATCCTGAGTAGCTTGTTTTGCGGCATTTTGATGCTTTGTAATTTGGATTCTGAACTAACAGCAAAACCAGTAACAATGCTACCAGAGTGAGAATAACACCTTGTTGGCTTCCTTCAGCGCCATGATGTATGATCAGTTCTTGCTTCCTGTGCATCTCTATTTTTTCAGAGCTGTTTTGTCATTTCTTTGTGTTGAAACAGACTTCAGCACAAACAACCATTTATGATTTTCCTGGGTTTCTTTTGTCTGAGGTGACTCGCTGTTGATTACTTTGTCTTTCTTTGAATTCTCATAAGTGTGCCATTTAAGGGAATATGTACCTCTAGTCCTTTTGCATTGTGTAATTCTAACTGGTCAACATATAAGGAGCTATATAGAAAGGAATTAGGGTAACCTTTAAAAGCAACAAGGTAATTTTTGATGGGCAAAGTCTGTTGCAGGCTCATGAAAAAATAGAGCAAGTGACTTCTGAATAAGGCATTCTGAAGAATATAATCACAATGTGCATTTAATGTTAATAGTCAAACCTGTCCAACCATAAGGCAAGACTAATCTGGTCACACAAAAGGTGTTTTATGAAACAGAGACCAATGAATACAGAGGTGGTGCAAAATGCTGGACACCAGTTAACCAAAACTGCACAACCTTGGGCATGTGGGATGAAAATCCATAAAGACACAGGGAGAATATGCACGCTCAACACAGGCAATAACAGAGTATATCACTTGAACCTAGGACACTGGACACATGAAACTGGATCACTAACCACTGCATGACTACCGTGTAAATCAAGATCATTAAAAACAAAATATGTTTTTTAAAATAATAAAATACAATTTTTATAAAATATTTGGTACAGGTTCACCTTTATTTTAGTTATGCTATGCAGGTTTTGACTGTCAAGCCATTGCTAGTGGCAGCGTAACCAAAGTTGGCACATACATTTTCTTCAAGGGGTGGCACATTTAGCAATGGTCCCTCATGGTTCCATCACACTGGAATTGTGGTGCTTTCATGTTCTTCCCACATCATTGTGGGATGTCTTCTGGGTACACCTGATAACATACAATACCCATAAAAACATGTCTTAGGTTAACTAGCCATTTCAAACTGGCCCTTTCTGAGACTGTTTCAGTGCCATGTAATGAATGGGCTGGTATCTGATTTGCAAACGATGCTGGTGGAATATTCTCTGTCCCCCACTGATCTTGAACTGGTTAGAGAATGTTGTGTTATTCTATTTTTTTAATGTGAAATACATACTGCCAAGTCAAACAGACTGATACTGCTGTGACAGCAATCCCCAGTCTAATGGCAAATTAGACCAGTCTGCAAAAGAGGGCATCCCGAGGCTATTATCTATAAATGAAAACTTTATGCACAAAGTCACAATGAATCTTCCTCTTTCAGATTTATTCCAGGAATAAATTAATAGATCCTCGTAAACAAAGCATCCATCCATCCATCCATTATCCAACCCGCTGAATCCAAACACAGGGTCACGGGGGTCTGCTGGAGCCAATCCCAGCCAACACAGGGCACAAGGCAGGGAACCAATCCTGGGCAGGGTGCCAACCCACTGCAGGTAAATAAAGCATTACAGAAAAAAAAAAACTATAAGCACCACAATGGCCTGCCACATTAAAATTCCACTGAGATCTCAAAGGAGTTCCCCTAACAAAGGCACTTGGAATTAATGTGAATTCATTCCAAGCAATTGCAGTTTCTTTTAGTTCTGAGTATATGGTGGCCAAGTGAAAATGCTGTAATAAAAACCTCCCTCATTTATTAACCCTGCAGTAAACTGTGCTGAAGTCACAGTCCAAGCTGAAAAGCAACATCTGAGAAATAATAAAATGATGAATTAGCATCACTACTAATGCCAGCATAGAAGCTGAACATGCTTATCGCATTGTGTTTGTATTACTCAATACAGAAGTATAAGGAATAAGAGCAGTGTGTTTGTAACCACAAATGTTAATGATGCTGCCTCAAACACGTAACATCCTGGGTTCAAAGCCGATGACTGGTTGCTGTCTTTGTGGAGTCAGCATGTTCTCCCTGCAGCTGTATGGGGTTTAAACCCACATTCATAAAAATTTGAGTTAGTTTAATTGGTGACTGTAAAATGACCCCTTGGGTGTGTGTCATTGGGCCCTCTGATGGACTGGTGTCCTATGCAGGGTTGGCTCCTACCTTTCAATCAATGCTGCCGAAATAGGCTTCCGGCTCCCTGTAACTATAGTTAGATTAAGCCAGCCAAGGACGTTCTGTTATTTTACAGTATGTTTTGCTTGACCCTGCTTCTCTGATCATAGTAAGCAGGTCCATTTCTAGCCTTTTCTTTGCCAGCTGCTATACCACATGCACTTCTGAACAGGTAATCCACCTGAAGCTAAGCATGTTTGGGCCTGGCCAGTACTTGAATAGGAGACCTTCTAGAAAAATCTTGGGTTGCTGCCCTCAAGAGATTTTGGTTAGGCCAGTAGGGGGCACTTACCCCGTGGTCTAATTGTGGATCCCAATGCCCCAGCACAGCAACTGAGACATTGTGTTGCAAAAATGGCAGTGACCTTCAGATGAGATGTAAAATCAAGGTCCTGACTCTCTATAGTTATAAAAAATTCCTTGGCATATTTTGTAAAGTGTAGGGTGTTTCACAATGGCCTGGGTAAATTGCCCCCCATGGCCTACTGATTTTGGCCTCCTAACCACACCCCATCTCTAACTGGCTAACTATCTCTATCATCCCTAATGTGCGGTGTGTGTATTTGTGTGAAATGGCGGCAGCTGCATCATCCAAGTGAATGCTGCACATTGGTGGTGGTTGAAGTGGCTCCCTCTTCTCTATGTAAAGTGCTTTGAGTGTCTTGAAAAATGTTATATAAATGCAATGCCTTCTTTTTTTGGGGGGGCTTCAAGCAGTATACCTATTTTAGGACACCCACCCTTCTTTTTTGTGTGATTTGGGAGCCACCACGGGCTTGGGCTACAAGTGTTTTTTTAACTCATTTATGCCCAGGAATAGTCCTGTTAATGAGGGGTGAGTGCCGTCCCCCCCCCCCCCCCCCCCCCCCCATGCATGGTCAGCTTTGTGTTGCAGGAAGAGAATGGAAATGTGGGGTCTGTAAGTGTTAGTGTGGTGGTCTGATGGTGCAGGGAAGGGTGCAACACGGGCAAACCACTCACACCTCTGATGTCTGTTTGCTCTCTGACAGAAAAAGCGGACGCAGAAGAGGGATGAGGATTCCTTCAGCCTCTGCAGCTTGGAGCCTGGCGTAAGTAGCACCCAGTGCTTCCTCTTGACCTTCTTCATGTGAAAGCTGACTCAAAATTAACTCTGTGTGGTAGACATACTGATTTTTTAAGGAAAAGGTTATGTATGTCGAGGGGAAATGGTCATGAGTATTGGAAGAACTGTGGTGAAGTGAACCTTTGTCTTTTTTTGAGGACAGAGTGGGGACAAAGAGACCACTAAGAAGTTTTAGAATGAGGTGTCAGGTTGTTTAAATATATCATGATTATTGCAGTGTGCAAGGCCATCTGGCAGCTGCACTCTCTCTCTGTGTGTGCTAAAGCTACAAGGATTACTATGGAACATTTTATAGAAAACTGACAAATGGGCAACCATACTGGATGGGGAATACTTGGCCAGGGAAAAAGAATGGTATAGCTTTAGTCTAATGCTTTACCTCTTATGTAAAAGTCATATTCCAATTATTATACTAATAGGAGCAAATAAGACTGGCAGTGTGTCAGAACAGATACATAAGTGGACTTTAAACCAAAACTGTAGCAGTTCACTTCTTACTTCTGACCCTGAAGAAAAGCGTCAACGGTTATAAGATGTATCTGTACTTATAAAGTTCTCAGGAATGCTGTTTTCTATAAAAAGGCACTTTATAAATATATTTGTTTTGTCTGTTAATAAAATAAATAATGCAGAAGGTTCCTTGTGCCACAGTATAAGATGACAGAAAGCTGGGGTGTGTGAACAGATTACAGCAAGGATGCGTAGATAAATGTCGCAAAAGTCAGTTCCTACTTATTTTTGCATACCACTCTTCACTGAGTGCTGTAACAAATTTACAGGTAAAATAACATAAAAATTTGCAGGATTACATTTAAACCCTGTCATTAAATTGTGTTTCAAATGTCAGTCAAAATCACCTTCCCCAAATCAGATTCTGCTTATAGTATATATGCCTGTTGTATGTAAACAGAAAACACGTTTGTGGTATACAATATGTGGTTGCTCTCTGTTTCTAACTACTTCAGAATGCAGTGGAAGTAATTCTTTTTTTAACACTTTAATGATTGGATCACCAAAAAAGAATTTTAATACCAGGTGTAAAAGGAGACATATATTGATACAGAGCAGAGTCATAACGTTTGTGTGCTGATCAATTTCTACCACAGGATTGAGGGATTTCTTTGCTATTTTTTCATTTGGCAACAAGTACCACCTTTGAAAGTTTACAAAACGAACAAGAATATAGTAACAAAGGAGTGAGAAAACATCTTATGGTATTGTTCACCTTCTTCTGTCCAAGCAACTTATTCTGCTGATTTGTGTTGCTAACTACCACATAGGGCCCACCAGTGAAATACAACTTCTCTTACCATCTATTTTAACTACTCTATGAGGTGACTGGAACTGTCTCCTCTGGCATCAAGTGCCCACCAGGTTTTACCTGCTCCTGTGAGAGTGGCCGAGAGAGTCTAGAAACCAACCTTGAAACAAAACAGCAAAGGCTAACTTGATCTTGATTTTCAGCATGGGTATATAGGGCCTTGTGATCCTTCTGGCTTTTAGCATTTTAAGCAGGTTGAATTAGAAAAGTTACAACAGTGATAAGTGACTGGCGGCAGCCAAGTGTTTATAGCCTTGTCACTTTTTGATCTTTCTATGTCAGTTCTTCCTACCACAGTGAGGAAAAATTACCTGCTAAGCAGAAGATGGCTTGAGGCTACTTCCAAAGTGCATTAAAAAAATAGGAAAGTTACCTAGAAACATTTAAAACGCCTCACAACCAAGTGCAAGCAGACGTGAACCCTAGAGCAGGCACCATTGCAAGAAACACAAATATACCCACAATTAGGCTTTAAGAACTGAAAGCCAATAGCAGGTGCCAATTGGGCTTGGTCACCAGATCTGTCATTTTGCTTGTTATAATTGACTGGTGATGTATTTTCTGCCATAATGTTGGTGACTGGTGTTTTTGTTTTTTTCTTCTCCTCCATCAACTCACCATATCTCATACATGATGAGCGCATATTGAAATTTGATTGAGCTAATAAAATGGCACTTAACCTAGGTCAAACAAACAGTAAAACACTGCACTATAGCGGCACACCTGTGCAAGCTCACTTAGCCTATATTCAGTGAAGTACACTGTACAAACTTAATGGAATCCGGCAATCACACAAGTCATTAGGATGTAGAAGGAAAGTTTACATAGACAAAGGGAGAACATTCAGACTCCACACAGACATGGCTTGGACGTAAACCCAGTCTCATGAAGATTGGAGGCAGTAGCATGAAGCAATGCACCACCACATTGCCCACTCTCAACATGATGCTTTTCGTTTGGTGTCCCGCTTTAACAAGGTGCACCTCTTCTTTTGGCTTCTTAGCAACGCAAGTTTGTTTCTTCTTTTCAATGTTTTTCTTGAGAAGGACCGGGAAGGAAGTGTGCTCTGGAGGGCAGACTCCACCCGATCATCCTGAAATAGCGCAGCATTTACGAAGCTCTCCTGCACGCTAACGCACTTCCTGCTTCCTGCCTTTCATTTGCTGGGAAAGCGTTGTGAGTGTCATGGAAAGCAGGATGCTAGACGAGAGGCTTCTATGGTTGCTGTCTGGTAGTGATTACAGGCCTCTGCAATGGCTGATGTCAACTCCTATTCATCACATATCTGTCCCATCCATCCATTTTTTTGGACATTAAGTAATGGAGTAAGTGAGCCCCATGCAGAGATTTCCTATTAACTCTGAGCTTTGTGTAGGCATGTTCACTGTTGTTTTCATGTTATGTATGTAGCCAATAGATGTATCAATAAATGGGCCCCCTTCACACTTGCCATTAAAATTCATTTTGCATCTAGATTGTTTGTATAATTTAGCCAGATTACATTTACAACTGGCACTAAATTGTACCTCCAATGTCTGCCTTGTCTTCAGAGAGAATGAAAATCACCTTTCCCACTTCAAGACCAAATCAGATTTTGCACACATGCCTGTTGTATGTGAACAGAAAATATATTTGTATTTACACTTGTGTTATACAGTATGTAGCCAGAGTACACATTTGTTTCTAACTTTCACAGAATGCCGTCTAAGTGATTCATTTTTTTAACAATTTCATTATTGAATCACCAGAAAGAATGTTAATACCTCGTGTAAAGGGCCACATTTATAGATGAAAGGCATAGTTCATGCTGAATAGTTTCCACCATAGGATTGTGTCATCTCTGGTCTTCCTAGTATAATCCATCAGTCAATCAAATTTTCTTTGGTAGTGCGCCTTTTGTCAATACATATCATTTTGAAACAGTTTGAAAAGCAAATGAGAATATAGTAACAAAGGAGTGAGAAAAAGTCTTATTGTGGCATTTTTTTGCCTTCTTCAGTCCAAGTGATTAATCCTGCTATCTGATTTGTGTTGCTAACCAGCACCTATGGCCCACTGGTCAAATACAACTATGCTTACCACTTTTTTTAACTCAAAATTCAAGGTGACTGGAGCTGTCTCCTCTGGCATCAAGTGCCCACCCAGGTTTTACCTGCTCCTGGGAGAGTGGCAGAGTTTGATAAGGGCCTCCATAATGGTGATGTCCAAATGAGTGTTGAAAGAATCCAGAAACCTGCCTTGAAAAAAATGACAAAGGCTTACGTAGTCTTGATCTTCAGAATGGGTATATGGGAGCTTATGGTCCTTCTGGCTTTTTGGGTTTTAAGTGGGTGGTATCAGAAAATTTACCACTGTGATAAATGGCAAGCTGCTTTTGTCACTTTTTGATCTTTGATCAAAAGATCAATGTCCTCCTACCACGGTGAGGTAAACTCACCTGCTAAATGTGAGCTGGCTTAAGACCCTGTTACATTACACAATTTTTCCAGCTTTTTTCAGTCACTGACTTCATTTACATCATCTTAGCGAGTTGGAGGCAGCCACAGTGTATTCCTGTGATTGTCAGTCATTTAGTGTGACAAACCCAGAAACTCAGTCCAACCATCATAAGACTCACTCTGACAAAATTAAACCAGTTTAGTTCAGTTTTAAGTCATAGTTGCAGATTTATGTGAGAATTAATAACCAATTAGAGCTTAGCCAGAAGTACAATATATACACTGTAATCTACCTATAACGAATAAGACACACAGGTGTTTTGGACCTCATAAACAGATGAGAGGCTTATTTGTCTCATATTTTGTGTTTTACATACCATGACAGAATAGAAAAAGAACAAAAAGGGTGAGATTGTGGCTGAATTTGTTTATACCTGGAAAGCATTTATACAGGTTAACTAACTGGCTGTAAGAAAAATGGGTAAGCTTGTGATACTCTGGAAATATGAAACTGTGCTGGAAAGTTGTTATGAAATCAATTTATTTGTCATTGCCTACAATTTCTAGTAGTGTAATCTGACTTACTCAGGTGACGAGATCAGCGACTACAGTCATGTTTGATAGTCCCTCTGATTAGAAGACGTGAAATGTGCCACCAGCTTTAGTACATTAAAATCAGTTTGATTTAGTTTATTTTAATATAGTGCTCTTCACTGAGTGCAAGTTCACAGGTAAAATGCAATTACTACAAATTACTAATTAGATAATTATCAGCATACACATAAAGGTAAAAGATTTGTTTCAAAACACAATAAAACAAATCAGTTCGAAAATGATTAGCATAAATGGATCCTAACAATGCTGTATATGTTTAATAACACTATGAAAAGGTAAGTTTACCCTGTTGTGATCACATGTTGTCATAATAGCAATCCTGCTCAGCCCATGAAGAACCAAAGGTTCAAACATTTGGCGTATTTGGTTGACTAAGGTATGACGCTAACATTTCCTGGAGTATTGCTGAACATCTCTTAGTTAGAGACCCTCCTAATAATGACAATCCCTTAGTGCCACAAAATGTCAATGGTTAAGGGAAAGTCAGCTGTCTCAGGGACACCTCGTGTGAACATCCATTTTAGAAAGGGCCACGGTGTGTCCTTGTTGAGGGGCAGCATCCTTTTAATTTTGTGAACCACAGATATTCATAGGCTATCTGAAATTTACAGAGCATGATGGTTCTTATTACATCTGGATCACGTTATTTGGGAATGCAGCCCAAGGCAGATGTTAAACTCCATCCAATGCTAAATACTAGCATGAGAAGGGTAACCAACAAATAGCATAAGGGAAAGATGAAAAAATCTGTGATGAAACAGCAAATTTGTGATCAAAAATTATAATTATTCTTCATTTCATGTATAAATACTCAACTGAGAGTAGAGGGTCACAAGGATTTTAAGTGCCACAGAGCATACGCCATTCTGTCAAATTTAATGGGATGTCACTGTCACTCATCTGTTCATTTGTCTGCTCATTCAGCTCAGTTCTATGATTAAAGATCTTATTCTGCCACACTATGTGATGCACATCACACCCTTAGCCAATCAGCCAGCCATTGTCAGCTTGGAAAGTGACTTGAATGCAGAGTGGGATGGAGTTCTTGGCAAATGGTTTGTAAGGTAAATGATTTAATGATGACAGTTCAGGAAGTGTCCCTTGTTAGTGTTTGTTATTTTATGTCAACAATAATTTATGTATTTAGTACATTGGCATCCAGTCCAGAGTTGGTTCCTACCTTGTGCCTGAGACAGGCTCTGGCTACCCTTGACCCTGACCCTGGGTCAACTGTATTTGAGAATGTTATGTCATGCCATGCTGCATCATGTCACGTCATGTTAAATTATGTTATGTTACATTTCATAGAAGGTTTTCTCTGAGCAATGCAGAGGCTGCCATATGTAAATGAACTCAGTGGTTGTCACTGATGCATCATTTTAATAAGTTGTGTGTTCACAGTATGGGTTTAGTTTGATTTATACAAGTTATGAAGTATATGGCAAGTTGGTGCATGGGTTAGTACTGTTTGCTCATGAATGCAGCTTCCTAATTTCAAATCCAAGGTCTGTGTGCTGTCTACATATGCTGTATTCTCTGTGTCTACATGTTTCTCTGTATATTATGGTCTTCTTCATCAATCCCAAAGATATACTGGTTAAGTTAGTAACCAACTTTGAATGTGTATGTAAGTGGGACCTGCAATGATCTTGTGCCTCATCCAGGTATGGTCCCTGTCTTTTATTACTCAATACTAACAGAATAGACATTGGCTCCTTGTAACCAAAGAATTCGATTAGGTAAGTTTGAAAATGTTATATAGGTTTATCAAGCCTCACAGATGTAAATGTGTACCCATAGCAATGCTTGCACAACAGGCATCATGTGTGGGAAGCTGGAACAAAGTGTACAAGTGAATAATTGGCACCATCCTCTCACAATCACAATGCTCCATTGGCTACAGAGGGTTCACTTCCTCCACCCCAGTAGAAGGGTGGTAGTGCTTTAAGTTGTGAGAAAATCACTATACGTATAAATGTAATAAATTATTATTAATAAGGGTGGAGCAGCCTCTAGGACCTGAGCTCACATCCCTGAGTTGGATGCATGCTCGGCTCAGGGAGATGTCAGCTCTGTCCAATTGCATCACACTTGTGTGACCCCTTCTGACATGCTGTTGACTTTGGATTTGAATTGAGACTGTTGAAACAGGCTGATCCAGCAGAGGTCGCCATTTAGTTTTCATCAGGACAGAAAAGCTTTGAAGTCTTGAAGTTCTTCCTAAATATTTTATGTGAAGCAGAACTGAGAAACAAATTACTAAATTTTCTTTTCTATAAGATTTTCCTCTTTTCTGTTGAAATGTTTTCAGTGAGTTGAAAGTTAGGATGTAAGACAGGCTTTGTGGAACTGGAAGTCTTCTCTGGGTAATCCGTAAATAGTAGATCTTATATTCATCTCTGTTTTCCCTGCCTGATGTGAGGTTAGATTATTTTCAAAAACATGTGCTTTAAATGTGTGCTTAAAAAAAAAAAAACGTGGGGTCAGGAAAGAAAAAAGCAACTCAGTTTATATGATGTGTATCAGTTATTTATCTGAGCAAGAGAGCAAGTTGTTTTGAGGAGATAATCTGAAAACAAGACTAGCAAGTTAGATTTTTAAAATATTTTTGTAGTTCCTGGGAAGCAACCTTAACTTAAAGTACAAAAAAAAAACCATGTACCATGAGTCAGCTGCATTATTATTTGTAAATTTGATCTTTGGACTGATTAAAATTTATTTGACTCAAATTAAAAGTGATAATGTGTGAAGAGTTTAGAATTGATAGTACAGAACGACCATTGACACTATTTTTTTTACTTATTATCAAAGCATGTGGGCTAACTACACTAAATGAGTAGGGCACTCGCCATATGCACTTCTGGCTGACCTGCTAGAACTCACTCATTCTGAGAAGCCCCGGCACTCAGTTTTTATGTTAAAATCATCCAATGCCACGGACCTCTCTCATCACAAGCCACAAAAAAGTGAGACATGGACGTCATCCCGAACCTTTTAACCTGTCACAACAATGATGTTAGATGACATAACCTTTGAGATTATGCTGCTGGCAGATGGGAGAAGTGTCTTGATGAGCCAGGTGAGCCCTTGCACCGAATCCAAACTCAGCTTGTCTCAGAGTTTAAAGTAGCTTTAAGCCCCATACCTGCGACAACATCTCTAGGGCACTTGCCAAGTGAAATTCTGGCTGACCAGTTACAACTCACTCCATCATTTTTAAGGTAATTTTGCAGTATCATGTTGTTAAAAATAGAGCCCAAATAGCCTTGTGGTGACTGAAGTAGCTTTCATTGACACCAGTTTTCAGCTTATGTGATATAAAAAAATTGCATCAATTGAAGTTTTATTGTTAGTTCTTGGTTATGGAGGGTTTATGGCTTATTGTAGTTCATGTTCCTTAAACCATTTCTTTTTTATATATATATTTTATTAATTTTATTGTAATCATTCCGTACAAATAGATCAATTTTTACAAAAAATAGGATTGAAAACAAATCAAACCCCACCCCTGAGAAGGAGAGCATGGCCAAAGGAATAATACTTAAAGCTTGTAAACATACCTAAATTGTTGAGTTTAATAGGGCAATAAAGATAAACGGAGAAGGAAAAGAAATGCAGAAATAATTATTTCTTCTTATTCTAAAATATTATTGATTAGATCCTGCCAGGTTTTGAAAAAGTTCTGTACAGATCCTCTAACTGAGAATTTGATTTTTTCCAATTTCAAATTATATAAAACATCGGTTTCCCACTGAATTATAAGAGGAGAGTTAGGATTCTTCCAATTCTTAAACCATTTCTGACTGAACAAGACAATAAAGATTTTTAATGATAAGGATGAGGAGATTAAACATAATCAGAACCATAAGTCAAACTAATCATCTAGTTTAAATCACTAACCAAAAGCTGAGCTTAAAAACAACCCATGAGACCAGAGTTCTAAACCCAGAAAGTTATTAATCACCAAAAAAAAAATTGCATGCTAATATAGGGATTATCCATGTGACGGTCCAAGTTGACTGCAGCTGCCTAACTTCTTGAACACGGATCCATCAATAGTTATGAATAGAGATGAACCTGGCAATGAGGATACTAAAAACAGAAAGGGTTGTGGCAAAGTACACAAATGTTTTTATTTTCACAACAGTGAAAAATAGTCTGCGGTAGGTTGGCACCCTGCCTGGGATTGGTTCCTGCCTTGTGCCCTGTGTTGGCTGGGATTGGCTCCAGCAGATCCCGTGACCCTGTGTTCGTATTCAGCGGGTTGGAAAATGGATGGATGGATGAAAAATAGTGTAGTGCTCCATCCAACAAAAAAATACTCCATAATCACAAGTGTTCATGTGAAGGTTAAAACCAACAATAAATATTAAAATAACACATTATTCACATTAACCTCCCTCTCTTTCATTTTTCTGTCCCCCTGTTTTCTGCTCAAGCTTCCTTTATACTGCTAGGGAAGCAGGTGCACTAATAACCAACCCCAGAGTGCTAATGAGGCAATCAAGTGAACCACACCCGTTTGCACATGATTGTACGATAAGCCGATCACCCCATCAACCTCCAGAGCCGTTTTGTCACACTACCTTGCATACCAACACCCCTCCAAAGCCCAAGCGCTCCATTTTTATGTCAAAAGCATGCATCACCATGGACCTCTCTCCTTACAGTACACAAAAAAGTGAGACATGGACGTAAGCAGCAACTTTTAACTTGTCATGACAATGACATTGGATGCCACAATCTTCACAATTATACCCCCAACAACTGGGAGTTGCATCTTGACAATGCGGCACATGAAATGGTGGCAATCCATATACAAATCAAGATTTTGTTGCGGCATAACGCTATAAACTTTTAACATTCTCAAAACATCTTGTAGGAAAAAATAAATGTAATTTTCACAATCCTTGGGTTCTAAAACCCCCAAGCCAAGGGTGTCCACCTCCAATCCTGGAGACCTAAATAAAGTGGCTGCAGGTTTTCATTCAGACCATTTTCTTAATTAGTGACCAGTTTTTGCTGCTAACTAAATTCTTTTGCCGTATTTTTAATTGATTGCTATTTAAGACTCAGAAACTTCACCTGTTTGCTTTTTCCTCAATTTAGAGGCCAAACAATAATATGGTACAAAGTGAGCCAACACATGACCAGCAATCCATGTCCGTCATAGAGTATCTGAAAATAAAGAAAGGTGAAGATCTGAGTAATGTTAATCTGCTTAGGTCCTCAAAACATTTTGACAGTGCTCTTAGAAAGAAGAATCAACCGTTTCGGAAATATCTGCTGTGACAGAATGCGAGTACCAACAAGCCATGGAGTTAAATAACGGGTTTAGTTAACAAGAATCAGCTTCTAATTAAGAAACTGGTTGAAGTTAAATTGGTTGGAGTTTGAAGCTCCAAGTTAGCTTCACATCTCATTTTTGTTTGGAAAAAAGAATCAATTCAGATGACCAAATCTTAAAAGCACAGCAATTAAAATGAATGGAAAAGAAGCCATTTAATAGCAGAAATTGTTCAGTGATGAAAAAACTGGTAGGAAGGAAAACCTGTAGTTATGGTAGCCCTCCAGAATCAGAGTTGGACACCCCTGTAAACAGACATATACTTAGAGTTAAAATCTATGTTAATGTCAGTTTATACACAAGCAGCCGAGGTGATGGGGACTTCCCAGCCACATATGAAACACTGCTGCCGTTTGAAGATCTTGTATTGGGAATTTGTTCTACTGACATGAGCACCTATCAGACAAGTAAAAGAGGGAAACGTACAAGATGAATTAATTTCTGTTAAGGTAAATTTGAAAGAATAGATTGGTCTGTCATTGGGTTTCACTGTTTGAAAATGACAGTTTTGAAAATTTAAATGGAAATTTTTCAAATGACAAAAATGTGTCTGGAGGGCTCTGTTCGAGATATTGCAACTAAAATTCAAGTTTCTTAACAACTTTCCTTGAAGAGTAACTGTATCACATTTTAATGAAATACGTGGGTCAATCGTGGAACTGAGACATTTTCTGGAGACAGATAGATGGAGAGACAGATATATGCAACAATAAGTGCTTTCTCATTTTATGCAGACACATATGCCCTTCTTTGCTGATTTGCTGTTTTTAATATCCATTTTCTAACCCCCTTATCTAATTCAGGGTCATGAGATGTCATTGCTTGGCAGCCCTGGGTGCAAGAGAACCAACCCTAGATGGGATGACAGTCCACTGCAGGGCACACTCACTTATACTGTGCCCATCTAAATGTGCATTTTAAAGGGGAATAACAGTAGATTACCCACAGAAAACCAACACTGATGCAGGGAAAACATGCACACTCTACATGCCCACCAATATGAAATCCTTTCTGGCAGGTTATATAGACACTGACACTGTGGCTGAAAATAATTACATAGTGTAACACATATACAAGTTGCTTAATTTAAGTCAGGGTGACAGGGGAAGGCTGAAGCTCCTCTCTCAAAGGCATCAGGTACAAGGCAGGAGACATTCCACCACAGGATTCATTTACATGCACCCTAAGCAACCACTTTGTCTACATAATATAAAATAAAAACACATAAAATGTATACAAACCACTGTTATTGATAGCCCGTATTTCATTCCGCTGAATCAGACATGAGCATACTATATTCAACCTGACACATACATGTCTTGGGCACAGCTGCAAGAACTGTCAATAACTTAGGCAGGTTTATTTTGAAGGAATGGGGATTCAGTTGACATTTATGTAGATAAAGTCATACAACAGGCCTATTTAGTCACACTTGATACTCAAGCCAGTAACATGGATGTGGTTTTATGCAGCAGGCACAGCATATAATTACACTGCAGAGGTTGGGGGATGCTTGTAGCGCTAGCTCATGCAGTATTGCATTTCACTTCCCTGCGCCATTTCACAGACTAACACTTTTTTAAATGGATACAATAACAATAATAATAATAACAAATAATAACATAAAGAACAATGCAATGGATATTTCATCTTACAAGTTTCCAAACCAAGAGTCTTTGAAAAACTCCCCCAATCAGCATTCCTACAATCACATGGGCCATACAGCTGATTTTTAGGGTGGATTCTTTGTACAAAAGCCTGGGGCAAAGTGCTCAGCTGCTCATCACCATCAATGATGGCCTTTGAAGGGTGTCTTCTCCATGGAGCTGCACTGGGATTGTCACTGAGCCTCCCAGCAACCTGCCAGGTATATTATAAGACACACCTGAAGTGAAGGACAGATGGAGATTGGCATGCAGCATTACAAGAAGCATCAAAGCCTTTCATTACAGTGAGACAGGCGGATAAAGGGTGCAAGAGTTAGAAACCACCCTCTGCTGTAGCTGTGAGCCACAAAGCAGGAGCTGGTTTGATCCCAGCAGGTGAAAAAGGCAGTGCGCTACATTTTGTGTTTGAAGCAACTCTTCAAAGGTGGCCTTCTCTTTCATGCTTGGGGGGTCTGCTCATAGATGCTGACAAACTTGACAAACAAATTTAGAGAAATTATGAGGCCATCCTATCAGAAGATGACCTGAGAATGTTGTTAATATGCTAGATAAAGCTTGTAAAACCAAATCCTATAAGTCAGTCCAAGAGTGTACACTAGCGATATCCTTAATCACTGACTGGTACACCTGTGCTGGGTCACCTAATTTGGCATCCTGTGGTCCTGAAGTCCTTAGGAGAGATTTAGCACCCTGATACTGGTGCCAAACTCTGCAAAAAAGTCAGTGGTTGGAACTGGATATTTCCCAACACTGGAGATTTCCTTGGAAGCAGACCTGCCAAGTGTATAAGAAGTTGACTTTCTCATGAAAGAATACTCCAAAATGGATATTAGGAAGTGAGTGCTGCTAAAAAAGCAGCTCTGTGGTCACATGATGTCTCTGAACTGCCCAGAGAGAAATTGGATTAAAACAAGTCCAAGCCTGAGATGGAAATGAGAGTAGCTGGACGCTTCTTAATACAACAAAGAAGATGTAGGCTATTCACTAAAGATGCACACCAGCATTGACACATTTGCACAGACAAGTGAACAGCAAGGTAGGCATATTGATATGCACACTTCCTCAAATGGATATACAGTCCTCAGGTATAGTGCTCCTCACTCACCCACATGCTCCCACTCTTCTTTATCTTGGCCATCACACTGCCTTCAGTGTCATTTAAAGATGTTCCTACATCCCCCTGCTTTGCCAACTTCTCACAGATGAGTGTGCAACATTTTTACCCAGAAGTGAGAGGATTAGCTACTGTACCTAATGGCCACCTGTCAAGTTTTCACTGGCCAACATTTGGAACTAAGCAATCTGGCAATTAATGGAAATCTATAGGGTGCCACCTTTAGGTTACATGGTCTGTAGATCTTTAGTTTGAAGGTTAAGCGAGCGACACACAGTTAGAGTGTGTGTGTGTGTGTGTGTGTGTGTGTGTGTGTGTGTGTGAGAGAGAGAGAGAGAGAGAGAACTAGAAGGAGAGTGTGAGGCATGTGCTTCCCATCCCCCTTCCTCTGCCAGCCCCTCCTTCATCTCACTTGTGTGATCTCCTCTGCCAGCTGGCTTACTCACCGAGCAGCTGCATCTACAAGAACTGCTGCCATAGAGCTCAGCGGGAGCAGACAAGCAGCCACCATGGTGGCGAAGGATTACCCTATTCACCTGGCCACTAAGAGGGGCCCCTGCACCGTGGACCCTCAGGCCGCTACAGAAGAAGAGGTAGGTACCGCAGACGGCATTCCAGGGGGGTAGCTCCACCCCTCATGCACACATCTGCTTGTAGGCAACAGATTTGGCAGAGACTTACAGTTTGCGGGAGTTTTGTCTAAAGTCAGCTGCAGGTTTTTTGAAGCAGGAAGGGAGACTCCAATGGCCTTCAGGAAACCTGGACACCGGATGCCTCCCAGTGGGCCAAGCCATGATACTGTCTGAAAGGTTTTCTCTTTTTATTTCCCGAGTACAAATCGGGAGAGACGCTTGGAGGAGGGGTGCTGGCGGAGGCCATACTAAATGGCACCCCCTGCAGTACAGTACCAAGTAGTCTCACAGTCCCAACCCCGTCTCTGCTGGCACTTATCCCAGCAAGTTGTTTAATGAAAGGCCAGCTGCATTTGTTTGCCTGGGACGCCTCACATGGTAGGGCTGCAGTCAGGGTCATGATGTGCAGGTCGCTCTGCAAATGTTGGGTTTGTCAGTTTAAAGCTAAGGTGATACTAGTCACAAAAGTAATACTCTGGAATTCCGCACCTTGTCTCTTCCCATTATGCACTGCCTCGACTCCACTGATAACATTATTATTGGGACTGCCATCTTACTGATCCTATTGAAGGTCAGGGACATGGAGTTGAGGTTAGATTCTGTGCTGAGGACTCGGTGTTTCACTTTTCTTCTTTCAGAACTATAGATGTATTGGACAGGCTTTGTGAGTCTTAGCTGGCATTTCCCTAAAGCTCTCCAGTCTTCAAATGCCAACATTTTTTTTTGCATGGAAACTGAGAAACTCAAATCCCCTGTTCACATGTGTAACTTTGAGTAGAGTAGCTGGAAGGATCCCCAACACTTTAGACATGAGGTGTTATTGTTTCACTTTTGTTTAATACCATAGAGTCAGTGTTGATCAGTCAATGAAATAAAAATGACTAACGTAATGTTTATTAATGCATAGTGAATTACTGAGACTAGGATTAAGATTTTAGATCTTTCAGTTTCCTAGCATTCCTATAGAATGTTTCACTGGCTTGAAGTACAATATCTTTTCACTGACTCCAGCATCATCAGACCTCCATGACTTCCCAACACATAGTCACTTGGATAATATATAACAAATTAGAATGCCCAAGAAAGACTGTGTGGCCATTTGGACTGGACTTTATACATTTACAGTAAATTGCTAAGCGTCACAGGCTCCAAGCAGTTTACTTTCTCCATGATCAAATTTATTTTTGTTATTAGTCTTTTGCACTTTGGGTGTATAATAAAATAAATTAATTAATCAAGCATATTTGCAATAACAGATAAATAGATAATGGCTTTAATAATTTTAAGCTATCCTATAAACATTATTAATTTATGGATGCTTGTTTTTCTAATTTGCCTTCTTAACATTACTATTATTATTATCTATTTCCTAGCTGTGCTGCCCATCTAAGACATGTTGGTATCTAAGTAATCAATGTAGACCTCAGCGTTTGCAGTTCACCACACAAGGCATATGTCTTTGTAACATGCCATTTAGAATGGTATTCTTAAAAAGCATTGTTAATGTTTGTGATGTGCCATCTATTGGAATGACAAATGCAATGCATTTTATTATTAAAAATGTTTGTGTTGCTCCATCTTTTGGAGCAACAAAGACATAGCAACTGGATAGAAAGACAAGCAGAAACACAGACACTTAATCTTTAATTAAGGTGGATACACATACTGTATATAAAATGCTATGTCAAACCACTGAGCCTTGAACCTTGACCTTGGTCTTAATCAAGAGCTTAAGATGTGATACACGTAACATGACCCAAGAACTGGAGGTGCAGTCTATCTCACTTGCATAATTGGGCATCAGGTCTTCCTCACAGCAAGCAGTTCCACACACCCTGGCTAAGTGAAAAAGACCAGCAATGCAAGTATGCGTCACTGCTGACAGGAAAAGAATCTCAGCAACCTGTGCTGTCATTGAGGCACATTGGACAGGTAGACTGATCGTTTTCCTTGCAAATGCAAGTCATATACACTGAGTGAAACAGAAAGACATACAATACACTACCAAAGAACTGAAGGGGCAGGTTTCTTAAAAAGACATACAGTACACTACCAAAGAAATGAAGGGTCAGGCTTCTTCCATCGCGTGATTGGGCTTTGGGTCATTCTCAAGGCAAGCAGTAGTGTGGCTGTGACTGAACGGTTCATCGCAAATGCAAGTCATATATTCAGCATGTGAAAGACGGTCATACACACCGTTAGGGCACAACAAAGGTAGCACCATCCTGGGCAGAGTAACCTGAGGTGCAGTGTTTCATGAGAAGTGCATTAACCACTATTGTCAATGTCAATGTCAATTTATTTATATAGCACATTTAAAACAACATAGGAATGCGTTGGCCAAAGTGCTTTACAATAAAAGAAGAAAAAAAAACATTCAATTAACATAAATAACATAAACAGAAACAAAATAAATTAATATAAATAAAATCTATACTAATAAAAGGCAAAGCCCTCACTGACTCACTCATTACTAATTCTCCAACTTCCCATGTAGGTAGAAGGCTGAAATTTGGCAGGCTCATTCCTTACAGCTTACTTATAAAAAAGTTAAGCAGGTTTCGCCACTGTCGGCCGCCATAATGAACTTTCCAATGGTTTTTGTTACTTATGGGCCCATCTTCAAGAAATTTGGTACGCGGGTTCCCAGCGCTAACTGAATCCTACTTACGTACATATATACATCCGTCGCCATGTGAGGCGGCGTTGGGTCCCCCATCCCCACGCCTCCCACGTAGTTGGATGCCTGCTTATATAAGGCTGTCTGTCGCTCCGGTCTCTTCATTCCCTTCCTTGCTTCGCCATGGTATTCACGTCTCCATGCTGATAACTGCAGCCTTTTTATATAATCCGCAGCTTCTCCGCTGTTTTATTGTTCGTTTATTATGATTATAGTTATTGTGTAGGTATTTTAGACTTACTTTACATTGTTCAGGTACCCATTTCCTTTATCGTTCCAACCGTACCCCCATTAACATGTCTATCGAGGTGATCACCATCGCTCAAAGAACTGTCACTTACCGAGTGGTTTCCATGCCCGGAGATGGCGACTGCCTTTTCCATTCTCTGTGTTACATATTGCACGGCCATATCAGGCTCACTCTTGATATCTTGTGAATTTCCCATTGGGATTAATAAAGTATCTATCTATCTATCTATCTATCTATCTATCTATCTATCTATCTATCTATCTATCTATCTATCTATCTATCTATCTATCTATCTATCCGGAGGAACATTTTGTCTTATGTATTGAATGACTGGGACAGGTTCAAGGTGTGGACTGATGATGGTACAGGAGATAATTATACTACACAGGAGCACTATAAGAGTGAAATGCTTAAGCCCTTCACCTATGGTTCTGCATGTGAGTTGATGGCTGCCGCTGAATTGTTCAGTTGTCGCTTTCAAGTGTACCGAAATGGCCAAATATTTTACACCTTTGGACAACCGCCAATGCCTCTTAAACATCTTAGATATCACAGATGACGATTTGAGTAGTGGACACTTTGATGTTTATGAATGTTTAAACTCTCAAAAGCTGGATGCAAAGTTATTGATGAAACCCATTTCAATTCAAACGCCTCCAATTTCCACTAAGGCTCTGCTTCACAATGACAATTAATAAGTCTCAGGGACAGACCCTACAAAAGGTTGGCATTGATTTGAGGCAAGATTGCTTTTCACATGGCCAACTACACGTTGCATGCTCAAGAATAAGCTCAGTGCACAACTTGGTCATATTACAGCCAGAGGGCCGAACTGACAACGTGGTATACAAAGAGATTCTTAACAAATAATTATTGGTATATTTTCCCTCAGTTTAAAAAGGTTTACTTTTCTTCTTAATAAAAATTTTAAAGCAGAACATCGCCGCTGCGAAGCGCGGGTATTTTGCTAGTAAATAATAAATAGAAGTAAGATTATATAATCACAATGAGGAAACCTGAAGGTCACGGAAAGTAAGTGAATAGAAATAAGTCTTTAATTCTTGTTTTGAACAATTCAATTGTAGACGACTCCTTTATGTAATGAGGTAAAGAGTTCCACAGGCGAGGAGCAGCAGCTGCAAAAGCCCTGTCCCCCTTAGTTTTACACTTGGTACGAGGGACAACAAGAGAAAACTGACCAGAATGGTGTAAAGCACACAATTCAGATAAACAGGCAGGAGCAAGCCCGTGTAAAGATTTAAAAACTAGCAACAAAATTTTTACATCAATTTGAAAACTGACAGGCAGCCAGTGTAAAGAAGCTAATATTGGAGAAACAGAATCAGACTTTCTTGCCCCAACCAGAAAGCGAGCGGCAGCATTCTGGACCAACTAATCCCAGAAAACAGCAAGTTGCAGTAATCAAGGCGAGAAAAGATAAAAGGATGAGTAGCTTTCTCAAGATCCTTAGAAGATAAAAAAGGCTTGATCTTACCTAAAAGACGAAGCTGGAAAAAGCAACTCTTGACTACAGAATTAATCTGTTTCTCAAAAGAGAGGTTACTGTCAAAAATAACCCCAAGATTGCGGACTTGAGGTTTGCAAAAGACAGAGAAAGAGCTGAGAAGTCCAAGACCAATTTGGGCTTTAGCTGATGGACCCACTATAAGCACCTCCGTTTTATTTTGGTTCAGATCAAGAAAATTATTAGACATCCAAGATCTTAGTTCAAAAAGACAGTTGTGCAGTTGATCCATTCCAGAGTTGCAGATGGGAATATAAACTTGTGTATCATCAGCATAGTATTGAAAAGAAATGTTAAATTTCCTAAAAATAGCTCCAACAGGGTGAAGGTACAGTATATAGAGAATAAAATAGGACCCAAAGTGGTTCCCTGAGGAACACCACATTCTTTGAGAACTGGAGGTTGGAGCATTTCCTGTTTATTGATAATACTGCCAAATGTAAAAAAATAATTAAATAAATACATAAAAATCAGGTATGTGATTGTTATGTTGGGTTTTTCTGTTTTTATTATTATTATTATTATATAACACCAATTGTATATCTTACTAGGAAAGTACCACAGTGATGAAGTTGGTAGCACTGTTGCCTTTGATCCCGCTTCCTAGGTTATGTATGTGTGGAGTTTACATGTTCTCCCTGTGTTTACATTTTTGGGTTCTTCCCAAGGTTCTCCTGTTTGCTCCCACATTGATTCAATAGCCTTGTTTCAAATTTCCCATATGGTTGTTATCCGTATGGAGTCTTCATGTTTATTCTGGATTTCCTCCCACATCTCTCAGACCTGAGCACATTATGTTAACTGATAACACTAAATTGAAGAAGTCCTATTGATTAACTGATTCCTAGCCCTAGACTGTTTCTTGCCATGTACCCAGTGCTGCTGGGATAGACTCTGGCCTCTTTTACATTTAACTGGAGTAATCGAGTATGAGATTGTTCTATTGTGTTGTATTTTCCTAATTCTTTTTCTTCTTTTTATTATTATTATTAATATTATTATAATAATTTTAATAGCATGTCTTATTAATAAGGTGGCATGGTGATCCAGTGGTTAGCATGGTTGCCTCATGAATCCAGCCTCCCGTGGTCTAATCCTGCACCTGGTCATCATATGTGTTTATGTGGAGTCTGCAAATTCTCCCTTTGTTTAAGTAGAATTTTTTTCCAGGTTCTCCCAAAGACAAGTATGTTAGGTAGATTTTGCAACTCTAAATTTGCCCAATGTCAATGTTTGCGAGTGGGCCCTATGATGTACTCCCAGTCGGACCAGCGTTGTCTCCTGCTTTGTGCTGAATGCTGGTGGGATAGGCACCTCTCTGCAGCCTGAAGAACTGGGCATCCCCACACCAACTCCCTGTTTGCCATGTTTATCACTGAGAGAACATACAGTCGTGATTGAAACACCTTTTATTCCTACTGTTGATGAAGATTAGTCATTTAATTCCATTTCATTTTGTCACAGTAAATGCATGATCTCGGAAAGAAATGCAACAAGGTTCATTGCGTGTCATATTGAAAAGAAGTGAACCATGTGAGTCATTTCTTTTTAATTACGAAATGGAAAAATCTTGCAAAAAAATAAATGTATTACACAAATATGCATAGCATTTCAGAGTATTTAGCTTGTTGGACTGTGTTTCATTTTGGTTGTTGCCTGCGGTTATAGAGTGTTATCGCTCTTCTCCCTTAGTGCTGTCTTGTGGCCACTATTAGCTTTCAATCCAATTGACCAAAACAGTGAGAGAGGAAAGATTTCAAAATACAGCTAAGTAACCTAATAAATTATATTAACTGATATTACTTTGCACCTCTCATCTCCTAATGTCAAGTGCACAAAGAAGTAGTTGTGCAAATAACAGCTACATGGCTCTGAGTGTGTTGGGACAGACTGTAAACAACCACATGCACTGGGGACATGGGTACATTTTAAGTTGAAATGGATAGGAAAAGGAATCACTAATGGCCTTCAAAGGAGAGTCCAAAGCTACTGATTAAAATTTTACATTATTGAATACTCATGGAGCAACTTGTTTGGAACAGGAGTGGGGCTTTAAAGACACATTGTAGCAGGCCTAACTTTTTATGATGTCATTCTTCCCATAAAGGCCCCAGCTTCATCTCAGAGAGGTCTCATACTACCTGCCATCAGTCACCTTATGCTACATACATGTGTCTGTATACTATGAGTGACTGTGCTGGCCAACCTGCAGTTATTTCACATCTCTCTGATATTCTCTGCCTGGACAGCAGTAGGCAGCAGATGCTGTGAGCACTTAGAAACATCAGAGAGGTGAGACAGGATGAACAGACATTAATAATGTCAGACGATGCTGAGTGAGTATCATGAGAGAAAAGGCTGCAGGTGTCTGAGATGCAGAGTGCACCAACAGAGAGAAAAACATAAAGGACTTGGTGACATTGAGTGACGCTAGTGGCATCCAACAGGGTTGAAAGATGGCTACTGGGTTCAAAGATGTTGAAACAGAGAAGCATCAGGTACTTTATCTTCAGGATCTAGGCCAACCTACAATATTTTCGCGGTGGTTGATATCCAAGAACTGCATGTAACAAAAAGGACTACAAGAGGGCTTTAAGTTGAATATTAATGCCACAACTACAAAGAGAAAGAAGCATCTGGTATATGTTTCACACTGCCAGGGGAGTAAGAGCCTCATGTCATAACAGGGTGCATCTGATTGTCTGCAAGCATCTTAGACTTCAATCTCTGCCTCAGTTTATTTGCAAATGGGCAAACTCTGATTCTCAATTGCCTGCTGTTTTTCATCATTTCTTTGGTTGTAGCCCTTGGCAGCACCTTAGCTGTTTTTTCACTTTTTGCAGGAGCCCCTTAGCAAACGGGCCAAGCCTCTGTCCAGGGTAGCGTCCTTAGCAAGTCTCATTGCTCCAGTACGGGCAACACCACTAAAGCGGATTAGCCAGACACTGCAGGTAAGTGACTTTTCCAGGACATTGAACCTTCATCACTAAACATACTGTATATACAGAATATATTTACAGTATATTATATACATATACATTTACAGTGTGTGTGTACATCTATCTATCTATAAATATATATATATATATATACACACATACACAATGTATATAAACATAAAAATGTAACAAATGAGAAGAGACCATTTAGTCCATCAAGTTGTTTGTTTAACTAATAGCTAAGCATTCCCAACATCTTATCCAGATATTTATTAAAGTTTGTCAAGGTTTCTACATGACTCAGTAGTATGTTCCAGACTCACACAACTCTTTTTATGTAAAGAAGTGCTTCGTGGCTTTAGTCTTAAATGCACCTCTCCTGAACTTTCATTAGTGTCCCAGTGTATGTGATTTGCCATTTAGTCAAAAGAATTCAGCAGGATTTACTTTATTGATGGTCCTCCCACAGTCTCCTCTGCTCAAAAGTATACAGGTCTATTTTTAAAGACTATTAGAGTAGGACATGTCATTAAGTCTCAGGATGCACTTGGGTGTTGTCCTCTGCTTAGCTTCATGTGTTGCTTACTAGTGTATTATATAGTCTAAGTGTAATGTCCCTCGATTTACAATATATTCATCAGTTTTTATGATAGAACCTAGCATCTAATTTTCCTTTTTAATTACTAAATGTACAGTGTATATTGAATTTTTTTGGAATTTATTTTGAGAGCAAGTCTATTACAAAATAAGATAAAAGAGGACAACATCATAACATAATGCATGCAGGGTAAACACATAGTGATTGATAAATCTGCATACAGTTAGGTCCATAAATATTTGGACAGAGACAACTTTTTTCTAATTTTGGTTCTGTACGTTACCACAATGAATTTTAAAAGAAACAACTCAGATGCAGTTGAAGTGCAGACTTTCAGCTTTAATTCAGCGGAGTGAACAAAATGATTGCATAAAAATGTGAGGCAACTAAAGCATTTTTTTAACACAATCCGTTCATTTCAGGGGCTCAAAAGTAATTGGACAAATTAAATAACTGGAAAAAAAATGTTCATTTCTAATACTTTGTTGAAAACCCTTTGCTGGCAATGACAGCCTGAAGTCTTGAACTCATGGACATCACCAGATGCTGGGTTTCCCCCTTTTTAATGCTCTGCCAGGCCTTTACTGCAGCGGCTTTCAGTTGCTGTTTGTTTGTGGGCCTTTCTGTCTGAAGTTTAGTCTTCAACAAGTGAAATGCGTACTCAATTGGGTTAAGATCAGGTGACTGACTTGGCCATTCAAGAATTTTTCATTTCTTTGCTTTAATAAACTCCTGGGTTGCTTTGGCTGTATGTTTTGGGTCATTGTCCATCTGTATCATGAAATGCCACCCAATCAATTTGACTGCATTTAGCTGGATTTGAGCAGACAGTATGTCTCTGAACACCTCAGAATTCATTCGGCTGCTTCTGTCCTGTGTCACATCATCAATAAACACTAGTGTCCCAGTGCCACTGGCAGCCATGCACGCCCAAGCCATCACACTGCCTCCACCGTGTTTTACAGATGATGTGCTATGCTTTGGATAATGAGCTGTTCCACGCTTTCTCCATACTTTTTTCTTGCCATCATTCTGGTAGAGGTTGATCTTGGTTTCATCTGTCCAAAGAATGTTTTTCAAGAACTGTGCTGGCTTTTTTAGATGTTCTTTAGCAAAGTCCAATCTAGCCTTTCTATTCTTGAGGCTTATGAGTGGCTTGCACCTTGCAGTGCACCCTCTGTATTTACTTTCATGCAGTCTTCTCTTTATGGTAGACTTGGATATCGATACGCCTACCCCCTGGAGAGTGTTGTTCACTTGGTTGGCTGTTGTGAAGGGGTTTCTCTTCACCATGGAAATGATTCTGGGATCATCCACCACTGTTGTCTTCCGTGGACGTCCAGGTCTTTTTGCGTTGCTGAGTTCACCAGTGCTTGCTTTCTTTCTCAGGATGTACCAAACTGTAGATTTTGCCACTCGTAATATTGTAGTAATTTCTCGGATGGGTTTTTTCTGTTTTTGCAGCTTAAGGAAGGCTTCTTTCACCTGCATGGAGAGCTCCTTTGACCGCATGTTGTCTGTTCACAGCAAAATCTTCCACATGCAAGCACCACACCTCAAATCAACTCCAGGCCTTTTATCTGCCTAATTGATAATGACAAAACGATGACTTGCCCACACCTGCCCATAAAATAGCCTTTGAGTCAATTGTCCAATTACTTTTGAGCCCCTGAAATGAAGGGATTGTGTTCAAAAAATGCTTTAGTTGCCTCACATTTTTATGAATCGTTTTGTTCACCCCACTGAATTAAAGCTGAAAGTTTGCACTTCAAGTGCATCTGAGTTGTTTCATTTAAAATTCATTGTGGTAATGTACAGAACCAAAATTAGAAAAAAGTTGTCTCTGTCCAAATATTTATGGACCTAACTGTATGGCTTCAAATTTCCACTCTGACAAAGCTCTCAATGAGAGGTTTTACCACAACCTTTATATAGTTATTTACAAAAAAAACAACTTCATTGGCATACTATTTCAGTCATTTGAGAGTCAGTGTCTTATCAAGAAGTATCATGTTCCTGACTGAAACAAACTTGAGCAAGATATCTGTCATCAGGACACATTCAAACTGACATCTACTCTTGCTAATACAACAACATTTACTTATATAGCACATTTTCATACAAACAATGTAGCTCAATGTGCTTTACAAGATGAAATAAAAAGGAAGTTAATATATAAAACATAAACAGACACTATTAGGCAATAACATATGTAACAAAAAAGGTAAGGTCGGATGGCCAGGAGGCTAGAGAAAAAAACAAGGGGTTCCAAGTCCAAAAGATCACTTAGCCCCCACTATCTCAATTACTATATAATGCACATTTTTGTGATATGAGAGGAAAACAAAATTATTAAAAAGAATGAAAAGAAAGAGAAGAGTGTAAAACTAGGCCCTTGGGATTCCCAGGCCTAAGAACTACCCATTTAATCACTGTGGTGTTCATTTTTATATTATATTGTTTTAGGATGGCACACTGACAGCTTTTGAAAATAAATGAATAAATATATTATTGATACATTTAATATGTCACCAGGTAATTTATATTATATCCTCTTTAATAAAATCCCTGTGTGTGTCCAGGTGTCCATGTGTGTTTGTGTCTTCTGATGAAGTGCGCATGCACGGGGCACGGTGCAATGCGCGATATTACTGTCAGAGAAAGTTACAGGCATTTTACGGAAATACAAACCAGTATTACTGCGAGAGGAAATTAAAGGTACACAATACAGTGACTCCTGCGGTGGGTTGGCACCCTGCCCGGGATTGGTTCCTGCTTTGTGCCCTGTGTTGGCTGGGATTGGCTCCAGCAGACCCCCGTGACCCTGTGTTCGGATTCAGCGGGTTAAAAAATGGATGGATGGATGAATACAGTGATGCATATTACAGCCACATACAAGCCAGTATTACTGTCAGAGGAGATTAAAGGCATATTACCAACGTGCACGCCTGTATTACCGCCAGAGAAAATTAAAGGTATATTACGGACGTACAAGACAGTATTACTGACACAGAAAATTAAAGACACACAATACACGGCGGCAGCCCACGAAGAATGGTTAGCTCAGCAAGTAAACATCCACAAAAGAAAGGTTGAAAGAAAGAAAAATACGACCAACAAAAAGAATGAGGTCAAAGTCCCTTGTATTTAATATAGACTGTTCCTACTAATGTTTATGCACTACTGTTCTAGCGCCCGTTATTGCAACGGGTTAAATGACTAGTTATATTATATTATATTATATTATATTATATTATATTATATTATATTATATTATATTATATTATGGGCGAAACAGTGGCACAGTGGTAGCACCTCTGCCTCACAGTAAGCAGACAAGGGTTTGAGTCCCAGTTCCTCCCTGCGTGGAGTTTGCATGTTGTTCCTAGTTTACATGGGTTTAATCCAGGGGCTCCAGTTTCCTCTAACTGTCTAAAGACATGCAGTTTAGGTGAGTTGGTGACATCAAATTGTGTGTGCTTGCCCTGTCCAGAGTTTGTTCCTACCTTGCATCCTGTGCTAGCTGGTCTGGATTAATCAGGTTAGAAAATTACTTATATTATATTATATTATATTATATTATATTATATTATATTATATTATATTATATTATATTATCCATCCATTTTCCAACCCGCTGAATCCGAACACAGGGTCACGGGGGTCTGCTGGAGCCAATCCCAGTCAACACAGGGCACAAGGCAGGGAACCAATCCTGGGCAGGGCGCCAACCCACCGCAGGACTATATTATATTATATTATATTATATTATATTATATTATATTATATTATAAAATTTTAAAAATGAAAATGGGACCTGTAATGAACTGACAACTTGTCCATACATGTTTCCTGATTTGGGCTCAGTGATGCTGGCATAGGCTCTGGACCCCTTTGTCCTGAATTGGATAAAGCAGGTTTGCGAATGTTATCTTATATTATATGAGGCAGATTATTTTCTTGTGTCCCATATTGCCAGGATAGCCACCTGTTCCTATGACCCTGAGGTGGGTGATGGTTATGCTACGATAAATGTATGGATAGATGAGCATATTATGTAATTCTGTGTCTCTGAGTTTGATTAAGCAGGTTTGAAACTAGATAGATGGTTGGAAGAGTTAATATTGTTGTGTAAAATATAGCTATGTGGGTCTGTATTTATCCATACTGCATCAAAATAAGAGATACATTTTGAGCAGTTTTATGCTCTTTCCACATTTACACAGGTTTTCTTTAGGGAATTTTCCTTCTCCCACGAACCAAATGCATATCATTGACTGTCCGACAACCTTAAACTAAGTGTAAAAGTGATCTGTAAGGAGCTGACATCCCCAACTGGGTGTGCTTATGCCTTGCACTCATTGCTTCTGTTGTATTCATAATGGGGTAAAGAAAATGGATCGACTAGTATTGAATTAATAAACAGCTGTAGTTTTTCTCACACAGTCAATTGTTAAAGAACTGTAGGAGACAGATGAAATGGATATTAAGGCTTGGGTTGAGGAAAGTTCAATTTTGAATTTTAATTCACATACTCAGTTCAAGAACTCCTTCCAGTATTATGTTGTTTTTACTCAATGCCATCACTATAAACTATTAAACACAGAAGTCCTGCAAGTCCCAGCACACAGTTCCCAAACATTTAGGTTTATGGGTGTGTTCAGATGTACTCTGAACCCTGTGACGGATGGGTGGAATGCTCAGAGAAATTCTTTGTAGTTGAGAAGAGTCCTCCTTCTGAACCACTAGGATGAATTCACTTTATGGATTACAGGCACATTGTGGTGTTTGTGACTTAAGAGCTCATGCTGACTCTTTTCCCCTAGACATAATGACTTCATTCTGAAGAAAACGGACAACAGATGGTGTATTTTTTGGCTGACCATTTTTTCTTGGAAGTCCACACTTGCAGCTACTTCCTGATATTAGTGAGAGAAGAACAAGGAGAAGAAATGAGTGGTGATCAGGAGCCACAGTTAGCCAGTGTTTTTAGGCACACACATTATTTTAAATGTATTCGTAAAGCAATCAGCCCAAATATCTGCATAAGTGATTGACAAATGTTTCTGTCTTCACAGCGCTCCATTAGCTTTCGAAATGAAAGCCGGACTGAACTTCTGGCGCCCAAGCCTTGGTCTCGGAATGCACACCCTGCAGTCACAAAAAGGCGGGACAGTAAGCTATGGAGTGAAACGTTCGATGTTCGTGTCAACCAGGTGCTGACATCTAAGGAAATCAAACGACAAGAAGTAAGCTTTGCTGTGGCGTTATGGCTGCGCAGTGAATCCGGGTATAGGTGTATGCAAGTTGAGAAATTTGCATGTAAAGACTAACTTAGAAACACAATATTTCAGTAGATGAACAATTTCTTGAACAGAAATGTGACCTAGCATAGTAATCCAAAAGCCAAAGATAGAAATCAGTTATCCTGAGTCTCAGACCAACATTATAATGTACCAGTGATCATGAGTCTCTATTTATTCCTAGCATTCTGGTTTTATTTAGTTACTTATTAATATTCATTTATTTATGGTGTGTTTTTTGTCTATGTTCACTGTCTGCGGGGGCACATGCAAGCAAGCATCTCATTGTACATGGTACTTGTACACATGACAATAAAGAATTGAATTGAGTATGTCCCATGTCAGAGCTGTACCACTTCCAGGGCAGATTCATGACTTGTCTCGAGGTAATACACAAGGAAGTCTAACCAGCTTTGTTTAACTCACTTAGCTACT
Source organism: Erpetoichthys calabaricus (assembly GCF_900747795.2). NCBI lineage: Eukaryota > Metazoa > Chordata > Cladistia > Polypteriformes > Polypteridae > Erpetoichthys > Erpetoichthys calabaricus. Next base: position 74,749,713 of record NC_041411.2, on the reverse strand, counting down.
TTTTTACTTAAAAGAACATTTGTTTCAAGTGTGAACCTCCATCCTTCATAATGTTTCATCCAACATTAAAACTACAATTAATAGGGCAGTGGAGAAACATGAATATATCATTGAATAGGATGTAGAATACACAGAAAATCTTTAGAGGCAGTGAGGCCTAGTAGCTAAGGAACCAGACTTTAAACCACAAGGTTTGTCCCTTCAGTCTCTACATGTGACTCAATATGCAAGCCGTTTATCCTGACTCTGCTCAAACTGTGAAACATACAGCATATGCAAACAGTTGTATGCTAGCCCTTTGCTTTTAAAGTATCTTGCAATGATGTCTATTACAGAAAGATAATACATAACACAGAAGTTCTTTTGTAAGAATTACTATTTAAGTACACCAGAAAAATGCCAAGCTAATTGGTCTGAATACATATTTGTAACAGCTAAAGTGTACTTGACTTAGGCCATTTCTCCAGTATGTTTTGCAGTATACAAAATTGAACACAGTCCCTTTTTAAAATTATTACATGAACATTGCAAATTGTCATAAAAGGACAACTCTTCTGACTAAAAATATGTATTCACAAGGACTGTGTTTTCCACTGGAGCTTTTAACCAATACAGAGGGCAATAATATCTAATTGACATTAAATTAAACATCACAGTTATAGGCAATAATAAGCAGTGAAGTAGTACTGAAACTGGCTTGAGCCATGGGTACAGATGGAGAGAACTGCAATAGAATTTTAACAATGTCTTGACATTCACATGAGACCACTTTACTAATATGCTCACCTTTCTTTGCTTCTGCATTTCTGAAGTCAGGATGTGCTTACTGTACACCTCTTCCCTTGCCTCTCACATAACACTTAGTTATCCAATCCTTATTCTAAGTCCTTGCCCTTTAAAAATATATGTTCTGTATCACTCATTTCTACCTCACGATGAATTTGAACCTTCTTTTTTGAAAACATCAAAAAAGCAGAATTTGCACCAGTGTCTGTCTGGTGGCATTTCATTAAGGTTGTTCACCTGTAACCACCACCAATGCCACTACTTCTTTCCCACAAATACCTTTTACATCGGGCCCTAGATGAGACAGACTGTCCATGTGTATGTGACAATGTATATGTATGTATCTATAAAAAAAGGTCAAAGGTTTGGTGTCCAAGCTAGGATAAACCCTATTTAATTCACATTGTTGTGCTGACTGCACAAGAAGGCAGCAGTTGTTAAGTGGAAACAGAATCATGAGATGTCAAAAAATAAAATAGCAAGCAACAACTCAAAAGAAGAAAAGCAAATGATTAAGCAAACTAGCTCAGGACATGAAACAAGAATCATAAGCAGGAAACAGTGTGGGAGATTGAAAATCAAAAAACTGAAAAAAAAATACATAAATCGTTAAATGATAAACACTGTCAAAAAGCAGAGCAAGAACTTAACAAAACTAAATGCAAGCAAAGGTCAATGAAGGAAACCTATCATGGAAAAACAGTGTGTGACACTGATCTTAAATCTGTTGACTCAGTGATGTCACACGTTGCACACATTGGCTTGCAGGACCAAGACAATCAACAAAAATGGTAAAAGTGATGGTGCCCATGCGAAAAACAAAATGGCATTAATAATTTTCAGCATTGTGAAAATCACATCAGGCACAAAAAATGTGATCACAATGTTCCCTGACCTTTAAAATCTGTAAAAAGGGGCCTTGATGATTTTTAATGGCCAAGGGAAGTTTATAAAAAAAAAAAAAAAAAATCCAAATCATGACACTTGCAACCAAAGTGTCATGGGCTTCAGGGAGTGGCCTGCTCTGTCTGTCGTCAGTTCTAACAATGATCCTCTATTTCCTGTGGCAGTCTTCCTTATATTTAGTGGTTTAGTGGAAGTGAGGTCAGTCATTTTCAGGCGTGTTCTCCTCCACTCTAACGATCTAAAAGGAAAGAATGTCAGTAACAGTGCAACCCTCCCCTTCCCCTCAGTCTCTTCTATCATAAAGTTCTGAGAACTACTCACTAAGTAAACATTTCTGACAATGTATATGTATATATATATAATGTATACATATATGGTATGTATATGTACATACTGCGTATGTATACTGTATGTACATAATATATGACTTAATCAGAGTTTTTGTCAAAGATCATTGAAAAAAACAGCGAAAGTCAATAACTATTAACTGGCATTATCTTCTAGTGCCGGGTACAACACAACTGAAAGATATAATGCACAGAGTTGTCATGCTGGAGCATAGTCCACATCATTGCAATTCAAGATAGTGTAAGCCACTGCCTAATTTACAGCAGCTGGAGAAGAAAAAACAAAAATTCAGAAGAAATCTCAAGATACATCCCATTTGTTTTACTGCATCCTAACACTCAATGTAACTTTAAATTTCAATAATATAATAATAAAATCACTAAACCACCCCTCACCATGCCATTTAATAGACCAATGCCATTTGTTTAATAACACCAGAATGTGCATCTTTTGTAACACCATACAGTAACACTCTGGCTAGGTACTTTACATTAGGAAATTAAAACATATTAAAAATATCAGAAATAATCAATGTATCATAATGTGACTGGGAGAAAGAGGTTATTAAACTTCTCACATTGTATGGGGGTACAACTTTCAAAGTGTTGTTTCTAATATGCTGATTTCATAATAATGTTGAAAATGATTTGGGAGTGTCCATGCAGCTTGAAGGATTGGCATCCATTGTGCTTATATCCTTGAAACACCTCAGACTGCAAAAAATATGATTGCTGCCCTCCGGAGATACTGTAAGAACCAAACAGATTTGGGGACTTTATATACCATCCTGTATTGCCTTTAACTAGCCTTTACTTGGTCCATTCCTACAATATGGCTTGTCTGGTAAGAATTCAACACATGAATTTGAATTATAAGGTGCAAAATTAAAGTATTTTCTTAAAATAAACTATAAGCGTAAAAGAGTTTAAAGAAGTTTCTATTTTTCATTTGTTACCATAACTGGCATTATAGGAGCCCGATTGCTTTTAAAGCTATGGCTTCTAAAGACCATTGATGGTGCAAAATCGTTACATCCACCATGTAAGGGATAAAACCATTCATGTAGTCATTAAGTAATACTCAAAGAACCCTTGATGTCTTAGATAATATGGCTGGGCCATTCAGTGACAACATTTCAGTAGCAATAACAGTGGGAAGTTGGCCTCCCAATAATGAGACTTTTACAAGTGTGTGCTGTTCATTTCTGTCCTGCAGGCAATTTTTGAACTTGCTCAGGGAGAACAAGACTTGATTGAAGATCTGAAGCTGGCTAAGAAGGTAATGTACTTGGTAAAATCAAATGGTTTTATTTTAAAGTGTGAGGTTTCAAACATAATATCTAGCATAATTCAAGCGGGCTAAGGTTAAAGACAATGTATTTAACTTGAAGGGAATCTGTCCTGGGTGGCATTATTATAGAGACATGGATGTACGCAGAGTGTGGTTTACATGCTCTATCCGTGTGTGTGTGCTGGTTTTTCTCTGAACACTCTCATTTGTTTTTACCTGCATTTTTATTACTCTTTAATTTAATATTGTTTTTGTATCAGTATGCTGCTGCTGGAGTATGTGAATTTCCCCTTGGGATTAATAAAGTATCTATCTATCTATCTATCTATCTATCTATCTATCTATCTATCTATCTATCTATCTATCTATCTATCTATCTATCTATCTATCTATCTATATATCTATCCTTCCAAATTTCAAAGATGCATGTCATGTTAGTTGGTGATTCCTAATTTATTTGATATTGGCATGTGTGGACGTGATGTGTGAATGAGTGTGCCCTGTGGCACATTTGCTCCCCAACCAGGGATACTTTCCTGATTGAGCCCAGGGCTGCCAGGATAGGGTATGGCTTCTGTGTCCCTAAACTGGATTAAGCAAATGCAACAATGGATACACTGTCATTCTTCAAAACACTTTTGCAGTTTTTCACCTGCATTGCAGAAAGTAAGGCATTATATTACACGTACGTAGTATTACTATAAGTGCAGCAGATGTACTTCCTAGCATGTCTGATAGTGTGATATAAGTCACATAGGAGCTTGTGGTATGAAAAATCACCATTTCCTTCCTTTACTTTAATGGTTGCCTTTTTTTCTACGCAGGCTTATCGTGACCCCATGCTCAAGTTGTCGATTATGACTGAACAGGAACTCAATCAGATTTTTGGCACACTGGATTCTCTTATTCCACTTCATGAAGGTAAAATTTGTGACTCTGACAAATCAGGCCACTCATGAGCGCATGAATGTTATTCAGGCAGCATGCTGGTCAGTCGTTATTGCTGCTGCTTCACAGGTCCAGATGATTGTCTGGGTGGAGTTTACATTTTCTCCTTGTGTCTATATACTCTGGCTTTCCTCCCACATCTCAAAAATGTGAATGTTACCATAATTTATCATAACAAAACAGAGCATTCTTATTCCAATTCAGGTTCATAGACGGATTGCCTTTCCCAGTAGCATTAAGTCCAAGATGAAAAACAGCACTGAACAGAGTGGCAGTCTATCACACAAAAACCAATAACTCACATAACCACACTCACAGTCTAACAGGGCTAATTTAGAGTCACTAATTAACTTAACAGACAATTTCAGAGTGTGGAGTTCAAATCCATGATGCTGGACTGATTAAGTGGCAGTGCCACCCACTGTTCTACTGTGTTGCCCTGTTAGGTTGATTTGTGGCTCTGTTTACCCCAGGTGAGTGGGGTTGGATATGTTTATGAATGTTTTCTGCATCATCTGATTTGCTGTACCCAATGTTACTAGGATAGGCTCTGACTCAATGTGAACCTGAATCGAATTGAGAATGATACAGTATCTTATGTTGTAATAATCCCCATAGTGCTTCTTTGTCATACTTCTCCACTGAAAGTCCTTGCCTATTTTTACCTCATTATTACCTCTTCTCAGGAACGTAGGGCTAAAATGGTCTCTCAGTATATTATGTTTTCTCTCATCTGTTGTGAGCATTTCCAATAACAGACCAGTTTCTCTTTTCAGCGGCATGGTGGTGCAATGAAAGGCACTACTGCCTCAGAGCTCCAGATTACAATGTTCAAAGTTGGGTCTGCACACTTCCTGTGTGAAGTTTTTATGTCTAACCAGTTTTTTTTCTCCCCAATCCCAAAGACATGCATGTAAGGGTAATTAGTAACTTTTGAATAACTTGGCATGAGTAAGTATAGGTAATACACCATATGACACACTGATATGCCATCATGAGTTGGTTCCTGCAAAGATAAGATGCTTTTGTGGCAATGAACTGAAATAAATGGGTCTGATAATGGATAGATGATATTGTCTTATTCCTGCCATACCACCAATACTACTTATTTGCTTATGTGCAAAGCCTACATTAGGATTACTGTCACTTATCTTTTTCTAAATTTAAATGTTTGGTTGCACTGCCACAAGCAAAACTATGTGGCATATATGCCAAAGGTCTGGACTTTAGCTTTGATTCCTACAGCCAACACTTTGTGTAACTCTGGTCATATATCTGGTCTGCATCCAAGTTTAAAAAAATAATGTCATGTCTAGCATATGACTTAGTTCAAATTCAATTTATCTAACCCTTTACAGAGTTAATGCCTTTACCAACTTTTCAAAAACTCACAACTTCCTACACACACATGCATGCATACACTAACAGACATCTCTGAAAAAGTTGGAATTTTGACACCATCTTTCCTTGTCAAAGCTGTTAGAGAGAGGCCTGTCCACACAGACTCAAGTCTGTCATGGCTGCCAAAGGTGCATCTACTACAGTCATGGCCGAAATTATCGGCACCCCTGGAATTTTCTCCGAAAATGCACCATTTCTCCCAGAAAATTGTTGCAATTACAAATGTTTTGGTATACACATGTTTATTTCCTTTAAGTGCATTGGAACAACACAAAAAAACAGAAAAAAAAGCCAAATCTGACATAATGTCACACAAGACTCAAAAACTGGGCTGGACAAAATTATTGGCACCCTCAACTTAATATTTGGTTGCACGCTCTTTGGAAAAAATAACTGAAATCAAGCGCTTCCTATAACCATCAACAAGCTTGTTACACCTCTCAACTGGAAATTCCGACCACTCTTCTTTTGCAAACTGCTCAAGGTCTGTCAGATTTGAAGGGCGCCTTCTCCTAACAGCAATTTTGAGATCTCTCCATAAGTGTTCAATCGGATTTAGATTCGGACTCATTGCTGGCCACTTCAGAACTCTCCAGCGCTTTGTCTTCAACCATTTCTGAGTGCTTTTAGAGGTATGTTTGGGGTCATTGTCCTGCTGGAACACCCATGACCTCTAACACAGACCCAGCTTTCTGACACTGGTCCCTACATTGCACCCCAATATCTTTTGGTAGTCTTCAGATTTCATGATGCCTTGCACACAGTAAAGGCATCCAGTGCCAGAGGCAGCAAAACATCCCCAAAACATCTTAGAACCTCCACCATGTTTGACTGTAGGTACTGTGTTCTTTTCTTTGTAGGCCTCATTCCATTTTCTGTAAACAGTAGAATGATGAGCTTTACCAAAAAGCTCTACCTTGGTCTCATCTGTCCACAAGACGTTCGCCTAGAACGATTTTGGCTTCCTCAAGTACATTTTGGCAAACTCCAGTCTGGCTTTTTTATGTTTCTGTGTCAGCAGTGGGGTCCTCCTGGCTCTCCTGCCATAGCGTTTCATTTCGTTCAGATGTCGACGGATAGTTTAAGCTGATACTGTTGCACCCTGAGTCTGCAGAACAGCTTGAGTATGTTTTGAAGTTGATTGGGGTTGTTTATCCACCATTCGGGCTATCCTTTGTTGCAGTCTTTTATCAATTTTTCTCTTCCGTCCACGTCCAGGGAGATTAGCTACAGTGCCATGTGTTGTGAACTTCTTGATTATGTTGAGCACAGTGGACAAAGGAACATGAAGATCTCTGGAGATGGACTTGTAGCCTTGAGATTGTTGAGATTTTTCCACAATTTTTGTTCTCAAGTCCTCAGACAATTCTCCGCTCTTCTTTCTGTTCTCCATGCTTAGTGTGGCACACTCAGACACACAACAGAAAGGTTGAGTCAACTTTTCTCCATTTTAACTGGCTTCAGGTGTGATTGCTATATTGCCAGCACCTGTTTCTTGCCACAGGTGAGTTCAAACGAGCATCATATGCTTGAAATAAAACTATTTACCCACAATTTTGAAAAAGTGCCAATAATTTTGTCCAGCCCATTTTTGGAGTTCTGTGTGACACGATGTCAGATTTGGCTTTTTTTCTCTGTTTTTTTTGTGTTGGTCCAGTGCACATAAAGGAAATAAACATGTGTATACCAAAACATTTGTAATTGCAACAATTTTCTGGGATAAATGGTGCATTTTCTGGGAAAATTCCAGGGGTGGCGATAATTTCAGCCATGACTATGAATACTGACTCGAAGGTTGTGAAAACATATTGTGATTGATTATTTTGTGCTTTATATATTTGTAATTAATTTTGACCACTTTGCAGAGATGTGTTTTCATTTTGACATTAAAAAGTCTTTTTTCTGTTGATCAGTGTTAAAAAAGCCAAACTAAATCCACTGTGATAAATCACATAGCACACTCAGGAACACACTGCCAATGACTGTTCTGCTGCATTTGTAGTTTCATTTGGCCACCTCATATAAAAGATATTCTCTTAAAGTCACTTCCCCTTTGTATATTTCAAAATAAGGCATTCAGGAATAAGCTTAGTTACTTTTACCAAGAACTGTAGTCCCAGCTTCTCCTGTTTGCGGTTCAAAAATTTCCCCTAGTTAAAAAAATATCATCCAATGAAAAATCATTCATCATCTGTCTCTATGCTGTTTGCAGCCTTTTGTGGGCACTGTCATCCCAAGTCATATTTTTGAGATGAATAACATTCAAGCTAAAGAAGTGAGGTGCTTATATGTTTTGAAGTATAAGCCAGATGAAGAGAAGCCATGATTTTATACTTTTAAGCCCAGCTCCTTAGCTGGCAGAGAACATTTCCTTCCTGCCTTCAAGGCTGTATATATTTTATTGGCACCGTGCTCATGTTTCATAAAGTTGTTCACATATTTTCTAAGAACAAAGGCTTTCCTAAAAGCGTGTTGCTATGGTGACACTATGAGCATGCACCTGGCCAGGTGTTAGACATCCTGGCTCAGAGGTCTGCCAGCTTTCATACCTACAGTTTTTAAAGTGGTAGCTTTAAATTAGAATTAAATATCCCTTTAATATGCCAATACACTTCTGTCTATTTTTGAGCTCTGTTTGAGCCCAAGAGGACTGTATGGAGACTCTGGGCCAGAAATGTCAAACTCATATCCTGAAGGCTTTCATCCCAAATATTTAATTAATTACTAACAAATTTAATTAATTAGTAACAAATTAATGCTACTAAGGTAACAGACTTCATTTGAATTAAGTTGCTTTAGGATTCACAACTCGTAGTTGTTTAATTTTTTCTTAAGTAGCTACCAAACAAAAGTGAGATGCAACACAAGCAAACAGATGACCAGCTAATTCAGGGATCTCAAATTAATTTCCTTGAGTGACACCATTTTTTCTCCAGCCAGTTTCTTAATTAGAAGCCAACTCTTGCTGTTAAATAAATACATTATTTAATTCTATGGCTTGTTGGTTCTCTCACTACGCATTTTCAAAGCTGTTTATTTTATTTTTCCTGAGCATTCCTTCAACACATTTCATGGCCCAGAAAAAATAACTCAGGCCTTCAAGTTTGTTCTTCTAACATAATTTATTGAAATGCATATTGTTTGATGGCCACAAAAGTACAAATGGGATCAAGTTATCTGGTAATCTGTTGAATCACTTTGTATTTCAATATTGTCATATTCTGGAAACACAAGGTTTCTGAACCATAAAAAGCAAATTACTCAAAATGAACACAAAAGAAGAAATCTGAGATTGATACCTGTGCTCTGGACTATCGTGGCAACATCAGGTACAACACAGGAATCAAACTGGCTTGATATACCAGTCCATTACAGGGTACAGGAACCCATGCTAAAGCAATTAACCTGACACACATATATTGGATATGTGCGAGAAAACATGAGAAAAAGCATAAACTCCATGCCAAATGTGATCAGACCCGGGTCCCTTAGGCAGTGAGGAAGAGGTATTAATCATACATTTAAACAGTCAAAGATGAAACAAATATCATCTAACAGCCAGCCTTCCAAGACAAAATAAATCTAAGAAGCATTTCAAAAAGGGAAATGTTAGATCTTTTCAACCTAGAGGAAAAAAGGTTTCTGCCAAAACAGTTTCCAAAACATCAAAGTGCTCTTGGTCCTCCTTTGCAGCCATGACACTTATTGTCTATAATTAGTATTATTGTCTTTCTCAGGGTCACAGTAATTTTTATTTTCTGTGTTCAACATCATCTGCATAAACCTTTTGAACATTCATCCATTTTATAATCTTCAAACCAGCTTTTTTGTGCCTCAGAACATAAAGCATTGTTTCTACTGAAAAAAAGGGCTAAACATAGTAAGCAATGAAAATAAAATGAAAACTAGCTTAGTCTGTCGAATACAGTTAATTTGATCTAAGTTCTGAAATGCAGATAACTCCTCTAGTAGTCTCCAAAGTATTTGGATGAAAATCCATAAAGACCTGGGAAGAACATGTAAACTCCACACTGACAAAGATAAGATATAAGCTCAGGACATCGGATCTGTAAAGTAGCAGCTCAAACCATTGCTCTGCCATGCAGTTCCTTAAGGTATTATGAAGTAGGGCGAAGATATGAAGTTGACCTAGCAGCATAGCATCATGTTATGGCAGCTAGATTAACAAGTCTGCTCAGTAGGACAGAATCCACAGTATATGTTATCATTGTATCTATTTTGTATGTCTAGGGTACATTAATGCACACCCATGTAGCCACCCATACTGTGACAACTTAGAACAGACAGCTTTAATGAGATGTGGGAGGAAAACTCTAATGAAAATGAAGAGAATGTTTTAACTCCACAGAGGCACTTTTTTAATGAAGGAAGGCAAAATGGGACAACAGTATGCTGGTTCCTGCAATCCAAGTGCAGGCTAATGCTAATTAATCCTTGATGAAAATTGATTCCTTCTGCTACAACCAATATTTCTGGGATATGCTTCGCCCTGTTATAAAAGTACACTGAACTAAGTGGGGTAAAAAATGAAGGAACAGATGAGTGGATAGTATCAGAACTACTATACAACAACATTTGAAAGGAGAATAACTAAATGACTTCCTGTACCTAAAGTCCTCCAAACAGCTTGTAGCATGAACTTAATTACTTTCTAAATACATCATGAAAATTTTGAAATATTTGAAATGTTTCATTTCATTCCTGAAATCTTACTTATGTTTTATACAGACCTTCTTAGCCGTCTACGACAGGCCAGGAAATCAAATGGATCAACGGAACGCGTTGGAGATATCCTGATACGCTGGGTAAGGAAATTTTTTACAAATATGAGATTCAGGGTCTTGTTGTGGTTGCCTCTTTGGAATTTCACACTAAAACTTAAAAAATCCCAAACCACAAAGAGACCAATGAATATCATTTTAACTTGACTGTAACACCCAAAAAGCAATAAGTGAATTTAATTACATTATTAAATTAATCTTTATTAAAATAACATTTACAAATAAAAATGGGTATAATAAAGTAATAAAAAGGGAAATAATAATAAAAAAACAGATATAAAATAGTATTAAATACAATAAGGGAAGAGGAAAAACTCAGCAGAAATGACTTGTAATTAACAATACATGCCATAACACAAATAAACCACAATTCCCAATACTAACCAAAATTCAACATCTTAAAATCAGTCCAATAAATCCAAAACACCAAAGAAGCTCACCAAAAAGCTAAGCACCTCTATTCGCAAACACAAAAAAACTACACTACACTAAAACTTATTATTAGTAGATAGCCACTGCATAGGAACTTCTTATTATATTAACTCCTCAGCAAACAAATGACTCTGTAGCATCCTCTTTTATAGGATCTCAGGGGACAACTGAGGAATTCACAATGACTGGAGGCCCTGCCCCTTTAGGCTCAGTCTTAAGAGAAAGTAAAGAAAAATAATTAACAAGAAGTGAACATTAAAAGAGAAGGAAAAGCAAAGTATGTGACAGAGTTCCAAATACACCATGACAGATCTGAATATACCAAATGTCGACAAGAAAATATTTAATATTTATTTAACAATAGTCTCTCTATTATATTAAAAAAAGTTTTCCGTTCTGTTTGTGATATTCAGCCTTGACCACTCCCCTCCACACTGCTCACCCAATCATTACTTCTGCACTGCACATCCTCTCTCCATACCACCCCGTGACACTCTCAGCGCTAACTCGCTCTTCAACGCAGTCGGTTATAATGGCAAGACAGAAATCAAATTATTTATTCAAGAAAGTCGAATTTTAGATCACGATAGAAAAAGAGCAGCAAGAGCTGATAAATAACGTCGAAAAAAAGAAAATGAACAAAAAAAGAGCTGCATATAATAAACATCATGAACAAAGAGAATCGTCCAATAATATCACAAAAAAATAAATATCCCAAACAATATCTGAACAGAAATGCAAAAAAAAACAATGTTTATAAAATGTAAGTTAGAGGATAAAATAATTCATAACATTGTTTTTGAGGAGGTGTTAATGTAATTTAATTTTTTATTTACATTTTGTTACATTTTACTTTTTTATTTCTACTTTTACTTTTTTACTTTACTTTTTACTTTATTCATCGGTATTTAAAACAGACAGTTGTAGTGAAATACCCAAGTAACTGATTTTTCTATCTATAATAACTATTTCTACTTTTACTTTTTTACTTTACTTTTTACTTTAATCATCGGTATTTAAAACAGACAACTGTAGTGAAATACCCAAGTAACTGATTTTTCTATCTATAATAAGTAAGCACCTCCCATACCCCACATACTCTTCTATATACCATCTCTTTAAATACAATCACTTTCTCTATTAGAGGAGTGCCCCGACACCCTTCGAGCAGCTCTGCCATAAGATAGTGGGTGCCCAGTGCCCACCCTGGGGGTTGGCAAACAAGATGACCAGGGGACAGAGCCCCCTAGTTAATAATTAATAACAAAATAAGAATTACAAATAATGGGGAACAAAAACAACTAAATATATTTTAGAAGGATAGGAACACTGTAAATAGAAATTAGCAAAGAAATGAAAATATGGAGAACAAAAACAAAGCTGTTAATAAAGAAGGCAAAGTTGAATGTAAAACTGAGAGAATAAAAGGTCAAGACCAGCCATCCTAGTAAATTAAGTTTTGCTCTTAAATTTACAACTCAAATAACAGCATTAATCATAGAACAAGCAAAGGTCATGGATTTCCAAAAAGCCAAATTGAACAAGAAAGAATCTTTGAAGTAAGTTGAGTGGCCTGCACTTAAAGAGAAGGAAGCCAGAAGCACAGAAGCTAAAACAAACTAAATTCACAGCAAATGGATGTGGCAAGTAAGAGTTTTTTGTAGGCCTATCAGGTAACTTTGGCCTCAGTGACCACAGTATCTGGGCTGATATGTTGGTGTAGTTAATTTTTCCATTGCTTCTAATCATTTCTTGGCCTCTGTATTCTCCCAGGAGATCATAACATCTATATTTTGTTTGTATTCCATCTCTACAACCCAGCCTTCGTTAGTTAGGACTGTAGAGTGTTGAATTAATTTAATGTGAAGTTACCAGATTCCATTTTGCTATACTTCGCCCATTAATTTTGTTTTTTACTGTGCTGTTGTATTATGGAATTATTTTTTTGATGTCACTTGCATCCTCAAATTGGATAAATTTACTTTTGCTTTGCCGTATTATAGTTAGTCACCACATCTGATTGCTGCCAGGTGACTGCCAGATGCTTAATTAATGACATCCTTTGAGTACCACAATTTAGGATGGCTGCACACTATCAGCAGGATCCCAGACTCTGGATAATAAAAAAAAAAACATTTTAGAGAGATAGAATCTTATGTGTATTTCAGTTATGGGTAATGATTAACATTTTGGATTTTAGATGGTTTGTGTTGTTGAAATTCTTTTTTGCTATTTTTTATTTCCTTAATTTGTCATTTTCTTTTTGACTCAGTTTTGAAGAATTCTTTGTTTATTTTTCCAGATTAGTATTTTATAGAAGTTTTTTATGTACTCTTTCCTTTTTAATTTTTTAATCCTTAAGTAATTGTTTATTGGCAATTTTAGGCTTTATTCTTTATAATTTTTTTTGTTTAATAAATTAATATTACTGTGTTGGGTATATTGTTGTTGTTTTCAGGCTTCTTGTTATGAAAATTCACAGATCAGATCATTGTGAGGATGAGGAGGAGTTGGTGATGATAAAAGTGAGATTTTAGTGGTATCGTAAAAAAGTTTAAAATACGGCAGGTTATGACAGTAAATCTGTGTCAATTTCAAATTTCTTTGTGAGGTGAAACTCACTTATCCCTCTAATCTCAGTTGCCTTTTTTATTGGATCTAATACTGCCTGTCTTAATTTTGGAGTCTTATACACTCTAATTTCCATTTTTTGGCCCTGTCATTTTCATAGCAATAATATTTTTCATCATGTTTGTTTACCTTTTTCTCAACCATTTTGGTTATTGTGGGAACTTCCATTTTGGGGAAAGGCACCTTTGTTGTTGTTAACAATTTGTTTGTGTTGCCACCATGTGACATGACTTCTGGAAGTAGCATAGAGTGATGTCATCACCAAAAGCCACGTTGACCTTACAGTACAAATTTCAGATTGTTCTTGCAAACAAAATTTTTTGAGTTGTTAATTACAGTGAAGACTTAAAGAAAACTGATTTTTGCATGTACTTTATTCAGATTTTTGTTTAGAATTATATCTGAGTTTCTGGGTTTTTACCACTGCCCGCTAATGATTTCGCTTTTCTTCTTCAATTTCCTGATCACTTTGCCTCCACACTGCCTGATTTTTATTGTGAGAGGACAGTTGACATCCTTATATCTTTTTGATACATTTTGTGCAAATGGCTATTTACCTCTGCAATAATTTATGCTTCACTCTCTTTTTGGAGAACAGAAGGCTCTTTGCTTCAATACTGCAATGAGTTCTGTTTCATCCATTCTCTTGCTCTCCAATGTTGGCTCATAATATGTGCCAGTATATCAGGGTAGACCAGAATCACATTTTCATCAATAGGTACTTCTGTGGAGCTAATGGAATTAATAGATATATTCTGCTAGACAGGCTTAAGTGGAAAGTCAACAGCTCCTAAAATACAGGGCAAATTTGTAATTTTAGGCTATATTGCAAAACAAAATTAGTAAGCAAGGTTCAAAGCTTTTTTTGACATTGTTGTCTGAAAGACATAAGGGAAATAGTCAATAATAAATGTCACAAGTGACATTTCACTTTTCCTTCAGACTAGAAACACCAAGATTGACTGGTGTTCTGCCAATAGCTGAAAAACAGCAGACCACAGGAAAAATTTGAAAATGGGTCAGAATCAAAAGTCAATAAATGAGCATTATTAAAAACCAGGAAAACAAGACTAAGAACTGTCTAAACCCAAAACATAAACAGAAGCTAAAGTAAATTCATACCCAATTAATCTGAAACTTGAACACTTGCAACAATACAAGAAATAGTCAAACCTGGAAAAGTGACTGTACTAGTCAGCTTACCAGCATTGCTGCTCCAAAGACATTTCTCAATGCAACCTCCAGCTCCTGTTACCTAGCAACTTTCAGTCATTTCCTTGCACAGAATAGCGGTGCCTATAATAAAAACAAGATGGTGTTGTGATAAAAAAAACAATTAATTCTTTCACTGTACATCATACCAAAATGCAAATATATAAACAAATAACTGAATAACTGAAATCATTATATTCAGAATTATGGAAAATGGTTAAAGAAACATACAACAAAAATATACTGAAGGCAGAAAAATTATATACAAGAATGAATTCAGAGAAACTTGTAAAACTGTGTTATTTTTTTGAGAGGGATGGTGGTGTTGCTTTGGCTTGACAGTCAATGTACACATAGTATAAATGAAACAAAAATGCTACCTACAACAAAAAACTGTGACAGAAAATAGACAGTTTGTATTAAACTTTTATTCTTTTATTATTAAATGTTAGTTTATATTAAACTATTGAAAATTATCCATTTAACCTGTAATGGACATGCCCCAGCCTTTCACAAATGTGCTTGTGTCTCACTCATTCACTCCACCTTTCCATTTTGAATCATGGGTGGAAGGACTCAAGTTCAGTTCTTGCTAGCAAATCAGTCTGGGCTAGCAATAAATAAGGTGGCTCTGGTCTAAAGCTGACAACTTTAATCCAGGGAGAAACTATTAAAGTATAATATTCAGCCTTATTTAACTTCAGATCATTGTAAAAACAATGGTTTGTAGACAGGCAGTGTGGTGTAGTGGTTAAGGATTTGCACTTCAAACCCTTGTGGTTGTGGGTTCAAATCCCACTATGGATACTGTGTCACCGCGAGCAAGTCACTTGACCTTCAAAACCAAAAATAAACGTAACCAATTGTATCATGAATGTTGTAGGGTGCCTTGAGGAAAGGCATCAGTCAAAAATGTAAAACACTAAATTTTAAAACTCGAGTATGAATGTTGGATGAAAATGTACATTAGTGGACCCAGTGGTGGGCCGGTGCCCTGTCTAAGTTCCTGCCTTGTGCCTGATGCTGCCAGGATTGCCTTCTCTCTCTTATGAGCCTGAATTGGATTAAGCAGGTTTGAAAATGTTATGTTAAAAATCATGTTTAACATAAATATAGTATGTCAAATATTTGTAAATCTGGTTAACAACAGCTATAACAGTTTACAAAGATTCTTTTTTCTCCTTCCTTTTTCAAGTTGCCTTGTTTAAACTCCTATGACAGCTACTGCAGCAATCAGGTAGCTGCTAAGGCTCTTTTGGACCACAAGAAACAAGACCATCGTGTTCAGGATTTCCTACAGCGTTGCTTGGAGTCCCCATTCAGTCGGAAATTAGATCTTTGGAATTTCTTAGACATCCCACGGAGCCGCTTGGTAAAATATCCACTGCTCCTGAAAGAGATTCTCAGACACACTCCTACTGAGAACCCAGACCAGCAGCACCTTGAAGAAGCGGTGAGGCACACTTTTCATTTGATTTCTGTGTTTATAGAGGGCTAATATTCTAAACTCATGACTGACAGATTAATAACTTTTAGTGAAAAACTGATAACTTGTTGCAAGACCATCCCCTAGCTTCTGCTTCATGTTAGATGAATGCCACAAAGAAGATCCAAATTATTAAAAAGATGGGAAATGGAAAATAAATAACTGCATAAACACAAAACAAAAAACCCATAAGCATATTTGGCCAGATGTGGACATGCTTGCCCTATGTGCTGAACCAACTGGTGTGGCTTTTTCTGTTTCCTCTTCTGCCTCTCATTAACTTTTTCTTTCTTAATTATGTGCAAATCCTTTATCTGTATTGTCTTGCTTAGCTGTGGCATTGCCACTAGCCATGCACATAAAGGGTTTATTTTCCCTGAGGGACCCTGACTCTCTCCAACTTTTTTGCAAAGGATCTCTCTGGCCAGTTCAGATTTCTCTTTCTACATATATGCAACCTGCAGAACTCTTTAATTGTTCAGTGGTACCCTCATGGTTTTATCTTTAGGATAATATATATGCTTTTTATATGCTTCCCATATACACATAAACTTGCTGGCTAAAATGAATAAGAACTTGTGGGGGTGGTAACATTTTTGTTTTTGCTTATTTTTTGTAAGGAAGTTCTACATCGTTTACTCCAGTTTTGTGGCTATATTGTTATGCAAATCAAAATACACTTCTGAGAGCCTGTTTATGTTTAGCATTGCTGGCTGGTGGCCTTGACTTTGAGTGTTCTCTCCATGCCAAAATGGTTTTGCCCTGGGTGTCCATGTCACATTTCAAAGTCAAACATGTTAAATGTAATTGGCCTGGCATAACTGAGTGTAGGTGAGTATTTGTCTCACCTGTAATGGATTACCATTGCATTCTCTTAGTTTCTGTCTTGTACCTTGTGTTCCCAGCGCAGTCTCTAGTTTCCACTCAATCTGTAATGCACTAAGCATTTTCAACAAACAGATAACTGAATGAATTCTTTTAAGTTCTTACATGTAAAGCATTTCAGGGTGAACATGCTCCCACAAACATAATAAGGTTTGTAATATTCATGTGCTAATACATTTTTCAAGAACTATGTCATTTTCTAGGGTTGCAGTGGGTGGTGCTGCTGCCTCACAAATGCAGCATCTTGAGCCTAAATCCTGCACCAGGATATTGTCCATGTAGAATCTGCATGTTCTCCCCTTCTCTGCTTGAATTATCCTCTAGGTACTCCTCCCACATCCTCATAGTTAAGGCTAATTCATGACTCTGAATTTGCTCCTGTTCAAGTGTGAGTGTGTGCCCTATCTAATCCTATTTCCTGCCTTACTTCAAGTACTACTGGGATAGGCTCTTGCACCCCATGACCTTGACTTGAATTAAGTGTTTTTGAGAACCAGATGAGATGAGAGGTGTCTAGTTTTTAAATAATTAAAGGCCAAACTTTGTTTTGCATTTTTAAATATCCAGTTAATGTGTGCGTATTGTCTAATAGTGTGCATTTGGTCTAATAGGAGTGAAGAATTCTAAATAAATAATAAAATGTACAGCACTGATAATATGCCTCTACTACCCTACAGCCCGAGACAGACTTTCATCACTGAAAAATTAAATTATAGAGAGCATAGCAGTTTAGCTATTGACACCCTGGATTACTAAAGCAAGGCTGACCTCTAGTGGTTATCAAAGTATTCTGCATTTTTGTTCTTGAATTCCTTTTGGGTGAGGGCATGAATGTGCCCCATTACTGGTTCCTCCCTGTCATGAGCCCCTAAGCTAAGCAAAATATAGGTACTTAAGGTATTAAAAATGGATGGTTTAACTTTAGTTAGCCCTTGAATGATTAAACCTGATGGGAGAAAGAATCTGATTTTGGTAGATCATCCTTTCATCTTTAGGGAATGGGGTAAATGATAAAAGCAAAAATAAAAAGCCCAGCACATGGAGAGTTATTTTACTTTCCCAGGGGTCATCCCTACACTTTCTTTCCAATTAATAAGATACAGAATGAATAATTATGTTTGGTGCAGGACAGCACTGAACTGACACTTCCCATTAAACCGCAGACATGAGACATTCAGTAGGATGGAGATTAATGAGTCTGTTAAGCAGCAAAAAAAGGTACTGCTCAGTGTTCCTGAAATGTGACCTTGACCACTGAATTGACCCAAAACAGAAAGTCTGCAAATGACTGGGAGTAAATACTCATTGAATGGGATGAAGTGAAGAAAGACAGTTTTGGGAGGGCTTGGAATGACAAACTTAAGAATATGTTACTGTTTTCTAGTTTTGCTTTGTCTGTTAACTCTTTTCCCTTTTGAAGTTGTGCTAATAATTCAAGATATTTTTCCATCCACAAGTTTTTTCTTTACTTCAACATAATTATTCACATATTGACTATTTTTTCTACACTATAATTCATGTATAATTTCTTTTCTTCCTCTTCATTTTTTCCCACTTGTCAATTTCCTCGTCCTGTTTGTCTGTTTATTAGCACATGCAAACAAAAATATTACTGTGCTCTGTAAATGTGAAAATAATTCATTTATAAATCCCTACTTAAATCAAAGTGGATCTGACAGTATTAGTAGAAATTGTACAGTGCTAATAAAACAAATATTATAATCTTTCTACAGATTAACATTGTTCAGAGAATTGTGGCAGAAATCAATGTAAAAACTGGGGAGTCTGAGTGTCAGTATTATAAGGAGCGGTTAGTGTACCTTGAAGACAGCCAGAGACACCAGCTTATTGAAGAGTCACGAGTTCTCATCTGTCATGGGGAGCTGAAAAATAACAGAGGAGCTGTAAGTTTTTCAAATATCCACTCTAACATATTTAAGACATTTCCTGAAAAACCTGTAGCCATAAGACATAGCAGGCTTCTGCCACCCTGACTGCAAGCCATCCATCCCTTTTAGTGATATGAGCTCACAACTTTGCACTCTTAAGAAATGAGGAGGTGTGTCCGCTAAACCAAAGCAACATTCCTTTAAATCACTGACAAAATTACTTACTATAAATTGTGTAATAAAATTAAAATATCCTTCCTTGATGACATAATACTTAAAAATATAAATATAAGGAAATCCAGAAATGTTATTATTAACCCCAAAAAGACACTTGTCTAGTAAGCAGGTACAATGGTACAGACATGCATAAATACACACCTTTCAACTTTGTCCTGCTGCGTGTGGCTCTATGTGGCATACTACTGCTTAACAACAAACATTTGTCACTGGTGGCATTAAATTAACAGTCACATTAAGAACAACGCTTGTGTCAACATTAAACACACAACCCTATTCTGGCTTGATTTAGAAATGGATAAATTGGATATCCTACTTAAAATTAGATATCTGCATATAACCTACATCTGTGACATATAGGTGAGTGTGTGTGAATGGTAGACATTGGGCCACATTATGTGAAGGTCTGTAACATTCCATTAATAAGATGCCAACCTCCTGCCCAGTCTAATCCTCTAGAGAATTAGGTGGCTGCATCCCCGTTGAAGGGATGCCCCAAGTCATCTCTTTGAAGCCTGTCCCTTTAAAAGGATGAAGCCATGGGGAGGTTCCTGGAGAGAAGCTATGCTCCTGTGAAGATGTTGTGGATGATCTAGCAGTGCTTATCAGGAGCTCGAGTGAACCACTGGAAGTACTTCTGTGTCATCCCTTAAAATACTTCTAAAAAGAAATAGGCTTGGAGTAGAAGCCTAGAAGCAAGGCATGCCTCACAAAATAGGTCATGGAGGGAGCAGAAATCTATGCAGAAATGTAAATAACAGTCAGACCTGTTGTTTAGTGTTTATTGTTTTGCCTTTTGTGTTTTTAAATGTGTGTGATAATGTCTCTCTAAATCCATTTTCCCTGCAGTCTGACTATAATTCAGAGTTCAGGGTCTGCTCATGAACATCCCAAATGTTTACAAGACATTTGCAATATAAGCTTGATATTTGCCATTGTGCACAAAAAAGACCACAAATTTGTAAAAATATAGTTTGTTTTTTTTACATTTGGTGTTCTGAAAAATGTAGGAAAAATGACATTACAAAAAAGTGTTATGTGGTTGTGTTCATAAAACAATGAGAACCATTGATCTGGGCTATAAAGATATTTTCTGTTTAATTAAGCAAACCTCATGATGCGACTCTCCTCACCTCCTTTTAGAAGCTCCATGTTTTCCTGTTCCAAGATGTCTTAGTTGTTACCAGGACCACCACCCTGAATGAACAGCTCTTTTACCAGCTCTACCGACAGCCACTACCTGTCAGAGATCTTTGCTGGGAAGACCTTCAAGATGGTGAAATACGAGTAGGTGGCTCAATCAGGGGAGCCTTCAGCAACAACGAGAGGAGTAAGTACAGCATAAACATGGATTGACAGAAATGAATTTTATTTTTTCATTTGCAACGAATGTTGTGCCTTGACGTTTAGAGTGCCAACATAAAGGTGTTGAAAAGAAGTTTAAAAACAGTATCATATTTCAATTCTTTTCATCTTTATTTATTGTAGAAATTCTCACTTAAGAGGATTTGTTCAAAACTTTTTTAAAAGTTGTCAGGATCTTTTAGAACATTTTAGAATAAGCATTTTTATTGGGGAGAAAGACTCCTTTCTCTCTTTACTACTCTCAAAAGTTTTTACTCTGGCTGTTGGCCTTGCTCTCTTCGTCATGGGTGGGGGTTAAATTGAATTCAGTTTTGTTAAGTTTGATTTGATTGTATGGAATGTTGCACACTTTTAGTAAATTCAACTAAAGATAAAAAAGAAACTTGATTCTTTCCAGAAAATAATTCACAGAAATTTGTGTAAATTAGGTTAATTGGTTACACTAAATTGGCTCACCATGAAGGAGTATGGATGTGTACATGTGAGTTTGTCCTGAAATGGTATGAAATTCCATCCATGTTTGGTCTCTGACTTACACTCGAGGATGCAACGACCCACTCTGCCCTTCTCCTACTCCCATTAGCAACACTAAATTGAATTAAATAGGTGTGAAAATATGTACATATATAAGCACATATGCTTTTTTCCAGATGATAATTCACAGAAAGTTGTGCTTGTTAGGTTAATTGGAGATGATAAATTGGACGGTCAAGGTTGAGAACAGGTTTATACATGTGAGTGTGTCCTCTCTGACATACCGTTGTCCTATCCAGGTTTGGCTTTATCGTTATTATCCTGATGGCTTCATTATCACGGTTTATTGACAGTGGAGATGAATGGAAGCTTCTGTGGTACACAGGCTGTGTCTGATAACCTGTTCTTTAAAAGACTGTGGCATCTAAATGATTACTGTATGCGTTTTATGAGTTATCTGGGGCCAACTTAAAAGGTTTCACAGTACCAGACTTAAGTAGTTTTTGAAGTTGTATAACTAAAATAAATTATTACAACAGAATACAACTCAAATAAATAAAATTAATATAGCAAATACAACAGTATGCTTTAAAGAAGAAAACAGCAATATGAATAAAATCTAAAATAATTCTTTATATACAGTATAATCAAATAGCAAGTAGAGTGAGAAAGTTAGGTTCAAGCCTAGCATGTTCATTTTAGAAATTATATTAAGTCCAAGTTGTGTTTTGAAAAAAAACACGTCTTTAAAGAGAACTTAATTTTTCAATTTGAGATAATATTTTAAGACAATTTCCCATTGAGTTATAGTGGATTGGGATTCTTCAAATTGAGCAAAGTATGTCTAAATGCTAGTAATGTGGCATAGGATATTAAAACCATTTTCTTTTAGTATAATTGAAACCCATCTGGTAGTACTCCAAACACAGCTGTTGATGAGCAAGAAGTGATTTTAAGTCCAAAGTTATTCAAACATTTCTGCCCAAATGTTTTAAAATTAGGGCATTTCCAAAACATAAGTGCAGGAGCATGATGACAACACTTACAAACGGATGCATTTAAAACAATTTTAAACATGATATATGTGATTCATAAACAACTTACAGTATGTTTGGTGCATATTGAACTAGAATACTGTATATTCTACTAATGGCTGAGTTTCATTCCTTTTCCAAAAGGTTTAATCAAGAAATCCCTTTCTCATCATTCCCTATGATCATTAAAGGCTTGAAACATTTTTATATACTCTAGGAAGGCTGTATGAATCTTCATCTGGACTAGCCAATATCAACTCAAAGACAGATATGGGGGTAGAGGCATGAGCAATTTTGTACAGAAGACCAAAGTGTGTAGCTGGAGGATTAAATTTGGTGTACAATAGTTCAAAAGATGCAAATTGATTATGAATATAAAGATGTCTAAATTTCACAATCCCAAATGTTTTCCATATGTTAAACAGTGCATAGGGTTTATTACATTAAAAAAGTGTGTAAGATATATAAGAGAAACTAATAAGAGCTTCTCTACTTCAAAGTATGCCCTGCATTGGTTCCATATATTAAATAAGTGCTAGACAAATGGGTTGCTGGTAAACTGATGATAATTAGTATTGACTGAAGACAAAGAAGAATTAGAACAGGATTTATTTTCCATTAGAACCAAGCAGGTGCAGATTTGTGGGTTTCTACCTATGTTGAAACATTTTATTGTGTAAATAACTGCAGCCCAGTAGTAAAAGTTAAAGACAGTTCCATGCTGCATTCTGCATTAGATTTCTGTAGAGTCACCTCATCAATGAGTCACCATTTTGAGATACAGATAAATTATGTTAAAATTGGTTCTATCATCCTAAAGAAAGATTTGCTGAAATATATAGGAATGCTCCACAAAAAGGAACTTGGAGATATTGATATTTGATATTCATTATAACTGTAACAAATCTCCCAGCAAACATAAGCTAACATCCATTAACATCTTGTTATAAAGAAATTTAAAGTGTTATCTAGTCTGGTCTGACATGCCAGGAAATTCACTGGAAGAAGCACAATTTTATTCAGCCTCTTTCTTAATCCAGAGATAGTGTGAGTTTATCTTAGCAGGTTTGAAACTTAAGGTAGAGATAATTGTGGGTCTCAGATATCATAAGCATAATAAAATATTTTCTATTCAAGCCCTTCTTTAATGATCCCCTTTATCTCTGATTGCTTTCGAAGATGAATAGCTAATGGTTCAGTGGCAATTACAAAAAAACATTGGATTTGAAAGTGAAAGTTGTTTAAAGCACAAATGTAAAGATGGCAAATGTCTAACATATGTGCAGACAATCGGGGTGAAAGAAACGATCTCCATCAGATCCTGCTTAAACAAACTAGAAAGACAGAAGCATAAAAACTGTTGTAAAATTCAAAGCCAAAAGTTAACACAAAAAAAGAAAAAAATGATATTACAAAGAAAAGTTCTTGTTTAAAGAAAATTCTGTTTAAGACTTACTTATTTTGTTCTGTTTCTCTCTATATTTGGTCAATGGGAGTAGGTCTGTTATTGCTTTACAGTATTACAGTTGAACATTAAACATTAAAAGCTGTTTCTACCAAAGAGAAATGCACAAGTACGTATTTAAGAGTTTCTGCTATAAATGTATTTTGGAAAGCACAGTGGTGCAGTGTTTAGAGCTGCTGTTTCACAGCTCCAAAGCAATGTTTTTTTTTTTTGATTTTATTGATTTTATTGAAATCTACCAACATTCCATACAAATAGATCAATTTTACAAGAATAGGATTGAAAACAAATCAACCCCCACCCCTGAGAAAGAGAGCATGGGCAGCAGAATAAAACTTAAACCTAGTAAAAATAAGTAAATAGATAAATTAATAAGTGAATATAGATAAATGGAGAAGAAAAAGAAAAAAAAATAGAACAGGGAGAGAATCTACTTCCTCAGTGCTTTAAAAACGTATTCTAAAATGCTATTGATTAGATCCTGCCAGGTTTTGAAAAATTTCTGCACAGATCCTCTAAGTGAGAATTTTATTTTTTCCAATTTCAAATAATATATAACATCAGTTACCCACTGACTTAAAAGGGCAGAGTTAGGATTCTTCCAGTTGAGCAAGATAAGTCTACGTGCCAATAGTGTAGTAAAGGCAATTACAGTTTGTTTGTCCTTCTCCACTTTAAGCCCATCTGGAAGTACACCAAACACAGCTGTTAGTGGATTAGGAGGGATTGTGACACCAAGGCTGTCTGAAAGACATTTAAAAATTTTGGTCCAAAATGATGTTAATTTCGTGCAGGCCCAAAACATGTGACCCAGTGAGGCTGGGACTTGATTGCAGCGTTCGCAGGTTAGATTTTGCCCTGGAAACATTTTGGACAATTTTAAGCGAGACAGATGTGCTCGATATATAATTTATAGTTGAATAATTGTATACTTTGTGCATACGGAGCTCGAGTGAATTCTCTGCATTGCTACCTTCCACTCCTGCGGTGGGTTGGCACCCTGCCCAGGACTGGTTCCTGCCTTGTGCCCTGTGTTGGCTGGGATTGGCTTGAGCAGAACCCCGTGACCCTGTGTTCGAATTCAGCAGGTTAGAAAATGGATGGCTACCTTCCACTCCTTTTCTGATATATTGAGAAAGAGATCTTTTTCCCATTGTCCTCTTGGATCTTTGAAAGGGAGGGACTGTAAAATGGTTTTATATATTGCAGAGATGCTGCCTAAATCCTTGAAACTGATTAATATATTTTCCAGCATAGAGGGAGGTGGTAGGTGTAGAAAATTGGGCAGGTTCTGTTTAACAAAGTTTCTAATTTGAAGATAGTGAAAGAAATGTGTTGCTGGAAAGTTAAATTTAAAATTTAATTGTTCGTAGGATGCAAAGACGTTGTCTATGTACAGATCTCTAAGTGATTTAATCCCAAATGTTTTCCAGACATTAAAAACTGCATATGTTTGCGAGGATTGAAAGAGGTGGTTCTTGTGCAGAGGTGCCACCGATAAAAGATTCTCTATCTTAAAATGCTTCCTACATTGGTTCCATATTCTGAGTGAGTGAAGCACTATTGGGTTATTGTATATTGCCGATAATTTGCATTTATTGGGGCGCAAAGCAAGGAATATAAAGAGGAACTGCAGGATTCTATTTCTATTGCAGACCAAGCCTGCATATGTTCATCTATTTGTGTCAATGTCCAGGTTTTAATATGTTGTATGTTTGCTGCCCAGTAGTAAAACTGAAAGTTAGGTAGAGCCATGCTACCTTCTGCCTTTGGCCTTTGTAGGGTCGCTCTTTGGAAACGTAGATGTTTTAAATTCCAAATAAATGTGGTTATGGTTGAATCTAATTTCTTAAAAAATGATTTATTGATGTATATGTATTTGAACTGATCTGTGATGATAAAAGGGAAGGTGTCCAATCTAATACTGTGTGCTTGAGAACTCACTGGAAAGAGCACACTTTTAGTCAAATTAATTCTGAGACCACAAATTTTTTGAAATTTTGTTAGTGCTGTTAGGACTGCAGGCACAGTATTTTGTGGGTCTGATATATACAGTACCATATCATCTGCATATAGAGAAATTTTCTGTTCAAGTCCTTCTCTGATAATCTCCTTTATCTCATAAGCATTTTGACAGTGAACTGCCAGTGGCTCAAAGGCGATTGCAAAAAGTAGTGGTGACAAAGGGCATCCTTGTCTGGTACCACATTCTAGTTTAAAGTAGTCTGAATTAATGTTGTTAATACAAACTGAAGCTTCTGGATTGGTATACAATAGTTTGATCCATGCACAAATGTTCGGGCCAAACCCAAATCTCTCCAATGTAGTGAAAAGGTAGTTCCATTCAATCATATCAAATGCTTTTTCTGCATCCAAGGATAATAAAATCTCTGGGATGTTTGACTTTGCGGGTGAGTATATTACATTAAACAGGCGTCGAAGATTGGACGCTAAATGTCGGCCTTTAAAAAATCCAGTTTGATCTTGTGATATTATTGAAGGCAGCACTTTCTCCATCCTTCTAGCTAGGACTTTGGAGGGTATCTTAACATCATCATTCAGAAGTGAAATTGGTCTATATGATGTACATTGTAAGACGTCCTTATTTTGTTTAGGAAAAATGGTGATTAATGCTTGACAAAAAGTTTGAGGTAGAATTTTATTGTCTCTAACTTCTGTGAATGTTGCTAATAGGAGGGGAGCTAGCTGAGAGAAGAACTTCTTATAAAATTCAGCAGGGTAGCCATTGGGGCCTGCTGCTTTCCCACTCTGAATTGATTTTATAGCATCTAATAATTCTGATGGTGCCAAAGGTTTATCCAATTCCTCTGCACTAAGAGTATCTATTTGTGGTATCTCTAATGTATCCAGAAATGCATTTGATTGTGTCTTGTCTTCTTTAAACTCAGTACAATTTAACAATGGGTTGGGTCTTTGTCTGCACTTATCTGTATGGGGTGGAAGATTTTGTCTAAACTTGCCTCACAGAAGTGAGATTTAGTGTTTTTGTGATTGTGCCTTGAGAGAGACAAACACCCTGGCCAAGATGGCAGAGTGGTGGCTCTGAGGCTAAGGATTTGTGCCAGTAAAATTTTGTCTCAGGATTTTTTTTCTCATGCCTTGGCAGGATAGCCACACCCTTGGAAGAAGTTAGGTATACTCATGCACTGAATTTTCGATTTTAAAAATTTGGAATAAACTTAACTTAAATGTGTATGCATCACAAGAAATGTTTTATATTTTGGATTAAACAGTATTTTAAATCTGCTTCAATACAGTCCCTTACTTTTGCAGATGGCTTCCACAGACTTTATTTCTTTTCTTAATAACAGGTAGAAATTTCTTTCGTGTGACATACAGAAGTGGCTTCCAAAACCAGTCATATTTGTTCCAAGCCAGTGACTCATTCAACAAGCAGCAATGGCTCAACTGCATCCGACAAGCAAAAGACTCCTCCCTACAAGACTGTGAAAATACACAGGAGATGACTGACTGTCCAGGTGAACCACTCATATCCTCACTAGGCTGCAGCAGAACAGCCAAGGACACATCACATCCCAGCCAAATGGAACGATCAGACAGCGAATCAGACTGTAGCATGGACACTAGTGAAATGAGTGCCGATGGTGAACAGATGGAACAAGCCAATTGCCGGAAACTGGAGAGCAGTATTTGATTGTGTTGCTTTGTGAAAGTGAAATGAGAAATGAAGAGCTGAGACAAGCCTTTTTATTTATTCCTACTGCCCTCATGTTCAGCACTGTAGCTGCAATGCACCTTGCTTTGTATGTGTGTTAGCTAACCACTAGCATTTTGCTTCTTCAGGATTGCTGCAGAATGAAGCCTCTCTCAAGCTTCGCACATATTTCTAAAAGTCGCAAGTGTTTGTCCATGATCACAGGCCTTTGCCACAGCCTGAAACAGGTGACCTGTAGTGTTCTTAGCAGGTTTTTTCTTATGAAGAAAGTGCAGAGAATATATTTTAATCTGATAGGCAAATAACACACAATTTGAGATTAAAAACGTTTGCTACCAAGAAAAAACTCTACAGTTTAATGTGTAGCAGAAAAAGGTTTCACTGGTTTTTAGATCCACAACCCTGAATTTGAGAAAGTGGGTGTAGATAATGATAGTAGGGAAATTATTAGGTTTATTTTAGAACCACATTAAATAAGCACTATCGCTTCTTTTGGTGGTATTTTCATCAGGATATTTCTTCACTTGTATCCCTTGCTTCTAGCTCAGACTGAAACAAGAGTGAGTAAAAATGGAGACATGAATTATTTTTGATTTTTATTAAAATAATTGAGACTTTCCAGGAAAAACTATAGTTGGTTAAAACAGGACCTATTCTTCCAGAACCTACTGTATAAGAAACATTTGTTAACCCAAATTATAATTTTCTGCAGGATTTGGAAGAGTGGTTTTAGATGTGTACATTCAGGGATTTCAAAGATATAGGTTTTGGGAGTAAATTATTAAGCTATTACACAAAATACATTGGAATATGTGGCTAATTGTGTTTAACTAATACTCCAAAAGGTGCTGTATTTTTCATTTGGGATTTTATTATCACACAAGCTTATCCCCTGAAGAGTCCACCTGTCTATTTTAATGTCACTCGCCTTTAACTAATCACAAAGATCTGCTTATTAGAGACAAAGTGTTACTTTGATTACTGTAATGTTTTATACTGTATTGTACATATACTTTCTGGCAGCCAATAGGATTACTTCACTTTAACAGGTGTTGTATGTGTTACCTTCCAAACTTCTCAAGAGGGAAAAAGGCAAGAAAAGCCTCATGAACAGACAAAAATTAAGCAGTAAGCTAGGATACATAAGCAAGAGGTAGTGATTCAAACCAACAGAACCCTTAACAGACCATCCAGCATGCCTCTAATATGGCCCCTATCAGGTCTCAGGTTCCTTCTTGGTTTGTTGCACTTTCTCTTTCTGATTCCCAGCATGTTTCTCTGCTTTTCTTTTAGAAATGTGATTACCTTTTGGAATGTGTATGGCATGAACATGAGGCTGAAAGACAGTGGATGGCAATGGAGGAATGTAAAGAATTTTAACCAGAATGGAGCTGCAAGAAAATAAGATTTTAAAAAAATGTAGTTAGGAACTGCTGTATACTGGAAAAAAAAAAGTTGTTTCAGAAAGAGGAACACAAAATAAAATGAACTGATTTTGTATCAGTGACTGCGTATGGAAAAAGCTTGGACACGTAAAAAAAATGACAACATATAGGCTTACCATGACACTCATGCTAAATAAAGAAAAAAGTAAATCTTACATTTCCTTTAAATGAAAATTAAAGGTAAATCACTGCTAATATGTAAACTCTGATGATAAATTAAGTTCCTTGACATCACAGTGCCCACCTTGTGCCTCCAGAAAGCGCAGAAGTCCATGCATGATGTCATGTAACAGAAATTTAATCTCAGTTATAGTGGCTTGCCTATTCTAACCCAGTCAACAAATCCCACGTATAAAAATCCCATTTCATCTGTTCAGGTATTCCCCTGTATTTGTTCACAAAGTGAAGCCTTACACATTTCCTGTGAACATTTTTATTGTATTATGTAAAGACAGTTAATAAATCTTATATTTCTTTTTTAAAGTGAATATATAAAAAATAAACTTTAAACACATTCCAGCCGTGTACAGTGCAATCAGAACAATTAGAGAAAAAATAATGTCCCAGGACAGCCATGAGAAACAGTAGCAGCCCCACCAACAGGCCAGAAACTAAAAAGCTAAGAGGAAAGTCCTAAAGAAATATGAAAGCCTAAAGTCACTGTATACTAGTCACCCAATCCCTAACCAGCTGGAGAGAAGACAGCCAATCTCTGTTCTATAAATTAATGACTTGTTAATCCGTGACAAATAATTTCTAATAATAATAATAATTTCTCATTTGACTCAGGCGCCGCCGAGAGTGGCAGCCTTTTCAGCAGCTCCGTGTACAACTTTATTTTTCTACTTTTATTTTTCTCTTTTTTATTGATCACTCCTATCACTTTATTTTATGTGGATTCGTTCCCTGGACAGACTTATTTTTACAACGTGGGCATGGATTTTTACACGCCGAAACTCGCCTATTCAATTACTCAACTTCGAGCGCTGAGAACAAATGCCAGTGCCGGTGTGGTTCCCTATTTACCCGACGAGGTAAGAAGGTGGTATCGTGGCAGCAGAGCCGGCACTAAGCTAAAAATGAAGCGACTTGCGAGAAAGTGGCGTTTTAAGCCTTCGGTGCCTTCTGTGATTCTGGGAAATGTGAACTCAATCTCAAATAAGATCGACGAACTGGCTGCGCTGGTGAAAAATGTCAGAACCTACAGAGAATGCAGTTTGTTGTGCTTTTGTGAAATGTGGCTAACTACCACCATCCAGGATGCTAACGTGGAGCTACCCGGGTTTAGCACAGTTAGAGCGGACAGAGATGCAAGTACCTGTGGGAAGCACAAGGGAGGAGGACTCGCTCTCTATGTTAATACACGGTGGTGTAACTCTGGACATGTTAACGTCAAAGTCTCCACTTGCTGCAGGGACATCTAACTGTTGGCCGTATGTTTGCGACCCTATTACTTGCCCAGAGAGTTTGGACTCGTCATTGTTGTTATTGTTTACATCCCTCCTCGGGCGGACGTGGAGACAGCGAGTGACATCATCCATTCTGCTGTTGCTAAGTTACAAACACAGCACCCTGAGGCGCTTGTGCAAATCGTTGGAGACTTTAACCATGTGACGCTGGACAAAACATTACCTGCCTTCTTCCAGTATGTGGACTGTAACACCCGGGGAAATAAGACTATTGATTTACTGTATGCAAACGTTAAAGACGCATACAGCGCCACCCTGCTGCCTGCGCTTGGGAAAGCAGATCATAACCTGGTTCTGCTTCAGCCTCACTACAAACCAAGAGTGAGGGTCCTACCTACAACCACACGCTCATTCAGGAAGTGGTCCCCTGAGGCAGAGAAGGCTCTGAGAGAATGCTTTGGAACTACAGACTGGGATATCCTGCAGGGATCACATAGTGAGAACACTGAGAAGGTTGTTGACTGCACTACTGACTACATCAACTTCTGTATGGACATTGTAGTTCCAGTAAGAACTGTACGCTGCTATGCTAACAACAAGCCATGGATTACAAGTGACATCAAGGGTCTTTTGAACCAGAAGAAAAGGGCTTTTAAAGGCGGTGATCAGCATAAGCTCAAGCGGGTGCAGAAGGAACTTAATGAGTCCAGCTCAGGGTGGCGAAGGAGCAGTACAGGAGAAAGCTGGAGCAGAAGTTGCAGAATAACAGCATGAAGGAAGTGTGGGATGGGATGAAGAT
This sequence comes from Erpetoichthys calabaricus, assembly GCF_900747795.2. NCBI lineage: Eukaryota > Metazoa > Chordata > Cladistia > Polypteriformes > Polypteridae > Erpetoichthys > Erpetoichthys calabaricus. The sequence continues at coordinate 74,718,772 of NC_041411.2, read as the reverse complement.
CATCACTGGCTGCAGCTCGAAGCGGGGTGCCACCATCGAGAGAGACGTGAAGAGAGCAAACCAAATGAACAACTTCTTTAACAGGTTTGACCACCCTAACCCACTCTCACTCTCACCTCGGAGTACTGCACCCTCCACACATCCTTCTGCTGATACCAGCATAGGAGAGACGTCCCCACCCATAATTACAACAGCGCAGGTGAGCAGAGAGCTGAGGAGACCTCGTGCCAGCAAAGCAGCGGGTCCAGATGGAGTATCGCCACGACTGCTGAAGGTCTGTGCATTGGAGCTGGGGGTCCTCTACAGCGCATCTTCAACCTGAGCCTGGAACAGGGGAGAGTCCCGAGGCTTTGGAAAACATCTTGCATCACCCCAGTCCCAAAGGTATCACATCCTAGTGAGCTGAATGACTTCCGGCCTGTTGCTCTGACATCACATGTGATGAAGACCATGGAGAGGCTGCTGCTTCACCACCTGAGGCCACAGGTTCAACATGCCCTCGACCCTCTGCAGTTTGCATATCAGGAGACAGTGGGAGCAGAGGATGCCACCATCTATATGCTACACTGATCCCTCTCCCACTTGGACAGAGGCAGTGGTGCTGTAAGAATTATGTTTCTAGACTTCTCTAGTGCCTTCAACACAATCCAACCTCTGCTCCTTAGGGACAAGCTGACATAAATGGGAGTAGATTCATACCTGGTTGCATGGATCGTGGACTATCTTAAAGACAGACCTCAGTATGTGTGTCTTGGGAACTGCACGTCTGACATTGTGGTCAGCAACACAGGAGTACCACAGGGGACTGTACTTTCTCCGGTCCTGTTCAGCCTATATACATCGGACTTCCAATACAACTCGGAGTCCTGCCACATGCAAAAGTTCGCTGACGACACTGCTATCGTGGGCTGCATCAGGAGTGGGCAGGAGGAGGAGTATAGGGACCTAATCAAGGTCTTTGTTAAATGGTGCGACTCAAACCACCTACACCTGAACACCAGCAAAACCAAGGAGCTGACGGTGGATTTTAGGAGGCCCAGACCCCTCATGGACCCCATGATCATCAGAGGTGACTGTGTGCAGAGGGTGCAGACCTATAAAAATACCTGGGAGTGCAGCTGGATGATAAATTAGACTGAACTGCCAATACTGATGCTCTGTGTAAGAAAGGACTGAGCCGACTATACTTCCTTAGAAGGCTGGCGTCCTTCAACATCTGCAATAAGATGCTGCAGATGTTCTATCAGACGGTTGTGGCGAGCGCCCTCTTCTACGTGGTGGTGTGCTGGGGAGTCAGCATTAAGAAGAAGGACGCCTCACACCTGGGACAAACTGGTGAGGAAGGCAGGCTCTATTGTTGGCATGGAGCTGGACAGCTTGACATCTGTGGCAGAGCGACGGGCGCTCAGCAGGCTCCTATCAATTATGGAGAATCCACTGCATCCACTAAACAGTGTCATCTCCAGACAGAAGAGCAGCTTCAGCGACAGACTGCTGTCACTGTCCTGCTCCACTGACAGGCTGAGAAGATCGTTCCTCCCCCAAACTATGCGACTCTTCAATTCCACACGGGGATGGGGGTAAACATTAACATTATACAAAGTTATTGTCTGTTTTTACCTGCATTGTTATCAATCTTTAATTTAATATTGTTTTTTGTATCAGTATGCTGCTGCTGGAGTATGTGAATTTCCCCTTGGGATTAATAAAGTATCTATCTATCTATCTATCTATCTATCTATCTATCTATCTATCTATCTATCTATCTATCTATCTATCTATCTATCTATCTATCTATCTATCTATCTATCAAGTTTAACGAACAACCGATTATAGAAAGAGTATCTCCAGAAAAAGACAGTAAGAGAGCTATAAGTAAAATGCTAGAGGCAACTATGCCACCGTGGTGCTCATGGAGTAAAGCCTCTGCTGTATTGTAGCGAGAGGGAGAATAAAAAGGTCCAGCAGGAGAATAATGTGGGGTGAAAGAGGGCTATCAAAGGAGAGGGTTAAGGAAAGAAAATTAGAGAGAACATAACAGAAGGAAGAAACAAGAGGTCTGTTCAAAAAATATGTAGGGGACAGTACAAGGGATATTTAGGGGACAGAAGCAGCAACTATGGTTAATACTTAGTACTACAACATAATGCTCACAAAGTTTGATGTATAGTTTGTACATAAACTTAAAAATAGATACTAGTATTCTATGATAAGGCATAGGTTAATAGGAGTTGATGCATCCAGAAAGAATATACTAGCAGGGGCCTGTACACAGTGTACAGAGCAGTGTATAAGGAGAAGACTGACTTAGTAAGTTGAGACAGAGAACATACAAATATTTGGAGAAAAGGGGAGAAAATAGTGCAATGTTTCAAGCTTTAAAGACTGACCTCTGCTGGTGGCATAAGGAGAAAAATAAAAACAGTACAATAAAGAAACCGGAACACAGTAAATTGAATGTTTTGAGCCTTGACTATTTAAGGGTATCTCTGTACAGCATGTTACACATTTGTCCTTAATATTGCATAACATATGAACACTAGAAAATTGTTGACTATTGAAGGGCATCCAGCCCCAAAAACACCACCACTGAGCCTGCATGACTATATTTACAGCAGTATTATTTGTATCCACCACAAAGGCCAGTATTGCATTGAGGGATTTGTAATATGAATCTGACACAGGGGTCAAAACAAATTCCTGATCCTCTTTAGTCCTCACAGACGTGCAAGCTATCATCTTTCTTTGGGATTCAAGTTTATAGTAATGACATTCCAAAAGACATCTGTTAAGATCTCAGTAAAGCAACTGCCGCAGCTTCTCAGTCTGGGAAGGATTCGATGTACATTTAAAAAAATAAGTTCATAACTCTACAGTGAAACTGGTATCTGTCTTCCCCAGAGTGGGTGTCCCAGTAAATTCACCTAGAAATCAGACCATATGGTGTTCTGAAAATCGCAAAATAACCAACGTTTCCATAATAAAATCTGCTTAACTCTCAACATGATACATATTACATATCACATCCATTTCAAAACAACTGAATAAGTATAATTATGGCTTACACTGAAGGGGTTAGCCAGGAGAAAGCCACATCTCTTCAAAAATATGACAGAATGACTTAAGTTTGTAAATCTGCATCTGAAGAAACCACAAGACTTCTGAAGCAATTTCATCTAAACTCTAAACAGAAGAGACCAAAAAGATCATGTTTGGTGAAAACCACAATACCTTTATATCAAACACCAAGCATGGTGACGGAGGGGTGATGAGTGGGGGTTGATTTGCAGCCTCATGACCTGGACATCTTTGGAGATATTTAGTAAACCCTGAACTAATCTTTATACCAGAATGTTCTAGAGAAATATGTAAATCAATCTCTTTGAATGCAAAAGCTTCCCAGAAGCTGGACCATTCAACAGATAATTGCTGTATGCATAACAGCAAAAAGAAGTGAATTAAGGTTTTAAAATCTCTAAGTCAAAGTCCAACTTCCAACTCCTTTTAGATGCCATGGCATCTTGAGCCAAGCCTGGGAGGCCACCCATATTTTCCATCTTTCTTTCCTAGGCATCGGAATGAGAGGTTTGTACGGTTCACCCTACAATTTTAGACCTCTGGGCTTAGCACCTGGTGATGGGGCTCTATCGGGTATGATAAACTTCTCTAGGCCTAAAGTTCATGTCATCCTGTAGTTCATGTCCCAAGCCCTGCTTTACCCTTCAATTAAACCCCTGGGTTGGCACTCCTGCCTGAACCTCTGAAACAAGTCAAATTTAAGATTCTAACCCAATTAATGTTAAAAAGATTTTTGTCTTACTTACTCTGGCACAGAAAAGTACAATATGAGAGGATTATATGAGTGTATATATATACTGTATATATCTTCGGTTTTCTATGGTGGAACGTATTCAACAACCCTCTTTCTATGTGCTACCTCTGGACAAATGTGTTAACTCATGATATACTTTTAGCACCTCTTTAGTCTAAAAGCAACACTGTGCTAAAGACATTTTTTTCTGCAGTTAATCTTCAATACTTCTTTACTTTTAATCTTAATTTAATAAAGTATATGTGAAATACAATAAAGAGTATGCTTCATTATTACTTTTTAATTGTATAGGGTGTTCCAGATCTAACTATGCAATTATTGCATGGCATTGCATTAAAAGCTGCAAGTTAGATCTGGACCACCCTGTATTTTCTTGCTTGTCTAATGTTTATTTAACTTATTTAACCACTTTATAAAGCATACTTATTTTGTTAACCATTTACAAATTCAGTATTAAATGACAGTACAGAAGACTGAAAGTGTTTTGCTTAATAAGCTGTAGGCCATAAATCAGGAATATTATCCTCATGACTTTCCACATTTTATTTTCAGGGTAACTGTTAGAACTTTCTTAATGATCTCTCTGAAGCAGGGCTTCTTGATTTTACTCTCTTTAACTGAACTTCCAAAATTTCTAATTAATTTTTGTTTTGTTTTTTTTGGCATTGAGCATTGCCAGTCCACAGTGGAACAGATCTGGTTCTTTGGCCAAGCCTTTGCTAGTCAGCAAATGGGACTTTTATTTTGTTAGGAAGAAACAATAACAGACCTGTTCATAAACAAGTGTCCTCAAATGCCAGTGAACTGAAGGAGTGTTGTAAGTTAGAGTGAGCCAAAAATCCTTTTGACATCATGTGATAAAATGATAAACTCAAACAGAAGAAAAGTATTTCAAGATTTGCTGCTAAACGTGGTTCTACAATTACTGAATTGTGAGATGTGCAAACTTTTTCTCAAATGGCTTAGCATTTTGGCTTATTTTTGTTCAATAAAAATGAAAACGCTAAACCAGTTGTTTGTTATTTGTCCTTTAGGTTAGATTTATCCACAAGCATTGCAGAAATAAAGTTTGCAACACTTTCTATACATCAGTCAAAATTAACAGGAAATGTCTGCAACTTATTTTGTGGTTTTTGCAATGTTCTACTAAACATAATAATATTCAAGCATAAGTGCACTTTGGGTTCAGTGAAGTCTAATCATAGATCATGAGCCTGAAAAAAACACATGTATTCAAAATTTGCTTACCTATTACGAGCCTAAGGTAAGAGAGAAATGTCTTTTTGATTATTTTTTCTGTGAATGAAACATGCATCTATTATTTTGACCCAAAGACCAGAAGATAATCAAGAGAATGATATGCAGTTTCTGTTTGAAAGGTTACCCAATGTTTTTGGGATGCAGAAGGTGTGATTTTGGTGGACACTGTGCCACATGATCTAAACATTCAAACTCTTTAAAAGTTACATACATGTTTAATGAAAGTTTGACCTCACAAAAATGAAGCTGAATCCCTCATGCCTTTAACATCTGAAAAGGCATGACCTCACACAAATTTAGAAAAAAAAAGAAGAAGCAATAAAAAAATGCACTTTGGACACATTGACAAAAACAGCATTTAGACTGAATAGTGCACTATTTAGACCTAGGGTAGATAGATAGATAGATAGATAGATAGATAGATAGATAGATAGATAGATAGATAGATAGATAGATAGATAGATAGATAGATAGATACTTTATTAATCCCAATGGGAAATTCACATTCTTCAGCAGCAGCATACTGATACAATAAATAATATTAAATTAAAGAATGATAATAATGCAGGTGAAAAACAAAAATAGGGTATGCACCCCCCAATGGGATAGAAGGGGTCAAATTTACTCCATAAAAATAAGGATCTGTAAAATAGGCACATGGAGTGTCATTTAAAGCTATTTTAAGATTACCGATCACAAATATATTTTGCATATTTGATTTTTTACTGGTGGTTGTAGCCCTCTAAGAGCCACTCACAGAAGGTTAAAAATGACAAATTTCCAACACAAGCATGTGGGGTATCATTCAAGACCAGAGGTCCCCAACCAGAGGGCCCCAGTGGCTATAGGTTTTCATTCTAACCCTTTTCTTAATTGGTGACCTGTTTTTGCTGCTAATTAACTTCTTCTGGATTAATTTTAACTGACTTTCTCTTGAAGACTCAGACCCCTTGTTTCATTTTCCTTAATCAGAAGACAAACAATAATGAGATACAAAATGAACCAAAACACAACCAGCGAACTGTTTCCATCATACAATATCTGAAAATAAAGAAAGATGAAGGTCCCAGGAATGTTGTTCTGCTCAGGTCCCCAAAACATTTTAACAGCGCTCTTAGAAAGAGAAAATCAACAATTTCGGAAATGTTTGCCATTACACAATGAGAGCAGGAACAAGCCATGGAATTAAAGAACGGGTTTAATTAATGACAAGACTCAGCAACTAATTAAGCAAATGGTTGTAGTGATATTGGTTGAAGTTTCAGGACCTTACTTAGTTTGTCTCCTGTTGGCTCACTTACTTCACATTTATTTCATTTCAGGAAAGAAATGAAGCAATTCAGAGGAACAATGAAGAAATTCTGGGGAACAAGTCTTAAAAAACAAGTCATTAAAATTAATTAAAAAGAAGTTAATTAGCAACAAAAGCAGGTCACTAATTAAGAAAAGGGTTAGAATGAAAACCTGCAGCCACTGGGGGCCCTCTAGGACCGGAGATGGGGACCTCTGGACTAAAATGATATCCCACATGCTTGTGTTGGAAATTTGTCATTTTTAACCTTCTGGGAGTGGCTCTTAGAGGGTTACAACCACCAGTAAATAATGAAATATGCAAACTATCACGTTTGTGATAAAAAAGAACCTGCAGACACTGGGGCCCTCCAGGACCAGAGTTGGGGACCCCTGTTTTAGACTATTTCAAGGTCAGTGATTATAAATACTGCGGTGGGTTGGCACCCTGCCCGGGATTGGTTCCTGCCTTGTGCCCTATGTTGGCTGGGATTGGCTCCAGCAGACCCCCGTGACCCTGTGTTTGGATTCAGCGGGTTGGAAAATGGATGGATGGATGGATGGATGATTATAAATACTGCGGTGGGCTAGCGCCCTGCCCAGAGTTTGTTCCTGCCTTGTGCCCTGTGCTGGTTGGGATTGGCTCCTGCAGACCCCCGTGACCCTGTGTTAGGATTTAGCGGGTTGGAGAATGACTGACTGACTGACTGATTACAAATATGTTATTTTTTGATCCTTTATTGGGGATCTAGCCCTCTATAGACCTTTATCAGAGGGTGACAGATGACATATTTCTAATACAATCGAGAATATTTACACTTTTAACATTTACATTGAAGCACACATATTAATATTTCAAATAATGGACACAACTGTTTTTGTTTATTATGTACTTCTACCTCATAAAGTAAATCATTACATTTCTTACGATCACCCCAAATTAGCCAGGCTTATGCTAACTCACACTTTTTTTGTTATAACTGTCTACAATCTCTACTGCCAGATTTTTAATGATTGTTTTTTTTTTGGGTTGAATGGTATTTTTTTTTTTTACATTCAATTACAAGTTCCTCAGTTTTTATAACATTTTTATAAAAAAAGACTCAACACAATATTTAAGAAAATCGTCTTCTACTGGACCATGACTGGTTTCATTTTCATTCAGTAGGCTAACAATCACTGAGTCATCAGCAGATTTTAAGGTGAATTTGTTTTCAAATTTACTGCGACTGCCATTCGTACAGAGGATGCACAAAGGAGGTGAAAGAACACAGAACTATTAGGGTCCCTGTGTGGATGAGGACATCATATCATGTTCTTGGGTTCAAATGTATAAAGTCATAGATCTTAAACAGGATGTACTTACTGTTTCGCATGATATACACGCGAAATTCTAAAATGTACTTCTTTAGCCATGCATTCTGTACGTAAGCCAAGCAACATCCCAAAGGACTTCCATCGATTCGGTACACCGTTGGTTGTCCCAGGTGCAGGTTAAACAGCATTTTATTGTAGTGTTAGTTCTAACAGGGGAAAACGTTAAGCAGAATATCTGACGTGTTAAAAAGTTTTTTAGCTAAATGCTGACAAACATAGCGGGACCTCTGGTGAAGCGCTGTATACCAGCGACCGGCGTTGACGTTGCTTTCGAAGTGTGTCGCGTAACCGACCAGTATGCCGACCCGCGCTGGCACTGCGCACGTGCAGTTGGTCTTCCGCAGGAGGGGCGGGCAGGCGAGCGCGCGCAAGTGATAAATGGTGAGTGGAGGCAGGGCGCGTAGCGCACGGCACGTCAGGCAGGCAGTGCGGAGTAGTGCGTCAGACCTGGAGAATGGCGGTGGCCGGCTGAGGAGAGAAGTGTGAAGAGAGTATCTCGCTTCAATCCCCGACCCGAAGCAGCTCTCCGTGAATGAAGATGGCTAGCAGCATGCAGAATGAACACCAAGAGTCCAAGGGGGAACGACAGGGCCGCGACAAAAACGCCGCGGTGGATAACAACGATATACCCAAGCACGTAGCGCGAGGCATGTTGCGCGCATCCAAACAAGATGGCGAACGGACTGGATGTCAAGAAGGACCTGCGGCAGGAACGGCACAAGACGCTACCGAACGGCGACTGAGTAGCGGCTCGTCGGAGCCGAAGGGCAGCGACAAATCCCCGACTTTCATGAAATCCGCCGAAGAGCAGACAAGGAGAAATTTCCACATTCCCCTGAAGAACAAAGAAAGGAAAGGTTGTACATTCACTCTTCCTAATAAAAAAAAATATCAAATGTTTGTTTCTAGCAAACAGTCGCTTCATCTGTCTGTAAGCGAGTCATTGAGTCGCTGAAGGTGGCTCCCACTACCTCTTGTCCTTCTCCTGGGCAGCCCCATCTTTTCTGAAAGTGTAACAGTTAGTTCGAGCGGCACGCGTGTTGCAGCGCTCGGCAGGTAAGCGGCGCTGCAGGAGCTCCACGTGAGGATGGTGTGAAGAAGACACGCCAGCTCAGGACGATGATATGTTATGACATTGTCCACCGTAAAAGATATAACTTCACATGTTTGGCTTTAAGTTCCCGACCACATCCGTAAACAGTTTTGCGCCCAACGCCGTGGACATTGTGGCTAAAGTTTTAGCACAGACGTGCGCCCACCTTCACCCCTTAGTCGCCATAACGACACCGAGCTGATGTATAAATAGGAATTTGTGGTTTCGCTGTTAGACTTCTGGAATGCGACTGAACTGCGACTTTTTCCCATCCCAGATCCACAACTCTTTAATTATCATTCATTTTCAAGCCCAAGCCTTCATCGATGCAAAATTCCGTTGGATAAAATTTGGATTGTGCAGAAACCGATTCGCTCCGTTCACATGCAAACTAATTACGGATTAAATAAGAACGCTTCACATTACCAAAAAGAAAAAAGACACACACGACTTGAAATGTGACAGCGTTCCTTTTGTTTGTTAGTATCCACATTCACCTTTATACTTTTCAGTTTTTGTTACTGTATATCATTCATGCATCAGTTGCATTTTACCAGCGATACTTGGTACCTAAGCAAAGGAAGCGAGTTCAGTTCTCTGCAGTTTTTGATTTTCAAATTTGCACCCAATGTAAAAAGAACTAGAAGCACGTCAGAGTCCCTTCCTATTTGGGTGCTTTTTTGCATTGTGTAGCAGTACTTATACAGTATGTGGGCCATAATAGAATGACAACTTTTCTGGTTAAATATTTAACAGTTACCAGCACTACATTCATAATTTAAAGATATGTTTATGACCTAGAAGTTTTTAATTATATTTATTGTTCAGGTTTAGATTTTCCTACATAAGCATTTCAGAGGTTCTTTCCTTTAAATGTCCTGTGCAATTGTTCCCGTATAAATTTAGATTTATTTCCCTAATATATTGAACAAAAGTAGCAATTAATTTTTCGTATTTGCATTACGTAATTTGGACCTATTCATATTACAAAGACTGGTTTTTCATTTACTGTTTGGGTGGAGCAGTTGTAACAATAGTTATGAGACACAACAATCCCTGGATAGGATGGAAGTCTATTGCAGTGCACAGTTTTGCACACAACCACCTACCTACATGAGTCCAGTTTTTAATCCTTTATATATCCGTCCATATATTGGAAATAGGATGTGGTCATTGGAGTACCAGTGACCTATCTATGTAAGCAATTTTACACATTTGGGGAACAGGGATTCAATCCTTGTTTTATATTTACATCCATATATTGGAAATGTGATTGACATTGGAATACCAGCAAGATATCTAACCATTGGGAAAATATACACGCTACACAGTTGTGGAACAAGGATTCACACCTTGTTTCCTAGTACTATATATCAGCAATATTAACCATTGATTATTACCACCCCCCCGCCCAAGTTTCCTGCAATAAAGCTCACTTTCTGCTGAAAACAAGTGGGATTTTATCGAAACTTTTTTGCAAAATGGCTGTGTTGTCAATTATTTTTTCAGCAGGATGTTTGAAAGCTTGAATACAAATCTCATTGTGGGTTCATTTGAGTTTAGTGCTATGCAAATCTAAGTCATCAATATACTGTAACGTACAGAAATAAACCGTATTACATTTAAAGTAGCCTATGAAGTATTGAGCCCAAGGCATTTATAGGGATTGTGGTTCCATTCAAATGGCAGTTTTAATGTAGACTTAGTCATGTTTTAAAGTAATTTCCTTGAATAGTTAAGAGGATGTAAATGCAAGCATCTTTATAATTTTTTTTAGAGGTTCTACAAAATTTTAAATATTTTGAAACTCTTCTCTGATTCTTTCTGCTTATAAAATACTACATATGTGTGAAGGAAATACATAAGGCTGAGGCTAGTTGTTAATCGTATCAATCTTGTTTTTCACCATTAAATCTGTAGCATAGATGGTGGTTAATACACGTTTTAGCCAAATGTTATGCATTTCTTTAACAACTGTACATATACAGCCAAGTTACCTAGACAAAAATAATACTTTCCAAATGTTTAGGTCACAACATTATTTTGGACATTTGTTTATGGAATTTCACAAAGTATTCAGGCTTTTAATGCATAGTTTTTATTATAATTTTTTTCTTGCATGCAGAGACCTATCACATAATGCATAACAATTATGCAGGGATATTGGAAATGAAATGCTAAATGACATAGTCAGTTGGTGTTGGATTCTAGGGATTAATGACTGGATCAGCAATTGAACCAGTTTTTCCTAACAGTTGAACAAATCATATTGGTTAATTATTAACGGTTTGCCACGTCAAGCGCCATATTGAAAATAAAATGCTGAATGAAGTGGGCACTGAGTAGTGTTGGGTTCTGAGGCTTAACTGACTGGATCAGTAGTTGTTACCAGTTTTCCTTAACAGTAAAACTAATCATCATGCTGGAAACTGTACACAGTTTATTTCATGAGCCACACACCCTAACAGTATTTAATTGGGTTCAGTGGTTAAGAACTAAATGTTTTGAAATAATTTTTTTTGTGTTTATTATTTCGGAAGCAGACACTGTACATACAACTCTTCCTTAACTCTTTCAGGGCTGATGTCGACTTTTGTCAAAATTCAGGGGTAGAGGACGGTAATCAGCTGTAACCTGCGACAAAACTCGCCCTTAGGTTTTAGTTCGACTCTTTGCTAGAAGAAAAGTTACATGGCTTTGCTAATTTAACCTCGATTCCCTACGCGTGCAGGAGTAGCGAAGAGCAAACAACCTTTAAAATGGCATTGACATCTGGCAAGAGTCCAAAGCGAAATACTCCATGGACGTTTTATGTAATTTCGTTGAATAGAACTCTTACCTGTCAGACTCCAAGTTTGATGCAAGTGATCTGGAGATGGATATCAAAAACGAAAGTGAGGTACCGGCGTCATCTGATCGGTCCCCTACAGCAGAATTCGCTTGGGGGGGACCACCACTTATGATGACAAGAGGTACAAACCAGATTGTGTCACACTGAGACCACTACTGCCACCCTCCTGCTGTGATGCCGAACAGGTGCCACAGCACATAGCGACAGATGTTTCTTGTTGATTTATCTGTGAAATCGTTGCTTTGTGTGCTTTACAGAAAACCTGAGTTTTTGGAAAAATAATTCAGCCCTTAAAGAGTTAAGAAAAAAATAGAAAGCAAAACTATGCACTTTCTGTCTAACAACTAGCAATAAATCTTTGGGTTTTTTTGGGGTCAAAGACTATATATGGCGCTGAAGTGGTTTGGTTGCAATATTTTTTGTAGTATGTGCTATAAGTGAAAATTCTTTAAAGCATGGCTACATTTAGCATAAATATTTAAAGTGTAGTGATTGGGTGGGGGTGGGCTCTTATTTTATTGCATTTATTCTGGTATTTTCAGTTCAACTCAGTTGTGCCCTTTTAAAAAATAATTTTGTTTTATATTCATCTTGAGACCTTACTACAGTTTGTTATGGTGGTCCTCCTTGAACCAGTACATTGTTTGATTATCGTCAGAAAATTACAGAAAATAATTGTGCAAGGTTGAAAATGAAATCAGAAGGCCACATGGCTAGACGTGTGAAATTGTACTATCATAGGTGTTTCTTTTTTTTGTAATTCTATCCTGTGTCTTTCGTTGGGCTTGGAAACTGATGTTTATTGTAGCTTATGTTTCAATACAAATCTGTCTATTCAGTTTTGAACTATGCAAATCTTTAGGTCCGTTTAGTCAAACAAGCAAGTCATATTTACATAGGTTTGGTAGACAATTCTACGTTTGCAGATTGTAGATTTTGCGCTATAGAGTCCATCTTTGACAGCACTTGTTTCATTTTCACCTTAGACATCACCTAAGATATCTGTAAGGTGCCATAAAAAAGCTGTGTTACTGAGAATATTTAATATTTTTATAGATAGTTGTTTTTTTAAGGGATTTGTTTTACACAGTTTAAAATCAAAAATTGCAACACTGAATAGTCTTTATTATTTATGAGTGAAACTTTGCTCTATCAGCCATAGTAAGTATAGAATCACCTTTTTCTATATTAGAAATTATTTTAGGAGAAGAGAAACCTTTTTATCTGAATTCTTAGTTGGTATATTGGTTCACATTGTTCCTAGCTACTATGTACTTTTAGATAGATAGATAGATAGATAGATAGATAGATAGATACTTTATTAATCCCGATGGGAAATTTTAAGCATGAAAAGGAGGGTACATTCAAATGCATCCAGCTCAGTTATTTCTTTTAATTTGCCATTACAAAATATGCCAGTTCTTTGTTTTTTTACATGTTCCTTCATTAGATCCCCTCATCCTGTCATAAATAATATATCTGACTAGAACTGGGTGTGTTGAATAACTAATCCTGGATGTTATGCCAATCCATTACAGGGCATACTTATAGATATGTACCCATTCGCATGCTTGTACCAGATAATATTAGAATCAACAGGTAACTCACAGAACAGTGATGAGGAAATAAAGAGAGTTCCTGCGTAAAACACTTGATAAGAATGTGGCAGTATGCAATGAGCAATAACTGTCCTCTATACTGAACCCAAAACTCCAAATCTGTCAGGGAACAGCACTGATCTTAACGTGTATTGTTGCAGTTTTCATAAAGTGTGCCTATATTTTTGTGCATGAAGAAGCATCTTCACAAGTAACTATGTTCTTGATGTCATGTGTTTTATAGTAAAATTTGTGTTTTTAAGGTAAAGTTGGGTCACTGAAATTAAATTGTGTTGTCATTTAGTGTCTAAAATTAAGAAACATTTACTGGAACTAGTGATTATAGCAATTTTAATACTAAAAGTGTACATTTTAAAGGACTTTTCTTTGAAGATAAGTGATTTTTGGGAGTGAGCAGACAGATGGAATATTCATTGCTAAACTGCATATTTCTAAATTCTTTTAAATTATTTATTTAATTTACATGCTACTGCTGAAGCTTAGTAGTCACAAGGCAGAGAAGTCCATTAGACCCCTTGTATGTGAACAGTCCTCTTGTTCTTTATATTATCAATAAGAGATTTGAGGGTCAAAACATTTTTTGACGTAGTCTTGCTCTTGTGTTACCTTTTAAGAAGCCAACGTAAATGTGCTATTTACATAAGAAATTTAGGTCTTTTTCATGTGCATAGCAAAAGGGTTGGCAAATATGAAAAATGACTTTTGATGCAAAAGCCAGAGTTGGCAGAATTTTGTTATTGCATAAAGTAGAACTTTTCTCTGAAGTCTTAACTGGTGATCAATATGAATAAGGGAATATTAAAGTTCCTTTTTGTTAAATGAAATTAAAAAAAGAATACATGAATTCTAAATGTAATGCTTCATGAAAAGTACTCCGCAGCAGAGAAGCAAAACCGCAAATAATCAAATTATTCTACTCATTAGGGGATTGTTGACATATGGGAATTCATTAGGTGTGTTTGGACCATGGACCCCATATTTAAGTACTTTGTATGTGGTTGTTATTAATATGTGCGTGTTTTATTTGCATTTACAGCAGGTCTCCAAGGTAAACAGGTGTCTGGCATGTTAACATAAGTGAGCTTGCAGCATAGCATTTGTTGCTAAGTCTGGGATAGTGTGTGCTGTGGTAGATGGAGGCACCACTAACCTCAAGGGAACTGGAGTGTTGCATCAACTTTGATTGAATGGATAAGTGGCTAGACAGCAACTTGCAGTGTATACAGGCTATTAAATACTGCTAAAGTGACCAAGGCAATGAACTTTAAAATACAAAAACTGCACGTTTAATCCCTGTCTCTGACACAATGTGATTCTGAGCAAGTAACTTAACCCCATACCTGTATCATTTGTAGAAAATGTCGGTGAAACACACATATTTTGGTATTGTAAATCACCTTGGGTAAATTGGATAATCCAGATTTACAACAACTAATATACATTTTCACAATAAAGCACAATGTCAGGTGTAGATCCAGTACCCTTTGATTAGTTTACATGTATAGTAGTTGAATCATTTTTTATAATGTATTACTATACACACTAAAATGTTTGTTAATCATACAAATAATTAAACTTTTAAATATTGACTACATGTTTATATTGCCATTGGGATGACTGTTAGTGACCTACTTAACACAAAAATGTTTTTTGGGGATAGACCAAAGTTCTGCACGCATTTCCATTTGTACTGGACCCTCAATGGATGCTTTAATTACATTGTATGCTGATACTCTGGTGAATGTTGTTTTTCTTATCCAAAAGTCTTTGGGTAAGGAATCTATTTGAATCAGTTTTAATTTTACAAAAGCAACTTATTTTTTTAAATTCTTGTGAAATCTGAATGTAGAATGAAATATTAATGTCTCAAAATGTATCAAGTTCCAAGTTCATATGGAATAGGCAAGGTAGCGTGACATGATTTGGTTTCAGTCCAAAAGAAAATCCAAACTGAATAAGCTACAAAATGACTTTTTTCCCCCCATAGGTGGAAAGAAATTCCCATATGTGACATGTGAGCAACTAAACAAGCAAGCAAGGCCTATGAAGTTAGATTTTTACATATGGAATATGTATGTAGGTCACCTTCACGTTTACATTCTATCACTAGAAAGGAATTGTGCTGTATTCAGAGTTGCCATTTGTGACATCACATTTTCCTACTTCACTCTCTGGGCATTAGCACGTTCTGTACATGACTTCCATCTAGGTGAAATTAAACCTGGTCATAAAGTGTTTCCCCCCACAACCCTAACCAGTTGACACATTAAACCGGTGTGCAAAATTAAACTTCAAAAAAAAAGTTTTAATTGTGAATTCTATTTG
The DNA here is from genome assembly GCF_900747795.2 of Erpetoichthys calabaricus. NCBI lineage: Eukaryota > Metazoa > Chordata > Cladistia > Polypteriformes > Polypteridae > Erpetoichthys > Erpetoichthys calabaricus. The sequence continues at coordinate 74,703,125 of NC_041411.2, read as the reverse complement.
CATTCATTAACACAATTAAAATATATAGTTAGAACGTTTCCATCACAACATATTTAAGTACAATATTTAAAAAGAAAGTTAACAAATCACACAATTTTTTGATGTATTCAATATAGTTGTAAATCAATTTATCATGTAAATATTTAGTCAATTCAATATTTGTAAACATATGTAAAGAAAAATAATGCATATTCATTAACTTGTATATAACTTTTGTAGTTTTACTCACTTTTTTGGATCAAAAACAAAAAAACTTTGTTGCTTGGTCCCTCGTTTTCACATTTTTTCTGGTGTGTGTCTGTGAATCGCACAGAAATAGTTTACCATCATACTGACATCCCAATGACCCTGGAACCTTCTCTCCATGTACTTGATATCCTGACAGGAAGTTTCACCATGCTCTATACTCACAACTCCCAAGATTTTAAGAGAAAAATTCAAAATGCAAATCCAAAAAATGAACTTTGTGTTGCAGTTTGATTACTTAAACTTAAGGAAATTGTGAAAAATTTTTTATGATTTGGATCTTTATTGTAACTTAAAAACTTGGAAGTTGCTTCTTTGAATGATACCCAAGCCTCTCATTCCAGGTTGTTTGTTCCGCATCAGAAATCCGTTTTGATTATCAGGTCCAGCAAAAAATGTCATCTTTCAGTTTGGCCTTATACAACCCCAGAAACTTACGGCACAAATACATAAAACATGCTCCATCTTTTGATAATGCTTTGATAAGCTGCTTCGTTAAACCAAGCTTAATATGAAACAGCAACACCTTATCTGAATCCACCACACTGTAGCTTTTTTCAAGCTGGCCATACCTTCTGAACCTAATGTAAATTCTTCGCTCTGCTATTCCACTCGCAGAAAATCAATACAAATTTTGAATGCCCTGACTGCTGTCAATGCACAACTTTCAGGTCCCCACATATGAACCAACCGTACTCATTTGTAGTAATTAGCAAGTTAAAAAAAAAAAAACTGTTTTGCTTTAAACATAAATTGTATTAAATTAATTGAGTCGAACAGATTATTAAAATATTAATATTAAAGTGCAAAAGCAATTAAAATCTATAACAGATAAAATGTGTTTTCTGAAAAATATATTACCCGATGGAGAAAAATGGTTTTCATTTTTGAATTAGGCATCAAAAAATACATGAATTAATCCAAAGCAATTTTTTCAATATATACCTGTGAATTTTTTTTCCATACATTAAAACACACTTTGCCCTTTGCTTCCTAATTTAATTGCAACTTACTGTTTTCAAAGTAAAATGTGTACATTGTTATATATTCAGTGAAAGGATATACTTGGAATTATTTCTACAAGAAACCAGAAAGTTGAGCAGTTCTCGTCTTTTGCAGAGATGGTTTTAAAACTAAACTGGCACATTAAGAGTTTTCTTGCCTCTCCTTTTTATTTGCTAGCATTTGCTATTTTTTCCAATTTTGAATTCTATAAAACTGTACTAATTAATGATTTTTTGTTTCAAGGATCCTTCTCCACTTGACTGTATAATAAGTGCATTTCATTAGGCAGAAAAGAGATAAATGCAGCTAATGAACAAAATGTTAAGTTTAGCAGGTATATTTATTTGAAATTTTTATTTGAATATTTTGTGATATAATCATGGAAAGCTTTTTTTTTTTATATATATAAACTAATATATAATGCTAGGTGTATGAGAATATGTAGTAGGCCAGTATCTTCCACTCTTTTAGTTGTCTCTTCAGTGTAATTACTTTTTAAATTACTTTTATTTTTCTATTGCTAAGTTTTATTAGACTAGGGGGCTTCGCTTACCAACCCCCTGGTTGGTTTTCCACGTACACACTTTTAAGATTTTTTTTTTTTCTTTGAATTGTTGCTATTTCATTAGTTTCACTTTTATTTCAGGACTTATGTAAAAACAATTATTTGGAATCTTTCGAGTCCCAATATTCTGAATCTTTTAAATGAGGTCAGTGAGACATGTGTTTAATGACTTTGTACCATAATTCAGGATAGGTTTCTCTGTTTGGAATTTCAGCACAGACAAAGCGATCTACATTAATAGCAGCTAATAATTTTTTTTGCAAAGTAACTAATAAATGCATGTGAGGTAAAACACGTTTTTGAAATTTTCTGACTTAGACTTCAAAGCCTTACAATATTTACATACTGAACTTTTGACTTATCACCTGTGTCCATATATTCGATCTCTATTTGCATTTTAGTTATTTCTCCGAGTAATAATTTTTTTTTGCGCTAATGCAATGTTTACTTTCTTTGTTATGACACTGTCGTTTTTTTTTTCTGCTTTCATATTCTGTATCTTGCTTTTTTTTCAATGATACCTGGTCCTTGGTGATTATTTTCCCTTTTTCTAGTAATAATTCCATTTGTTTGCGCTACTGCAATCTTTAATTTCCTTTTTTTTTATACTTTCTCATTTTCCTACTTTCATATTCTTTTAACTTTCTCCACATTTGTATTGCGCATACGTTTTTTTTTTTTTTTGAGCCTTTCGAATTCCACTGCTTTCATAATCTGCTCTGCATGTGTATTGTGCCAACGTTTGTGAACGTGTTTATGAAGTTCTACTTTGTCTTTTACTCTTTTAATTCTGAGCCCGATTGGATGTTTTGTTTCAATTCCACTTGTTACAGGCTGATAATTACTTTCCTTATTTTCTGAATTTGCACCTAGATTTCTTCTTTTTTCTCTGCAACGCTTTTGAGTCTCTTTTCTCCGTGCTGCTTTCTTCTTCGCTTAGTCGGCGACGTTTCGTTTATAACGTATTGTCCTTATACGCTTTATATGCGCTGAGACCCTGGATCTGTGTGTGCTCAAATCCTTCACACGACTGAATGTTTTGCTGCCCCATTGTCTTATTTGATATTAATAGGGTGTGTCTTGAATCTCATGTTCTACATCATCGCAAGACGGTCCTGGGTCAATCTCTTGGCACAATGTCTCATGTTTAAGGTCCTCGTGGGTCTTTCAACTGTCTTCCGTGATGTTAATGTGAAGATCACAGCTTGACGCCCTACCGTTTTTCTCCCAAGATTTTTTTTTTTATAATAGAGCGATAGACTCTAGCACTGGAATAATTCGATTTTTAGTTCAACAGATATAACTGTTGTTGGCAAGATAAGATGCTGCTTAGTTTTTCACAAGTGTGTTTTGGGGGATTTTTCTTTTGTATTTATATGTGAATGAGTAAATATGGTTCTTTATTTTTCAACATATTGTAAACAACTCTGAACTGCAAGCCTGGGTCACATGTAAGGTCCATCTCTTTGTTACCTAACAGGCATACTGCATATGATTGAATTTAATTTACCTTGCCCTTTTTCCAGTGCACACTTCTCTGATAGGAGGAAACTTAGAAGCATTGTGTACACATCTCAATGGACCAATTTTAAAATATGAGCCTTCGGAATTGGGATTAGGGGAAAGGCAAAGAATCACTTACACCACCATTTACAAATCATTTTCAGTTTATTTTATGGTATTCTCATTAATTCTGTCTGCACTTAAGTAGTGGTTAGAAGGAGGAGTGCAATGCACTTGCTGACATTGAACTCCTTTTATGTTGGTCAAAATAGAATCATCACTGTAAATGTGTAGAGATTTTGTTTTTATGCTCTTAAAATTGCTGAATATCTAATCATAAAAAAATCCCCTAAAATTTAGTCTTTTTATGCTGGTGACTTTAAATCATATTTTTACTTGAGTGTTGTCATACACTGAAACTTTTTCAGAACATAAAAATAGAAATAAATGTTATCCCAGGGCTTCTGTCTTATTATACCAGATTTTATGGTTGCACTTCTGGAAAATTTGTCCAGATTTAGGTGTGTGTTTGTTTGCAGTTTTATTTAGTTTTCAGTTATACAATATTTCCATCCATTTTCCAACCCGCTGAATCCAAACACAGGGTCACGGGGGGTCTGCTGGAGCCAATCCCAGCCAACACAGGGCACAAGGCAGGGAACCAATCCTGGGCAGGGTGCCAACCCACCGCAGGACACACACCCACACACCAAGCACACACTAGGGCCAATTTAGAATCACCAATCCACCTAACCTGCATGTCTTTGGACTGTGGGAGGAAACCGGAGTGCCCGGAGGAAACCCACGCAGACACGGGGAGAACATGCAAACTCCACGCAGGGAGGACCCGGGAAGCGAACCCGGGTCTCCTAACTGCGAGGCAGCAGCGCTACCACTGCGCCACCGTGCCGCCCTATACAATATTTTCTTCAGAAAAAAGAAATAAAGCAAATTATTTAGGTTTTACATGGACTTGTTGTATTGGTGTGTAGGTTTTTGAAAAATATGCGATTTTAAGATTGTTCAAATAATAGTCTGCTTTGAGCCATGATTAGTGTCTTTTAGTATTGCTTATTACACAGTGTGGCCTATTTAAGGCTATACCAACTAACTGTGACCTTGAATAAGTAGTAAATATAAATATTTAAGTTGCAAGACTTGGGATTGTATTCAATATAGAAAGTTTTTATGATTTGTATATGTTGTATTACATTACAAATGGTTCATGTGTATTTTTTACAAGGATATATTGTGTTTTAACACTTCTGCTTGCTTGCTTTTCAGCTTTGTTCCAGCCAGTATCCTTGGAGTCCAGAGAATTTGAAGAGATTGTCAAGATCATGAACTCTTCCTATTTAGATTCATCATCAGCTTCTAAGTTCTCCTATAAAAAAGCTAGTTTGATTCACAGTGAGCTATTGGAAAAAGAGGTAAAAGTGCTACCCTCTGGTTACAGAATTAGTAGCTGTTTGCTTTTGACCTTTATTGACATTCAGGTTTCCTCTTACTACAGTTTGTTGAAAAGAAAAGAGAGATGAAACAAGATGGCCGTTCAGAGAAGGAGCTTGTAGAGTCCTATGCTTTTTGGCTAGCTGATCGTTCAAAGGTGGGTCATTTAAGGAATAGCTGTTTCTATCTGAACATTTACTAGAACAACATGCTAACAGTCTACAGAATATTGCTGTTGTATTTAGGTGTTCTAAACCAACAAAAGAAGCTTCAAGATTGTTTATATGTTAGTCTATTAAAGGACTAGATGTGGGGAACAAATAACTTTTTATCAAACAATGGACAAATATAGTTTTATTTGTGCATCTAATGTATGCATGCATTTCATCTCTTTTCTTCCTCTCTACAGAAGTAATTATAGGATACACTTAACACAGGAGATGCATTTAGCTTGTAGGGGGAAAAAAAACTGCAAAAGGTAACTTAAATGTGGCATGCATTGCTTTGGAAATCATTGAATATCCTGCAAAATCATTAGCATTTTAAGGACATTAGTAAACAGCAACTTTTTAAATGACACGCTTATTTAGATATCCTTTACTTATTTTGAACTGAATGCTATAAAGAATGTGTAGCTTGAATGTAGTTGTTTCATGTTCTTGTGCAGCTCTACACTGTATCTTTGTACTATTTACAGTATTTATATTATCGTCACATGCACAGGGATAGAAAATGTTTGTCCTGTTTACATCTCATTGATCATTCTTGTTGTTATTACAATGTTTAAAATATATTTGGACAGTTGGGAAGCCATCAGTGTTCATGGTTTTAAGAAGAAGCCTCAAGCACCAAATCATTGTACAGTGAGATTAAACAGGTGCAATCCTGGGTTAAACACCTACTCCGATTGATAATTATGTCATGTTACATCCTTTAAATCAGTGTGATTCTTAGAATAACTATTTAAACTTGCAATTTGTTTGATTGCTTCAAAGAGGGAAAAAAGATATAATGTGAAATAGTCAATTGACCCAGAAAAATACAAATTTACAGTTTGAAAGATGACAGATCTTTAATTTATGTATATATGAGCCAAAAACTAAAGTATGAATATTCAAATTAAACATAAATATATATTCATACATTGATTCACTGAGTGACAAGAAATTCTTGTTTATTTATAGACAACCTAAGAAAAATTGGATTAATCTCTATACCCTAAGGCCAAGAATAATCCAACCATACTGTAAATTTAATTTGACTGTGAAAAAATCGGGGAAAACCCCAGTGATTTTTTGTATTTAATAGTCATAAATGGCCATTTTAGTTCTTGTCTATGACAGCTGCAGATCAGTGCAACTAGTCAGCAACATCAGTTTTTTGAGTCCCACCTGTAACCTCTGTAATTAAACTGACTACAAAAATGAAAAATAACCAACGAACGGGAAGAATATCATCCACTAGTTGTGTGTTTTTATTTTTATACTACAAGTTTTCATTTTTGAATAGCCCATACTACTTGTTTTTTTACCTTAAGTTTGTATTGTTTATTAACTTGGTAATTTCCTGATTAAACACCCAGACTGATGTGATTTAAGATGTTTTGAAAGAAGGCATCTGCAAAACAAGTAATTAGTAGAGAAACACGTGGACCTACAGCCCTATAATAAAATGATGCAAAAGGATAGATACAAACAGTTAGTTTACAGACATAAGGACTTGCTTGTTCAGAATTCATAAGCAAGTGTATGTACTGTGTTGTGGTGAATTATCAGTGGATGGGCTTGTAGGGGTTGTGCTTTAATTATAAAAAATATTTCTGTCCACCAGGTTGCAACTGCATTTTTTTTTTTTTTTAATGTTCAGAATATATTAGGTCTTAAAATTTTGAATAAGACCAAGATAATGATTGCCCCATTAGTTCACAAGTAATATTGTAGCAGAAGATTATATATACACATACAGTGGACCCTTGACTTACAAACTCAATTCGTTCACGAGGGCTGGTTGTAACTCAAGTTGGTTGTAAGTCAAGACTATTTTTCCCATAAGAAATAATGGAAATAACCTTAATGTGTTCCGAACCTCCCACAGCAACACTTACTTATCCTTTTCATAATAAAAAAAAAGGGTTGTATAATGTGCATAATTTACCAAAACACCAATAATTTTTCTAATGTACTAACCAAAAAGTTATAAAAAGTGCCTAGCCTACCAGAAACAACAATTTCATACTGTACTCACCATTTAATTTGACATCTTTGGGCTGCAGGAAGGGAGGAGGAGGAGAATAAAATGGAAGGTGGTTATTGTTTGGAAGGAGCCTCCTTATACAAATCTTTTCTTTGTAAAATTGTCGAGATGGTGGATTTCGACATGTTGTACATATTAGTGAGAGCAGTCACACGAACGCCACTCTCATATTTCCGCACAACTTCCTTCTTCGTTTCGGTTGTGATCACTTTCTTTACCTTTGTTACCTTCTCTTCCTTCCTTAGCAATTATCGAAAAAAATTATATAAATCACTGCACTGATCGAAATTACGTCTACAAACACATGTATCTGGGCTCCGACTGATGCTTACAAACACTCTCGGCTGTTTATTTACAATCGCGCAAGCGGATACACGTGACTGCATTCGGGTCGTAGTGCAAGATGTTGGTCGTAAATCAAAACAAAAATTTTGGTCATAAATCAAGTTGTTCGCATGTCAGGCCGGTCGTATATCAAGGGTCAACTGTATATATACACAGTACTGTGCAAAAGTTTTAGGCAGGTGTGAAAAAATGCTGTAAACAAAGAATGCATTTTGTAAATTGATAACAATAAACAATCATTATTTATATTTCTGAAAGCAAAGTGAGCGAACAAAAGAAAAATCTAAATCAAATCAATATTTGGTGTTACTACCTTTTGCTTTCAAACCAGCATGAATTCTTATAGGTACACTTGCACAAAGTCAGGATTTTGTAGGATTATAGTCAGGTGTCTGATCAACCAATTCTACCAAACAGGTGCTAATGACCATCAATGTCACACTTAGGTTGAAACAGTCATTAACTGAAACAGAAACAGCTGTGTAGGAGGCTTCAAACTGGGTGAGGAACAGCCAAACTCTGCTACCAAGGTGAGGTTGTGGAAGACCGTTTCATGTCATGGCAAGATTGAGCACAGCAACAAGACACAAGGTAGTTCTACTGCATCAGCAAGGTCTCTCCCAGACAAAGATTTCAAAGCAGACTGGGGTTTCAAGATGTGCTGTTCAAGCTCTTTTGAAGAAGCACAAAGAAACGGGCAACGTTGAGGATCGTAGACGCAGTGGTCAGCCAAGGAAACTTAGTGCAGCAGATGAAAGACACATCAAGCTTATTACCCTTCGAAATTGGAAGATGTCCAGCAGTGCCATCAGCTCAGAACTGGCAGAAACCAGTAGGACCCATCTACTGTCCGGAGAAGTCTGGCCAGAAGTGGTCTTCATGGAAGAGTTGCAGCCAAAAAGCCATACCTCCGACGTGGAAACAAGGCCAAGCGACTCAAGTATGTATGAAAACATAGGAACTGGGGTGCAGAAAAATGGCAGCAGGTGCTCTGGACTGATGAGTCAAAATTTGAAATATTTGGCTGTAGCAGAAGGCAGTTTGTTCATCGAAGGGCTGGAGAGCGGTACAATAATGAGTCTCTGCAGGCAACAGTGAAGCATGGTGGAGGTTCCTTGAATGTTTGGGGCTGCATTTCTGCAAATGGAGTTGGAGATTTGGTCAGGATTAATGGTGTTCTCAATGCTGAGAAATACAGGCAGATACTTATCCATCATGCAGTACCATCAGGGAGGCGTATGATTGGCCCCAAATTTATTCTGCAGCAGGACAACAACCCCAAACATACAGCCAAAGTCATTAAGAACTATCTTCTCCGTAAAGAACAAGAAGTCCTGGAAGTGATGGTATGGCCCCCACAGAGCCCTGATCTCAACATCGAGTATGTCTGGGATTACATGAAGAGACAGAAGGATGTGAGGAAGCCTACAGCCACAGAAGATCTGTAGTTAGTTCTCCAAGATGTTTGGAACAACCTGCCAGTCAAGTTCCTTCAAAAACTGTGTGCAAGTGAACCTAGAAGAATTGATGCTGTTTTGAAGGCAAAGGGTGGTCACACCAAATATTGATTTGATTTAGATTTCTCTTTTGTCCATTCACTGCATTTTGTCGATTGATGAAAATAAATGATTAACACTTCCATTTTTGAAAGCATTCTTTGTTTACAGCATTTTTTCACACCTGCCTAAAACTTTTGCACAGTACTATATATATATATATATAATATATATATATATATATATATATATATATACACACAGTGGGGCAAAAAAGTATTTAGTCAGCCACCAATTGTGCAAGTTCTCCCACTTAAAAAGATGAGAGAGGCCTGTAATTTTCATCATAGGTATACCTCAACTATGAGAGACAAAATTAGAAGAAAAAAAAATCCAGAAAATCAGGACTCAAATCCTGCAGTGCCAGACGTGTCCCCCTGCTTAAGCCAGTACATGTGCAGGCCCATCTGAAGTTTGCTACAGATGATTTGGATGATCCAGAAGAGGATTGGGAGAATGTCATATGGTCAGATGAGAAAAACTCTACACGTCGTGTTTGGATGAGAAAGAATGCCGAGTTGCATCCAAAGAACACCATACCTACTGTAAAGCATGGGGGTGGAAACATCATGCTTTGGGGCTGTTTTTCTGTAAAGGGACCAGGACAACTGATCAGTGTAAAGGAAAGAATGAATGAGGCCATGTATCATCAGATTTTGAGTGAAAACCTCCTTCCATCAGCAAGGGCATTGAAGATGAAACGTGGCTGGGTCTTTCAGCATGACAATGATCCCAAACACACCGCCCGAGTAACGAAGGAGTGGCTTCGTAAGAAGCATTTCAAGGTCCTGGAGTGGCCTAGCCAGTCTCCAGATCTCAACCCCATAGAAAATCTTTGGAGGGAGTTGAAAGTCCGTGCTGCCCAGCGACAGCCCCAAAACATCACTGCTATAGAGGAGATCTGCATGGAGGAATGGGCCAAAATACCAGCAACAGTGTGTGAAAACCTTGTGAAGACTTTTGACGTTTGACCTCTGTCATTGCCAACAAAGGGTATATAACAAAGTATTGAGATGAACTTTTGTTATTGACCAAATACTTTTTTTCCCACCATAATTTGCAAATAAATTCTTCAAAAAAATCAGACTGTGTGATTTTCTGGGGTTTTTTTTTTTCTCATTTTGCCTCTCATGGTTGAGGTATACCTATGATGAAAGTTACAGGCCTCTCTCATTTTTTTAAGTGGGAGAACTTGCACAATTGGTGGCTGATTAAATACTTTTTTGCTGCACTGTGTGTGTGTGTGTATATATATATATATATATATATATATATAATATATATATATATATATATATATATATATATACACACACACACTAGACATTAAGCCCGTTACAATAACTGGCGCTAGAACAGTAGTCCATAAACATTAGTAGGAAGAGTCTATATTAAATGGCAAGGGACCTTTTACCTCATTAAATTTTTCTCGTAAAATGCCTGTAATTTTCTCTGACAGTAATACTGGCTTTGCTGTCCGTAATATGCGTTTAATTTTCTGTCACAACAGTGGGCAATCAGCAGGTTCTCCCCAGCAACTGATGTAATGTGCGCGAAAATAAATCTAGTTTTAAAAGTCATCGTATTGTAATATCATGAAAATTTATATATTTAGGAAAACCCCTTCAATGACTGACACTTTACACTTTATTGGGTCAAGCTTCTTAATCGCAAATCTGACATCCTCAGAGTGAACACTTGCACAACAATGGGGAAGCTGGTCTCCGCGTCTCAGTACCCGATTGGATTTTTCGTGTTTTATGTTTTACCTCATTTACCGAAATCTGATTGGATCTGCCGCGCGATATGTTATAGGTCCCGCTCTGTCTTGTGTGACGCGTCAGGCAGCCTTTGAAGCATCACACCAGAAGACGCACACACACGGACACTGGACGCACACAGGGGTTTTATTAAAGAGGTGTGTGTGTGTGTGTGTGTGTGTGTGTGTATATATATATATATATATATATATATATATATATATATATATATATATATAAAATGAGCCAAATACATGAAGATCATTCCAATGCAGCATTTAGTATACTATGTCATTTTGTTTGTAAATCCATTAAAAACTCAATGCATAGGTTTAAATTAAAAAAGCATAGCTTGCTAAAAGGAAAAATTGATTAATGACTGTTTAAGATTTAAACAATCACAAGTGATTTTTGGGCATTACATAGTTAGAAAGGACAGAGCCGACTATATTTCCTTAGAAGGCTGGCGTCCTTCAACATCTGCAATAAGATGCTGCAGATGTTCTATCAGACAGTTGTGGCGAGTGCCCTCTTCTACGCGGTGGTGTGCTGGGGAGGCAGCATAAAGGAGGCCACCTCACGCCTGGACAAACTGGTGAGGGAGGCAGGCTCTATTGTAGGCACGGAGCTGGACAGTTTGACATCCGTGGCAGAGCGACGGGCACTGAGCAGGCTCCTGTCAATCATGGAGAATCCACTGCATCCACTGAACAGTGTCATCTCAAGACAGAGGAGCAACTTCAGCAACAGACTGCTGTCACTGTCCTGCTCCACTGACAGACGGAGATGATCGTTCCTCCCCCACACTATGCGACACTTCAATTCGACCGGGGGGGGAGTAAACGTTAAAATTATACAAAGTTATTGTCTGTCTGTTATACCTGCATTGTTATCAATCTTTAATTTAATATTGTTCTTTATCAGTATGCTGCTGCTGGAGTATGTGGATTTTCCCTTGGGATTAATAAAGTATCATCTATCTGTCTAGAAAAGGACAGTGGAAAGTGTGCCCCTTTCCACCTTCTAACCAGTGTCTTAAGCAACAGTGCATCCATCATGCATTACAGGTGCACCATGTGTGACGAAGTAGCATTTTTTTGTAGGTTTGTTTTTCATGTATGAATAAAGTAGAAAAATATAGTATTAAATGTGTAAATTTTGTTGCTTATTTTAATGTGAATTTTTTTACCATGCACATTTACTTTGTAACGGTGAACTTTGCAGATTTTCTTTTGTTGTATTTTTCCTAAGCAAAGGTGTTTAACCTGATTAGGCTAAAAAATATTCTTTTTTTGTGCAGATTAATGTGATTTGTGAAAAAGGACTCTGTGTTGGCCATTCTAGAATAACGATACTTGGAAAGCCTTCAATGGGTATGTTCAGCTTTATCTAACCACTAGTTATCTTAATTGTCAGTAGCGTGATTTTTTTTTTTTTTTTTTTTTGTAGTCTGTTTAGTGGATTCTTGGCTTTACTTCAGCAGCTTGAGTCTTATCTGTATATCTTTACATGAAAGATCAGTATGGTTTTGGGGGAGATTGTCTGAAACTAAAGGAATCATTTTCAACTAATAAATGTAAGGAGTTGACAAATTCCTTTTGTAGTTTTATAGGGACTTGCATGTTATTTGGCAAATGACTTTGCTGGGTTTGTGAGCAAAGCCGGAATTGGAAGAATTCCAAACCTTAAAATGAGGAGATAAGCTTTGTTCATTTTGTCTCCCACGGTCTTTCTCAAACATCACTGAACACTGACTATATAAAGAAAACTTTTGTTTCAATTTATAAAACTTGTTCTACGTTTGATCCAAAGCAATTTATGATTGTGCCTACGGACAAAGTGTTATCTTTTTTGAGAAACTGCTGCTTCTTAAGCTGTTTGCAAAAGATTAAGTGGTTCATTATCTAGGTCACATCAGAGTACATTTGTTCACCAACAATTGGTGAGCTGGTGAGATTAAATATGTTCTTATGCTCTTGTTTATGTCATTGACATTACCAGAGCAGAATACACCTACAGTATAAAGTGTGTGTGTGTTTATATACATGTTTATGTATGTATATATGTATGTATTTTTTGTTCTCTAAAAAATATAACTGCAACTGCAATATTTGTTTTGAGCTATTGTTTAGGTATAAGAAACTAAATGTTTCCAAAAACGGGAACATGTTGTGTGCAAAAGACAACTGATTTCAAGGCTGTGCGTCTCAAACTGTCTTGGTTATTGTAAAATATTTTTATTTTGGAGAGAAATTCCTAAAATGTCTGTTTTATTTATATTGGTGTGAACCAAAGGTTTTTGTTCATATAAAGACTCATGTAAAAACTACAATTTTAATACACATTACTTTTCACTCACTTGAAGCTCCTTTATTACATATGCAGAATTATAGCTGTTTATTTTTGGATATGTAATTTAGGCACAATAATACAAAAAAAAAATCCTTGGGGATAAGCAAGGTATCTGCATAATTTACTCATTTATGATTTATTTTGTCCTGTTTAGGTGTTTATGTGTGCAAGCACGCAGACTTGCTGCAGATGAATCCATTCGATGTTGGAACAGTTGGGGAAATAATATTATTTAAAGTTATCAAGGTAACATTTATTTGCACTAATATTTCATAAGGATGTTACAAGCCAAAGTTGTAGGATTTTCACGTTATGTTCACAATATTCTTCCCCATATGTCCCCAGGGAAGAGTAAAGAGTATATATGAAAATATGTCTAAAAATATTTTGGATCCAACACCAAGATTCGACTGTCATGTTTCCAAAAACTCTTCCAGAGTGACATCATTGCTGTCCTACAGAGCCTTTGAACTGACTCAGGTATTTCTCATTTTGTTCTGTTACATCTTTGATTTTGCCATCTTATAAATGCATTGACCTTAGTTGTCTACCACCACCAAAAAATAGCATTTCTTTAGTCTGTTGTATAGTTTTGTTTCTTGAAGGAAATATCAAAAGACACTTGTTTGAGTTTTGAGGTATATTATTTTGCATTTGTAATATCTTCTGTATTTTGAGAAATGTCTCTGTGAGAGATGAATTCCCACTTTTCAGTATGTTCTTGAACTTGGCCTAAACTCATTATTGAATCTGTGAGAATCTTTAACACACTGTTTGTAGAGTGGTGAAATCTAAATGCTGCACCTAAAAAGCCAAGTCATTAATTACAAGGAAACATCTCTGCATTGTGTAGGAGGTGTTACATAAAGTGAAGCTACTTTTCCAAATGATGGCATTTGAAGCCTAAATGTTATTATCAAGTGCATCTGGCATAATTTCATGAAATGTCCTTTAGATAAGTGGTGGATTATTTTGTTTTATGGTAGCAAAGATTTGCTGCCTCCATCCAGGTGCACAGACTTAACAAATGTTTGTTTTTCACAACAAACTTTATCCTTACTTAACTGAAGTTGTTGCGGTGCACCACTGGAAGGAAAAATTACATTTCAGATATTGAGAAAAGTATCAATGCATTGTTAATTGTTAGTTTTTACATAGTAATAGGTTTAATAAACATAGGTTTACATGTCTTTACATGGGTTTATTTGGCTGTATGACTTGGCTTTGAAGGTGCTGCATGGAGTTTTTTCCTTTCTGTTTACAGTGTCTTAAAGTGGATAACTTCCATTGGAAAGACATCGAGCACAATTTAAAAATAAAGGTTGTAATACATAATAACCAAAATGAAAAGCACAATTTACAAATATAGACTTTTCTCAAGGTAAGAAAATTATTTGTTTTCCACTTAAATGACCATATAATGTACAGTTCTATTGCAGGAGAGATTTAACATAATGCTGCTCTTGTCAAGTAGACCCCATTTGTAGATTAGATTTGTGTAATCCACTTAAGTAACAGCCATAAAACTGTCTTATAAAAGTGTGATCCTAGACATTGTTTGTGATCATTTCTGTTGTCATGGAGAACCTCACAGAAATGTGCTATACATTTCTCACAATAAATGTAATTTTTCAAAGGGTAAGATGTGAATGTGTATTATTTCTTCCTTAGAGTAGAATTATAATTAGATTAATATCATCGTCCCAATTTTTCTGTGAGCTTAAACATTTGATGAATGTGAGAAAAGTGTGAGCATACTGTAGTATGTCTAGAAGCTAAAGAGGCTTTAATTTGTTTAAATGATGGGCAGTTGAGGTCTATGCAGTGATTTACTAAAGATGTTTCTTACAGCTTGAATTGTCCTTATAGCCCTCAAAACCCCTGTCCAGTGACAGTTAATTTTTCCTATCTGACATAGGGAGCAAGTATGTAGTACATGGGAAATTAAGAGAATTTTGAGGAGATAAACCAGCAGACCCTGTGAGTCTATGATTAGAATGGTCACTTAAGTAGTAATCCATTTCCTCAAAACCAAAAACAAGTTTTTGTTCTTGATTTGTTTTTTATTCTTTTTTCATTGCCCATGGTGTAAGATGCGCATGTGTTTCCCCCTTACCCCTATTTACAAATATACCTTAACAAATTAAAAAAAAAAAAAAATCATATGACTTATTTAACACATTGTCTTAATTTAACAGCTCTACTTCTATGAATATGCTTTTGATGAAATAAAGAAGCGACCAAGGCATATATGTCCTTACGCAGTGGTGTCTTTTATGTATGTGGATAAAGAAAATACACCAGTGTTGAAGCCCTTGCCTCCAGCAAGGTATGCGAGTTTAATAGCCAAGCTTTCATTATTTTGAATGTGATCTCTTTTTAACATTGATTTTTGTGGTTTTTTGTTACAGATCAATTAGCAACAGCTCTGATGGGACTACAGGTAAGTGCATTTGTTGAGCATTAATGTCTGGAGCTGTGTAAACAAACTTTAAGTTTTGATTTTTTTTATCATCTTTTTGGGTTTATTTGTAGAAAAAGGCAGCTATACAGTTTGGAGTGGTCAGCTTCTGAATAAGGGTGTTCCTTTGTGTCATGCTTACATTAAGTCTGTCTCTCAACCGTTTCTTCCATTTAAACTGTAAGTGGTCATTTTTTTTAATCATAAACATGTGATTCAACTTTAAGCAACACATATGACACTCATTATTTTATTAGTAAGTTACTTGGTAGAAGATCAACCTCTTGTCTGAGTATAGTGTTGCATTTTAACAGGCTATGCTTAAAATTGTGTTTCTGCACTCTTGGAAGCCGACCCAGCTGTATCTTCCCTGAATTCTTTACTGCATTGGTTTTTAGATCTTTTTGCTTGGATTTTTAGTAATTTCTCTTTCCTCCTAAATCTTATTTATAAAGTAAAATGCACAGGAAATTGTATTGTTTAATCTGGTAGTCAGCACAGTGTAAATGAGCATATTGTATGATATCAGAAGAGGATTACTACATGTCAGTCATTCAAACTTAATATACATACCTGTTTATGCTTTCGTACAAAATCACCATCCTAATTTATATGTTATGCCAACGTTTTATAAGTTACAAACCTGTTCAGCCAGGTGAAAATAGCATTGTCCTGCTGCATAAACAGCATTAGCCAAATTGGTTTAATAATTCTGCCATCATATTTGATCTTCTAAGAGCCTTAACAAATGATAGTCTTGTGGACAAGGCCTGGCCTATAGTGTGAATGGGAGAGAACCATCCAGCTGTTTTTTTCTCAGCTCTGTCCAAGGAGAAGCGAGCTGTTTGGGATGTATGCTGTTGTGTCCTTCCGTAGATATTGACCAACTAAGGTAAAATGGAGCTTTTGGTGAGTCCGCAAATAATGAATAGCAATGATGTTAACACAGGGAAGGAGAATCTGACCAGTATGCATCCCTCAGGATCCCAAATGGTAGATTCAATACAGTTGCAGACTTGGGGCTATAAGGTTTGATTTTCTTGGGTAATGTGGAGGAGTTTTTTCAACAAATATTGTTCTCCTCCATCAGTAGGCATGGTATCCAGAGGTCATAATTTCCAGTATTATAAAATTTGACAGGCAGATGGCATAATTTCTTTATTTAGATATGCAATGATATATGCAATTGCTAGTTGCAATGCTCTGCATTCTTATTGTCAGCCATTACTTGGCTTTTAATATACTTATTATATTGATGTGACTATAATGTTATAATAAATAACTATTTGAAGGGAGTAATATTCAGAAAAGCTGCATAGAATTTCAAAATGTTATACCTCATTGAGTACTTTAATAAAATTTTCATACTTAAATTATCAATTTAATATCTTGCATGAGGGCGGCACGGTGGCGCAGTGGGTAGCGCTGCTGCCTCGCAGTTGGGGGATCTGGGGACCTGGGTTCGATTCCCGGGTCCTCCCTGCGTGGAGTTTGCATGTTCTCCCCGTGTCTGCGTGGGTTTCCTCCGGGCACTCCAGTTTCCTCCCACATTCCAAAGACATGCAGGTTAGGTGGATTGGCGATTCTAAATTGGCCCTAGTGTGTGCTTGGTGTGTGGGTGTGTTTGTGTGTGTCCTGCGGTGGGTTGGCACCTTGCCCAGGATTGTTTCCTGCCTTGTGCCCTGTGTTGGCTGGGATTGGCTCCAGCAGACCCCCGTGACCCTGTGTTCGGATTCAGCAGGTTGGACAATGGATGGATGGATATCTTGCATGACAGGTTGGAAGCACAATTTTTATCTTAGCAAGTATTCAGGAATTTTGAATAGTGATGTTGTAGCTGAGGAAAAACAACTTCGTGGGATATGTCACCCACAGCTGTATCACTTTTTGCACACAGAAAATCCCATTGTGAAATAGCAGTGCTTTCAAGTGGTGCATTTATTTTAAGGCTGCCGGTCACCTGCTTGTTTTAAGCAATTGAGCATCTGAATCCTCATTTTTGGTTACTTTAATAGCCCCACAGCAGATTTGGTGTTGCTAAATACAATTTCGGTTGTAAAACATGATTTACAAAGCAGTTACTTTGAAAAGTGAGATTCTAATTGAGCAGAGTTCTAAGAATGTTACTGTAGTTTCCAAATGTTGTATATGTAATTAATTAGTAAACCACTGAAAGTGTACTTTTTTTTTTTTTTTTTTTTTTTTTTTTTAGACCCCAGATGCTTGAGCTTGGTACAGCAATGAGTCTTGAACAGGTTAAGAGGCAGGTGCCAATAGTACTCTTTTACAAGGACACATATTTTGGTTCAAGAGAAGGTAAATACAGTGTTCAGATGTATTCAGGAGAAATGTGTTGCACATTATATAAAAAGTTGTGTTTTTATTGCAGTGTTGAAAAGTGGAATGTATTGCAGCCTCTTTGAGCTGAAAGAAAAAAGTAAATCTGGGACCAATCTCTTAGGCATAATTCAGAAACTAGAGAAAGAAAAGGCGGTAAGTTAATTTTACATAATGGCAAATATATAGGCAGCATTTAAGTATGCCAATTTTTTTTTTTTTTTTTTAAACATATTACCTATGTAAAATAATAAGAGTAGCCTTTGGGTCTCTATGGTGAACTGCAGGAGTTCCAGAAATTAGAAAAAAAACTAAAGTTAGCCAGTTTCATATTTCTAATTTATCATGTTCTTATATAGTTTTCTAAAGCAGAACAAGAAGAATATACTAAAATGCACTTTAAGTAAATCTATTATATTTTTTAACATGTAATTAATGCCACCCAGGATAATACTAAAAATATGTAATGGATAATTCATTTTGAAGAAAATGTTATAGATACTTAGTTAAAATAATGTATTAAAAATAAATAGAAATACAGGCTTCCCTTGACTTGGAATCAATCACTTAGATATATGGAGAAAGTGTTTATTAGACTTTTCTGCCTTATGAGCCTCAATAAAGGTTAATTTTTATAGTAATGAAGACCAATTTTAGGACAGTTTTCAGATGCATTGGACTAGCCCTAGTGCTCTATCATCTTCAAGGCCATTCCAAGTACAGTTTTTGGAATGAACAGGAGCTGGAGACATGCAATCACAATCTGTTATTCTCACAGCACATGTGGTGTGGTTCAGTCAACTTGTGTGTTGTTCAGGTACTGTGCCTTCACATTATCTTCAGCCCAAGAAAGACTGAGTGGCTTTTCAATATGAAATTTGAAGGAATAAAGCACAGAAACACACTGCCTTATTAAACAATATTTTTAAATTATTTCCTTATTACAGTTTATATTGATGACTAAAGACCACATCACATTGCACAACTTTGCCAGTGATTTTCAGTTGTAGACTTCACTTACACACCAGGTACATAGTCTGAAATACCTAGTGACTTGCTCCAGCTAGTTTGCAACATGCCCCCAAATTTCATTTTGTCTTACGTCATGGGGATGAGCTGTGTGTGCCTAAGAGCTGAAAACTAATGAGCACCCACCACAAAATACAATACACATAATGCAGCAGGTAGCAACACTTTTCTGTCTGATGTCTCATGTTTTACACACCACAATAGGAGGGAAAAAGGAGAGGGCTGAGATTGCAGTTGAACTCAATATACCTGTAAACCCTTGGCATGGGCACTAGCTCCATTTGGTGCATGTTATTTATTGGCTGTTGGAGAAAAAGGAGCGAGCTCAAAATACTCTGGAAATGGGAAATTGTGCTGGAAAGTCGTTATGCAGTCACATAACGTCGTATGTCCAGCAATTCATAGTTGTGTAACCTGATGAGGTGTGGTGACAAAATCAGCTACTGCAATTGGCAAGTATGACATCCTCACTGACTATAAGCCGATGTCACACTGCACAACTTTATTTTTTTTAATGTTTTTTTTGGTTTTATGTGAAGCACATAACATTCCATACATTCCAGTCAAACTTAACAAACCAACATTCAACCCCCACCAAGAAGAAAGGGCCAACAACCAGAGTAAATCTTCAAAAGCAGCAAGGAAGGGAGAGTATCCTTTTCCCTGATGTATATGCATATTCTAAAATAATATTAATTAGATTTTGCCATATTTTAAACACGTTTTGAACAGATCCTATTTATGAGAATGTTTTTTTTTTCCAATTTCAAATAGTGAGAACATCAAGTTACCCACTTATTTTTTTTATTTTTTTTTTTTTTATATATAACAATGTTTGAGTTGCATATACCACATTGTTTCACTTTTCTTGAAGACCACACATTTTTCTCGGGCCTTATTGTAAAAGTTTGCTTTGCTAAATCAGCAGTTAAATCATAAAGCTTCAATTATATAAGCAAAATATTAATTGAAGATGTAAGATGATGATAAATGTACTGCTAAATGCTTAATTTAAGGTGTAAGAATCAGTTTATGAAAATGTGCATGTCAGCGAATACAAATTTTGCCCAGTAATACACTGATTTTGTTTTACATTGCTACTGCTGTTCTGCATTAAATCTCTATTCCTGTCATAGTCATAAACTTGAATGCAGAACAAGAATAAATGGGATATTTGGCACACTTAACAGATAAATGTCAATCACTGGGTACTTTAAGGAATGTTTTAAGTACAGATGTTTTTTTCCCCATTTTTATAAAAAAAGTAAATTTTGCATTGTTTTTATTATAATCCCTGCCTAGCTCTTGATTTGTAAAAGAATACTCCAACCAAAAATATTGTTTCTATGTGTTACTTTCTCTGTGTAGTTTGTAGATAATTTCATGAAGAATGGAGATCACAAAGTATATAACACAACAGGCTTCAGCAAAAAATATTAAAAGACCCATGGGGGGAAAAAAATCCTAAATTACTCAAGTCGCTTAATAAATGTGTCATTTACCCAGTATCCTTACACCATCCAAAACGCATGTATTTTTAACTAAAAAATATTAAACACTTCCAGAAAATTGGTTTAGTGCATCAACAGGAAGTGAATTCAGAAGGGATCAGGCTTTTGAATTAATGACAGGTTTCTTGACCAGTGGCTGATCTTCAATTTAAAAGCTTTGCCCCGTTTGCACTTGCTTCCATTGAAGATAAGAAATGATCATTTTTGATTGGAGTATTATTTTAACTTCTGGTGTTATACATTTTTTTTTTTTTTTTTGTAACCCAATTCAGAAAGTCTAGGTTATAGATTTTTGGAACTGTTCTATAGTTTACTGAATTCATCTAAACCTGGCTTATGTTTAATTCAAGTCTATGTGATGATTGTTATGTGGCATTAGGATCCTAATTGATTGGTCTATTATATTAATCGCTTATATTAATATCTACTATATTAATCCTTACCAAACCTTGCCTATTATACATAGAAGGTTTTTCTAATTGATTTTATTTACTTAGTTAAGTTGAGGATTATACCAGTTTCTAAAATGTTGATTCTGCTCCGTATTTATTTCAAATATTATTTCA
Source organism: Erpetoichthys calabaricus (assembly GCF_900747795.2). Taxonomy (NCBI): domain Eukaryota; kingdom Metazoa; phylum Chordata; class Cladistia; order Polypteriformes; family Polypteridae; genus Erpetoichthys; species Erpetoichthys calabaricus. Next base: position 74,682,187 of record NC_041411.2, on the reverse strand, counting down.
GGTAATCTTTGTATGATAAAATTGATAATTCAGAAATCCTTCATAAAAATAATTGTGAAGTGACCAAATACAGTTTGAAAGAAACCGAGATCTCCCTTTGAGAAAGTAAGACCTATAGAGAGTTCATTTAATCTTAGGATATTGTTTGCTCAGCACTTAGAGTTAAATCCTTAATTTGACTGGTAAGTGTGTGGCCTTTTTTGTGCATCTTTCTCTTGTCTCTGATATTGAATTGACTTGTCTGTGTTGCACAGGTGCTTATTAAATCTTTGGATGACAAAGGATTTCTGTTTGTGATTTCCTCTGCCCAAATGACAATTCAGAATGGTAGGTGTAGTATGTCCGCACAGAGAAGTTTGCATGACCTGAGTTCTTCAAGATGATTGATCAATAGTGTGTTTTTTGTTTTGTTTGCAGATACCAAAAGCACAAAGCCAAGAGATCTTCATGTGCTGTTCATGTTTCAGGAGAGCAGAAATATTCAGAAATGTGGCAAGTGTTCACTTTGTCTACTTTTAATATACAGTAATGTGTTTGCTTTGGTGTCATAAATTACATTCATCATGAACTTTCCTTGTGGTTGTACAGGAAACAGTGCGGTAGTTCCCCGGTTACCTGATGATACTGAGATGGGCATGCCAAATCTTAAGACTTTTGTCCCAGCTCTTCATTTTGGTTTAATAAAGGCTCGTACCAACACATCAATAGCGCTGAATACTGGGGTAGAAAGGAATGCACATGAATATTTGAAGAGTCGACTAGAAGGTACAAGGAGCAAAATACGGGAGTTTGTAATGTATGAATATGAACAGAAACTGGATGACCGAAGGTTTTTATACTCTGCGCCAAGAATCAAGACCAATATTGACACCGCCTTACATTCATATATATGTGATCCTGACAGTTACCTGCTTCCTAAAGCAAGAGCCATAGAAATCCTGGAAAGTCTGAATAAAACTCAGGAGTACAGTCCAATCTCAGACTGGGAGGGCTCGGAAGGAAAATGTGAAAGTGAGAAACCTACCAAGGAAAATGGCTCAGAGCACACACATCCTGTACAGAAAAGTGGTGTAACTGCTGATTATGACCCTGAAAAGCTTAAAGAACTGATTAATTTAATTCAAATTAGAAAAAAATGTATTGGTGAAGGAGATGAATTGGACATGGATGAATCCACTAGCATGAGAGGACTTAAAAGAAAGTTGGAAAATAACACAACTGAAAATGTTGTCAAGTACATGAGGTCTTCATCAGCTGAGAATGGCCAGGATAGAGGTCAGTGCTTTTAGTTGAGAAGAGAATATGTGCACTTAGCATAGAAACTCTGTGTACTTAAATAATGCCTTAAAGCACACTTAACCATTGGGTCCTTTTGAAATATGTCTGGAGTTTTTAACTCTCCTACTCGTTTCGGTGATCCCTTAGCCAGTATACTGTAAAGGCATTACTTATCAGAATGCTGTTTTGAGCTAATTTCTAAATTTCAAATACATGTAGTAAAACTATTTCAACTGTCAGAATTTTATGTTGACGTGTCAGATTCAGTTGTATGGTGATGTCATTAACGCTTTTTACAATTAACTTGACAGTAAAAAGCTGATCAGTGTTTCAGTAGTACTTTAAAGCAACTTTGAATTTTTATATATTTACAATATGTAAAAGCTCTGTTTTTAAATCCCTCTTTCACTGTTGGCGGTATAGTCTTGTCTGAACAATTATTACAATCTTTTGCAAGCGGCATGCATAAAAATTTAAAACAAACATTTAGCTTAAAAATAATATTAATATGGTTGTTCAGAAACAATTTTTGAGAAAAGCAGCATACCAAACTGACCACTAACACACACAAAGGTTGCTTAAATACAAATTGAGCACCTGGCATTTTTGTGTAAGTAAACTAGGATGTCTTTAAAGACTAGAGTGTCTGGGAGACCGCTGTGTGCTTTATTTGGCTGCAGGTGAGCTCTGTTGTACAAAATACACACAGCTGGAAGTGTATGAGCACACAGAGGAGTAGTGCCATTGTTTATGAAGTTGAGCACTGAAAAGTTAAATTATAATAAATGTGATGAAATATAAAGTAATCCACTACTGCAGCAGGCTCTGCGGCAAGGGTTAAAAAAATCCAGAGACTGACCGGGCCTCTGAATGAACAGCACAGAATAAAAGTGACCCGCAAGTAAACACAATTGAAGCCCCCATCTTGATTCATCAGATGTTTACTACAAAAAAGGTTATAACCTGTAGAAAAAATGAATGTCACATCCCTACTTCAAATGCAGTAGTTTACAGATTTTATGTTTCTGTAATTTAGAAATATGATACTTGACTCTCTTGCATTTCTTGCATATACAGGCTCAGGGCTGTGGACTCAGTATGCCTTTACTAACCCAATAATTGCTTCTGGCTCCCACTGTACAGCCCTGTCAGGCTTGCATGGTTTGCTGTCCCCATTTGCTACAAAGCTTAAGTATTTCCAGATGCCACTCTGGTTGCCCTTCTTTGTCGATTGAGCATGCTAGTGACGGCTCCAACACTGCTGAAACTGCCATCTTATTAATACTTGTGAGTGGATGGAAACAGGGTTGCAACTCAAACCATATTCATAATGTAGACTGTAGAATCAATACCATTAAAAATGAGTATTGAAGTACAGTACTTGATGTCAATATTTTTGAGAATCTTAACTCCTAGTGTACCAAATACCAAAAATACTCCTCTAAGAAGTAGGACCAAAATTGCTTCACTCTGAGATTGTTGAGCCATTGAGGACTTCTGAGAGATTTGATAAATCTGGGCACTGGTTTTGTTTGCAGATGTGAACGGCATGTGTTAGACTCATTAGCACCCCCCGGGCCTGAATTTATTGTAGCTGGATGTTGCCCCATGTAACGGCAATTTTAGGAGAGTTAATTGCCTTTGGAGTAATGGACAACTCAAATTTTGTACATGTTATCCCATTTTAAGGCTGCCTTAGTGAAGTCAGACCTGTCGAGTAAAGATAATTATTTCCGAGTTCCTGTCAAACAGCCTTTGTTCTGTTTTCAGGGTGCTTATAGAAGTGAGTTTAGATTTTGTTACTGCTTTTTGCCTGTGTACATTGAGCTAGGCTAACAATAGCTGCAGTAAATTTATTATGTTTTGAGGCTGCATCCCATTGGCTCCCATACCATTCAAAATATGTGTCACACTACCTCTTGTTAAACTGATTGGCTGCACAGTGATAGTACTTTCAAACTGGGGAAGTCCCACAGGGCCAGGTTTGAAGAAGAGGGTTTTGTATGACCTCTCTGTGAATATGCAGTTTCACAGATTTGCCATTAACGACCCATGCTGTGTGAGCGTTTCATCATTGTCCTGAACCAGAAGGGAAATGGTCGACCGCTTTCCTAACTGCTTGCCTCTGATTGACTGCCACAAATATCAAAGCATGCCCAGGTGTAAATGTTTTTCGCAATGAATTGAGTGCCAACTCCCATAGCTTTTGCTGTCTCAAGTAGCAGTGATTCTGCTTTGTTTCTCTTTGATTCTCCACTGTGGTAAGCATTTTTTTCTGCTGACTGTGTTGAAGGTTGGCAAATTCCCATCCCCTTACTGTGAAGGAGACTGGTTGTGCTGCACGTTGACTAGGCGAGAACGAGTCTCCAAAGGCTTATTGTTATGTATGTAGTGTTAGGAAATCGGAGATTGCATACTTGATTTTGCTATTTTCTGTATCCATGATGACTTGATTCTGAAAGAGATGTTTAATTTAAATCACAAATGCTTGAACAGTGTAATTCACATACTTGAGTACACAAGAGGTCACTTTTGGCCACTTAAAGCCAGCACTGTAGAATTGTAGCATTGTAGAAATCTACATTTTACTGTCTGCCAGATTATTGTGTGACAGATGCATGATTTGGAAATGTAAAACAATGTTTATTTTTCCAATTATTTAAAGGAGTTGAGGAGCAGTTTCCAGATCCTATTACCTCTGTTGTTAATCACCAAAATGCTAATGTGAGGAAGCAGGATACTTCAGATTTGGTCACAGCAGACACACAAGCCCTCTTGAAGCTGCTTCTGGACACCTTAGCAAGCACTGGAGCATCAGCTTCTGCCACAGATTCCAGTATAGACAAGCCAGTGGAGTTTTCTAGAGATGACTCTTGTGAAATGTCGGCTGAATTGTGTTATGAAAATTGTTCTGCAAATGTGACCAAGAATGATGCTGCCGTTCCTTACGAAACCACAAATGTATCCTGTGCAAGTGAAGCTAACGTGAGACTGACTTTGGGGGAAGATACAAACATCTATGAAAGAAGTACAAAGATTGAAAATGTTGAGGTAAAACATCTGAGACCTTGCAATTGTCATGACTTTAATAGCATTCATGGGGTGAATCATTTTATACAAGGAATAGTAATGTATTACATAACATGGCTTTAAAGATTGCAATGAACCAAATCTTATTAAAAAAAAAAAAAAAAAAAAAAAGGTTATTGTTAGTAAAGAATTGTTCTAATCAGTAATCTTCCATATCTATCTATATCTATCTATCTATCTATCTATCTATCTATCTATCTATCTATCTACTTGTTTCATTTTAAGCTTTTCAAATCGCACTCCATAATACCACAGCAGCTCTGTACTACCAGGATAGTACAGCATATACGGAGTTAATAGATAGATAGATACTTTATTAATCCCAATGGGAAATTCACATTCTCCAGCAGCAGCATACTGATACAATAAATAATATTAAATTAAAGAATGATAATAATGCAGGTGAAAAAAAGACAATAACTTTGATTAATGTTAAATGTTAACGTTTAATATCAATATCTTTGGAAGGTTTTTTTAGCACCAAGGTGACAAAGGCAGTCCATTGCACACATCAAAAAAAACTAATTCTGTAAAATGTTGTTGTACAGTGATGTGATTATAAACGATTGATTTTAATTGTCTTTATGTATTTTCATATTTTAAAGTGAATGCTTTTTGAGGCAGTTTTTAAATCTAACTTTGCTTAACTGCACTTTGAACTATTTTTATAGGAGGCAGCTGGGAGCATTAGCAGTTTTGAGGGATTCAGTCCCTGTTCAAGCACACAGCTGGAGCAAACACACCATAGAGAATTTTTTTCTGAACATGTAGTAGAGGGAGAAATGGTTTGGAAATTAATTCCAATTACTGGTAAGGATCATAGGGGCATTCCTCCCCCTTCATTAATTAAATGTTTAGTAATTATTGTCTTAAGATCCAGTGCCTTGTTTTTTAATGGTGAAGCACACAGAGAGAGTTTGTGATCATAAATATATCTTAATACATGAGTGTGCAGTCCAAAACTTCTCAATCACAATTTTACACAGATGAAGATGGTTTTAATTGCGTGAAGTTCAAAGGAGGAGTAGCGAGCGATATACCGGTTGATCTGGCATACCAGATGAAATTCTTCTTCTGGTATGGACTTTGAGAAAACCATTTCAAATGTTGTGTCGATGTATTAGTGTGTTGCATGTGAGCTTTGTGTAATACGTGAGTCAACCTCTTTAAGAAAATTACCCAGAATGCTATGTGGTTCATCCTGATTGGTGAGTTGATGCAAACAAGACAGGACAGGAGGAAGCGGTGTCTTGTACTATGTTTGCTTGATAGTGAGTGAGTGAGAGCAGAAAGCAAGACAAGAGAACAAAGCTGTACTTTTACCGGTTTAAGAGCAGTGAAAACCTGCAGTCAAATCTACGTGAGTGGCAGAGCATTAATAAACATTTTGATGAATAAGAGGAGGTGTGTCTGTGTTTGAAGCTGAGAAGCATGTACAAATGCATTATTTACAGTATTTAGAAAAACTTTCAGAATTGTCAGTTACACCGTGATATGTCTATTAGGTAGTACTGCCCACTCCTAGTTCAAATTGAGTACATAACATCTGTAAATGTCTTCAATATTTAATACTTATCCTAATTTTTTTTCTGCATTAGGTTATAGATATGCATTATTTTCTGATTGTTACATGCAATCTTAGTCCATATTACAAATATAGTGTATATTGAACATCTAAATTACATTACATCCAAGGGTGAAGAATAACCACATTCATGTAAATCGGTGGACACACATGATGTATTTTTAAATTACCTTCTCTCTGAAATGTTTTCTTTGTTTTCTCCAGGCCTTAAGTCTCATCCCGAGCAGCTGTCTTATCATTTGATACAAGAGGCCCATCCTGATGATCCAAGAATTCACCACAGGCAGCCTGTTAACTTTTCTCCGGACAAATTTAATCAACCCTCTGCTTCCTTACCATTACAAAATGATGACAGCTTTCAAGAGAAATGCGAAGCTGACATGGAAAATGTGCAGCATCCCTCTGATACGCTCAAAAATCAACATTCTGAACCGAGGAATACACAGAATATGTTGCATGAAGAGTTTGATGAATTTTGTTCAAAAATTCAAGGACTGTTAAATTGTGAAAATATACCATACAATTCAGAGTCGGTCATTTCCAGTAAACTTCAGCTGAAAAGATTTTCTAATCGTTTACATTCCCAGTTTAAGCATATTTATGTTGAAAAATATGTAAATAGCCTGCAAAAGAAAATTCATGACGTGGTTGAAAGTGAAAAAGCCAACACTTATCTTAATTTAGGAAATCAGTCTGATGAACTATCAGAATCTAACAGAACTCAATCAGATTCTATCAAATATGGGCCTAGAAGTCCTCAAGAAGTTTTGGGACCATCCCATCTAGACTTTTTGGAAAAATCAGAACATTTTAATGAAAGATCAACAGATACTACATTTAACATGTTGACTTTGGATTCTCTGTCAAAAGAGTCTGCGTCTTCTGCGTCCAGCAACTATGATTATCATCCACAGTTGGCGGATTCGGGGGGTGATCCTCCAAATTCCTTTGCAATTCAGGCTCCAGCCTCTATAAGTAACTTGATAAGTCAGCTAAAGCCAGAGGTCTTCTCTAGTCTTGTGAAAATTATTAAAGATGTTCAAAAAAATACAGTGAAGTTTTACATCCATGAAAGAGAGGAAAGCACTGTATGTACTGAAATAAAGGTAAACTACTTTCAGCTTTTTTTTTTATTGTCAGTTATTTCAGTGATGTATTTCAAATTTCTGTAATTGTACTGTTGTCATGCAGACCTGTTTTAGTTATGTACAAGTTTTTATATCACCAAATCCAAGCTAGCTGCCTGAATTTGAAGAATATAAACACTTGCTTTGAAAAATATTCTACATTTAGTGGAAATATTTTGTTCGTAAAGTTGTGGTCATCCAAACCCTGTGGTATACTATGTGAATCAAAATCTTTTTTCCCCATCCACCCCCCTCCCATATTGTTTCTCTCAGGAGTATCTCATGCGGTTAGGAAATGCAGAATGTAATCCAAATCAGTATTTAGAAAGAAACGGAAATCTAGATAAGCTACTGATCATAATTCGGAATGAAGACATTGCTGCTCACATACATACGGTAATGGAAGTATTTACCTTATTTTGCATATCTTGGCATTGTGCTGGGCATAAAAATGTTTTCTTTGAAAGGAGTAATTTTATAAGGAAGGCAGCAGCAATACATTTGCAAATTGACAAGCTTTAGTTTGCATATTTTATTCTTTCCTACAGATTCCAGCATTAGTATCTTTGAAGAAGTTGTCTTCTGTCAATTTTGCTGGCGTGGACAGCCTGGATGATGTTAAAAATCACACATACAACGAGCTCTTTGTTTCTGGCGGTTTTATTGTTTCAGATGACTCAGTCCTTAATCTAGATGTTATCACTATTGGTAAGTATCATAGATGGGATTCTGTCCCAGCTTCGTACACACTCTGTGTCGGCAGTCCTTGTTACTGTTATACAGCTGCCATCAAGAGAGATGCCACTCCTTTGTCTGTGATCACTTTACACTATGAAATGTTGAATGATCTATCCCCTACACCTTGAAATATAAAATTTTGTTGATGGGGTGAGGGTTTGTTTTGTCTGTTATACATGCACCTTTTTCAGGGTTACGATTATTGATACAAAAGTACATAATTTGTTACAAATTTCAGAAAAATTGCAGACTTTTCTGAAGTGTCTAGAGGAATGGAACACTCCAGATAGTAAATGGCAATGGAAAATTCATTGTAAAACACAAAAGAAATTGAAGGAGATTGGAAGGTGAGTAGTATGGTAAATATGAATTTTATGGTTTCCTGTTACTTCAGTTTCACTTTCACATTCCAGATTTGGTTGGAGTATCTTTTTGTACATGTCTTTATTATAGTAGAAGTATATACTCAAATTACTGAACAAAATAGTCGGGGGATAAGTTAACATTCGAAAATTTGCTGTGGGGTAAATGAGATGAAACGGGTTGGGGAATCCCTGGTATTAACAATTGTGCTTTCTATATCAGTGACACTGAGCTTTATCAACCTACAGCACAAACCGATATTTCAGGTAACTTGCCAAGCTTTCTGAATGATGGTACCGTAACTGAAGATTGTTCTTGGTCTGATTTATTATTTAAAATAAAAATGAACATTGGAAAACGTCTGAATATCTGCTATTTGCATTCCCACTATTGACCCTGAACAATTTGCTTATCCCATCTGTAATCCCACTTCAAAGGGAAAAAAAAGTCCTGTAGTACAATAAATTGTACCGCATGCTGGAATGTTGTTGACTATTTAAATTTGTCATTTGTGTAGTACTTGATTTGTTTGATTGCTAATTGAAAAACTTTCTATCATTTTTTTTTCCGATCTTTACTGCATTTGGTTTTGATTTCAAAAATTAAAAAAATGTAAAAAAGAGGATATATAATAAGGATGTCTTGTTTTATAGTATTATTGTAAAATGACTAATTTTACCGTGATCAAGCAGACAATCCTGATAGTAGACTGCGTTAGGAAGTTAAAGCAAAGGGGGGAAAAAAAAGTACTTTATACAACAGAAAATGCTACCCAAAAAAGATATTTATTTAAACAATATCATTTTTGGATGAAATACGCAGACAATATTGAAACAAGTGGACTTAAATTACAAGTGTGCTTTTATTTTACCAGAATGAATTCAAAAGCATTGAACATCCTGGTATTGCTTAACTCGTATCAGAAGAAACATCTGGTGGACTTCCTGTCCTATCATGAGTGCGACTCTCAGGCCCGACAAGCCCCTGAGCTGGAGTGTCTCATTAAATTACAGGCCCAGAATATACAGCAGAGACATGTTGTGTTCCTCACAGGTACGTATAATATGTAGCTTTGTAAGGACACTTACTTTCAAACTGAAACGCTCAAATGTTTTGGCCTTTTGTTTATTATTATTATATTTCCTCTTCACAGAAAGAAGATATGAATTATTTTCTAAGCACTTTAACAATGGGATTGTGGTGGCTTGCATGGATGACTTCATGCAAAATTTTCATAGCATTATAGGTTTCAACCAATCTAGTGTGGAAGACCAGCATTTGCTTCATGGAATTCATCAAGATGAATTTGGTGAGGAGCTAAAATGTTTGTTTTCTTTGTTTGTTTAGAATTATTTCAGTCTACTAACAAGTCTAACTCACATATGAGGTAAGCCCAGCCAAGCCCTGACAGCATATGTTGCATACTTGTAAAGACCGTGTATGTCAATCTGCCTGTTCAGAGCTGGGTTTTATTTGATTTGTTGTTTTTATAATTGGGATTTTACAGGAATACTTCATCCAAAAATTGTATTTTTTTAATGTTACTTCATCCTGTGTAATTTGTAATGTTGGCCAAGAAAAATTTTTAATCTCATGTTTTTGTACAGAATGGAGAACAAATTTGATATAATAGATGCTAACAGTGACCAATGCCATATAGCAGCAAACAATGTGACAAATGTCTGGAGTTGAGGGGTGTGGAGCGCAGTCTCACGTTACTGGTGTCGCATATTCCACATGCCGGTAATCCATTTGTATGCTTTAAGTACGTGCTTCTATGCTAAAATATTACTAGGGCAAAAATCGGGACACATTATAAACCAAAAACTAAAGACTCATGGGAATGACATTTTGAATTGAAGACCAGACCCTCCACCTGGCATCACCCAAGCCCCACTGCCATTCCATTTGTTGGTCAAGAATCCTGCACTGATAATTTTGGACACACCCATTTAACGATACTTTAGCAAAAAAGCTTGTGCACGTTTTGAGCTTATGATTGGATAATCGACATGTGAAATGTGGAGCGCGAGTAAACGTGGTGTTTTTTTGTATGAGCATTTTTCATGTTGGCATCTGTCATGTTGTACTTTTTCTCTTGTTCTCCTTGAAAACATGACAATATTTTTTTATTCTTGGTCAGTGCTATAAACTACATTGGGTAAGTGCAGGTTGACCAGATGTCCCATTTGTATGCATTGTGTCCCCTAATTTAGCAGCTGCCCTGCTTTTTAGATTACATGTACATATTTACAAGGCACACTAAATTCCAAGGGGATCCCCACTCTTTGACTTTATTCACATCTCCAGCACATTCGCTGGATTTAGATAGATAGATAGATAGATAGATAGTGTAGTTGGTAGGATTAGATAGATAGATAGTGTAGTTGGTAGGATTAGATAGATAGATAGATAGATAGTGTAGTTGGTAGGATTAGATAGATAGATAGATAGATAGATAGATAGATAGATAGATACTTTATTAATCCTAAGGGGAAACTGACATACTCCAACAGCAGCATACTGATAAAAAACAATATTAAATTAAAGATTGATAACAATGCAGGTAAAACAGACTTGAGTTCTAAATTTCATCAGCCTAGGTAAGTAACATTTAAAATAAATGTATTTTTGTGTGGAGTATTCCTTTCAAAGGTAGTTTTTGTATTTTTAAATCAAATACTTTGTTCCTGAATGTCCGTGTAATGTAGCAAATCAAATCAGTCGGACTTTTCTTGTGGAGGATTGGTGAGCAGGGTAACCCAGGGTGGGCATCACTGATGAACTTTGATGCAGCCATTCTGTGTAATGCAAATGACAAGGTCAAGGTGCCTAAGAGGAATCATTTCTTTATATAGTAAAATGTTCACACTGGACAGGCAACCTTTTCAGGTTTATTTTTGATTTTGTTTTAAATGTGTAGTGTTCTGACTCTCTTCCATCTGAATATTTTACCTTAAGAGGTAATTAGCGTTGTTTTGTGATTGGTTGTGCATATTTTATTCTAGTGCCTGAAACTGAGGAAATGGTGTCTTCAGCTCGGCCGTTAGCTTGGAAGCATGGCATCTAAGCGAACCAATGTATGGTAACAACTTTAACAAAATGATAAATTCAGGATTCAGTGCAAGATATCATTAGCAAGATGCTGCGTCTCACAATCATACCAGCTCACTGTGGCTTCATGTTATAAGATGAAAGGCTTAATTTACAGGGGCAGTGGCAGGGATTCTCCTGTGAACTTTGTAAGTTTAGAAACAGCAGCTCTGCTAGTAGCTACCAAGGGTTCAGTAGCAGAAAGGTTTTGTTGAAGGGAGGGAAGCTCTGAGTAGATTTCAGATTAAGGAAAGCAGCAGTTAAAGAGCTGGAGAAATGCAAGTGATAGAAAATATTAAGATATGTTTATCATGCAAGTTTTAGTTTTGTTTAAAATCATTCAGCTTTGATTAAACACTTAGAGTGTAAAGCCGTAATGCATGCTAAAGTCATGTTAGTCCCAAGCAGTTTCAATTGTGTACCTAAGTAACGTTTTCTGTTCCAGATGGATTACACGTGACCGGGCAGAATGAAGAGGATATGTCTTTAGATTCAAGTGAAGAGTCCTGTCAGATTGAGGTTTGTAGCAAAATGCTGGACAGAGCTGACTCTCCACCACCGCCAGTTACGCTTGCTGGTACAGTGCCCGTACAGCCCAAGTCAAAGGCAGGGCCTGAAGATGTGCCCCTCTTGTCCAGGGCTGTGGACCTCAAAGGTGGAAAGCCCAAGACATCAGATGGGCAGCCAGCATCTGTGGAATGTAGAGCTTCCGGTCTGGATCTGGAAGCTCTGAGGTCTGCTATATCTATATTTTCACGCAGTTCTCCGAAAAATCTGACTAGTGAAACACTACAGCCCCAGGAAGAGGGTCATCCTGAAGATGATGAGAATTCTGCTGGGGTCTTGGCATACAGTACTTTCAGCGTGAATACTCGTCAAAGCTTCCTTTCCACAGGAATTGATCCGTCAATAACGGTGTCCATGCCACCTGACATTTCAAATGAGGCGCGCTCTGCAGAAGGTGGAGGCCCTAATGGTCTTCATGGCTCAAGTTCTGTGGACACAACACCTAAGGCATCCAGTCTGAGCGATTGTAAAGATGCTTCATCTGGGAATTCTGCAAACAGTCAAGAGGAGTCCAAGATTTTGTCCGAGACAAAGAAATTGGGCGATGAAGCCTCCACAAGTACAAAGAAAGCTGACGAGTCCCAGAGTTCTGGCTCCGAAAGTAAACCTGCCGTTTGTTCTCACGTTGCCTCCGAGACACAGACAAAGAAAACTGCAGGAGAACGACCAAGCTATCCAAATCACGGCGGAAGTGTACGTGGCAGAGGTAGAGGACTTCCCTATCGAGGTTATAATAGAGGACGTGGTTTCAGTCTCCCAGGACCCTCCAGCAGAGGTAGTGCTTACCATGGATGGGCTACCCACGGAAACGGCCATTACTTCAGACCGAACACGGGTCACGGCTGGGCTAGTGGACATCACGGCTGTGAGGAATTCTTCACAGATGACTTCTTCCCAGATGACTGTAGTGAAAACTGGCATAGTAACATTACACCATCCAATCCCTACGCAAAGCACTATAAATGAGCCGTGGGGGGGGCCGACTGGGATTTGTCCACAGGTTGGATTCGACAAACCACTTGAGGTTTATATTTGTTTTGTTAGTCGTCATTTGAATTTTTATTTGTGGCCATTTCTCCCCCCCAGACTCTTCCCTTTCCTTTTTTTGATCTGTAAAATTTGTGATTGGAAAATGTACAGCTTTACTGTTGGGACAATTTTTTTAAGAAATCTGTTCACAGGTGGCAATATTTGCTACCAATTTTTAATTTTGTTTTTTATATTTTCATTGTCTAAAACTGGATATTTCTATTAAATCCACTTGTTCAAATGTAGATCTTCCAGTTTAATTTAATTTATAACGAGAGTTCACACCTGTAAAAAGGACGCTGGGTAGTTTGCAGGAGGTACTGTGGGTCCTCGTTGGGCGTACGAGCACACAGCGCCTTCAGAAGGACTCGGACCCCCTTACCGTGTGACACGTTTGTCAGGTGCAGCCTTGGGCTAAAAGAGAGCAACGCTCAGTACCTCAGAATGGCAACATGAAAACAGTGACTGAGACAAAAAAGGGAAATGTCACATTGACATTGCAATGTAACGGGGGGGGGGGCGGTGTAAATACTTTGTGAATGTGCTGTAGGTGGCACAAGTGCGTGTCCCCCGGGGGCACAGATGGTGAGAATGCCGGGTATGGTGGCGTGGCAGGTAAACACCAAAGGGTACGTTTGTGTGCATTTTAGAGCCTGCTGGGTTCTTTAATTCAGTTGCGTGTGGAGGGAAGTTTGGACAAAATTTAACTAAACTGTGATGTGCACATCCGGAATGAAATACTGTATGTCAAGAAAAATATGCAGGGAAAAAAATCTTAATGTATTGATGTATTTCTTAGCGTGTTTATTTTATTGACACCACATGCAAATACGGCTTGAAATGAAAACTATGGTGTGTACCTGCGAGTTTGTTTGGGCCTGCTGGGGTTGTCCCCTTTTTATCTTTAGCCGAGTCAGAAGTTCTTTCTTTGTAGTCATTGGAATGTGCGTTTGAGATATTGGTTTGTTTTTGGATAAAATGTCCTAGAAAAACAACTCCCTCTGGGAGCAAATGAAATGTTACCGCTGTGTCACCAGTCAAAGCACAGTGTGCAGAGTATGGTGCATAAATCTTTGGCTACATTTATTATTCTAGCCACACCACAGTCGGATGTGGACTCCGAGGAGGAGGATGATGATGATGATGATGATGGCAGGGCTTCTTGAATTGAAGCGGCTGCTGTGTGCCTACCGCTGACACACCCTGCTGCTTGACTGACAAGTGAACAAGCCAAGTGTTAGGTGGTGGGCGTGTCGCTGATTAAATAAGTGAAGAAATAATTAAATAAATGCATACATTACCAGTAATATTTCCTGACACTTAAGTATTTCTGCTCGCGTTATCTCTGTGTATTGTCACATTTCACAATACATTTATTTAGCTCTTTCCTTAAATCCCGTCTTTTTCTCGATTTAAGTATGGCGCCTACTCGTAAACGTTAAAATTATACAGTTATTGTCTGTCTGTATACCTGCATTATTATCACTCTTTAATTTAATATTGTTCTTTATCAGTATGCTGCTGCTGGAGTATGTGAATTTCCCCTTGGGATTAATAAAGTATCTATCTACTCCAGTGATGACATACTGGGGTTTGTTGCCAACTGTCAATGGCACGGTCTGCTTTGCTCAGATGGTGCTGGCACCTCCTCCAAAATAAATCCTGCACTTCTAACATTGCGTTATTATATTTGAAATAAAATGTCACATTACAGCTGTAGAAAGCCCAGAATCTTGCCCGTCTGTGTTTATTTGGCCTGGAAGATGACTTGCCAGTTAATTTGACGTGTTGGCACACACCATCGAGAGTGAAAATGACCTCAGCCCGACCAGAAGACAAGGCTGGAGTTTGGCTTTGCTTTACTGGTGTGGTGTGGGATGCTGACGTGCTTGAGGGGACAAATGGCCATCGCAGCAGTTTCATCGGTGAAGTGTCATTTGAGCCACACTTCTGTAATGTACCAACATGGAGTGCGTCTACATGCGCGCGCACACACACATTCAGGATAAGGTGAGCAACCCGTTTAAGGCCTAAATCTGGCATTTTACAAACTTCTGTAACAAAGTTCTGCTTTGGTAAAATGTCTAATGATGTATAAAAACGAAAGGTTAAACCTCGGCAATGGCCAGAAACAAAGCGTGGCGTGGGACTGCAGCGCTTAGATTAGATCAACTTCACTAATGACACGGTGACATTCAGCTCATGGACATGAATTTAGCAATCGGGAATAAAGACTTCAACCAGGAGAAGGAATTAATGCGATCGCTCGAGCATGTGCCTCAGGAAGTTTGACTGCTGTGGCTGCTTCCACCGTTTTCTACCTCTGGCTGCTGTGTGTGTGTGTGTGTGTGTGTGTGTGTGTGTGTGACTGAATCAAAGACACAAGCGGACAACAATCCCTCACTGTGTCACACCTACAGGTTTACACAGCCATGTCAACTGGGTTGTAGCAAACCTACATGACACTATAAGCGGGTTGGATTTCTAGACTGGCCGTCACTCTATTTATTATATGGTCGAGAGTTTTACTGCTTTGCAGTAAGGAGACTGGGGAAGATTGTGGGTTCGCTTCCCGGTTCCTCCCTGTGTGGATAGCGCTTTGAGTACTGAGAAAAGCGCTATATAAATGTAATGAATTATTATTATAAAGAACTAGCCCTTCAGGCGTTATTGTGGACGACCAAGTGTGGTAGGACCCCGTCCAGTAAGGATTCCAGCTGCTTAGTGCAGGCGTCCTGTTGCTATGACAACTAAGCTTGAAATTTCCGCGGGAAACCTTTCGTTTTAAGGGGAACGGCGGACCGAGAAAAGAAAAAAAAAAAAAAGGGGAAGAAGAGAAGCAGAAGGCAAGGAGCTCGGATATCAACGGCTAAGAATACCTTCGCGATCAGACTTCACCCGGGGGATGTCCGCTGTTTGTGGGTGGCCACCCAGAAGTTGGAAACAGTGAGGCGAATCCCCGAGAGGAGGCAAGGGGTTGCGGTTTTCTGGGTGCTCCCCAGGGCCGGATTTTCCTATAGGCTAACTAGGCTTCAGCCTAGGGCCTCAAGATCAAGAGGGGCCTACATTCAAATTGTTAGCAAAATTTTATTATCGCTCATGTAATTTACCAACTTAAAAATGGAAGGTGAAAGGGCCTCATAAGTGGAATAGCCTAGGGCCTCTTTTCATATAAATCCGGCCCTGGTGCTCCCCCGTTGGTGAGTCGGACTCTTTGTTTCTAAATTCTTCAGGATAGCCAGAAGGCAGCCATATTCGCCTGAGGTTTCACACCGACTACGTTATATCCTCCTCCTTTTGATTTGCCTTTTATTTCGTGTGTGCTTCGTACCGGGGATTAGGATTTCGGTTGCTGAGGAAAATGGAATCACGAACGAGCACCCAATCGCCTTTCACGTAAATGCATAAAGGGAGTGCACCCTGAATTTCAATATACCTGCTTATTTAACGAAACGAACTACCAGCCGGGTTTCTGTCAAGTATGCGGAGAGGGGTCATATTTTTTTAATGCTAATATATCTTCGAACATCATCCACTTCCTTCGTGGGTGCTGAAGTGTAGGAATCGCACCCTTTTTTTGGGCGGAGGAACCTACTTACTGTACGTCAGTTAACTCGCTTTCTCTAACTGGTACGTGTGGCCCTTTTGAAATCGGTCTGCACTGATCGGTGTGTTTAAAAAGGGGCGAAGCTCGAGTTCGTGCTGTTACCGCCCTCCAACATCTCTGAATATGTTTAAATAGAAAATTAAAATGACGCATAGAGAAAAAATAAGATATTTTCCATAGATTTATTCATATATAGAGAAACAGCAATAATTTTTCACATATCATTTATTAGCATCAACTACATAAGAATATAGTATAGACGCACTGATAAGCCGTGTCCTCATTATTAGTTTAATGTAATTACGCTGCAAAAAAACAGAACCAGTGTAGTGTACACGTGATAGGCGGGGATGACCAACAACGCATTCGGATTGATAACGAAACGAAATTATAAATTGTAAATAAGTTGTTTATCTTCCTAGAAATTCTTATCGGTGTATTTTTTGTTTATTTTTTTTATTGCCTCATAAATTTCAACTGCTGTGTCTGATGCCGTCACAGAAGGACAGTCTCTGAAAATTATTTTGGAAGCATTTGTGGATAAAAATCAGAGACTTTTACTTTTTTCATTCATGAGTGATATTTTTCCTAACCCTGCTGCTTACACACGAACTGTTGTACTGAGCCTTCTGGCCAATAATAACCGACCCCGATAATGTGCGGACCGCCCCCTCCGCCCGTCCACGAATCAGAACATTCAAAACCAGATAAGTATTTATTGATTTGTTTTTTTATATAAATTATTCACAACAAGCATCATCTGTTCTGTCAAAGAAAGGATCTCCCAACGCAGCAGCCGCCCGAGACCTTTACTTTCAACAACAGTTTTTAAAATGATTTTTTTTTAAAAAATGTACAATATTTCACAAATACAATACTACATGGTGCATAAATATAAAAATTTGACACACTCGGGATCATATAAAGTGCATTTCCGATCTGTACAAAGAAAACAAAGGGTCCCTTTTGCAGTCAAATTTCAAAATCTATCTGTTTGGATTGTTAAAGTGGTGAAAAGTTACCATGGTCTTCAGCCGCTAGCGGACTCAGGCCTGTCTCCAGTTCTTTTTGTTTCTGTAGAAGACCCTGAGGCAAGAAGAGAGGAGATTAAAAAATAATAATAATAATGATCATTAAATGAGACGTTTTACAATTTGACATCCAAAGGAAACATAAGTACATCTTGGACCAGCTATACATATAATCAATCTACTGTCTATATAGAAAATCCTACGCCTAAAAGTGCAACGGTGATATTTTTACATCACGTTTTTTGTCACACTTTAAATCGGGCTTATTTTAAAACCTACATATATATGATTGGTATTATTCTTTTCAGAATTTATTGACCTTTAATATGATGTTGTTAGATTTTCAGATTCTTATTCTGTTTATAAATTATAAACTAAAAAATATCAAGAACTCGCATCCCACGTGACGAGACTTTGTGCCAAGAGATTTAACCACAGCTGGGGCCGAAATAAAAGACAAAGAGCAGACCCTCTGATGAAGATCCCTGGCAGGGGCTGAAAGCTCAGGAATAAAAACTACTTCATGATACGGCATTCATTTTTTTCCCTTTGTGGATCTCCAGCTGCAAATATATATTTGCAAATTATGGTGGAAAATAAGTATTTGGTCACCTACAAACAAGCAAGATTTCTGGCTCTCACAGACCTGTAACTTCTTCTGTAAGAGGCTCCTCTGTCCTCCACTCATTACCTGTATTAATGGCACCTGTTTGAACTCGTTATCAATATAAAAACACCTGTCCACAACCTCAAACAGTCACACTCCAAACTCCACTATGGCCAAGACCAAAGAGCTGTCAAAGGACACCAGAAACAAAATTGTAGACCTGCACCAGGCTGGGAAGACTGAATCTGCAATAGGTAAGCAGCTTGGTGTGAAGAAATCAACTGTGGGAGCAATTATTAGAAAATGGAAGACATACAAGAACACTGATAATCTCCCTCGATCTGGGGCTCCACGCAAGATCTCACCCCGTGGGGTCAAAATGATCACAAGAATGGTGAGCAAAAATCCCAGAACCACACGGGGGGACCTAATGAATGACCTGCAGAGAGCTGGGACCAAAGTAACAAAGGCTACCATCAGTAACACACTACGCCGCCAGGGACTCAAATCCTGCAGTGCCAGACGTGTCCCCCTGCTTAAGCCAGTACATGTGCAGGCCCGTCTGAAGTTTGCTAGAGAGCATTTGGATGATCCAGAAGAGGATTGGGAGAATGTCATATGGTCAGATGAAACCAAAATAGAACTTTTTGGTAAAAACTCTACTCATCGTGAGTTGCATCCAAAGAACACCATACCTACTGTAAAGCATGGGGGTGGAAACATTCATGCTTTGGGGCTGTTTTTCTGCAAAGGGACCAGGATGACTGATCCGTGTAAAGGAAAGAATGAATGGAGCCATGTATCGTCAGATTTTGAGTGAAAACCTCCTTCCATCAGCAAGGGCATTGAAGATGAAACGTGGCTGGGTCTTTCAGCATGACAATGATCCCAAACACACCGCCCGGATACCGAAGGAGTGGCTTTGTAAGAAGCATTTCAAGGTCCTGGAGTGGCCTAGCCAGTCTCCAGATCTCAACCCCATTGAAAATCTTTGGAGGGAGTTGAAAGTCCGTGTTGCCCAGCGACAGCCACAAAACATCACTGCTCTAGAGGAGATCTGCATGGAGGAATGGGCCAAAATACCAGCAACGGTGTGTGAAAACCTTGTGAAGACTTACAGAAAATGTTTGACCTCTGTCTTTGCCAACAAAGGGTATATAACAAAGTATTGAGATGAACTTTTGTTATTGACCAAATACTTATTTTCCACCATAATTTGCAAATAAATTCTTTAAAAATCAGACAATGTGATTTTCTGGATTTTTTTCCCTCATTTTGTCTCTCATAGTTGAGGTATACCTATGATGAAAATTACAGGCCTCTCTCATCTTTTTAAGTGGGAGAACTTGCACAATTGGTGGCTGACTAAATACTTTTTTGCCCCACTGTATATATTATATATATATATATATATATATATATATATATATATATATATATAGTACTGTGCAAAAGTTTTAGGCAGGTGTGAAAAAATGCTGTAAACAAAGAATGGAAGTGTTAATCATTTATTTTCATCAATCAACAAAATGCAGTGACTGAACAAAAGAGAAATCTAAATCAAATCAATATTTGGTGTGACCACCCTTTGCCTTCAGAACAGTATCAATTCTTCTAGGTACACTTGCACACAGTTTTTGAAGGAACTCGGCTGGTAGGTTGTTCCAAACATCTTGGAGAACTAACCCCAGATCTTCTGTGGATGTAGGCTTCCTCACATCCTTCTGTCTCTTCATGTAATCCCAGACACACTCGATGATGTTGAGATCAGGGCTCTGTGGGGGCCATACCATCACTGTATGTATATTTAAATATATTATAAATATAATATAAATATATATATATATAATATATATAAATATCCATCCATCCATTTTCCAACCCGCTGAATCCGAACACAGGGTCACGGGGGTCTGCTGGAGCCAATCCCAGCCAACACAGGGCACAAGGCAGGATCCAATCCCAGGCAGGGTGCCAACCCACCACAAGACACACACAAACAGGCCAATTTAGGATCACCAATCCACCTAACCTGCATGTCTTTGGACTGTGGGAGGAAACCCACGCAGACACGGGGAGAACATGCAAACTCCACGCAGGGAGGACCTGGGAAGCGAACCTCAGGTCTCCTAATTGTGAGGCAGCAGCACTACCACTGCACCACCGTGCCGCCCATATTATATATATATATATATATGACAAGCACTTAGAATGAGTACTCAAGCTGCGCTTAGAACCAAATACTCAAGCCCAGATGTACCGCCTAACATTAAGAACAAGTAGAGACACTGTATCACAAAGGTTGTGCGGACTTCTTTCAGAACAGTTTTAATTAACAGTCATTTCTTAGTAGCTTAACAGCAAATTCTTACCCGGTCTTGCAGAGATGCAAGCTTCTAAAAAAAAATAAAATAAATGTAAACTATTATGTTCTTTATTAACTGTCGTTGATTCTGTAACGGTGTTCACCTGTCCAATGAGTCTGTGAGGAATAAAACAGACATTATTTGAACCCTTGGTTATAAGGAGTTTGGGGTTCAGTGGCGCCACCCACTGGTTCTTGTAAAGTTCACGTTCCCACCGTCCGTCATTTCCACCTCTCTTTGGATGTTTTCATTCTCTGTTCTCTACTTGTTGATATTTTTTTTATCATACTATAATTAGTAATAACAAGTTGATTGCATTATGCTGCCACGACTCCATCCATCCATCCATTTTCCAACCCGCTGAATCCGAACACAGGGTCACGGGGGTCTGCTGGAGCCAATCCCAGCCAACACAGGGCACAAGGCAGGAAACAATCCTGGGCAGGGTGCCAACCCACCGCAGGACACACACAAACACACCCACACACCAAGCACACACTAGGGCCAATTTAGAATCGCCAATCCACCTAACCTGCATGTCTTTGGACTGTGGGAGGAAACCGGAGCGCCCGGAGGAAACCCACGCAGACACGGGGAGAACATGCAAACTCCACGCAGGGAGGACCCGGGAAGCGAACCCAGGTCCCCAGGTCTCCCAACTGCGAGGCAGCAGCGCTACCCACTGCGCCACCGTGCCGCCCTGCCACGACTCCCTGGCCAATTTACTGGAAAAAATCAGAAGTGTGCAATACGTTCATTTTATAATTTATTTCTCTTAAAACGCAATAGTATTTCCTCTCCGTCCGCCATATCATCTTTTGAAATAAGGAGTCAAACTCATCCAGGACCGTTTACTGAACTGTAAGCAGGATGTGTAGGGCAGCGTAGCGCCGGCTCTTTTTAAAACACGTCACTTCCTCTGACATCGCGTGTTTGGTGTTTGTGACATTTCTCATCTGCCTGGTCCCATTTTAATTTAAAACCCACTAACAAAAACAAAAAAAAAAAAGGCATTCCTTCCAGTTGTGGTACGTACTTGTCGTAGTTCAGACAGCCCCTTCAGGATGGCCTGCTGTCGCTCTTTGGTTTTCAGAAGCTCCGGATTCAGCAGTGGGTCCCTTGTGTTCCCAGAACTGTGAGACTGACGTGGCTGATGCAGACCTGTAGAGGAATAAACGGAGAGGAGACGTGTTCAGCAAAACGGGGCATTTCATTAACTACAGTGAGACGCCGCCTTGTGATACGGGCAGCCTTACCTGATTTTACCGGGGCTCTCCACTCGCACTTCAGAGATTGATGGAGTGCGTTACAAGGCAGGACTTAAAGACCGTCAGAGCTCAATGATCGAACGTTCACAAAGGGTGACTGGTCCATCATACAAACACGAATAATTTTCTTTTCATTTATTTTTTAATAATCGTGTGCAATGACGTGTACCAGCTGTGTGTTGGTCACCCAGTTTGCCCTTTTCTCATATGTATGACCTCATATTTTGTACCTGGCCCAATGTTCTTTCTAAGCTGGGCACCTTTTTTGGGTTATTGGTAATGTAATGCAAACCTCCGTGGGACCCCCAACTCCCTTCCCCTCCCTGCTCGTCAACTGTGTGTTGTAGCTTAGCCATGTTGGAAGCCTCAAGGGGGACACCCAGAACACCCCTGGGCTCGCTGATTACATTCCACTGTAATGATGTTGGTAGACTTAAGTGCAGCATTTGACACCATTGACCACTCGATTTTACTGCACAGGCTAGAAAATAATGTTGGGCTCACAGGCACCGTGCTCGCTTGGTTTAGTTCTTATTTATCAAATCGATTCCAATATGTACAGAAATGTTCTGACAGGACTCCATCATTATACACAGAAGTTCAATATGGTGTCCTGCAGGGCTCAGTAATCGGACCTTTACTGTTTTCACTTTACATGCTTCCACTGGGATCGCTCATTAGGAAACATCATGTTAATTTTCACTCGTATGCAGATGACACCCAGTTATACCTCTCATTTAGATCAAATGAAGTTTCTCCGAAGTTGTCTTTAATTAGTTGTGTTAGTGAATTAAAGGAGTGGATGAATGAGAACTACTTGTCTTTAAACACTGATAATACAGAGATGTGAATTGTTGGAGGGAATGACGCTGATCACAACAATATTCTGTCATCATTTAACTCTGTTGGAATCCCCATTAATTTCACTGAATCAGCCCACAATCACGGAGTTATCTTTGACTCTAGCAGGTCATTTAAAGCGCATATTACAAACTTGTCCAAATCAGGTTTCTTCCATCTTAAAAATGCTGGGAAATTAAGGTGCTTTCTAAATAAACAGGACTCTGAGAAATTAATTCATGCATTTATTTCTGGTAGGATTGACTACTGCAATGCGGTGTTCACTGGATGTTCAATCCATCCATCCATTATCCAACCCGCTACATCCTAACTACAAGGTCACGGGGGTCTGCTGGAGCCAATCCCAGCCAACACAAGGCAGGAAACAAACCCCAGGCAGGGTGCCAGCCCACCGCAGCTGGATGTTCAAACTGTTCTCTATACAGCCTCCAGTTAATCCAAAATGCGGCTGTAAGAATTATTACAAGAACAAGAAAATACGAACACATAACTCCAGTTCTTAAATCCTTACACTGGCTCCCGGTTCAGTTTAGGGCAGATTTCAAAATCCTCCTTTTAACATATAAAGCCTTAAATGGCCAAGGTCTGGCTTACTTGTCTGAACTTATCATGACTTACAAACCTGAGCGCACATTAAGATCTCAAGATGCCGGTCTGCTTATGATTCCAAGGATTAATAAAATAACAGTGGGAGGTCGAGCTTTTAGTTACAGGGCCCCTAAACTGTGGACTGGTCTGCCTGCTACTATAAGAGATGCCCCTTCGGTCTCAGCTTTTAAATCCCGGCTGAAGACTCACGACTTCAGTTTAGCACACCCTGACTAGAGCTGCTGATTAACTGTACAGACTGCATCTCTGTTGTTGGTCATTAGCACTAAAACATAAGTAACATGAGAGTTAGAATTTGTTACTAACCCTCACCTACTCTGTTTCTCTTCTCGGTACTCAAATGTGGCACTTGGTGCCCACTGCCCACCTGCCAAGTTGTTTTGCCTGCCTAACGTGAAGTCATCCCTGATGGTGGATCGCAGGAATCATGGGAGAGAGGGGTCCTTTCATTGGATTGGCTGGCCCAGCGCTGTTTCAGCTGTGGAATGGCCAATAGGGGGGAGGCAGCTTGATGGCTGAGGTCTCCAGGAATCCAAATCATATTATGGGATATCATCTTTTGTTGAATTCTGGTCCGTACTTGTAAAATTTGTATTTGTATACCGAATTGAGGATGACTTGTGTTCTGTGTATTGTATTGTATTGTATTGACCCCCTTCTTTTTGACACCCACTGCACGCCCAACCTACCTAGAAAGGGGTCTCTCTTTGAACTGCCTTTCCTGAGGTTTCTTCCTTTTTTTCCCTACAAGGGTTTTTTTGGGAGTTTTTCCTTGTCTTCTTTGAGATTCAAGGCTGGGGGGCTGTCAAGAGACAGGGACTGTTAAAGCCCATTGCAGCACTTCTTGTGTGATTTTGGGCTCTACAAAAAATAAACTGTATTGTATTGTAACGGCCGACCCCTAACCCGGCCGGCAGCTACACCTCCAAGACCTGTGGCCTGGATAAATTACTGAGCTGAATCTAAATATCAAGCCGTACCTCTAACAAATAAATTGACGGTTTAATCAAGCTCACAAAAACAGATGATATGTAAAATAGGTACGTAATTATATTAAACGAGCAACAACAAGAAGCAAAATGCACAATAAATATATGTATATATCCCTCCACCAAAGCAACAACACTTTTATTTATATATATATATATATATATATATATAATGGAAGAGAAGGTCTGTGATACGGTTTGCATATTTGCAGTTGGAGATCCACGAAGGGAGAAAAAACGAATCACGTATCATAAAATAGTTTTATTCCTGAGCTTTCAACCCGTCAGGGGTCTTCATCAGAGGATAATGCTTAGACTTACAAGAATCAAAGGCAATATATAGCAACACATTCAGTATTGGGAGGGTGGGGGGAGGTGACTAAGTCAGTATGATCAAAGGGGGGGGGGTGTATCGTTTAATTAAAGTGTACATGTCCTTCTTAAGTTGGCATATGCTGGGTTTATGTCCAAGTGTCTGTTGATGGCGTTTTCATCTGATAGCCAAGACTCGGCCAACTCTCTGGCGCTTTTTGTACTGGCCTTAAATTTTACTTTTACGTTGTCCCAGTTGATATATATATATATATATATATATATATATATACACACACACAATAAACCCTCCCTTGCCCCTGTAACATATAACAAACAATATGAATAACATAAACTGAATGAGATACGGAAATGAATGTGAACTTGAGTCCGGTTATAAACACTGTCCTGAATGCGGTTGACTGAACTAGCGAAAAATGAGTCGTTTGATTTTCCCGGACAAAATGGATCAGCCTCACCGTGAATCCTCGGCGCGTGGTGGATGATGAATTCCGACCCCGGGGTCTCTCGTGATGAGGTTATTGAAGTAAGTCCGGCGGATAGATAAACAAACTGAATGGAAATGCGCGATGTGGAATACAACAGGTACAGATGGCTCGCGGTCGTGAATGTGAAAATCTCCTTCTCTCCTCTCCTTCCTGTTCTCTCTTTCCTCTTCTCTCCTTGATTAATTAAATAGTTCTGAGATGGATGTCATTGAATAATAGCAAACAGGTGTTTTCCAGGATTGGGGTTGCGGTCTCCTCCCATTATCCGTCCCCCTTTACGGGGACGACATTCACTGACACACAAACAGCAAACGGGATGATGGAAACAAGACGCACATGGTACTAACACTGACAACACTATTACTACTATGTAGTCCCGCTACAGTATTGTATTTTATTGTATTGATCGTGACTGGTGGTTCGTGGACCAAACTTACACAGGAAGTGTAATTCACAGCCATAAAGAGATAAAAACATAAAATAATTAGAACACACATCCATGTCAACGTGCTCGCCCATACAACAGCTCCAGATACGGGAAGGGGCCTCCCTGCCGTCACACTATGTGGGGGCCCTGTGGATGACGGGAGCGTCGATGTGTCTGTTGCTTAAATGTTCCGGGTATCACAGAAGTGCCACGGCTGCAACAGCTCGTTTTAAGTGTTAGATCACAATTCCCAATAAATTGTGCTGGTCCAGACATCAAAAATCATAATGGGAACCATTAAAAGAAAAATACACCAGGAGTTAAAAATGACACCTTTAAAATGAATTTGAAGTCCTGTCACTTGTAGGGATGCTGCCAAGTGTTCCCTTCTGTATTACTGTTTTGTGTACTGCTGAAAGACCTTCTTCTTCCTTGAGTGTCTGTTTATGTAACAACGCAGGCCGTCAATGTCGTGTTTTTGTTTATCGATTGGATCTGCATAACAATGTCTATCGATTTATTTTTTTTGTTCTTTCTTGCTGCAAATAAACTTCCCTGTGGGATAATAAAGTCTGCCTAACACTAAGCCTCAGTCAGGACCAAAAAAGCTTGTTGTAAATCGAGTGAAACATGACACGTACAGATGGAAGGATGTCATTGTTCCTTCCAAAGTCACATAATTGAAGGTACCACATGTTATAACTGCAGGGTCCGAATGTTTCATCATTAAAGCAACAGTTTTGTGTTTACCGTATAGCCCAGGGGTGGGCAAAGTCATTCCTGGAGGGCCGCAGTGGCAGCGGGTTTTTGTTCCAACCCAGTTGCTTAATTAGAAAACTATCCTTGCCAATAATTACATTTCATGGCTTGTTAGTGCTTTAACTCCGCTATTTCAAGTCATTCTCATAACCTAGATTTTTTTTTTCCATTCTAAGGATATCATCCAAATACTTTGAAGTGTAAAACGGATGAGTAATTCTCAGTCCTTCACTTTTTTCTCTTTTCCTTCCAACTATTTAATTAAACCAAATAGTGCATGATAAATACACACAGGTGTAAAGGGTAACAAGCAAAATGGATAACTGCTGGTTTCTTTTGTCATTTGCATCTTATTGCTAATAAGGAGCAATTAAAAACTGAGAATGCAGCTGTTTAAGACTTAAATAAGCAATAAGGGTTCAAAATCTTAATGAGGGAGACAACTAAAATGAAGCAGAAGTGTTTCTAGAGCAGTAAGGGCTTCTTATTAAGCAATTGGGTTGGAACAAAAACCTGCAGCCACTGCGGCCCTCCAGGAATGACTTTGCCCACCCCTGGTATAGCCCATAGGCTCTGATGGGCGGACATTGCCATTGTGTAGCAAAACACCTTAACAAGGACGAATCAATAAAAAGCCACCATTGCTCATAACCCAAAGCCTTGGCTAAACAAAACTGCTTACTTTATAGGAAACATATTAGTAGAATCAGAATATGAAATTAAATCACAAAAATTGGTGATTGCAATTAAACCGTACACAATGCCTTGCAGTAAGGAGGTCTGGGTTCGGTTCCTGGGTCCTCCCTGCGTGGAGTTTGCATGTTCTCCCCGTGTCTGCGTGGGTTTCCTCCCACAGTCCAAAGGCATGCTGGTTAGGTGCCTTAGCGATCCTAAAATTGTCCCTAATGTGTGCTTGGTGTGTGTGCGCCCTGCGGTGGGCTGGCGCCCTGCCCGGGGTTTGTTCCTGCCTTGCGCCCTGTGCTAGCTGGGATTGGCTCCAACAGACCCCCGTGACCCTGTGTTAGGATGTAGTGGGTTGGATAATGGATGGATGGATGATAGGAAAACTTAAAGGTGTTTTTTTTGAGATGAGCAGGCCAAAAATCCATGATACAACCAAAAGTGTTCAGGAAGCTAAATCTTTCTTGTCCAGTGTTATCGATTTGCTTCCTCTCCTACAAGGCATCAACATCTCAGTTCCAAAAGCACGGTGGTTATCATATGGACTTGCTAAAGTATTCAGACCCTTGACCAACACTCTCTAATAGTTTTTTCATTTGTTTTTGTATTTTTTTAATGCTACTAAGCCAGAAGCTGCTGATATGCTTATAGTTCCTCCTTTACTAAATAGCTTCTTAATTAAATAGCTATCAGGTTAGTATGCATACATTAGCCTTCTACATAAATGCATGCTTATAAAGAAAAACACCTAATCTTATGATTTACGCATTATCAGGCTACAAATGCACCAGTATTCATTTCTTCTCTCAAGGTTGTCCCCATTATCTAACTTGCATCATCAAGTCATTTATATCCCCGAGTGTTTACTGTACTACATTCACTGTTTCTTGTATTACTGCTTGCTGTCATGCCTGTGACCTCACTTTCAGGTCATTTGATTATTTGATATTTCACCTCATCCTTGGAGAAGTTTAATGGAAAAGAAAATCTTACGGTTATCAAGGTGAAGCATCAGCTCATAACTGCTTGAGGTCATTCTGGTGGGATCTTTTGGAGAGTTAGTTATTACTGGTATGTATGAGCGTGCCTGATGAAGCAGGAAGAGGCTGAAGAACCTTTGTAAAAAATCACTGAGATGGGCTCCATATTCCAATAAATGACCCTGGCACTATCACTTATGGTGACAGCCAGAGCATATGACAAAAACTAGAAGAATGTGGACATCATCTATTGTTAGGCTTTCCAATGAGTCTTTGAGGTCCTTCATTCAAGACTGAAGAACAAACTGGAAGGAAAGACTGATAGAAGACAGGAAGTGGTTAATGCAGAAGGTATGATGTGCAAAACAGAAGTGTCAGTAACTGTTGAAATGCCTTATAATCCTAAAATCAGGCACATGTGCAAGGTTCCAAATCCAAAGAGAGGATTCAAGGAGTATTGTGAGCAGACAGAACCCAAGACAGATGCCAGCAGAATGCCCTTTGGTTTCACAAGAGACCACTGGGTAAGGTAGCATTGACTGAAGCTCCTCCGATGGCTAGATCTTCTAATGTGGGGAACTCCGAAGAATTACATCCAAAATAACAGAGCACGCATCATTCTTATAAAATGTCTTTCAAGGTTTATTTAATAAGAATTAAAACAAAAAAAAAAAAGTCAGATGCATTGTTACCCTCACTCTTCACAACAACACTGGAGACATCAAGAAAGCAGCGAGATGATGGTGAGGAACGGGCTTGATTCTGTAGAGAGGCTCACAATCCATCGTCCATCACTGCAGAGCTTCCTCAGCATCCAAGGCCCTTGATTCACTTCATGCGCCAACAATGTCTTCGCTTAATGGCATCCTGCTTCATGGGTAGGACGGTCAAATGTGAGGTAAGGAATGGTGGCCTTCTTTGTTTCTAGTGCTTATTTCACTGTTGTTTTCTCTTCAATGATTGACAATGCAAGTCTTTGTTTAAAAACCTTTTAATGGAAGAAGAAAGGAAAACAGGCCACATTGACAAACTGTATGGTTTATCTTAACTAATGTTTGGTCATATGCTTATTAAGTTAGTGGAACATAAATGGAATCCTCAAGTGTAAAAAGTGCCATACCATCTGCACTTCAGAACAGGTAATCCACCTGAGGTAATCATGAGCGGGCCTAGTCAGTACTTAGAGGGGAGACCATCAAGGAAAAGTTTGGATTGCTGTTGGAAGAGGTGTTGGTGGGACCATCAGGAAGTACAGACCCTGTGGTCTGTTCGTGGATTCTAATACCCTTAATACTGTGCTGTAAAAATGGTTCTGTACTTCAGAGGAAACGTAAAACCAAGGTCCTGACTCTCTATGGTCACCAAGGAGCCCTGGGCATCCTTCAGTAAGAGTAGGGTGTACTCCAAAGTCCTCGCTAAATTGCCCACTACAGCCTGGTCATCCTGGCCCCCTAATCGTCGCGCTCTCTCTCGCTCATCCCCTTCATCACCCTAACTGTGTGCTAACATGTGGTGAGCATACTAACATAAGAATGGCTCCTGTCACATCAGCTGGATGGATGCTGCACATTGGTGGTGGTTGAAGTAGCTCCCCACTGTCTACGTACAGTGCTATGAGTACTTAGAAAAGCATTATATAAAAGTAATTAATTATTTTTATTATTGAAAGATATTAAACTTAAAAGCAAAGACAGCATAAAGTTGCAAGGCTAATCTTCAGCAACTAAAGTCACAAGAAGGCATCAAGCAGCTCTAGTCATCTGCCTGTACTCCAACATTCTGAATTTAAATCTAGCACCTAGTCAGTGTGTGGGGTGCACGCATTCTCCCCATGTTTGCTGGGTGTCATCCAACAACACAAATTTAAGTGCATCAGATTAAATGGTTATTAAAAACTAGCCAAGTGTCTGATTGAATGTGGGTGTGGATGAGTAGGCCCTATGATGGACTTTCACCTTATCAAGGGTTGGTTTCTGCCTTGGGTCTCGCCACTGGATCCCTGCAAGCCTCATTTGGATTCAATGGGTTGGGAACGTTATCTGCGATGTCAGACCACTCTTAAGGCAGCTTAAATGGTGTTGTGATGTGAAATTCTGCATACAACTGGATAAATATTTTGAATGTCTTTATTTGTAACTTAGGCAATGCAATGTAATATTAGTTAGTGAGAAGCATTTGTGTTTACAACCCCCCCTCTCCCAGGACTAAGTCAGGAAAGTGAATTTTACGATTGGTTTTAGGTACTTCCGCCCCCCACCAACCCTGTTTTGCAAGTGTTTCTCTGCTAAAGTCTCTCAAACCCCATATGAAAGTCTGGCCGCCTAACTGCCAAGCTTTACCTTAACAAATGGTTTGGAGGGCAGGTGTGAAGATGTTCTATCACCCCATTGCTCTGAAGAATGGCTGTTTGGAAGTGGCTTGTATCAGAAGCCTTTAAGTACCATGATGTCCTATTGGCTCTAGGGGTTGGACAGAACATCTAGAAATTTGCTCACTCCCTCACTCTCTCACCAAACTGCTGAATGACCATCTCACACCATGAACTGAAAAGGACAACACAATGATGAGCACAGCTCGGCAGCCATATTGAGACAGGCATGCGGCCTGTTCTGAAGAAAGCTGACCACCAATGATGCCTTAACTAGAGACATTTTAAAGTAACTAACAAGTCTGTGTGCCGCCTGAAACTACACATCACCATTTATCAGGTTGTATGGTTGCCAATATTCAAATGTACTTTGCATATTGTTATTATTTATAAATATTATCAATAATACATTGTTTAAATTGTAACTTAACTCCTGCTTGTCTTTTACTACACCTAATTGCCTGAGGTTACAGATGTAGGAGGGAAGGTGGGGAGACGTTATATACTATAATACCTTATAAACAGTGGTAAGTCTGTGAGATTTGAGGTGTTCTGACAGAGGCTACATATTAATAATACAATAGGAGAAAGCAGAGCAATATAATACTCTACCAAGACAAAACAAATGGTTAAAGCAGTTGCAGGCTTGTCTACATGGTACTTCAAAACTGAAATAATAAGAAACCCCAACAATAAAAAGATAAACATACTGATGAAAACTGGTCATTTTTTCAGTGCAGCTAGTCACCTCTTACTTAACAAATTACTGAGATGCAAAATGATTCTCTAGGTGCCATCTTTAAGTGTTCATATGTGTTATCATATCTGCTGTTCTTAAGCTGGGATGAAAAGAAATACTTTAAACAATTATGCTAAAACTTGAGCTAGAATTCGCTTTTACTGTATCTCTGCTTCAATGTTTTTGCTGAAGACCCAATTTTAAATAACATCTAAAATCTACCTTACTTACTTAATAGTTAACCCTTCTATCATATATCCTTGCAATGCATCTAAACAGAAAAGATTCAACTTAACGATAAATCCGAATGTGTATTCAGCCATTATTCATTTATAAAAGAGCTTCATTAGTATTTATATAATCGCCTATTAGATTCATCTACTATATGATAAAACACTACAGTCTGTATGTGTGTGTGTGCCGCCGATTCGTCCAAGCAATCTGATTAGTCAGTGTGGCTTTGGTGACACAATCGGAAGAGAAAATGCAAGCGTGAGACGCACAAGGAGGAGTAAAGGCATAGGAGGCACTCCGAGAGTCGCCTTCAAAGACAGGAAATATTACAGCGGATAGGAGGCAATCAAAGCGCCTTGAAATGACAGAGTCCGAGAAGTGCTCAAAAGATAGAGAGTGCCAGGCAAGAAACGTTCAGATATATGCGGCTATTGGGGAAAACCGCTGAAGGTACACGTAGGTCGAGAAATCCGACATCTTTAAATTTATACTATTATCTGTCTTTGACTAGTTTAAAATAAATAATGATGACTAGCTGTCATTTCTCAAGTACTTAGACATTCTGTCCTAGGTGTCTAGTGCTAAAAACAGTTAAGTAAATCTCATGTTTAAGAATCGATACATCTCGTAATTTAGAATGAACACAGAGCTCAGGACTATATATATGCCTTCTCTGCCACAAAAACGCCATATTGTGGCCTCTTAGGTTATCACCAAGATATTTCTATAGATCCTACTCTAACATTTAAAAGACTCCTGAGGGGCAAAAGGCAAGGTTAGCCTTCAGCATTTCAAAATATGAACAAAGAGTAGTGTAGCAAGGCACTTGTTTATTCTCGGGCTTTTAAAGACCATGAATAATATTTCTGCATTGCTATGGCATGGAAGTTATGCTTTTTGAAAGCTTTGGGGTTTGGACACCAAATTTCATTGTCTTTGTTTGTATAATTTTATTCATTGCTTTTGTGTCACTGTTTTATTTTTGTTTTACTTTGCACAGCACTTTGGTGCAGCGGTGTCCTGTATTAAATGTGCTTTATAAATACATTTGATTTCATACGTTTATATCATGCATCTTTCCATCCTTGTACAAATAATTATTCTTAACTATCAGCAAAAGTGTCCCATTAATATCAATTAATGTACTTTGACGTGGTCGGTGCTCCTAGAACCAACTGCTAAGAACTCACAAAAAACTGAGCCACTATTTTAATGTGAACACAATAGAACAACTCCCAAAACAGAGAATCAAAAGGTCATGAAAGGGTTGTCTTCGA
Source organism: Erpetoichthys calabaricus (assembly GCF_900747795.2). Lineage (NCBI taxonomy): Eukaryota > Metazoa > Chordata > Cladistia > Polypteriformes > Polypteridae > Erpetoichthys > Erpetoichthys calabaricus. The sequence continues at coordinate 74,649,693 of NC_041411.2, read as the reverse complement.
TTCAAGGATGCTGGTAAAACAGGTTATGCTTACCATTGGGTTCTCTACGCTGTGGGTCATGCGTTGATGGCCTCGATATTGGAGCATTTGGATCCAAGTGGTAGATCTCATCTGTCCGTACATAAGGAATAAAGTGAGAAGATGGTGGTCTTTCTGGTCCTGCGTTATCTTCTATGGCTTCTTGCTGTTGCAGATATAACATGGCTTGAATTCTTTTCAATTTTTCACTGCTTAAATGGTCTTCTGGGAATGTTGGCGATTTGGCCCGTTTCTGCTGGTGAAGCCTGTGCTTCAATGCTGGTACAGGAGGAGAGTGTGATCTGCATTTAAGAGATACATATATATTTAACTGTAAAACATGCTACACAAAATGTGTTTTTTTAGATCAAACATGGCCACATTTTGAAACATCTCATTTTCTGAAAATACTTTTTCTGGTGACGGTCACAGCAGGCCAAGCAGGTCAATGGCGGAGTGGTGGCTCGGAGGCTAGAGATCTGCACTGGCAATCGGAAGGTTGCCAGTTCGAATCCCGTAAATGCCAATAGGGACTCTGCTCTGTTGGGCCCTTGAGCAAGGTCCTTAACCTGCAATTGCTGAGCGCTTTGAGCAGTGAGAAAAGCGCTATATAAATGCAAAGAATTGTTACTATTATACAGACTTTCCTGTCTGCAGCTACAGATTCCATTTCTTCCTGGCAATTTACCAGGCATTCCCAAGCCAGCCAAGAGATATAATCTCTCCAGGATCTCCCGAGCCTGCCGAAGGGTCTCCGCTCATTGGGACGTAGCCAGAGCAGCTCTAGGGGGAGCCACCTCAACTGGCTCCTCTCAATCCGTGGGAGAAGCGACTCTACTCCGAGGCACAAATCGGCTTATCATCCTATCACAGAGTGTCAGTCCAGCCACCCTGCAAAGAAACCTAATTGTGTCACTTGTACTCACGAGCTCAATCTTTTGAAATACTACAATTAACAAAAAATCAGGCTGCAGCATTTATATCCATATTGCTTAGTCCTCACAATAAGACTAGACAAATAAGGTCAGGCCTACTAACTCAATGGTTAATATTTTTAGACTAGAACATGAGGTCTGACACAAAAAAAGCAAGATTAACCCTATGGCACGAGGAGCCAAGAGTGGGAGGGGAGAAACAAAGAGACCATTCTAGAACATCTTAGATAGATAGACAGACAGACAGAATCCCAAGGGGAAATTCACAAAAAGAAAAAAAAAAAGATATTCTTGTCACAATGACAAAGGGCTCAACTCGATCGCTTCATTCAGTACAAGTGAGTGAAGGTGTGTTCAAATATAGACGTTTTCTTACCCTTCCTCATTCAGAAAATGTCCGAGTACAAGAGTGAACAGCGAATAAAGATTCAATTTTCTTGTAAAACTGAAGAAATCAGTGACAGAAACTTTTCAATTACTGACTGAGGCTTAAGATAAAGAGTGCATGGCTCGTACACGTTGTAGCGGATGGCCAGGGCCCTTGCCCAGCTGGGACGCCCCCACGCTGGAAGGACCGGGGAAAAAAGCGTGGTCAGAGTATTACCTTCCCCAGAGTGGTAGGTGGCAGCCCCCCTGGGTCCTGCAGGGCTCCATGGGAGTTGGATACCGCCTTGTTGGGATCCGTGGATGCCGCTAGGGGGTGCTGCAGCGGCTGCTGAGCCCTAGAGAACAGCTCTTCCTCCACACCTGGAAGTCTGTGTTGGGTTGGGGCGGCTAGAGCGCCCTCTATTGACCACAATGTGTTTTTGAATGGCACAAGTCAGTGCTCAAAGGAACCCATGTTTTTTTTTTTTTAGTCTGTAGAAGATGTGAAAGCAAAAAAACAACAGAGATCCTCAACAGCCTTTCAGAAAATGATCTGCGGAGTTGCTCAGACCGTTTCCGGCATTGTATGCAGCTCTGTGTCAACTCGGAAGGGAACTATTTTGAAGGTGATTGTAGTTAACTTTCTTGATTTGTTAAATGAAAAGAGTTACAAACACAGTCTCATTTGTTTTTGTGTCGCACCTCGTATTCTCCATGTGATTCTGTAATAAAATGCAAACTCCCAATTCTCAGGCAACAAGTGTAGCGAGTTAAAAAACATAAGCAAAAGGAAAAGATACCAAAATTGTAACGCACCTCTTTTCCAAATATGTTGAAACGTTTGAAGCACTGTCCGAATATTCTTCCTAAAAAAAAAAAAAAAAAAAATATTCATATATGTAAATGTTATGACATCTCTAGTCAGTTGCATAGAAACATTTGCTGTTTTGGAATTTTGATTTACAGAACAGTAAACTCAACTGCCTTGTGTACGAGTGAGTGAGTCTGCTCAATAACTGACTGGTGCTCTGTCCATAATTAGCTCCTCCCAGGACAGGCTCTACTCCCCCATGATTCTTATGCTAGAATGAACTAGGGGGCTCCGCCCCCTGCTCGCTTCGCTCGCCAACCCCTGGTGTTGGGTAACCCGAAATACATTGATGTATGTATGAGATATATTGGAGTGTAAAGGTGTAGATGACGAACAAAGGAAGTAAAGAACCCATAGCATGGCACGTTAGAAAGATTTATTGGAATATTTCTTTATACACAACATTTGTAGTAAAGATGGTGTGTTGTCCTTGAATGAGTTTTCCTTGGTATGGAGTATCTATAACTTTAACTTTAATGTCAGATGAACGCCGAACTCTTGAGAAGGCTACATAAAGTTGTCCATGTCCAAATACAGGCTCAGAGAGGTATATGCCAACTCTGTCCATGGTTTGTCCTTGGGATTTGTTGATTGTCATGGCAAATGCAGGTTTAATGGGAAATTGGTGTTGTTTAAGTGTAAAAGGTAATTCCAGGTCAGAACTTGTAAGGTCAACTCTAGGAATCAAAACAGTATTGTTAGAATGTGATCCTGTAAGTACTTTTGCTTCAATAACATTGTCTGTCATGGTGTTGATGACTAAACGTAGCTCCGTTAGTCGAGCTGTTTGTTTTTGGAGCCGAGACAGTTTTGCTTCCGCGGTTTCAGACGCGCGTTGTAGGCGCCTATGTTTATTTTTTTTATCCATGCGGGCTCGTTTTTGTAGCTCCGTTAGTTGAGCCGGATCGTTTTGGAGCCGTGACCGTGACTCCTTTAGTTATCCGTTGTCTACCGTTAGTAATATGGATAATTGCACTTACTGTTAATACGGAGCGTTTTCTGTGGTTGTACTGTTAATAATGCATCACTGTAATGTGATTCACATATGCTATATGGTTTGGACGTGTGAGGATGCCGTACGTTTAATACGGAGAGTTCATTTATTCTTATTACCCGGACCATGCTGTGTAGTGTGGACGTTTAGTTCAGAAGCGCGTTGTAGGCGCCTGCGCCTTTCGTACTATCTTTGTGGATCTTTGCAGACTCGGTAGTGTCTTCCGTTTGACTCTGGGGTGCAGTGCAGAATCCTCTTTTCTGTGTGGCTGTGTCGTTAGTCGTTAGCTATGGGCGCGTTGTTGCTTCATGTCTTATTTACGTTAGTTGAGCTCTTTCATTTTTGAGCCGTGACTCCTTCGTTCACGGTGGATCAGACTTTGCTTACGGTTTATGAGACGCGCGCTGTAGGCGCCTGCGCACTGTCTCCTGGGTCCATTGCCGTGTACCTGCGTCCGTGCCTTCCGGTTTACCATTCTCGGTTACTAATATGGATAAGCATGTTTGGAACATGAATGAATGAATGAACAAGCAAGGGATATGGACCTGTTCCGAGTCTCAGCTTAATTAGTTCCACATGACCATTCCATATATTTAAGCACTTAGTCAGTAACAGCATCATGGGGGTACACAATATTAAAGTAGGTAAGAAAATACTAACAGTGTGTGTGTCTGTGCAATTCAGTGGGAAAATGGAGAATTAGTGATGCTCTAATTTATCAGCCGATTTTCACCCCAGGTGACTTGATCAGTGATAGGTAATTTAGTCAATCTCAAAAAAACTTTTCTGTTTTAAATTGCTTTTCTAAAATTTGTGTTAAATTAGTTTTAGTCTCCTTTATGCAAAGTATTATGGTGCTTGACCAATCACATGTTTCATTTTGCTACTGGAATTTTCTGTAAACAGAGAGAAGACAGTCAACAGTCAAACTTTAGATGAGAGTGAAGAGTGGAATATTGGCTTTTACATTAAAGAATTCAATTCAATTCTTTATTGTCATGTGTACAAGTACCACGTACAATGAAAGGCTTGCTTGGATGTGCCCCCGCAGACAGTGAACACACACAATAAATAAATAAGACTAGAATCCTAGGAATAAATAGAGACAGCGGCAGATGTATATGTGCAGGTAGCAGTGGAGGTGACACAAGGTGACTGATTGTTCAGGAGTCTGATTGCAGTTGGGTAGAAACTGTTCCTGAACCTGGAGGTGCGCGTCTGAATGGACTTTAGTCGCTTCCCAGATGGGAGGAGGGTGAAAAGTGACAGTGCCAGGTAGCTGGGGTCCCGCCTGATACGGTTCACTTTCCTGAGACAGCGTGTAGTGTGGATGTCATGGATCGCAGGGAGCTGTGTGCCCATGATCTGCTGTGCTGTATTCACCACCCGCTGCAGAGCTCTGCAGTCCTGAACTGAGCAGTTGCTGTACCAGGATGTGATGCATCAGTACACCTGTAGAATCTGCACAGGGTTGTGGGGGACATCCGGGCTTTACTCAGTCTCCTGAGGAAGTACAGGCACGGTTGGGCTTTCTTGATTACTGCCGCAGTGTGACTTGACCATTTAAGGTCATCAGTGAGGGCGACTCCGAGGAACCTAAAGCTGCTGACCTGCTCCACAGCCTCCCCTCCAATGCAGATGGGGCTGTGCTCTATTGCCTGTTTGCGGAAATCCACAATCATCTCCTTAGTTTTGCTAACGTTGAGGGTGAGGTTGTTGTTCTGACACCATTCTGCCAGGAGTCTGACCTCCTCCCTGTAGGCCGTCGCTTCGTCCTCGCTGATCAGACCTGTTACAGTGGTATCGTCAGCAAACTTGAGGATGGTGTTAGAGCTGTACTTAGCTACGCAGTCATGGGTGTAGAGAGAGTAAGTAAAGCAGGGGGCTCAGCACGCTGCCCTGCGGGGTACAAGTGTTGATGGTGGTGATGGAGGAGGTTTTTCCACCAATACGCACTTGCTGAGGTCTGCTGGTGGAAAAGGTGGAGTTAGTGCTGGGCGGTATACCGGTTCATACCGAAAACCGTTTTTTATTTTTTTTATGATATGGATTTTTCTTATACCGCAACACCGGTTTAAATTGCCTAAACGACGTTCGGAACATGGCGCAGTGGGAAACTGTTCAAGTGGGGACCTTTTTCACTGCTACACCGCTAAACACAGATTTGTTGCACTAGGGCTCTTTTTTTCACTGCTACACCACCAAATACTGGGCGGTAGCATAGGTATGCCGCGCGGTGAAAATGGACAGAGAGCATTCCGAAACTGAAGCTGACGATAAAGTTAAACATAATGACACAGAAGAAGTTTTGCCGAAAAAAAAGGAATCACGTCCGTTTCCTGGAGATACTTTGGTTTTAAAAGGTCAGATGTGTAAATACTGTTTCTATACTACTGGATAACACTGCAAGCCAAGTTGTACTTGTTTTTGTACTTGCTAGTGTATGTTTTGCTTGTATTTATCCTGCGATATGCTGGCGACTCGTTCAGAGATGGGCGCAACTCTGAATGGATGGCATAATTAAACATGTATAACGAAGATATTTTTAAAGTTCTGAACACTCCGTCGGCTAAGTTAATAACTAGTTTTAATTTCACAAAGACGTTTATCTGTGCGGTGATTGCTGCAGGCGCCTGCTCTTAGTGCGGAGGAAGTCAGTTTAAGAAGTGTAGTGATTAACGACTGGGTCGGGGAACACTTAACACAAAGTATTTGATGTGCAGCATTAACTTGTGACGGGGTTTGAGAAAATCTAGTAAATTAAACATTGATTTTAGGATGAAGTTTAGTTTACAACATTCTACTTTAATTATAAAATAAACTATGAGAATAAAGTGGAAATGTCGACTTTAATCTTGACATAGTCAACATGTCGAATTTATTCTCGACATATAGTTTGTTTTTTTCTTCCGTGTCCATATTTTTTTTTTTTTCACAGTGGTCCTAATGCGCTTCCATAGGGCTATACCACAAACAGCATTATAAATGCAAGTTGCAGTTTTTATTATTTGTGTATATAGCTTAGCTTGAAGCAAGGTCCATATTAATGCAGTTTGCCTAAATGATGGTACAGTTGGTAAGATGTCATCACCAAGTTTCACTTGTTTTATTTTATTTTAATTTGGTGAATACTGTGTAATGCACCTGGGCTTGAAGCCTTGAAGTAATGGTGCAGCTATCAGTAATACTATTATGTATTTTATTGTTATTATTTATTAGTTTAAATATTATGCAGTTTAATGATGGTAAAATTGTTTAAAAAGTCACTTAAACGTATCTATCTATCTATCTATCTATCTATCTATCTATCTATCTAAACGTGTCAGTGGACAGAGATTGTTAACATTAACAGAAAGTGTAGTTGGTTTACAAAAAATATTTACTATTTATTCCTTTTCTAAGATATGTTCAGTACAATCCAACTTTTGACAAACACCTCTGGATATTTTACTAAGTCTAAATGCCTCTTTGGATGGTTGAAAATATGTTGTCAAAATCATAGTTTAAACTTTTGCAAAATTTGTTCAATTAAAGGTTCTATATTTTGACTGCATCTGTCATGCAATGTGCTTCCTTCTCTTTAGTGCCACCCCCTTGAAAACTATCACTTTATGGGGCCATGCAAACCTGGATTAATACTTGTGTGCACATTAAAATGTCTTTTTGTACGATGTACAATTCTCATAACAGTCTAATAGGTTATTCTTAGCCAGTCAACTGCAGTAATTGCATTGGAAAATGTGGTTAACATCCACTTATGCATGGGGAAAAAAATACCATCTAATACCGTGAAACCGGCAGAATTTAGAAAAATACCGTGATATAGAATTTTGGTCATACCGCCCACCTCTAGGTGGAGTAATAAAGTGAGGAAAGAGAATCTGAAGAGGAACGGCAGACATGCATGCTGTCTAGCTGAACTTGGAAGACCCATGTCTCCTGCAGAAATGAAAAGAGCACGTCTTTTAATGTGTTCAGACATTTTGATTTTATTCTTTAATTAAAATGGACACTCGTTTTCAGAGTGTGAATAGTGAGTGAGCTTGTGTTTAGTATGGCAGCTCATATTTTTTAATTAGAAAAAGAATAGAAGTGGCCCCCGCCACTTAGTATTAGAATTGTGACTTGTAATTATGATAAGCAATTTATTTTCTTTTATGGGATGTGTATTATGTCTATGTATAAAATGTTGGTGGTCTATCATGCAAAAACTTGCAACCCTGGGCCTTGCCGCTTCATCTTGGTCTCAATGAACAGTTTATGATGTGACAAGAGTAACACGACCCGAGAATTGTTCATGTGGGGTACCTCAGCCATAAAATTCGGCTTCCCGTCCTTCTCAGGACAAGCAGAGTGCCGTACCATCACTAACAGGAAAGTAAAGGCTGTGCTGACGCAGACACAGCAAGTGCCAGTGCACTGAAGGACAATGGCTGCGCATGCACACCACACTGAGAGTGAAGTACATTGCACAGGCCAACTGATGGTTTGTACTGCAAAAGCCACTTATAACAATACTTCTTTACATTTATATAGAATTTTCTCACTACTCAAAACCTTCTCCACGCAAGGAGGACCTGGGATGCAAACCCATGACCTACATATTACGAGTGTGTGTACATGAGGAGCTGAAAGCCAAGCCCACTCCACAGGCTGACCAGTAACCGATAACTCATACACTTTGTTTTGCAATCTGCAAAGTGCACGTACCAAGGTGTGAGGTCAACTACACAATGTAAGCATCATAAATGCAAGTCAAAGAGTCACGAGGATATCAGCTCGCAGGGTAGGACACTGCAGTAGCCTCAGTCCAGTTACCTGGAGCGCCGGGTCCTGAGAGACACTTCTTCGAGGACCATAGATCTGAGTGTTTCTAATGGATAATTTGTGTACATGTTTTATTAGTTTAAAGATGTAGGTGTTAAGGGGATTTTATTTATTTTAGCATTTTTTAGTCACCGAAAAATAAATAAATGTTAAAAATAAAAATGTAAAAGGATAAAGAAAACAAATCAAAATCAGAATTGGAATTGACCAACTCTAGTAGCATGAAATCGGTAATTAGTATAGGCCCTAAAAACACCTGATCAGAGCATCCCTTACACAAACACAACTCTGAATGCTGCAAGCCAGTGTGTGTTGTACACGGTGGCTTTACAAATGGCAACTCTTATCAAACATGGAGCACCACTACCCAAAAAATCTTTTAATCAAAAGCAATGTGTCCTGTGACACAAGTAAACCACCAATTTCAGAGGATAGAATATCTAAATATTGGTCATGAGCATCTTTTCCTGGCGGTTGTGTACTCAACTGTGAACAGACATTTTCCTGAAGGGTAATACTCCATGCCACAAGGCAAGAAAACTATTAAAATGGCTCCAGGAACATAATAATGAATTCACTCCAATGCAGTGGCCTTACCAGATATCACTCCAATAGAGCAACCTGTGGCATGACATGGAAGAAGTTGTTCAGAGTACAGATCCACCATCAGATGAATTTGCAATAACTACAGGACACAATGGAATCAACATTGGCCAACATCCCTGTGCTGGGAAAAATTTAGGCTGCTTATGGAAGCACAGTAATCCCGACTGCTTATATTGATGTGGCATGCATGACACACAGGAATTTTTTTTTTCCAACTCTGTCTCAATATGGATACATGACATAAGAAGTACAGTATTGTTTAATTAAAATAAATAATTTTGTCCTCTACTTGTACATTAAAGCAACATTCATGTTTAAAATCTCCAGTCAGTAATGTCTTGTCGCTTGAAAGACAGACAGTGTCTACCAGCAATGGCCTCTGGGATGATAACACCATCTACATTCTGTCTTATGCTAAAACATGCACTGTGGTTTTACAGAGCACGTGAGAAAAATGGGAAAGGAAGGAAAAACAGATATGGACATAGATAGTGAAACCAAGAAATACGCTTTAGATATAAGCCAGAAAGGAAAATAATCAAGAAAATAAACCAGGCTGCAAAAATCACAAAATTATTATTATTTGTTTAACAGAGTGGTATTTCTGATGATCTGCTGAAAGAAGGTATACAATAGGAAAACAACAGAAAACATATCTCTAACATATACACACTGCCCCCATCAGACAGGTGGCAGTATAGCAGATGTCCTTCAGATTTCTGAACTCTGAAAGTTATTTCTGACACATGCTGTTATTGTGGAAAAAAAAAATTCTCAAAGATGGAAACTGATAACAGTATTAGACACAAAAGGACAACTCTTACCTTTTTGCTTTCGCCCATTGGAGAAGTAGATCTTATTTTGTGAAGCAGCTTTACTGGGGCATTCTTCTCAGCCAGTGTTAGTAACTCCAGCTGCCTTTTCAGGCGGCTCTCTTCTCTCTCTTTTTGAAGCCCACTTGGATAGCGCTCAGATGCAGGTACATACTGTCTAACTGGCTTATTTGTGTTCCATTCTGGTTTTCTGACATTCTTCTCTGACCGTCTACCAGTCCTTTTCTCTGTTCGTGCATAAGGTTCATATTGATCATCTTGACTGGAAAGGTTTTCTTTGCCAGTCACTTTCCTTTTTTCAGCAATTTTAGGATCTCGCTTCACCTTCTTCACATTTGTTTGCTGGTGATATTCAATAGGTATGTCAGGTGTGTCAAGGCCTGTTCTTCTACCCAGTCGCTCTTTAGCATGCTTCTCTTCATATCGTTGGCTTATTTCACCATCTAAAAGTCAAAGTATTATCAAATGAGAAATACTCCATTGCTCACTGCACTTAGACTCTCCATTCATTACAAGTGGTATTCATCCTTGCCTGCCATTTTCATAATCTCTCCTCTTTTCCAGCACTAGTGCTTTGATCTTTATTGGCCAGATCATGAAAATGTCTTCCAGAATCCCTCAAAATTATGCCATAAGGAACACTGTATGTGTCCATAATTGGATTGATGAAAAGACTGTTAATTTAAGCATTCTGGAGTAAAAAAAATGGACATAACTAATGAGCTGTGGCTGTCAAATGTATTATCATACTAACTGAACCTGTGCAACCATGGCAGGACAGATCCAAGAACATCGCTGAATCAACCAATCAGCAGCAGCAACGGGCAAATCTATGGATAATGAGGGTTTACTGTATAACGGAAGAGGACAGCTCCAACGATTGAATGAGGAAGCCTTAGGTTTCATTTTCCCGCTTGCAACGTGACTGTTTCTTCGTGCCGGTCCCAAGCCCGGATAAATGGGGAGGGTTACGTCAGGAAGGGCATCCGGTGTAAAATTTTGCCAAATCAATATGCGGACAGATGATCTGTTGTGGCCATCCCTAACAGGAGCAGCCGAAAGAAGAAGAAGAATAATGTGACTGTTTTCCTTATAAATGAACGTGGATCACTACTGATTCCATTGAAACTACTATCTCTAAAAACCTGTCTCTTACAGAAGTTCTAGTTTTTGGTAGGAAAACCTATAAACTGGTCTCTGACTGGAGTACCATTTGTACAATGGTATCTCATTAGCCTTGAAAGAAGTGATTTTTTTCTTTTATAACTTTCGTCTTGTTACAGGGCATTGTGGAAAGCAGAGAACAGGAGGTGCATAACTTATACAGTAAATGCGCTACAGAAGAAGCAGGAGACAGCAGTGAGGTGGCATGTATGTTACCCGGCATTTGAACAATTAATTTCCAAGTTAACTGATGGTTATTTCATATGTTTACATGTTTACAATGTTGTTCAAAACAAGAATTACTCAAATAGGAGATGCCAAACAGTGTACAATCTCTGGAGCGGATATCAATATGAGAATTATTTGATTACACATTAATTAAATAAAATTAGTATATGTAAGTTAATATTGTATGAACAGTAAGAGATCCTCCTGCTATACCTGTCTGGACTGCAGTTTCCTTCTTTTCAGGATGAATATTGCTGCTCATCTTTTCCACAGCCTCATTCACAGTGCTGTCATGAACATAATCTGAAAGGCGGCTCTGCATGGCATTGTTGCTCGCTTGACTTGAAATACCTTCTAAAGAGAATATATAGATGCAGAAGTGAATAAAAAAGTAAAAACGCAACCAAATTCTATTCTGCACGAATGACACTAATAAGACTTTAACTCTTATTTTACTTTTACGATTCTTTAAGATGCTCTTATTTTATTTTTTTTTTTACCAATCATGTGGGACTTGTCATATGTTTTTTTTTATTTTATACAGTTTTTTTTTTTTTTTAATATATAAAAGAATACAGTGATCCCTCGCCTATCGCGGAAATTACGTTCCAAACCCATCAGCGATAGGTGAAAATCCACGATATAGAAAGACCATATAAATAAACATTTTTTTTATAGTTTAAGCCTTAAAATACCCCTCCCACACACTTTAAACACATGTAAACTTATTAAAGCACACTTTGTAAACACATATGATATGTGGATGTCGGGCTAAGCATATGAGTAAAATCTCTTATTATAAAAAAAAAATCTTGGCAAGGAGACCAGGGAGACAAGGCTTGATCTTCACAGAAGACAATTTGACATCCCGTGAGAGATATTTTAACATCACGTGTGAGATTTTAACATCACGCAAGACAAGGCACTGAGACAGAAGGACAGCTGCTGTACGGGCTTTTAAATGATCGATGCGCAGAGCGACAAGCAGAACAGGTATCTTGGCAGAAGCAGCACAAAGCCAGTAGCTGATCTGTCCACTTCTGCTTAACATGTGTTCAGCCCCCTTCCCTTCACAACGTGAGCGGGAGAGATACGAAGTGGCAGGAGCATAGCGCGCCTCCAGGGGGTTTGAGCGAAGAGATCAAGACCAGATCATCTCGGAGAGACACTTTGATGACACGCAAGACTAAACATTACAACCTTAGCCAGCAAAACCCGTGAGATGGCGACTTTTGCACGTCACACCCTACTCACAAACAATTTAAAACAAGTTCACTGACATCTAACCTAGCAGTTGTTGGAATACTTTTGGCAGACAAACTTCAGGTGCTCCCAGCTCTTAAAACAACGACAAGCAGAACACGCAGCTTGCCAGCAGATGATCCGAGCACTTCTCCTTAGTGTGCATTCAGCTCTCACACACCTTTCCCCCTCCTCCTCCTCCTCCTACATCAGAACACTAGCGGCAGAGACGTAAAGTGCCAAAAGGACAGCTGCTGTACAGGCTTTTAAGTGATTGGCGTGACAAGCACAACACACACCTGGCCAGCAACAGCAGCAAGACACCAACTGAAGTGATCGCATCTCTTTAGCGTGCGTTCAGCTCCCTCCCTTCACAACATGAGCAGCTTTATACGTCCTGCGAGAAAGAGATTTAACCATGCCCGGGGCAGGAAATAAAGAACAAATATTGTTTTCAAAGGTTTATTGTTTTTAAAAGTTTTAAAGTAAAAATGAAAATAATGCATATGTAACAATTCCCATGAAAATAATTTCTTTAAATTGTTTATCCAGTAAACCAAATCCGGGAGTGGGCGAGCGAAGCGAGCAGGGGGCAGAGCCCCCTAGTAATAATAATATTAATAAATCTGTGATGTAGCAGGGGCGCGATAGCTGAACCGCGATGTAGCGGGGGATCACTGTATAGAGTTTCTAGAAATTTCAGCAGGTTCTAGCAGCAGGTAACATCTCCCAGTCTGTTGCCGCTGCTTATCCATACAGTCTTTATTTTATAAAATGCCTTTAGTAGCATATACAATCAATAGACACTTTATGGACAGACTATTAGAAAGTATTTTAAAATACATAAGTAGAATAAAATTAAAATGCATATCAGAAACACAAAACGGATAGACACTAGCTTGGAAAAAAACATATCAAGAACTGAGACCAATGCACTGTGGAAATACGTAAATCAAATAGAAAAAGCTTTAGAACAGTAACACAATAGACTTTTCCTGAAAGGTAAGGTTCTACAATGCAGAGAAGCAGCAGGTCTCCAAGGTAGATATAAATTTAATAGCCTGAGCAGCAAAGTGAGCAAAACCTAAAAGTGAATTTAATGATCATGAAGGTTTATGTAACAATGCGCTGGGCCAGTGAAGAGACTGAACTTAAGAGGCTCTCTTAAAGGTGTACAAACTGAGCAGTAAGAATAAGGACTCTGAATGTTTAATTAAAAATCTTTGTATATTAATTGGCAAGTTTTATAAGGTGTTTTGTTGGTTTAATGTAATCATAGTAAGCATTAGAATTTAACCAACTGAGAAACCTATGAAAGTCTTTATTTACAGGTTCTCCAGTAAAAATGTGGTGAATGGAAAGAACATGGAAAGGGGACCTTCTGAAATGGACAATATTTGGTTCTCATTCCAGATGATTATGTGACACCACTAAATGTAATGTAATGTTTTTTTTTCTGTTTTGTACATTTAGAGTGAAGAATGTGCACCTAAGATATTGACACATTCTCTTTCTTAATATGAATTAGCAATCATAAATGTGCTCCTTAGCCGTCTGTGTGGGAATTTGCTTTGTGAGTGTTGTTGTTGTTTGCAATTCACCTGGGATGTGAACCAGCGACCCTTGGGTTACAAAGATGCAAAGAATCTGTTTATCGTGCCGACCAATAACAGAATCTCCTGTCCCCTTAAGGACATTTGCATCTCCTAAGCAGAAAGCTGTGTATTTCAGTGTGTGTGATATCAATTTGAGCTCTCTGCCTGCCTCCAACTCCTACACACACTACCAGATGGTTACTCTGGCACATCCATCCATCCATTTTCTAAACCCTGTTTTTACAATGAACCCAAAGCTGTGTATCTTTAATTTAAAATGCACTACTTTTGGGTACTTTTAAATGTAATATGTGCTTGTAATCAATATTAGCTTAATCTGTCAGTCTATTTCTTTCACATTTTCAATAATCACCTCAAATAACACAACTGGCCAAGCCTTAATAGCTAGTTTTGTAAAGCTAATACACCACTTTAATAACACTTCAGACAAAACTGAAACACCAAATGTGACATCTTATTTAAAGCAGAGTTGTAGCTCTGACAGTGCGAGATCACCTACCATGTTTGGAAATGGGTTAAACATCATGCATGACATGAACAGCTAATATCACAAGGCTTTGTTTCCACTGAATCATGTGACAACATCAATTACTCATAACACATACAGTGTAGACAGTTATTTACAGTTTAGTTTATTTTTAATCCTATGACTTAATAAGAGCCAATTCTCCTGAGGTTTTTCAGCAATTTAACACAACCTATAATAACCATATCTAAAATACATTTTGACTCTCCACTATACTGACAGTGAAATGTTCCCAGGATCTTCAGATCATTGTCTTAAGACATTTGCACTTTGCAGATGAGACAATAAAACGAGAATAGTAAAGTGCAGGGAATGAGACATTAGGTTATGTGCCCTTTACACGCATTATACACGCTTGTTATCTTATCTAGTGCCAATATACTGCCAAAGTGACCCATTGGAAAGAACCTTTTGATAAAATAAATATCAAGTAAGCATACCTTCCATGTGCTTTTGTAAATTTGAAATATCATGACCTTTTCGTGCCAAGGAACGCATTCGCTGCTCTTGTTTCTGTTTCACTGCATCCTCCTGTGCTTTCTGCATGCTCACGTATAGATCTCTGGTTTGTTGACTGTGAAACTCCTACAAAAATACAAATTGAGAAAGAAAACTTTTTGTTTTATTACAAAACAGTGTTTATACTCGGACTGTATTTCATGACGCTCCTGCTTCATAACACAAGGCTTAAAAAGGTGTTAATTATTTTGGCGTACTCCACCTCAGCAAACCAAATATACTGAAAATGTATATGCTGTTCACCAATTACTGCTTACAATCCTAGAACTTAACATTGTATTTTGTTACGATTGTATGATTAAAGTGGAAGCTCTTCGGAAAACACTGTCTGCCTATTATTGATGAAAAGTGTCCATCCAATTTTTGAGTGAAAACTGTTCTGTCATTTTGCCATCAGTGGCAAAAAAATATATATATGTTATGGTTTAAGCCAAGCTGGAGTAAGTTTTCCTCAGCAATTTGAGTGAAAGCAAGAGTTTATTTATAGTGTGGTTACAAACTTTCCTAAAACTTTCCTACAAGATCACTAAAAATGTCCCAGCACAATACAACATTTAGCGCATTCCAAGCAAGTAACCTTTAGCCTACATAAGGCCCCTATCTGCAGATACCAAATGACTGTGAAATACTACTTGAAATGTGTGACTGAAATTATCATACAATATCTCTTTTTGGGAAAATGTGACTATGCAAAATAGATATTAAACAAGAGCAAAGAAAACCAAAGGTGTTCAAATTACTTCTTTCTCTCTCTGTTTCCTCATATCATCTTCAAACTGCCTCTCCATCATTTCCCTTTCTTGTGCCAGTCGTTGTTCCTCTTCCTGCTCTTCCTGACGACGGAGTTCATCCTCAAGATGTTTCTGCCTTCGTCGCTCCTCAACCTGAGCTTTAATGGCTTCCTGAAATTTAAATGATATAGCTTAAAACTTTCTGTAGGTGAAATAAACATGAAAACTTACATATTATGCATGCAGTAAAATGGAAGGGTGGGTTAACTAAAAAGCTGCTTAAAAAGGTATATTTGGAGAAACAAAATCAAAAATACTCCTCTATGGAATTACTCTTTATTATATTTTTAACAGATATAGCTTAATTATCACTACTTTTTCTTCTTTACCATATTAAGTAACACCCATTAGCAACATTAAATATTGTTGACAACAGAAGCATTGTTAGCCTTAGTTCTTGTTAGAGGCTTAGCGACCCGACCCCCCCCCCCCCTCAATTAAAGCCATAAGTAATTGTTAGCCATCCTTTTTCTGAGTTCAGAGTTGGGGTGTTGGTGTTAGTTGTTCTCCTTCTAGTTTAACACAAGTCGTCCATGAATATTGGGTAGTCTAATGGTGGGCGTTGGTGGGCCTTAGCTAGCAAAGATCCGGAGCTGGACTACGGATATCTTATGTGGGGGTCAGAGACACCCCCCCCACCCCCACTGATGTGACTGGATGACGAACTGATGAGTAATTTACACAAAGCGGGCAAATCCTTTATCTGACATTTATGCAAGAAGATAGTATGGCACAGCAAGACTTGATACTGGAGTGCAGTACTCTAAAGTAAGGAGGACTGTGCCTTTGTTGCATACATTTAAATGAAATCCGGCAAATCTTCAGTGAAATAACTATAGCTATATAAATGTAATGAATTATTATTATTATAACTGGAAAAGCATAGAGAAAAGGTTAAGACTCTTGACAGTTAATAATGACAGAAAATGATCTGCTGTAAAAAAAACATTATTAGAAAGTTTACATTTCATTAACACACTGAAAGTATGTCAAAATAAACTTACTTATAAGGTTTCAGCACAATACAGGAAAGAAAGGTAATTCAAAGAGTTATAACGTGTGACGAAAAAAAAAAAGAAACACCTGGGTCCGCTGTAATTAAACACTGCCATAATATAGCATATGCTGTGTTACAAAATTTAAAAACACCCCAGGCACTGTGTCTTGTTTAGCTAAAAGCATTCTGATTTACTGACTGTAGTCTATGAATCCAGAATATGTGTAAGAATCAAACTTTTCTCCTACTTGCTGCACATTTTTTTAATTGGATGTTGTATGGCTCATTACATGATTACAAGTCCCCTTTTTGTGTGTATATATATATATATATATATATATATATATATATATATATATGTACAACTGAATTAACCTGTTCCTGAAAGAAACAGTGTGAAATACAACATGAATGTAATTAGTAGGAAAAGTAAGTTATTAATGTAGCCGATATATCAGGATTATTTGAGCACTTGTGCTGCCAGGACAGGCTTTGGCCCTTTGCAGCTCTCAATAGAATTAACTGGGTGTGCAAATATCATGTTACAAGTAACTTTAGGAAATTGTTGTATTGTTTTAGAACTACTTCATCAAACACTTGTGTGTAACGAAATCATTGGTTTTCTCTGATACAATTTGTTTTTGTTCTGAGTTATTGTTTACAATATTGTAATTAAATGTTTCTGGAGAGCAGGTTAAAGTGATGTTACTCAAATATTTCTGGTCTAAAGATTTAAGAAATCAACACAATGTATTTAAATAAATGGGAAACAATGAAAGATTTTGATTTATTAATATTGAAAATGATTTTTTACATCAGTGCACTAACCTATATGTTGCTTCTCAATTCCACAAACTCAATTGATCCAAACTGATTAAATATATCAGAGAATATTGATTCAGCCACTAATGTAATGTAAACTTATTAGAAATAATAGGAATATATCTTTGGTTTATCTAACATAGACTAATAACCTCAGCACCATTTTGTGATTTTCAGAAATAACAATAATAATTATGTTGATAAAAATTAACATATTAGTCACATGTGTAAACTGCAAAAAGTAAATGAAGCCAGGGAGATATAAAGACACCAGCAAGTTAAAAACATTTCTGCAAAACGCCCACCTGGTGTTCTATCTGCTTTTGTCTCTTTCGTTCCCGTTCCTCAATTTGAGCTGGATCCAGGAGGGCTGTCATACTGCGAAGATAGCTGTGACATGGGAGGAAAAACACTATTTTCATTTCCGATGCATTTTTCTTTTCCTCATTACATCAAATATTACAAGCAGTGTTTGCAGTATATTGACAACACAACACAGTCAGATTTCCATTACATTTATGTGGAACTTACGTGTTTCTTGTTACCCCAAAAACATTCCCTTCTGTACTGACTCTTCCCAAGTTGTCTGCATATGAAGAGGACACATTGCCATTGGCATTGGTATAAGCAGCAGAGGAAGATATTTCCCTTTCATCTGGGTGACAAGCAGGTTCAGAAGGTTCAGATCTTGCTGTATTTAATGGAGACACCTTGGTTCTCTGAAAGGAATCAAAGTGTGCAGCCCATTTATCATGGTCTTCAGCCTGAAAAAGAATTCATATAATAAGGTCACAAATAAGGCATCAGGAACACAGATTGATTTCAAAGACTAATCATCTTAAAACTGAATACTTGATAGTGATAAACAAAACAGTTAATTCGCTTCTTCATACTTGTAAACGCTTCTCTTTTTCTTTCATTTTTCTTATTTTTGCTTCTTCTCTCTGTCTGTCCAGCTCTTCCAGCCACAGCTTTTGTTGTTCTCGTTTTTTAGCACTAAAAGCATGTTCCAAAGGAGCTGCCTCCTAAAGTGTAAATTAAAAACATTTATCAAAATTGTTCTGTTATTAAAACCTTATTATTGGTAACTATTTAATGTAAGCATTTCCAATTAATTTTTTAATCAGAGCATTAAACTCATATATACAGGTTAGGTCAGGTTGGGGAGCACTGCACTGGTACAGTGTGTTGCCACACCCACCACATGATCCTGGTTGGCAACCCCCCAGGCAGACACACGGTCCAGTCCCACCCTCCAGAAATGACCCTCTATCTGCCACAGCTAGATGTTACGTGGGTGTCCCCTTGGCCTGGTCCATCCACTCAGGTCCTTAACAATGAGAATCCTGTGAGCTGGATCACCCTCGGGGAATCGCGCCACATGCTCACAGTGCCGTAACTGACGCTCTCTCACAAAGCAGGTAACGTGCCTCATTTGGGACTCTATGAGCAACCGCTCATTCAACACAAAGTCAAACCAGCAGTACTCAAGGATTCTCCAAAAAGATACAGTACCTAAGGAGTTCAGTCTTCGTCTCAGGTCACTGCATAGTGTCCATGTCTCACAACCATATAGCAAGACAGGAAGCAGCAGGACTCTAAAGACTTGAACCTTCGTCCTTTTGTTTATATATCAGGAGCACCACACACCTCTTTCCAACGACCTCATGACCTCCCAATGCTCTCCCAATCCGTCTACTGACTTCATAGGAAGTCACCAGAGACATTAAAGTCACTGCTGAGTTAAATAAACCTCTCGACAAGGTCAACACTCTCTCTGCAGACAGACACACTGCTGATGGCTGTGCCCAAGAGGTCATTACAGGCCTGGATATTGGTTTTTATCTAGGACACTCGCAAGCCCAGACACTCAGACTCCTCGCTCAGTCTCTCGAAAGTCCCGATCAGAGCCTCCATTGACTCCACGAAGATCACAGCATCGTCAACAAAGCCAAGACCAGTGAATCTTTCTTCACCAACAGATGCCCCACAGCCACTGGACCCCACAACCTTTCATATATATCAAGGTAGTATTGGTTTTTTCATTTTAAACTTTGGAAGAAACAGTGAGAACTGAAATACAGTGGATTAAAAAAATAATAATAAAAGTATGCTTCACTTTCTGCACTTTCTTTCATTGCGTTGCAGATTTAATTTTAAATGTATGAATTTGAAATTCTTTCCTATAAAGCTACACTCAATAACCCATAATGCCAAAGTGGAAACATGTTTTCAGAAAAATTTGGAGACTTCTTAAAATATCAAAAACTGAAATCTTGACCTTCATATAAGTATTTATACCCTTTGATGTGGTACTCCAAATTGTGGTCAGGTGCATCCAGTTTGCTTTAATGATTCTTGAGATGTAGATTGACTGTACTTTGATTGGCAACAATGGCAAATTTATTAATTTAAAAGTAAATCTACAATCTAAATCTTTCAAAAAATCGTTTTATGTCTTGTTTCATCACTCTTTCATCTAATTTAAGCTGTGAAAATACAATAAGCATAAAATTCTTAAATTTACTTCATCAAATTCAGGGTCACAGGTATACAGTACACGATAATTTGCCATTTATGAAACCATACGTGATAAATTAAAACTATTACAAAAACAGCTTTGTACCAACAATCAGGCCATCATCAATTACAGGGATGTAAAACAGTGGCTGCAAATTAATATTTGAAGCATTAATACACGGTAAGTCAACCCCTTTTTGCTTAATTAGGCACATACATTAGGTTTTGCAGTACAGTTTTATTTTTTGAAATCACCTTCACATTTTTATTCTCTTCAGTTGGAGTTGACATTCCATTTCCATTTCTTTCTAAATTATATCTATTGAGCATTACCCTTTTGAAAAGCAGACATCAGTATGAAGACTGAGATATCAATTACTATCTCCTACTCACATCAGGTTTAGGTTAGCACAGGTGATCTGCCTGAAGGAGACAAAGCAGCATACGTCCAGTTCTCCTGAATCAAAAGCAAGCTCAAACCTGTGCTAATATTTTGGAGAAAATCCATACATATTGACTGAAATGGAAGTACATGTAACAAGGGCTCCAGATGGATAGCCTGGCTACAACAAAAACCTTTACCTTATCTGGGTCTCTAGGAGCAATTTTCCCCCACCTCTCATTTTGTAAGAATTGTAACCTGTGTAAAATTGTGAAAATTTTAACTTGCTCTGTTAATGATGAAAATAATTGTGGCACCCATCACATATTTGATTTCAAACCAGCTTCTGTCAAAGGTAAATCCAACAGCTGCACCTAAAAAGTCCTTTAATTTGACATTAATATTAAGATTTCACCAGCAATGGATGCTGAAGCTTCTACTGTGTGTATACATCAAAATAAATATTAAAATGTTTTTCAAAACATCTTAGTAGTCACTCTACAAATGTACAGTAGATAAAATTAAAAGACTGTTGCTGCCCAAATGTCAGTTTAGGCCTTTCCTCAGTCATGCCTGTCAGTTGGCCTGGCATCTCATCCAACCTTCACCCTTCACTGTCCGAGTGAAGAGCTCAAATGACAGCTACAAACAGGCTGCTTCCTCAGTTTCAGTCCAACTTCACAACCTGGGTCACCCAACCAAAAGGTATTCAGCAGTGAACACCATTCCCAGTCCTGGCAAAGGCACTGGTTTGTGGTTTATTTGTTTCAGAAGGGAATTATCATGAATAAATCATGGTAGTTTCATGTTTGGAGTGTTCTACATCTGGCTCACCTAATTAAACCTGCTTGCAACCTTACCAAAAACATAGGGTACTTGACAGCATAGGTTCAAGGATCAATGAGGCATAAAAGACCCACACAGGACTAAGTGGGTATTGGTCATTTTACTAGGGTTTTAGTGGCACACAAGACCTGTTAAGAAAGCAGATGTAATAGAGCCCTGGCATTCCTGAGTGAACTGCATCTCATACCAATATTTTGATCAACCCTGTACTTCATCCGATAACAAAGGTGTAAATTACAGTTGAGCTGATGCCTTTGCAGAGACTCCTTCAGACGATCAGGCTTTGATTGAAAAAAATGAGTGTGTAAATACAAGCAACCATCACAAGATGATAAAGAGTGTGGCAATCTAAGAAGATATTCTCTCCAGATTGAGAGTAGTAGCAAAGAAGGAAACCTCTGCAACTCTACCTTAACAAGTATAATAGACATGGCTATGAGAAGACCCAGGGCAGAGCCAGGACACAGTGAAGGGATTATATCTTTGGCTGGCCTGGAAGTGCCCAATTATTTTTGAAGATAACTGGGTGGCTTGCTCTGTCCAACCTGGCATATTGTCTTCACAATCCTAACCAAGAAAAATGAATGGATTGTGAAGTTTTAAATTTATATTCATATTCTCCCCAAAACAAGGCCAATTCGGAATCAACAAATAACCTTTCATGCATATTTTTGGGGAAGCTGGGGGAGACTAAAGCATCTGAAGGAAAATGTATGCAGACACAGGAAAAACATGCAAACTCCACACATACAGCAACCAAGCGCAGGATTCAAATCCAGGTAACTGGAACCATGGGGGCAAGAGTGCTAACCACTCTGACACAATGCCATCCAAACCTGATATTACTTAATAAAAAACAAAATAAAAGTGAAGCGTGTTTAGATAACAGCAAGCCAGTGTCCTTTTGTGTGGGTGGATGGTTACCTTCATTGTTAGGTGAAGTGCTGGTTTTGTGCCTTTAGTAAATGCTGTTTTAATACCCTTTTGAAGAAGATGGACTGAAAGATAAGACATTAGACATGAAAGCTTAGACTCAAAATAATTTGTTAAAAGATTTTAAAGAACAGCATGGGACACAAATGGAACTTAAAAGAGGGGGGTGCCTAATGTAATTTTTGCCTCAAGAAGAACTAATTTGTGACAGGTATATTGAACAGATGCTCCTTAATGAAGTATAAACAGGAAAGCAAATCAAATTATTTCCAAATAATTAACTGAATCAAACATGTATGCAGTTTACGGTTTGTTTGTCCCTACCTCACAGGGAGCTGGAGTCACACCATAGTAGACTAGAACATTCACGGCTGTTCTGTTTTGCAAGTGTTTCACTAAAGTTTCATGTACTAATTTAAACAGTCTATGCTTGCCTGAATAAAATTTGTACAGACTACTTTCCTTTGAGCGTCATACTTTCTTACTGAACTACAACTACACTTTTAAAATAAATTTCTGCTGCTGTACAATGTCTGCCTTCGTTGTTTGATCACTTGCAGTGACTTTACTGTCATCTTAATTTTAACAAATATGATCACTGTATTGTTAGAAGCTGGCTGTCAGTTACATTTACAGTGGGATCTATCTACTTAGTGCAATAGTTCTTAAGCATTTTATACTTTGTACCCATTTTCAATAAACAAAAAAAAAGTCATCAGCACAATACATATTAATTTCTGCTATAGAATCCCAGTTAGATTTTTTTGCATACTGTGCACTACTGAAGAACATTATGAATATTCTCTATGAAGTGTACAATCTAGATAGATAGATAGATAGATAGATAGATAGATAGATAGATAGATAGATAGATAGATAGCACACAGAACATAAAACTTTGTCAGACATCTTAGCTCATTCACTATTAATTTACAATAAAATGCTTAACAGCAACTTATTTCTTGTATAGCCCAAAATCACACAAGGATTACTGCAATGGGCTTTAACAGGCCCGTTTTTTTGACCCACATTCCCCACCCCTGAGCCTTGACTCCCTAAAAAGACAAAAAATACCCTTGTAGGGAAAAAAGGAAGAAATCTTAGGAAAGACAATTCAAGGTGGACTGGGCATGCAATGGGTGTCAAAAAAATGGGGTAAATACAATACACAAAACAAAGCACAACACAAGTAATCCTCTTCACAGAGCTAGATGACCAATCTATCATTGCCACCTCAGGAATACAATACAAAAGTACAATAGTAGCAGTACAAACAACAAATCGTCACCTGACAATACCAACAACTTATCTTCTTTTCCCATCCCTACAAAATCTTAATGACGGTAAATGAAACGCATACATAAATATTGCTAGAATAACAATTTAATTGGCACGTAGACTTATGTTGCTTAACTGGAAGAATCCTCACTCACCTCTTTTAAGTCAGTGGATAACTGATGTTATATATATTATCTAAAATTGGATAAAATCAAACTCTCACTTACAGGATCTGTAGAATAACATTTTAGAATAAGCATTTAAATTAAGGAAGTGGATTCTCTCCCCTCTTTTTTATTCTATTTATTTTTATTCATTTATTTATTTACATATTTTTTACTATTATTAAAATTTTATTCTGTTGACCTAGCTCTCTTTCTCATGGGCGGGGGTTCATTTGTTATTGTTAAACTTGACTTGCTTGTATGGAATGTTATTTGATTTTAATAAAATTAATAAAATGTCTAAAAAAAAAAACAATTTAAACATGAATAATACTGAATTCACAGAATCTTCAAATCATGACACAGTATACATATAACACAACATGCAAGAAACACCCCAACAGACAAGTTCACGAAGTTCAAAGCACCTGTTCATTTTGAAAGATGAACAGATAAACCAGTATAAAACAGAAACACTGAAAGTATCATTTGTAAAGTATTTATAATCTTACCAAATACTGCAGCCTGTGTGCTGAGGGAAAAGCTGATTGAGACAATGTATATGGAATCTCATAGCTGGTCTTGTAGCAGCTAGTCAACATATGAAGTCCAATACTTTGCAGTCAGTTTTACTCTTTTGTCTTTAAAAATATCTCAACACCTAACATGTACAATATATTGATCCTGAATCTTGGTCACATTCAAACTTGAATTTGAAACACACAAAAGAGGCATATTTGCACAACATCTGATATAAACAGTGTTGGGTAACACAGACACTAATCACATCAAAAGAAATGCAGCCTTTGGAGCGCATTGAATTGCCATAAATAGTATATTTTAAATTAATATATAACCTAAAATTCAGTACTTACACTAAGAATGTCTGGCGACCCCAAGTTTAAGTAGTATTAACTTAATGCTATTAAGGATTACAGACTGGATGTTCACTATGGGAATTATGGAAACTGCATAAGGACATTATTAATCAAAATTAAATTTTATTCCTGAACTGTTTTTCCATTAATTTATATTCCTTTAATACATATTTCATTTTGTAATGACTATACATGTATTTACTACAATATCTTCATTCTTTATTCTTCAATTATTTTCTTTAGTACTGTAATGTGGTGTTCTAAGGCAATCAAATTTAAAAAACTCTTATGTGATAACTCAGGTGTCCACTTTGTATTCACTGAAAAAGTTTTTGAATTGTAGATTTAATGTCAGAGAATGAACAGTCACAGATGATGGCAATATTGTCACCTGCCATCACAGGTTTACTTACCCCCAAGATAAATGAAGAGCGAATTGCAGCTGGTACATCCTGTTGGGGGAAAATGGCAGGCTTCTCAGACTGTGCATGTGACATGTTGCTGTTTTTTTCTGAACTCCCTGTGGTTTCACTCCGAGTTTCAAGCACAACAGAAGACCCATCACTTAATGGAGGCTAGAAAATTGCACATAAAACAGAAATTACCGTCATAGTATATCTAGAGGATTGGAAAATATAAAATAAGTAATGCTTAATGTACTGTTAAAAATTAATGTAATTACTAAGTTTATATTCTTACATTAAAATGTTACTAATGTTTGCCAAATATCAACTGTGTGATGTGCAACTAGTCTGAACCTGAAGTGCACATTTCACAATATAAGCGAGTAACAGGTTTTTGTGTTATGTATCTTGCAAAACAAATTAGGAAAAAAGGAATCTGACAAACAACATGAGATCATTTAGTCTACAAATCTTATTTGGTTACCCATTAGCTAAGTTGTGCCAGTATCTCATCTGGATACTTTTTAAAAGTAGTCAGGTTCAAACAATCAACTGTAAAATTGGAGAACCCACACAGTTCTGAGATCAAACACCAAGACCATGGAAATACAGTATGTGGTAGTTTCTTTTAAATGCGTCACCATCATGTCTTTAAAGTAAAGTAAAAGGTGTTAGTGCTCTGCACAACCTCTCAGATGAACTTCACCCTTATCAGGTAGGGGCAGGTCAAGTTCAAAAGACACTAAAATTAGTGCAGCTAACATGTAAACCCCTTCCTCTATTTATGTTGATTTATAAAAGAAATGTTTAAGAACTAATTTTGTGAAGATGCATCCAAGCACAAAGCCCAATAAATAAATGAAAAATGTAATAATAAATAAAGCAATGGAAAATAGAAGAAAAAAAACAAAGGCTGCATGACCATATTCATCAGCCTTTTATTTTGACTCAATTGCTTATTTACTTTCAACATTTGTAGTTGTTCTGCTATCTCTTCACATTGCATAAAGTAAGTTGTAGACTTCTCTTAAGGGAAGCACATATTGACAAAAAAGCATGTACTTTGTATGCTGAGATATTACATTACTTACTTTTCAAGCAACAAAATACTATTTTTTTAATTTCATTAACAAGTACCTGCTGAAGAACTAAATCATAACAGCACATTTATTTTTAGTGTGGGATTCAGAAACAAGGGTATTTTCTATATAAGTAAAGTGGTTGGGTGTACCGAGTCTTGGTTTCTGAAAATGCACTTCTCCAAAAAGACAGTAATGCAAAGTGTCAACACAACACACACAACTGCGACATGTCTGATGACTCATAATTCGTCAGTTCCTAAATTTAGAACTATGGACAGAGTGGCTTGCAGGCAAATAAGAATGGAATTGTGCTTTGTTGATGTAACAATCTGCTCACTGGCTGCTGCCCAGAATTTCCCAGACACATCACATTTCCTCCTTCATCTTTCTGTGTCTAGGCCTTGATGTATTTTTAGTCAAACACTAGGAGTATAAATTTAATACAACAGAACCAATTATTTATTCGTCAGATTCTATCCTTTGTGGGAATGATGTGGGTGAGAAAAATTGATTGACGTTAAATCAATCAATTATTTATCTGTTTTGACTTTAGCAATGCCAGTAATTAATCCTTGCAGCATCTTTCGGTCAAAGTTGACCCAAGTTTGTGTTTGAAGTCAATGAAAGCACCCTACATTTCATCTGTTCAAGATAAACTTTTCTGCCTTCTCCGTCATTTTCTCAAATTAATGAACAGTAAAAAAGTTAAACATTCCATAATTTGTACAGCTTCTCAAAAATGTTCACCTTGCCATGTCTTTTGGGTCAATTTTTACCCACTGTTGACATTAATGGATTTGCCACTGCATTTAGGGTAATTTGTTTAGAATCCATAAAAAAAAAAAAAAAAAACACCTTTTTTTAGGGTATTGTGTAGCTGGCATTCTTCTCCCTTGCTAAGACTGGTCTATTAACAGGACCTCTACGGCAATGAATGTGTATGGATGTGTATATCCGGCGCCGCCGTGAGTGGCAGCCTTTTCAGCAGCTCCGTGTATGACTGTATATGTATGTGTACTTTTCTACTTTTATTTTATTTTTTCTATTTTTATTTATTGATCACTCCTACCACTTTATTTTATGTGGATTCCTTCCCTGGACACACTTACTTTTACAACGTGGGCATGGATTTTAACACGCCGAGACTCGCCTATTCAAGTACTCAACTTCGGGCGCTGAGAACAAATGCCAGTGCCGGTGTGGTTCCATATTTACCCGACAAGGTAAGAAGGCGGTATCGTGGCAGCAGAGCCGAAACTAAGCTAAAAAAGAAGCGGCTTGCGAGAAAGTGGCGTTTCAAGCCTTCGGTGCCTTCTGTGATTCTGGGGAATGTAAACTCAATCTCAAATAAGATCGACGAACTGGCTGCGCTGGTGAAAAATGTAAGGACCTACAGAGAATGCAGTTTGTTGTGTTTCTGCGAAACGTGGCTAAATAACACCATCCCAGATGCCAACGTGGAGCTACCCGGGTTTAGCACAGTTAGAGCGGACAGAGATGCAAGTACCTGTGGTAAGCACAAAGGAGGAGGACTCGCTCTCTATGTTAATACACGGTGGTGTCACTCTGGACATGTTAACGTCAAAATCTCCACTTGCTGCAGGAATATCGAACTGTTGGCCGTAAGTTTACATCCCTACTATTTGCCCAGAGAGTTTGGACATGTCATTGTTGTTATTGTATACATTCCTCCTCGGGCAGACGTGGAGTCAGCAAGTGACATCATCCATTCCGCTGTTGCTAAGTTACAAACGCAGCACCCTGAGGCGCTTATGCTAATCGCTGGAGACTTTAACCATGTGACGCTGGACAAAACATTGCCTGCATTCTCCCAGTATGTGGACTGTAACACCCGGGGAAATAAGACTATTGATTTACTGTATGCAAACGTTAAAGACGCATACAGCGCCACCCCGCTGCCTGCGCTTGGGAAAGGAGATCATAACCTGGTTCAGCTTCAGCCTCACTATAAACCAAAAGTTAGAGTCCTACCTGTAACCACACGATCATTCAGGAAGTGGACCCCGGAGGCTGAGAATACTCTGAGAGAACTTTTTGGAACTACAGACTGGGATATCCTGCAGGGATCTCATAATGAGAACATTGAGGAAGTTGTTGACTGCACTACTGACTACATCAACTTCTGTATGGACATTGTAGTTCCAGTAAGAACTGTACGCTGCTATGCTAACAACAAGCCATGGATTACAAGTGACATCAAGGGCCTTTTGAATCAGAAGAAAAGGGCTTTTAAAGACGGTGATCAGCATGAGCTCAAGCGCGTGCAGAAGGAACTCCGAGTCCAACTCAGGGCGGCGAAGGAGCAGTACAGGAGAAAGCTGGAGCAGAAGTTGCAGAATAACAGCATGAAGGAAGTGTGGGATGGGATGAAGATCATCACTGGCTGCAGCTCGAAGCGGGGTACCACCATTGAGAGAGACGTGAAGAGAGCAAACCAAATGAACAACTTTTTTAACAGGTTTGACCACCCTAACCCACTCTCACTCTCACCTCGGAGTACTGCACCCTCCACACATCCTTCTGCTGATACCAGCATAGGAAAAACATCCCCACCCATAATAATAACAGCGCAAGTGAGCAGAGAGCTGAGGAGACTTCGTGCCAGCAAAGCAGCGGGTCCAGATGGAGTATCGCCACGACTGCTGAAGGTCTGTGCATCGGAGCTGGGGGGTCCTCTACAGCGCATCTTCAACCTGAGCCTGGAACAGGGGAGAGTCCCGAGGCTTTGGAAAACATCTTGTATCACCCCAGTCCCAAAGGTATCACGTCCTAGTGAGCTGAATGACTTTCGGCCTGTTGCTCTGACATCACATGTGATGAAGACCATGGAGAGGCTGCTGCTTCACCACCTTAGGCCACAGGTTCAACACGCCCTTGACCCTCTGCAGTTTGCATATCAGGAGAAGGTGGGAGCGGAAGATGCCATCATCTATATGCTACACCGATCCCTCTCTCACTTGGACAGAGGCAGTGGTGCTGTAAGAATTATGTTTCTAGACTTCTCTAGCGCCTTCAACACAATCCAACCTCTGCTCCTTAGGGACAAGCTGACAGAGATGGGATTAGATTCATACCTAGTGGCATGGATCGTGGACTATCTTAAAGACAGACCTCAGTATGTGCGTCTTGGGAACTGCACGTCTGACATTGTGGTCAGCAACACAGGAGCGCCACAAGGGACTGTACTTTCTCCGGTCCTGTTCAGCCTATATACATCGGACTTCCAATACAACTCGGAGTCCTGCCATGTGCAAAAGTTCGCTGATGACACTGCTATCGTGGGCTGTATCAGGAATGGGCTGGAGGAGGAGTATAGGGACCTAATCAATGACTTTGTTAAATGGTGCGACTCAAACCACCTACACCTGAACACCAGCAAAACCAAGGAGCTGGTGGTGGATTTTAGGAGGCCCAGACCCCTCATAGACCCAGTGATCATCAAAGGTGACTGTGTGCAGATGGTGCAGACCTATAAATATCTGGGAGTGCAGCTGGATGATAAATTAGACTGGACTGCCAATACTGATGCGCTGTGCAAGAAAGGACAAAGCCGGTTATACTTCCTTAGAAGGCTGGCTTCCTTCAACATCTGCAATAAGATGCTGCAGATGTTCTATCAAACAGTTGTGGCGAGCGCCCTCTTCTACGCAGTGGTGTGCTGGGGAGGCAGCATTAAGAGGAAAGACGCCTCACGCCTGGACAAACTGGTGAGGAAGGCAGGCTCTATTGTTGGCATGGAGCTGGACAGTTTAACATCTGTGGCAGAGCGAAGGGCGCTCAGCAGGCTCCTATCAATTATGGAGAATCCACTGCATCCACTAAATAATGTCATCTCCAGACAGAAGAGCAGCTTCAGCGACAGACTGCTGTCACTGTCCTGCTCCACAGACAGATTGAGGAGATCGTTCCTCCCCCAAACTATGCGACTCTTTAATTCCACCAGGGGGGGTAAACGTTAATATTTAACATTATACATAGTTATTGTCTGTTTTTTTCACCTGTATTATTATCATTCTTTAATTTAATATTATTTATTGTATCAGTATGCTGCTGCTGAAGAATGTGAATTTCCCATTGGGATTAATAAAGTATCTATCTATCTATCTATCTATCTATCTATCTATCTAGCAAAATGGGGCATTGCCCACTTTGTCCTAAACCTTATACCACCCCCTACAATAATATTTAAAGTTACAATGAGCTGTTTACTACTTACCAAATTCAATGGATTTTCAGGAACCAAGTGAACTGGATTAGCAGTCTCCACTTTCTTCCAGGGTTTAAGTCTAGTATCGTGATTCATATCTTTTTGCTGCTTCCTTAGCGCTAACTGTTCATCTATGGCAGAAAAGAAAATATATTATGGATGAATATGTTCTAAATGTTCTGCAGTACCAAACACGCCAGTATGGAAATAACCTTGCAAGAAAAACACTAAAAATACAAAACCACCAAATTATAAGTTGACTGTGTCTCATTCGTACTGCATGTATGAATACCCATTGAATGTTTTTCTTTTTTTTATTTCTTAATTTTATTGTAATCATTCCATACAAATATAGATCAATTTATACAAAAAAGAATTAAAGACAAATCAAACCCCACCCTTGAGAAGGAGAGCATGGCCAAAGGAGAATTGCTTAGGGCTTTTTAATAGGGCAAAAATAAACAAAAAAAAAAGGAAAAAATATATATACCGATAGGTAAATAAAAAATGGAGAAGGGAAAGAAATACGGAAATAATTATTTCTTCTTATTCTAAAATATTATTGATTAGATCCTGCCAGGTTTTGAAAAAATTCTGTACAGATCCTCTAACTGAGAATTTGATTTTTTCCAATTTCAAATAATATAAAACATCGGTTTCCCACTGGCTTATCAGAGGAGAGTTAAGATTTTTCCAAGTCTAGTATCTTGATTCATATCTTTTTGCTGCTTCCTTAGCACTAACTGTTCATCTATGGCAGAAAAGAAAATATATTATGGATGAATATGTTCTAAATGTTCTGTAGTACCAAACACGCCAGTATGGAAATAACTTTGCAAGGAAAACACTAAAAATATAAACCACCAAATTATAAGTTGACTGTGTCTCATTCATACTGCATGTATGAATACCCATTGAATGTTTCATCTAATTTACATAAGAATAAATTCAAGATTCAGTGATATAGGGGTCAACTTAAGATAGTGGCACATTACACAACATCTAGTTGGAGGAGATGTCAAATTTGGCAAATACAGTTGCTAGACTTGTAATTTGCCTCATCTAGGAACCACAGATTGTCATCATGCATATTTTTCAGCACAATTTCACATTTCCAAAGTATTGTGAGTTTGCTGCATTCTAACATCGCCAGTGCCTGTATAAAGGCTTTCCACATATGGAAAGTTCAGCCACAGTCTCTACCCTTTTATTTTTCCTTCTTCACATCATGAAAAACTCTTCTTCTCTTTGCAGTCTGAAACACAAATGCTTGTGTTCTTTCTTTCCTTCCTTCTGATCACACTTTAAGCATTGTACTTGTGGGGGAGTGTTCACTGGTTGTCTTGCACACACAGGAGCCTGCTCCTACAACTTAAAGACAAAAGTCAATAACCATTTCCATGGTTTTGTTGATGTTAAGCTGCAGATAATTCTTTCCACACTAAGAAACAAAGTTCTCCACCTGTCTCCTCTACTCTGTCTCATCCTCCTTATCAATATAGTACATTAGTGCAGAATCGTCAGGGAATTCATGCCAATGGCATGACTTGGGTTTATATTTATAGTCCAAGATATACAAAGTGAAGAGAAAATCATATAGGACTGTTCATACTGGTGTTCCAGTGTTTCTCATATCCATATCAGAGACCCAAGCCTTAGAAACTATGGTTTGCCCAACCAATAGTCCATTATCCAGGACATCAAAGGGCTCATATACCTGCATATCTGTAAACTTACCCCTTACAAAGGATGGATGGTATAGAATGCACTGAAGAAATCAAAAATCATAATCCTTTCAATACTTAGAGACAGATAATTACATCTTCCTCTTCAATCTTTGTCCAACAGGCAAACTGCAGTGGATCCAGTTGGTGAATCACAAGGTACTTCATATAGTCTGGGAAGAACCTCTCAAAAGGTCTTCATGATGCAAGACACAAGTACCATAGGCCTGCAGTCATTAGGTGAAGAGGCACCTGCCTCCATTGTAATTGGAACAATGTAGGATGCTTTCTACATCAGTGGTAATTTTGCAGCCTCACTGGCAGACAGAACAGGTGACAGAGAATACCACAAAACTGGTTAGCACTGGCCTTACAAACCTGAGGACTGACTCCATCTGGTCTCATATGGACAGGCCATACGGATGATCAGAGATGAAGTGGTAGTACTTCTTGATGTAGTAGGGATGATATAGGGAAACAAGTCATTGGAAAAAGGAGGCAGCGGGAGGCAAATATATTTAAAAAAACATTGAATCAAAGAAGTTTGCCTTCTCCACATTCAGTTATAGCACGTAAGCCCTGAATTTCCCCGAGTCCAGTAATTATGCCAAGTCCATTCCAAACATCTTTCATGTTATCCTGAGTGAGTTTGTTTTCCGTTTTAGCTCTGTAAGCTTCCTTTCCTTAGCTCAGCTTTTTCGTCCGCACTTGCTGGATGCCCTTTAGAGACTCTTTGTTACCAGATTTGAATGTTTTGTTTTTTTTCTTTTCATTTGGGAGAGTTTTTAGCTCCTTAATAATCCAAGGCTTTCTGTTTGGAAAGCAGTGCATTATTTGTGAGGGTGCAATAGGGTCAATTGACATTACAGTCAATGTAAAATAATAGGACCCCAGAAACAGTCGAAAACTTTGAAAAGTAATTCAGTCAAGACCCCTTAGTGTACTATAGCTTTTAACATATTTTTCAAAATGTCTCTCCTGGTAAAGCACTAAAACACTAAATGTCAAGAGAACCAAAATTACCCAGAAACTAATTTTGTTTAAAAATATATTTTTTAAAAATCTACTGCGTGCCAATTTTAACCACAACCTTTTGATCCTTTGAGTTATATGTATCACAGACACAAACAAATACAACGACAGGCAGACATAATGTCATAAATTGTCAAATAATGAGATTGTAGGATATTACATTTTTTTAAATAAAAACATTAAAATGTATAACTGAAATTTCAACCCTATCGCTGAATAGCAGACACAAAATGTGTTCAGACCATTTTCTATAAAGACCAATAATGAATAAATACGAGGTATGAAACCTTGATGAGAATACTATTTTAATAGCCATCTCTAATCAACTAAATAATTTCTTGGAAATTAGCCTTGATCAAAATTATTTTTAGAAACAATGGCGAGAAAAAATGCAAACTAATTCAAAAGGGCACCATAAGCAACTACCACACAAAGAAAAAAAAAATGATGGTGGCTCAGATGACACAGTAGTACTGAGGGCCAATTTAGTCTATTCAGACTGCTCAATCACAGAATTTACAAACAGAGAAATGTGCTTATCTTACCTTCATCATTCTGGCAGCTCTGCAGATGGCAGAAAAGTATCTAATGTTACAAATCACCTGCAGCGAACATTACCGTCACCTGCTTTGTTGTATAATCAGTACAATACCATAGAGGTTGACTTGGTAAACTTTGACTTACCAAGTTCCTTTTTCCACTGAGCCTTCTTTGCCTCTAGCTGCTCTTTTGCTTGTTCTCGTTCCCCAAGAGTGCTAAACAGCCCAGCTGAGACATCACTTGACAGATCCCTGTTTGTTAAAAAAAAAAATACAACCCTTAGGAGTTTACACAAGACTTAAGACAATAATTAGTTGTGAACGGGAGCCTATGAATGTGAACTTCTAGTCCTAAATGATGACATAAACTGTTCCAAGTCTGGGTCCCCCTGCCAGCTTCTTTAGTGTGTAGTTTAACTGCTTTTTAAAGGTAAAGCTGCAAGTCTTAGATTTTGCATGAAGATTTTTGTTTTTTTATTACTGTCTGCTAATTAGTAAAGAGCAAAACATACCTCCGGGAAAAACAGTAAAAAAATCTTTGATAGAAGATTTCTGCTGTTTAATACATTATTTTAACACAAGTTTCACAGTGCATTTGCTATTTTTTGAAATTATATGTTAGTCTTACTCAAAACAAGAGTACAGTTCCTGTGTTTTTAAAATAGTCTGTAAGACCTGCAAACTGACAGTAATTATTCCTATATTTGTGCATTATCATTCAGTAAGCGTATTTCATGTCTCAAAATAACTGAATGTTTTTTCTGAAGATATGAAACCAGTAGTTTGACAGGAATCCATTTCTAAGTTCAACATTTTGATAGAATCACATTTTCAGACAAAGAGGGTGTACAATCGAATTACTGTGAGTTGTTTAAGAAATTATGAGGGATTAAAGAGACTGAAATTTTTTTTGCTAAAAGTAACACACAACATTGCGTGGAATGCTTAGGTCACTCAATATATACACAATATAACTATAACAATATAACAGAGAAACAAACACATATAAACACTGAAGTTGGTATTTTGTAAGGCTTCCCTTACAATGTGAAATTGAAGCAAACTGCCTTGGTACACTTCCAAGTTTATTGAAGGATTTTCCACAACTGTTTTTTATTTATCTTGAAGTCTTTGTCAATAAGTTTCTTTCTTGAATGTGTATAATGAATAAAAATCTGTTTAAATTTCTCAGCTGTTACGACTGTATTGATTTGATCAGATCCTATGCATTGTTGTCGTAATACACCCATGACCATGCCACCATGCTTCACAGGTGTCAGTGTACCTGCCACCCACACGTCTTTTGAAATACTGGTGTCTTTGTTAACTTTTGACTCATCACTTTTGTGCTTGTTACCCTTCAGTTTCTATGCACAGCTGGAGCACGTATTTTTGTGCAAGAGGCTGAAAAAGTGGTTCTCTGGATTCGACATTTAAGTGTTGATCGTCAATTGCAAATAGCTTTTTGGGACTGCCACTGCTTTTTCTGCCTTCAACTTGTCTAGTTTACTCAGATTTCTTTAGGACACCTTGAATAACGCATCTTCAATAGCCTGCTTTGTTGTGCCACTGTTCATTCACAGATTGTTAATACAAAAAGTAAAATATGTGTGCATCAAAGTTTTTTTAGCTTAGCCATTACCACATTTTTTTTTCTTAAACCGAATCAATAGCTGACCTGCTTCAGCTAGTCACTCCCTCATGAATTCAAATCAAATGTGTTGTTGGTTTATTTTGGGGAGCAATCCTGTATTGTTTCTACCCATCACACCATATATCATTGGTTTTGTAAAAGCCAATAAATTCTTTTCTCATTTTATTGTATCAATTGTTATTTCTTATGATGCTATATTGTGTTTTCCCAAGATGCCTAATATTTTTCCACAGCACTCCGAAATGGAAGAATTCCGACTTAAAATATTCTAATGTGAAAAACTAACATACTCAAAAGGTAAGAAAAAGATACTAGAATCAGTTTATTTTATTCACAAACACACATCTGACAGTGGGTTTCTAATACTAAACAGAGAGTAAGATATTGTCTTTCATTCCAAACCTTGTACATTTTAGGACAAATCTGTGCATTTTTAAAACAAGTATAAGATAAGCATTCTGCGGTGGGTTGGCACCCTGCCCAGGATTGGTTCCCTGCCTTGTGCCCTGTGTTGGCTGGGATTGGCTCCAGCAGACCCCCGTGACCCTGTGTTCGGATTCAGCGGGTTGGAAAATGGATGGATGGAAGATAAGCATTGTACTTTTAATTTTATGTTGAAGCACATGAAAACAAGAAATACATATTTAATATGTTTCCTATACATACATGTCTCCTATCTTTGAACTTTTAAAAACAGAAAGCAAATCTCTCAGTAAGACAAACTCTAAAGTACAAATTATGAGCTTTGTTGGGATGTAGACACTATAGTGCATCAGCTGCCACAGTTCTACCAAACCATAAATTACAACAGAATACATACTTTTGAGTTTTAACAGGATCGTCTGGATTTTTCTGTTCTGTTTTCTCCACACTATTGCTCGACTGTAACGTCTCCTCTTTTGCCTCGCTGTCAGCAGCATTTTCAGGTTTTGTATCTGTCGCAGATGCTTTAGAAAGAAAAGAAAATTGTTAACATCTCCACAGATCTACATTTAACTGAAGTGAATGAAACAAAAATTATCTAAAATACTTTCAAGGCTTACATACATATTTCAGCAGAGTTTCCTTCTTCAGGTTGAACAGATTTTACTCCTTGAGTAATAGTAGCAAGAATTTGCTGAAGCTGGTCCTGAGTAAGACACACCAAACTGTCCCTTAATATGTCTGCAGAAACCCTTTTATTTAGTTTGGGCAGATGTTTGGGAACTTGGGACTTTTTCACAGTCTTCATCTGATAAGGCTCCAGTGTTTTCGGATGAGTGACAGTTGTCTTTCTTTCATATAAGTCCTTCTTATTATTTTCATCACCATCTCCATTTTTAAGTGGTATATTTGAAGATTCTGCCTCCTTGCGAACTTTAGCGGACAATTTCTCAGTGTCAGTCTTCTTTGAATCCAACGGCTGTGTACCAATGATTTTGGGGGCAAGTACGGCATTACGTGTTTGACTATCCAAAGGCAACTGCTGTGATTTTGGATAAAGTTTAATACCTTTGGATCTGAAATTGACCTGTAGAATTTGAATTAAAAAATAATTACATGAGAAACTGTACTAATAATGAAATGTAAAACAGTGAGTGCAACAATTGAAATGTATTTACATAGTAATGTCAAAAGATTATAAAAAAAAATTACCTTTTTTACATTTTTTGATTCTAATCCTGTAGAAAAAGAAAAAACAAAAAAGTTTCGATTTATGAAACATGTATGTAACATTATGAAACATACAGAATTTTCTTAGTGAAATGGAATAATTATTGCTTGATCCAATAATATGTTATAATGCATATGATTATTGTTAGATAAGAAAACAAAGGAATATGAAAGAGAGAAAGGACTACTCATAGTGAAAACATCTCAGTCTACAGTTCCACATGCTCTTTTCTGCATGAAAGCTCGAGAGTCATGCTAAAGGGAACGAAAGAACTCTCATTTACAGGGCCATGTGGTGAGAAAGTCCTGCATCATAACTGTGGAAGAAATACCTCAAAGTTCACACCTGTATTCTTGCAGAAATCCTGCAGACCCTCATTTAATTCTTTGTGAGGAACATAATTTTAAAAGTGTGGCCAAGGAATAAGCCGTGGAACAAAAATAATTCAAGACGTCAAAAACTGATTTCTACTTTAGTCACTAAATGAATCTAAACCATTGTTTTTTACCAACGGCTTGCTGGTTTACAGAGTAAGTGCCAACACAGCATTGAAACTAACTTCTGTCACACAGAGCACTATACCTTGATTAAACTGAAACTGCATGGGTGTCAGAGGTAGTTAAAAAAAGCCTTGCCCTGGAAAAATCTCTTACACACATTAAAATAAAAAATGGAAAAAAATCAGGTAGAGAACCAGGTATAAGTGGATTGCTGAGGTGGATGTTTAAAAGTTTCAGCACGCAATAACCACGAGTCAAAGACTTCAGCTCTGAGGCATCAGTAACCCCTTTAAATGGATGAACCAAACTGCCTTACAAAACAAACACCTAACTGAAAAGTGACAAACTTGTGCATTATATCCAACAATGTGACCTGTTGTCTGCATATTGTACTCGACTGGCAATTGTAGGCATGCAATCTTCATTCTTTGTGATGTGCAACATTGCTTCACAGTTATAAGCAGTCACAGACTCGAGTTGGTCCTGTGCTTAAGGGAGCCGGATTTGGAAGAAACCTTTATAACTCTAGTGGAAGGGGGATTAAACTAGTATCCTCCAAATAAATGAGCATTGTGTGTACTTATCCTCTCTTTAAATATTTAAGAACTATATAATACTGTACATGATTAACACAAAGCACAATGTTTACATCACTGTGAAATAAATGGGGAAAAAATAACTTTATATTAATGCTTAGTACTCGGTGTGCAAGATTTGTGGTTTGTGAATTTGTGTGTGCATGTACTTGCAACAAAGCTCTTAATCCTGCTGCCTATGTGAAGTGCTTTGAGTGTATAGAAAATCAACATATAAATGCAACTATCTACCTACCTACTTTCACCCTCAAACATTTCAAAGAGTTTTTGTTGCCATCTTTTGCCACTACACCAACTCAAGCTGATTTGTGTGGATCTGATGGATTTTATTCTACATTTTGTCATTTGATATCTTTCTGCTTTTTGGTAAATGTGCATCCTATGCATTTGCTCCTATTTTTTACCTTACATTTTCACACATAAATACTGCATGTATACTTTTTTTTTTTTAACTGACATGCCTTACTTGCTGTAGATAGTACATATTGTATATATTTTATTTACCCTGTTTAACCAAGGAAATTAGGTGTAAATAAAAGTAGAATTAGATCAACTCTGAAAATTGTTATATAAATGTTTTGCAACAGTGTCCCTATACAAGAAGAATTTACTGTGTGCCACCTACTTACCATACTTTGCGAAAACAAGCTTAGGCTTTCCATCTTGAACTTCAAATGTTAAACCATCTCTGCAGCAGACAAGATTTGAAAAACAAACAGAAACACAAAAGAAAATTATCTCACCAAATAAGAAATCACTCTTAAGGCAAAGAGGAAAAACAAACTTTACTTCTCACGAAAATCTAATATACGCATGGTATCTATTAGAAATATCCCTAGAAGTATCCTGCTTGCATGGAAACACATTTTTTTCCAAATGTGAGTAAATGTCATGAATCCATTTTCACATTTTATCATAGAATTTAAACTGACCCTTTTTAATTTACGTATTGCTTAATATCCCCTACTGTTCTCTTAATTCTCTCTCAACATTCGTTCATGGATTGTCTAAAGAGCTTCTCTTTCTTCATGTTCATATTTGTTATTACTAAGAGTATAAAGGTTAGTGTTTAACTGATGATGCTAATAAAGAGAACATTTACTCTGCACTCCTGTTATTCCAATTTCATAACACATACAAACATACATAAATAACACACACAATAATCCTAGGCCTTATTTACGCTGGTACTGTACCAAAGTGTTCAAAAATCAACACAGTTTATCACTAGAGCAAACCTGTCACATTAACTCAATTTAATCAGAGAAAGATACATTTTCTCGATTTAGCAATGGAGAAAATTTTACGTTGACTGTGACTAAGGTACAAAATCTTACTGACTAGTCTCACAGTTTCATGCTTTTACAACAACAGACCAGGAAAACTCTGGAGTAGGATCAAAACATTTACAAAGCACTGCACATATACTATGGTAATGAGGGTGCTAAAGACAATGAACTTAAAATTCATATTTTTGCAGTCTATAGAAGAGATTTAAATGGGAAATAAATGATTAATATCTGGGAAAAATACCTTGCTCCCGATACAGTACAGACTGCTTCAAAAACTAAGGGTGTGTGTGTTTGTGTGCACATCCTGCAGTGGATTGGGGCCTCAACCAAGGTTGGTAGCTGATATGGTTTACATCTCCGAAAAACTAAACTGAATTAATAATTTTAGAAAATGGAACGAAGTTAAATTGCCTCAAGCAAGTTAAGGGTTATTTTAATACTCTTTTTTAACATTTTCACAATCCTCATGATTTCAGTTCTGCTTTTCCAGGTGTTCTGGTTATTTAACCCATTACTGACTAATGAGCATGTTATTGGATCGGATGCTCATTGTTAATTGGCATTATTCTAATAAAATTAAGGGAGCAAACTACGTAGAAAAAAAGAATAGCAGAAAAAGAGAATTAAGCACTTAAGACTACTGATGAAAATATCCCATCCATCCATCCATTATCCAACCCGCTATTTACCTAATTACAGCGTCACGGGGGTCTACTGGTGCCAATCCTAGCCAACACAGGGCGCAAGGCAGGAAACAAACCCCGGGCAGGGCGCCAGCTCACCGCAGACTGATGAAAATATGATCTTTCTAAATGTCTTATGAATGTACAAAACTGCTTTGCTTTTCTAAATGCAGAATAAGACAAAAAGACCAGCTAATTAAATGAGATTAAAATTAGAGATAAAAAGACTCACTGATTGTAAAAACTGGTTGGAATAAGAACCTGCAACCAAATAGGGTCTGACAACTGGTTATAGCAATGCTTCCCAAGTTCAGACCTAGAGACCTCTCATAATCAATACATTACTCATATTTTTAATTGAACTCATTGTTTAGCAAGCTGTTCTTTTTTATTCTTGTATCCTATAAAATACTACAATACATGCATTTTTTCCCAAATCCTTAAGTTTCCTTTGCCCTTTTCTTTATAATTCACCCTTTACTAAAGACCCTGCTCTCCTAATTTAACTCAAATGCGGACACCATTGAATGCTAAATGCAAGCAATAATAGCACCATATTCGCTTGCAAAAAGTCTCTTAATCAGCAGCCAAGTGAAAATGAGACTAAAAAAACAGAAGCCCTTTAGAATCAAATTTATTTGCACATGTGTGCATTGCTCATTGCTAATCAACAATCTTTGGATACAATTGAGGGAACAAATGCTACAAAAAAAGGGTAAATGAAAAAGAAAACAACAAACATAAGTATTTATAAATTTCTAAAATTCTTAAAAACATGTAAGGTAGATACATTAAACATTGCATCAATTAAAAATGGTTGGAATAAAACCCTGCAGCCATTGGACACCCTAGGACTAAACTTAAAAAAACAGTTCAAATAACTTTATGAAATATTTACCGCTAGTAGCCCATGCCCACACTGACTAAATTTTTAAACCTACCCAAGCAGTCACCCGTGTAAATAAAAGATCCGTTTAAAGACAATTCTGTCACAACCCCTCCTCCCAACATTTTTAACACTGCAGGCTTTTAAAAACACTTTACAAATTTTGCAGAAATTTTATTAGTACAATATAATCAGTCATAAAGGATTAATGATAATGAAGTGCTAAATCGGGTTTTGCTCAGCTTTCAAAATGTCTCTATTGACAGACAGATAGACCTTTATTTGTCCCAAGGGGGAAACTTGGCTTTTTACTGAAGCTCAATAAATAAATATTGTTCTTTGTCTAAAGTTTTTCCCACTTTCAGGTACAGCCACTGTATTTCACCAGCCTCCACAGTTCTCTTCTGTTGCACACTTCTTCTCCCTGAGATCCCACTTCACACAGTCTATCCACTTTCTCTTTGGTCAAACTCCTATTCTCCATCCCAACACCTCTAAATCTGTGATTCTCCTCGCCTTTGTTTACCTCCCTTCTTGTGAGATGCCCATACCATTTTAATCTTCTTTCTGGTATTTTCATAGACGTTTCCCCAGTTTTATCTGTAACTCTGAATTCACTCATTTCTGATCTTTGTTACTCCACACATCCATCCAAACACCTTTATTCCTGTAGTGTTCTGTTTCCTTTCAAACCCCTTTATAACTACCCAGGTTTCTGATCCATACAATGCTGGGGTGACCACTGTTTTATATATGTTAACCTTCATTCTTGAACCGTTTCTTAAGTCACAAACCACTAACAATACTTTTTTGTAATTTTCCAACCAGATTGCATTCTATGGTTTATTTCTAGATCTTGCTTACCATCTTCTGTTATGGCTGATGTGAGATACTTGAACGTTTCTACCCTTTAAAGCCTCTCTCGCTCGAGGTAAACTTCATCTTTTCATTCTTCTCCCTTAAATCACTTTTAAATCCAATCTGAAAACCTATCCTTTTGCCTTAGCGTTTTAAGCTGTTTTAATTTACTTTATCTATATATTTATTGGTGTATTTATGGCAGCTACTTTATCTATATATTTATTGGTGTATTTATGGCAGCTGTATGACACTTTGGTCAACATCTGTTGTTTTAAATGTGCTCTATAAATAAAACTGACTTGACTTAGATATTCTGTCTTTTTTCCTACTATCATCCGTAGCTCTTCTCCACCCCTCCAGTTTCTTTTCCACAATATTCTTAGAGGTGCCACATTGTACAATGTCATCTGCAAATAGCATTCATCATGGGGCTTGATCTACTATTCCCCTAGAAATAACATCCATAACTTGGGTAGAAAAAGATACAGGCTTAATGATTAGCCTTAATGTAACCCAACCTTAACTGCAAATTCTGTTATTCCTAAACAAACTCTTTTCCTGTACTCCATTCCCTTTCAAACGTCTCCACATTTCTTGCCAGGAAAATCTATCATATGCATTGTCTAAATATATAAATATCATGTGCAGTCCTCTTTCTTTATATTTTCCATAATCTGTCTGAAAGCGAAAATCGTATTTGTTGAACTCTTCAATAAATACATGCATACATACGAAAAGAAAGAAAGAAAGCTTTAGCCAAGTCAGACGTTAACACGAGCAATCACAGTCCCAGTGAGGCACTATAAAGGCGTGTTGTCGTCAGTATACAGTAAAGGAGTCCCAGTAGCGCTTCTTGATACGCTATTAAGTAAAGCCGTTATTACGCAACTGAAACCCCAATGGTTACACTGCCCTGTACAATAGTCATGCTGTGATTTTGTTAAGAGCCCAGTCGGAGTGTATTAGAACCATAGTCATGCCGTGGAGTTCATACTAGAACAAGATTACACAATGTAATGGTGCTATAAAATGTTAAGTCAATAATCCCAAGTGACTTCAGTATTAATAAGGAATCGTACAAAAAATCCTGCTGAAATAAAATAACAAAGCAACGCGTGCGGAAATAAACACCTGCCAATTAACAGATACTAATCAAATGCATTCCAGGATTTTACATTCTTTTAAATAAATTTACACACATTATTTTTTTATGTGTTCTCATCCACTCCCACTCAACGTGCACAACACAAACATTAAACAAAAACAGCCCTTGGTAAATCTCCAAATGCCAACTCCACAGAACGCAACTTATGCACGTCTCCGTTGCCCTCAAGTTCAAATGCATAATGCCGCCTTACCCGAGATTCATTATTAAGAATGAGTTTTTTTTCGGAAAAATCGGACGACCATTGACAGAAAAGCCGTTTCCTGGAGAGACTCTGTGTACGCTGGTTGCTGGCCACGAACAGTAACGCCTTCGTCTATTTGCTCCTCGTCGACCAATTAGAAACGAGCTCCTATCCCATGTTCTGCCCATGACCGCCAACTAGACAAACGTACTCGCCTCATGAGGTCAGCATGATGGGAAATGTAGTGAAGGTGCACGCATCCGAGGAGGTAACGAATTCGTGATCGGGGAAACTTAAACTACAGATGTTTGGAGTGACAGTGTGTTTAAAATATGTGAGAGAAGATCGGGAGGACTGTGGCATCGACGTCTTCAAGTCGGTATTGATGGTTCTGAGCAGACGTTTATTTAAAATGTTGCAATAGTTGATTGGGACATAGTGGCTCAGGTGTGTCGAATTTCATTCATTTCACAATGCCCTCAAAGTCCAGGTTTGTATTGTTCTAGTTTGGTTTTTATGGGCAAGATTATATTTTTTTATCATGTATGTTACTAGTAGGTGAAGCGTACCGTTGTCAAAAGCGCGACAGCTTTAACTTTTGCCCATGTGTCTATCAAAGGTACATTTTCTTTACGAAACATAATAAAAGCGAGTAGATTTATAAAATAGCGTCAACAGCAGTTCGACGATTGACCCGTGTAGTTCGGTTGCTCGGTATCTATAAAGTACAATCTCGGTTTGGTTTTCAAGCCACAGGCTTGATTTGGTATACAGGTTCTTCTCCCCATAAAACGGTACTTTGACATAAGTTTGAAATTGAACCAACTTCACATCGGGGAGCGGTTTG
The DNA here is from genome assembly GCF_900747795.2 of Erpetoichthys calabaricus. Lineage (NCBI taxonomy): Eukaryota > Metazoa > Chordata > Cladistia > Polypteriformes > Polypteridae > Erpetoichthys > Erpetoichthys calabaricus. The sequence goes on along the minus strand of NC_041411.2, from coordinate 74,606,006 downwards.
GGGGGGTCGGAACATCCCGGCAGAGAACTAGCGCCAATCGGGGAATGATAGTTAGCAGGCTTGGTTTTCAACCAAAAAATAAGTGCATGTCTCCCAAAAATCATATTCTACTTTTCCTTTAATCAGTCATTTCCCCTACAATTTTTGTCAATTCTTAAGGGCCACATTGTCTCCAGAGATATTTATTGCAGTTTGTGATTCTTTGCACCAGAAAGAAAAAACATTGCCTGCAATAATAAAAAGTTATTATGCACTAAACGCAATTGAGTAAAGGGCAAAAGGTTTTTAGTGTATGGTTTATAAGCCCCTGGGCAGTATGTCAGTAAAGGAAATAACACATCATTGGGTGTGTCCTTTAACAAGATGTCTGTGCAGAACAAGGAATCCTAAGTGGCCTAAATAATTTTCACAAACATCTATAAGCGGGTTGTTTTAAAATGTGACTGTCTCTGGGAAGGTGCTATCAGGTTATCGGTTTCATATATTTAAATATTTCATATGGTGCATACATGCATTTTATTTACTATTGGGGGCCTTTCAAACTTCTTTTATTTTTTTTATTGCATTAATACATTTCTTTGTTTGTTTGTGTGTACGTCAGTTAATTTAATTTATAGTCCTGGCATTCTCAGCCCATATAGATTCTAGTAACCCTTCAGTTGCGGTAAAGAGTCCAACTCTGATCTTGGAGGGCTGCACGTTTTGATTCTAATCATTTTCTGAATTCGTGATCACTTTTTGCTGCCAATTAACGTATTTTGCCTTCATTTTAATTGACTTGTTTTTAACACAGACTCCCTTGATTGATTGTTTCTTTTTTCCTTAATTCGCAGTCAGACAGAAGTGAGATAAAAAAAAGTGTGTCCATATCTGAAAATAAAGGACTATTACAATTAACCCGACAATACTAGACAGGAGCTAGTAATTCATTTTGATTTATACTCGCTCCTCCTAGTCTGCTTTAATAGCACCGGCCTCATCGCAGTCTACTTTTGGGAAAGATGCGCACTCTGAAAGAAACTGCAGCAAAATCTCATTGTCTTGGGGAGGGAAAACAAACTATCCTGTGAATAACACGCAAATGTTTGCTAAACTTGTTAGGCAAGTATAACGCCGATTCTGGTTCTCTCTGCGTGTAGTTTGCAAAATACACCCCCGATTCTTGCGTGTTGTCTGTGTGTGTTTTATTCCTACCTTCAGGTTAATCTACAGTATTAACTATATGTAATGATGCTAGCGGTTTAGGCTCGCCCCACGCAATTGTCAAATGGATTAAGTGAGTTTGTAAATGATTTGTGTGCATCAGTAATATTGATCCGCTCAGGTCACAAAAAAAAAAATCATTTTAAAGGTGCTCGATCATCAACAGTTTTGGCACAATGAGAGCACCTAAGCCGTGGAATTCAATTGCAACAATTGGCTTCTAATTAAGAAACTGGTTGGAGTTTGAGGCCCTGATTTGGTTGCATCACGTCTGATTTTTTGCTTGGCTGTCATTTAGATAGATACCTAAATAGATATAGAAATGTATGTGCCTCCAGGGGAAAAGCTGGCTTTTTACACAAGCCTTTTAAAGCAATAAATACATAATTAGATAAATATACTGTATACACACACACTAAATAGAAGCCATTCACAGGACTGGGTCTTAAAGAAAATAAGGCAATTAAAACGAAGGGAAAAGAAGTCAAGTAGCAGCAAAAACTGGGCACCAATTACGTGACAGGAAGGAAAACCTGCAGTTCTCCATGGAATACTCTCAGAAACTGTTGGACTTATTGTTAACATTTTTCATAAAAGAAAGGTTCTTTAATATTAAAATTAACCGATAAGGCATTCATGCAATTGACAATACACAATAGACAGGAGCTAGTAATTCATTTCGATTTGTACTCGCTCATCGTAGTCTGCTTTAATAGTAGACCTGCTTTAGTAACACCGGCCACTGCGCATTTTTCCCAAAACTGGACTGCGATATCTGAAAGAAACTGCAGCAAAATGTCATTGTCTCGGGGAGGGAAAACAAACTATCCTGTGAATAACACGCAAATAAGATGCTGCAGATGTTCTATCAGACGGTTGTGGCGAGCGCCCTCTTCTACGCCAGGGGTGGGCAGATTCAGTCCTGGAGGGCCGCAGTGGTTGCAGGTTTTTGTTCCAACCCAGATGCTTAATTAAAAAACAAACCTTGTCAACTATTTAATTGCATGGCTTGTTAGTGCTTTAACTCTGCCATGTAAGGTCATTCTCATATCCTAGATTTATTTTCATTTCTAAGGATATCATCCAAATAATTTGAAGTCTAAAACAGATGAGTAATTCTCAGTGCTTCACTTTTTTCTCTTCACTTTCCTTCCAAGTATTTAAGTAAACCAAATAGTGCGTGATAAATACACACAGGTGTAAATGGTAACAAGCTAAATGGAGAAATGCTGGTCTCTTTTGTGGTTTTGTGGTATTGCTAATTATGAGCAATTAAAAACCAAGAATACAGCTGTTTAAGACTAAAATAAGCAATAAGGGTTCAAAATCTTAACGAGCGAGACAACTAAAGTGAAGCTGAAGTGTTACTTGAGCAATAAGGGTTTCTTATTAAGTAATTGGGTTGGAGCAAAAACCTGCAGCCACTGCGGCCCTCCAGGACTGAATTTGCCCACCCCTGTTCTACGCGGTGGTGTGCTGGGGAGGCAGCATAAAGAAGAAGGACGCCTCACGCCTGGACAAACTGGTGAGGAAGGCAGGCTCTATTGTAGGCACGGAGCTGGACAGTTTGACATCTGTGGCAGAGCGACGGGCGCTGAGCAGACTCCTATCAATCATGGAGAATCCATTGGAGCCACTGAGCAGGATCGGATCTTCTCCAGACAGAGGAGCATCTTCAGCGAGAGACTGCTGTCAATGTCCTGCTCTACACTATGCGACTCTTCAATTCCACTCGGGGTTTGGGGGTTTAACATTATACAAAGTTATTGTCTGTTTTACCTGCATTTTTTTTATCACTCTTTAATATTGTTTCCTTATCAGTATGCTGCTGTTGGAGTACGTTAATTTCTCCTTGGGATTAATAAAGTATCCTATCTATCTATCTATCTATCTATCTATCTATCTATCTATCTATCTATCTATCTATATGTTTGCTAAACTTGTTAAGTAATACTTGGCAAGAATAAAACGCGTACATCGTGCAGTTTGCAACATACACCCCCGATTCTTGCGTGTCGTCTGTGTGTGTTTTATTCCTACCTTCAGGTTAATCTACAGTATTAACTATATGCAATGATGCTAGCGGTGTAGGCTCGCCCTACGCAACTGTCAAATGGATTAAGTGAGTTTGTAAATGATTTGTCTGCACCGATGTACGCCCAGAGCACCGAAATTAATCAGCCTGTATGGAAAAAAAAAAAATTGTTTTTCAAATAATGATTCCTGTCTCTAGACCGACCGATCGTGTCCTCTTTAACCCTGTTACTGTCACTCCTGAGAGAACTTGTCTGTGCTAGACGCACACACAGCATCATCATCTTCGAGTTTACTCGTCTTCGGTGAACAGCGGTTGTTGACGCTGCGCTTATACGGTAGTAGAACTGGCGAAAAACTGCCTATCAAAACGTAAAGAACTAGAAGAAGAAAGCGATTATCTTTAAACCGTATATGCCAGTTGCGGTGAGTCGCACGAAGGTGATGCTCGAACGGTAAATTACGACGCCATGTCTGAATATGCGGCGGCACGGTGGCACAGTGGGTAGCGCTGCTGCCTCGCAGTTAGGAGACCTGTCTGGGTTCGCTTCCCGGGTCCTCCCTGCGTGGAGTTTGCATGTTCTCCCCGTGTCTGCGTTGGTTTCCTCCGGGTGCTCCGATTTCCTCCCACAGTCCAAAGACGTGCAGGTTAGGTGGATTGGCGATTCTAAATTGGCCCTAGTGTGTGCTTGGTGTGTGGGTGTGTTTGTGTGTGTCCTGCGGTGGGTTGGCACCCTGCCCGGGATCGGTTCCTGCCTTGTGCCCTGTGTTGGCTGGGATTGGCTCCAGCAGACCCCCGTGAGCCTGTGTTCGGATTCAGTGCGTTCACTGATTTCCAAGACGCAAGGCCTAGACATGCCAGATAAAGATGGTCCTTTACAGAATTTCAGTCTGTCAGAGTGATGCCATAGGGGAACCATTTATATTTCCTGCATAAAGGTTTCAGAAAGAACCTTTATTTAGATCCTTTATAGGCTCCTACGATTACTACATGAAAATTCGAATGGGTCCTGAAAACAATACCACAGACTATTTCAGGTTTTCTTAATCAGACTGTGTCCTGCAATAGGCAGCCCACTAAACATTTCCTATATTAGGAATTTTTTTCAAAGCACAAAGAACCAACTTCATATGCAAAGAATGCTTCACAAAATGAAATGGTGCTTCATCAAGCAAAGGTTCAGTGAGGAACCATACAACCCAATAAAGAACCATAAAATGCCACTGAAGAACCCGTACAAAAGAGTGCAGAATGAGGCATGACGAGGTGCTGGCTTTCTTTGCACTCAAGTGTATAGAATTCAGTAGGCTGAGGTTGAGATATGTATTGGTCGACAAAGCTGTGATTTGAAAAGCTTTATCAACAGAAATTCATGAGTGAAAAATTTGTTTGCTTATAGTTTGCAATTTGTGGTACTTACTGCACTCTTGAAAATAAAGGTGCCAGGGTGGTTTGTTAGAGCGATGCCACAGATTCATTACTTTTGGGTGCCAAAAGAACCATCTACATGAAGATACTAGAAAGATCCTTTATGTATTTAGATCAATAAAATTCTGCATACAGTAAATAGCCATGACTATTGTAATAGATTTGTGAAATATGAGTTATGATTTTAAAAGGACTCTTACAATAACTCTGGCTATTGGTCCGAGTTTTCTTAAACTGTTAGTGTCCTGCTAGGTAGCCTACCATACATTAAATATTTCAGGGTTTTTTTTTCCTGCATATTAGGACGTTTTTCAAAGTACAAAGAACCCACTTCATACGCAAAGAACCCTTTCCAGAGTGTAATGTGCTTTCAAATAAAGTGCTATTAAAAAACAATTATTTTTAAGAGTGAATAGTGATAAATGCCTTTTGAGAATAAAGCAGTTCTTTGACGCACTGTTGAGAGAGATTCACTAGGTCTAAATACATGAGCAGAGTGTTAACAAATTATTTATAGTTTGGAAAGGTCACTTGGCAATAAAGAAATTTAAATATCGTGCAATTACTGAGTTGAAAGTATTCCTGCTGAACAGCAGGTAAAGGTTATTAGTGGCTTGACATTAGTGTGCAAACTGTCAAAAAAAGCTTGCTCATGTGTTTTCATTTTTAATGTATTTAACTTTTGAAATGTATTTTGATTCATGTTTTTATTTATTCGTAGCTTTACCATAACAGTTGAAAATATCTGATATTATGAAAATAAATAAGTGCCAGAACATTATTTTTTTTAGAAATGTCCCTCCTGTTATTCTTGAACACCCCTAATTGATGGTCGAAGAATCAGACTCGCTTTGTTTTTAATATTTGACATCGCATTCTGTGATATGATAAACTTTATTAGTCCCACGGGAAGATTCAAAATGCTGTCAAGTATCATTTTAAGCATCGACATTGCATCCTCTCTCTCTGTTTATTTAAACATTTATAATCTCTGAAGATTCTTTGCCGTTTCTCTGTTTTTCGCTTCTATTCATACAACCACTGCATACTCTCGCAATACTTTCTGTTCTAGTGTATTGCCTATTCAAGTTTAGGCGACTCCTACTCTTTAACATTTTCCGTGGTAACCACAAAATACAGGGATGGCGAAAATAAGTTGAACAAATGGTTCAACCCCAGGCGCCAGAGAACGCCCCTATTGTGTGAAATAAAAAAAAAACGTAACCTTAAGAAAATATTTTTATTGGGTTAACTGGTGTAAATAAACTGACCTAGCATGTGTATTTGAGCTTAGCGCCGGGTGCTGCCATGTGTAAAAAGCGAGTACGAAAAAACGAACGGATGCCAACCTTGTAATTGTAATGCAAAAGTCACTGCGTCAGTGTACAGTGTTGAAGTGGGGTTGATAATGAATGGATGGATGCTGGTATTTTTAACACAACAAATAAATAAACGCAAAAATAAAAGTGTGTACTATAGTAAAAACTGTGATTGGACCCCAAAAATCAAGCCGTCTTAGTGGTAGTTCAAAACCGGTTATGGCATTATGTGACCAATAAGTGCGTTTCTAACCCAATCTTGTGGACTATGTGACAAGCGGCCGATCGTGGCACCACCTACCGGACAAGCCTATATATTGATTGATGCTTTAGCATGTAGAAGCTGATCTCTGTTACGTATCTTGTGCTCAGATAATCAGAAATCTTGACTATAATCAGAAAACCCATTTAAAGACTCTGTCAACAGTCTCCGCCACTAGCCACGCCCAGATCAGACGTTTATTCCTTATCACTTTTTTTGCTAATGCCTCCGCTTTCTGCATCTTTAATTTTTATTATAAATGACTGCATCTGTGCTGGCTGTGACGCGCACCTCCGTGCAGTGAGGCTGACAGTTTTCATGAAGAATCATAGAAGAAACGATTTGCGTCCTCATCGTGTCCAATGGCAGGACTAGATACTGTCACTGGGTTTACTTTAACTGACACACTACTCGGCCAGTAAAAAGGCGAGACAGTGGGCGTCATATTTGTTTTTCTTAATCCGATTGGTTATTTTTATGCCAACACGCGCAACCCTTTCATTTGGACCCCAACCTTCCGGCTGTGGGTCGCCATTATTCTTCCTCCGGAGAGACACTGGAGTAATTTCGATTTAGAATATTGACAGAAGCTCAGTGAAATCGCGCTTTCCAAGTCTCGCAGCCATTATGTAAATGTGGAGCCAGTACATATAAAGGAGCATTTGAATGCTGGCACGCATCAGATTGGGAAAAGGAAAAGAGCAAGCTGTTTCTTGTTGATTTGGGGAGTGGACCAGCACCGACGCAACTTGTGTCGCTCCTGGCCCGAATTCCCATGTGCAGTTCGCTGAAACATGCTTGTGCCGACCTGAGCTCTCAAGCTTCTTTTCCGGAGTCGCCGCCGGGACGTGCCAACCGGAGAACTGCTCCTGAGGCTGCCCCGTGGGCAGTTGCCTTGCGGAAGCAGCCCGGTTCGGTTCAGCTCGGTTTGGTTCCACTGCAGCTCTGTGCCAATACCCGGAGTCCAATGGGAGAAGGTGCGCTGCCTTTACGTCAAGCCTGCCCGGTTTTCGGGTATTTCCGTTAATAGCAGCGGTTCAGTCGTTTACGCAGGAGGACAACTTTTCGGAGGCTACAGAACTGGTATAAACCCATCAGGTAAAAAAGAAAAAGCAGCAATATTAGGCATTATGTAGCTTTGAATGTCCATATTTTCGAACTTAATGCCAAGTGCCATTTGAAAGAGTGACACGTATGGTGAGATGCATGTTACCGGAAAGATAACCAAATAACGACACGGAGACTGGCGCAAGTCGAACCATGAACGTTAAATGAGGTAGTAGATTTACTTTTAAATAGTCCGTTAGTGAAACTCCATTGTCTGTTCTGGCACATGTAAATATAAAGTGACTTACTTTGGATCGCGATAGTTGAGCGCGTTTTCTGTGGACACATTCCCAGCCGGGAGGCCGTATATTTGGACCCTCCATGGCTAGCAAGCCTCACTTGAAATGGGTAAGGTTATGCAGGCGACTTCCAGATTTTTGCAGTCTCACATTTTTTTAGCACCCCAGATGTCCAGTGTTAGCACTCATGGGGGTGTTTGGGATGAAAATTTTAGCAGAGCATCTCCACAACTAATAACATTTTCTCATTTCCTACCACAGTACAGAAAATACTACATTTATTTTTTTATGATCTGAACATCTCCCTAGTGATAGTGTGCTTTACTTTTATAACCACTCCAGATTCTGCAGACAGGCATTCATTATGACACACGGAACGCTTCTGCTTACCTATCTTGTCAAGTATTGAAGTTTAGGGATAGATTTGTATATTTGAAGAGTAGGATTTGTGTATCTTGCATGCTTTTTGGTTTAATGTCAGTAAAGTTATATGTGGCTATGCTCAATAAAGCATGCCAGTTTTGTTACAAGTGTGGAGAACACTAACTCTTGGTTATATAAATGAGATGCAAAACAGAAATTTATTAAAAGCTTTAAACCCAAAGGCATTAGCAGATTTGAACCTTAATAAGCATAGGATAGGTTATGGTTACCTAACTGTGGGTAAACCTTTTTTAATTACCAGTGCAAGTTACATAATAGACCATGGATATCTAATGCAGCTGAATCAGACTTAAGGTGATTGTCTCAAAGACAATTAGTGTTTTGTTTTTCTTAGTGCCTCATTTGAGGTTTGGCCTTAACGTGGGTTCACGCCTTCAAATGTACCCTTCTGTAGGCTACACCCTGACTTCAGCCTTCAGGCATTCTTCAGCATACACAATCACAAAGCACTTTAAATAACTAACAAGAATGCAGTGCTGTTTTACTAGATTACAGAAGCTTGCCTATCAGTCTCTGGCTTTCTTCCACACTGTAAACACTCAAAATATTAATAGCCTTTACAGCTACAGGAGGCAACCCATATGATGACCTCCTTGCATCACAAAAAAACTCCCTTATTGTGGAATCTTCGTAATTTAATATGGTTTAAATATTGTGGATATTTGAAATATGTATCAATGAACAGACATCCAAATTTAGTAAGAGTGTAAAGCCTGCATCCTTGAGTCAGAACATAAGAGCCTAACTGAGCATTCATTAGGAGTTGTTATCCTGTGTCCTGTTATCTAAATGATCTGAGCCCCTGCTCAGATTACTATAAAGATTGCTAACATTTTGATAAAATAACTCCATGAGAGGTCTGTGTTTCTGAATGCGTACTGATAACATAGGCTGTGTCAGTTTTTTTATGGTAGCAAGATGAGGAATACTTTGCTCTGATAAACTTAGTTATTTTTTTATATTACCATTGCTTCAAAAAATATTTTATACAGTTGCCATGGAAGAGAGGCCAGTATAAAAAAAATCTTGTTCCTTATTTTCAATGTATATTAATTAAGATCTTGTTTGATTTTATGGATGGATGTTTTTGTTTGTGTGTGTCAAAATTTTATAGAAGAATTGACATATTAATTCAAAGGGGTGCCCCACTCTACAAAAAGACCTATGAGATCTGATTTTTTCAGAATCACACACACTAGCCTGAACTACTGTACTTTGTCAAATATCAGGATAGGAGCTGACAGCTTCTGGCCGTAGTTGGATTTTGATTTGCAGTTTTCTCTGGACCCGTGGGTCCCGGAGGATTATTTTCTTTGGAACATATCTAGGCCAGGATTTTTTTTTTCCTTTTTCACCTTCTGTACCAAAATTGCCATTTACACCTGTTGCTGGCTAATAATTTAAGTTTGTCCATTTTTAGTGTCTTAGGGCTGCACATCTTCACCAAACAGCATCAGTTAAAAGGCAGAATGAGGCTTTGATGATGCCCCCATCTATTGCAGGTCTCCATAGGTATAAGTACAGTTGCGTTTTACATATTTTTTTGGGGGGGGGGGGGAGATATTTTTAGTAAGTGGGTTCTGTATATTGTGTATAAGTACAGTTGCATTTTACATATTTTTTTTGGGGGGGGAGATATTTTTAGTAAGTGGGTTCTGTATATTGTGTTCATAAAAATTACTTATGGACACTGTGGGAAAAAATTGAGAAAATCCCCACTTAAACCACTCAACTTATCGCAATGTCTAGTTATGCAAGAAATTTAGCTTTTTGGAGTTTCCCCGCTATTAATGGCTCCTTAGACTAAAAAAGCAAAAAACACTGTCATTTTTAGGTGATTTTTGGACCATTTTATAAAGAGGAAACCAATAAGTGACTTCAGCAAAAATGATTAGAAAGCAGCCTTGAAGTTTTTTGCGCCACATCAACTGACCCAAAGGGTCCTCCTATTAATGAGATCCGAGGGGTCAAATTTAGTCCTTTTCTCAAAATGAAAAAAAAAAAATTAATATATAATGAAAATCCTAAATTGTCGCTAGTGTGTGATGGGTGTGTGTGCGTGCCCTGCAGTGGGCTGGTGCCCTGCCCGGGGTTTGTTCCTGCCTTCCGCCCTGTGCTGGCTGGGATTGGCTCCAGCAGACCCCACGTGACCCTGTGTTAGGATTCAGTGGGTTGGATAATGGCTGACTGGCTGGATGGATGGATGAAAAAGCATTGGTAATATCGACATGTGGAGTGTTATTTTATTCTATTTCCTAGGTTGTTGATCATTGATATGATAATATACAGGGTGAACCTTAAGTTTCCATTCATAGGAAAATAAAAATTTTTTTATGAAAAACCATTTTTATTTAAATAATATGCTGTACATGACTGCCATTGTTTTGAAAACGTGTCCGCCACTGCTGATGAACACGTATTAGCACAGCTGGAGTTATGCTTGTAATGGTGTTGGCAATACGTTCCCTAAGATGATTTATGTTTTGTATCTTTTCCTGATACAGCATTGCCTTCAAATGCCCCCAGAGATAAAAATCAAGATCTGGGGATCAATTTGTTACTCTTTATTCAAATGCATTTTTAGGGTATCTGAAAAATAAAAAATAAAATCTTAAAACCCAATATGTATGGAAACTTATGGCTCTCCCTGTATTTTACATTAGATACTTTATCCCTAATTCATTACATTTATATAGCGCTTTTCTCAGTACTCAAAGCGCTATCCACACAGGGAGGAACCGGGAATCTGGTCCTAGACTTCTAAAAGCCATTCCCAGAAGGTTAAAAATAGTGAATTTCATACATAAGCATGTGGGATTTCGTATTCATAATCACTGACCTTGAAATGGTTTAAAATGAAGTTGTTGTTGATCCTTTACTAGGAATTTAGCCCTCTCATGGACCTCTGTCAGAGGGTGAAAAAATGTCCAATTTCCATTACAATTGAGAATATTCAGTCTTTAAACATTTAAATTGAGGCACACAGTTCAATATTTCAAATATCTGACGCAACCATTCTTGTTTATTATGTACTTCTGTACATCACGTTTGTTATGAACATGCCGAATTAAGGTGGCTTAAACTAAATCAGACTATTTATAAGCCTATACAGCGCTGTAAGCTCATTTACAATGCAGCATCTAAAAATAATTCAGTCTTGATAGCAAATAATGTAAAACCGTGCCACACTGTCCCACACTGCCACAAGTCATTATTAATAGCGTGATGAATTGAGCACCTCGCACACCAAAAAGGCAACACCCACAAAAAGAGCAGTGTTAAGAATAAGAAGACAAATCATGATTTCCAGTCATGTCTCCCAAGAGTAAATGAATGCTTTGCCCATGGCCAAGTTTTTCAAGTGCTGTCCGTTAATCATTTTAATGACTGTAAAGAGCTGCAGTGTGAAAGGAGCTCATTTTTATACTTTGTAAACAATTATGGCAGGGAATATTGAGATGTTTAAATGTGTAATGTTTATTACTCCATATACTGCATGGTGTTATTTCTGAATATTACTTTCAGCCTCCAGTATTAAACCTGTCCAGCAGTAGGATTAGATAAATATTAGAAATACTTGTGGCTGAACTGATGAAAGTCAAGGAGAGGTCAAATGAACAAGCTGCAAGTTAATCCACTTAAACTGTTCTTTATACCATATGCTCGTATGGCTGCTCACTGCAGCTCTTGGTAACCAGTAGATTAGGCGCTTTTACTTTTTGTTATCCATCCATCCATTTTCCAACCTGCTGAAACCGAACACAGGGTCACGGGGGGTCTGCTGGAGCCAATCCCAGCCAACACAGGGCACAAGGCAGGAACCAATCCTGGGCAGGGTGCCAACCCACTGCAGGACACACACAAACACACCCACCCACCAAGCTATTCTTTTGGAAATGAAGTTGCATCATTTATGACTTCTTAAACCTTTCTGTGAAATGCCAAGACAATTTAAAGTTAATTCACAGTTTAAGCCATGTGTTATTTTACTTGAAATGTTTATAAGTACCAATGTAGTACTAGGGTGTTGTACCGTGTTAGCCATTATGAATGTAGTGAGAATTTAAGCAAAATGACACCTTTTATTGGCTAACTAGAACACTAAAAAGGAGGTGAATACTGTATCAGTATACATATACTGATAAACATAAATCCATCCATCCATTCTCCAACCCATTATATCCTAACACAGGGTCACGGGGGTCTGCTGGAGCCAATCCCAGCCAACACAGGGTGCAAGGCAGGAAACAAACCCCGGGCAGGGCCCCTGCCAGCCCACCGTGGTAAACATAAATCATATTTTATAAATGTCTACCTTCTAGTCAAGAAAATTAGAGAGCAATTTGCCTGAATTAGGGCCCTGAGTTGCCTCAGAAGCTTAAATATTGTAATCTTTTTAGTTATCCAATAAAAGGCGTCATTTTGCTTGCCTTCTCACTAAGTACCACTATAGCTGCTTTCTGATTCATCTACAACCCTAAACTTGCTGGTGGATTTTTTTTTTTTTCTGCACAGGTAAATAAAAATGGTAGTTTTAAGTTAAGTATGTCAACTAGTCAAAGCGGTTCAGTGTCTTCCAGTGAGGCTTTCACCAACACATCTGGGAATTACTTGGCAGCCAAAGGTCCCTGTAGTGCATTCCGAGTTCTGTGAAAAGGGGTTTTTGTTTCAGCGCACGCAGCCCTGGTTCCACTTAGTCGTCGTTTGCTTCTTGATTTCCGGAATCCTTCCACTTGTTTCTTGGATACCGGTCTATGTCATTTGTCGCCCCTTTGCCAGTTTAATACCTCCAAATCACTGGTGTTTAGAGTTAGAGGTCCAGCAAGGACCTTTAACACTTTCCCAGTCGATGCATTGGCAAAAGCCAAGCTCATTTTATGTAATACTGAATTATATTCACACTGTAATTTGTTTTTCTTCTTTGTGAAGTATTGTTGCATAATCAAGCTGGCATGGGGTTGACTGGGGGAGGACAGCATACCGTATTCTCCTTCGGTCCAATTGATAATGGCTTTGTTAGATTTTACTTTCTAAGTATCAGAATCCTCCAAAAATTCAGTGTCGATTTTGATGAATCTCAACATTTTAGACCTTCCTGATTTCGTATATGCAAAGTTTAGGGAAAGTATTGGAATCCTCCAAAAATTCGGTGTTGAGATTTTGATGAATCTCAACGTTTTAGACCTCCTTTGAATCTGAAAATACCATTTTTAAAATTATGTGTGTTTGTGTGAGTATGTGTATGTAAACACGATAACCGGAGTATGCTTTCACTTAGGTCAGGGGTTCTCAATTCCGGTCCTGGAGGGCAGCAGTGGCTGCAGGCTTTTGCTCCAACCCAATTGCTTAATAAGAAGCACTTACTGCTCAAGTAACACTTCTGTTTCATTTTAGTTGTCTTGCTCGTTAACATTTTAAACCCTTATTGCTTATTTTAGTCTTAAACAGCATTTCTCCATTTAACTTCTTACCATTTACACCAGTGTGTATTTATCATGCACTATTGGGTTTAATTAAATACTTGGAAGGAAAGTAAAGACAAAAAAGTGAAGGACTGAGAATTACTCCTCCATTTTAGCCTTCATACCAGCAAGCCCGCAATTCTTGAAAGAATCGCAAATCCAAGAATGGCAATCACTTTCTGTTCCCTCCGATACTTGGAGGGATGAAATATCATGGAGGGTGTGTGCGTCCTGGGAAAGTTCATTTAATTAAATAACCATATTTGTACTAGAGCGGTTTCTTTTTGGAGCTGTGACTCATCTGGGCACCTTCATTTATTGTTTTTATCCATGCAGTCTCTTTTTTGTTTTTCTATGGCTGTGTCGTCCGGTGCGGTGGTGTGGGTGGTCGCGTTCAGGCGGCTGTCCAACCTGGTGTGCACGCTTTACATCAGGTTTAGTTCAGAGGTCGTAGCCATGGTAAAGTTTTCATTTAATTAAATAAACATATTTGTACTAAAGCGGTTTGTTTGTGTGGGCGCCTTCGTTCATTGTTTTTATCCATACGGGCTCGTTTACAGTTCATAGCCATACGGGCTCATGTTTGTATTACTAATCGTTGAGCTCCTTCCATTTGGAGCCGTGACTCCTAGCCTCCGTGTATTGTTTTTATCCATGCGGTCTTGTCTTTGTTGTTCTGTGGCTGTGTCGTTAGGTAGAAGTCGTTTACTGTTAGGAAGCATACTCCAACCTACACACACTGACTGCTGGCACAGTGGATTAGAGCAGGTGTAGTTTACAGGAAACACCACCACTGACTCTGGGAACTACGGGCTCGGTTTTGTATTACAAATCGTTGAGCTCTTTCCATTTGGAGCTGTGACTCCTTTGCCTCTGCTGGCACAGTGGATTACAGCAAGTTTAGTTTACAGGTTGTGTTGTTTGGGCGCCACCTACTGACTCTGGGAAGCCACTGCATTTGACTCTGGGGTGCTGCGGCGCAGTGCGCATGCGCTTCGGTGCGTCCGCCGTGCATAAATTAAACTGTCATTTAGTAATATAGATCATTTGGATCAAATCTTCAGAAAGGAGAAGAAAATCTAGGATATGAGAATGACCTGACATGGCAGAGTTCAAGCACTAACAAGCTATGAAATCAAATTATTGGCAAGAATTGCTTTCTAATTAAGCAACCGCGTTAGAACAAAAACCTGCAGCCACTGCGGCCCTCCAGGACTGTGACTGAGGACCCCTGATTTAGGTCAATTAAATTTGCATACAAGTATTAGGTACACAACATAGATTTCTATGAACTTTTGAGATATTTCTGCTAACCGGAAGTGGTACTTTACCTTTTATTTATGCAGCTGCAGAGTCCAATTTATTCAGCTTTAATTTTATTATAATTGTTCAGTATATTAATTTGATTTGTTGTTGATGGTCCTTTAATGTACATCTATACTAATAAAAGGCGCAAAGCCCTCACTGACTCACTCATCACTAATTCTCCAACTTCCTGTGTAGGTAGAAGGCTGAAATTTGGCAGGCTCATTCCTTACAGCTTACTTACAAAAGTTAAGCAGGTTTCATTTCGAAATTCTATGTGTAACGGTCGACAACGTCCGCCATGTTATGACGCCACTGTCAGGCACCATATTGAACTTTCCACGGTCTTTGTTACTTATGGGCCCATTTTCAAGAAATTTGGTACTCGGGTTCCCAACGCTAACTGAATCCTACTTACGTACATATATACATCCATAGCCTGCAGCTCAGTCGCCATGTGAGGCGGTGTTGGGTCCCCCATCCCCACGCCTCCCACGTAGTTGGCTGCCTGCTTATATAAGGCCGTCCGTCGCTCCGGTCTCTTCATTCCCTTCCTTGCTTCGCCACGGTATTCACGTCTCTCTGCTGATAACTGCAGCCTTTTTATATAATCCACAGCTTCTCCGCTGTTTTATTGTTCGTTTATTACGATTATAGTTATTGCGTAGGTATTTTAGACTTACTTACATTGTTCAGGTACCCATTTCCTTTATCGTTCCAACCGTACCCCCATTAACATGTCTATCGAGGTGATCAGCATCGATCAAAGAACTGTCACTTACCGAGTGGTTTTCATGCCCGGAGATGGTGACTGCCTTTTTCATTCTCTGTGTTACATATTGCATGGCCATGTCAGGCTCACTCTTGATATCCGGTGGAACATTGTGTCTTATGTATTGAATGACTGGGACAGGTTCAAGGTGTGGACTGATGATGGTACAGGAGATAATTGTACTACACAGGAGCATTATAAGAGTGAAATGCTTAAGCCCTTCACCTATGGTTCTGCATGTGAGTTGATGGCTGCCGCTTGAATTGTTCGGTTGTCGCTTTCAAGTGTACCGAAATGGCCAAATATTTTACACCTTTGGACAATCGCCAATGCCTTTTACAAAGCCTTCTTCAAAATGTTTACCCCAATCTACGAAATCTCCACAAAAACGACGTGTCATGGTTGAGGGAGAGAGCAATCCTGACACCAAGAAATGACATGACTAAGACTATAAACCACATTTTACTTCAAGAACTACCTTCACAACCAAAAACATATCAGTCTGGATTCAGTTGTAGAAGTGGAAGACGCGGTGCACTATCCGGTAGAGTTTCTCCACACTCTGAATCCTCCAGGCACTCCTGAGCATAATCTAATTTTGAAGATTGGGGCACCAATAATGTTACTGAGAAACTTACAGCTACCGAAACTTTGTAACGGCACAAGTGGCTCAGGGGAGAGAGTTTTTATTCCTCGCATCCCCGTTATACCCTCTGATCTCCCATTTCAATTCAAACGCCTCCAATTTCCAGTAAGGTTCTGTTTCGCAATAACAATTAATAAGTCTCAGGGACAGACCCTACAAAAGGTTGGCATTGATTTGAGGCAAGATTGCATTTCACATGGCCAACTGTACGTTGCATGCTCAAGAGTAAGCTCAGCGCACAGCTTGGTCATATTACAACCGGAGGGCCGAACTGACAACGTGGTATACAAAGAGATCCTTAACAAATAGTTATTTGTATATTTTTCCTCAGTTTAAAAAGGTTTACTTTTCTTCTTAATAAAGATTTTAAGGCAGTACTTCGCCGCTGCGAAGCGCAGGTATTTTGCTAGTAATATAATAATTGTCTTGCATTTTACTCCTCAGATATGGGGATGGATATTTGAGTTTACGAGAAAGTTTAGGGGAGACCACTCCCGATTTTTTTTTTTTTTTGGAACCATGTTAATGTACCTAGCTTGCATTTTGTTTGGAGTTGTTTACTTATGATGATCAATTTTGTTACCTTGTCCTGTAAAACATATTTCCGAACAGTCTCCCAGACTGATGTTTACTCAATTATTTTGACTTCATTTGTAAGTCACATTGAATTGAAGTTTTTAAAATTATGAAGGGAATTAGTCCAGTGGATTGAGACTGTGACTTTAAATGAGTTAATGAAGAGCATGAGGGCACAGTTGGGAACTTGTTGAGGGTAAGTTTCGCGCAAATATTACAAAGTTTTTCTTCACATGGAGAACCACAGACACCAAGTAGTGTGGTAGACAGAAGGACTTTAGGAGCCTTCGAAACTCTGCTTGATGATATTTTGGTAGAATTAAGTGGACATGACTGGCAAGCTTTGTTGGTCTGAATGGCCTGTTCTCATCTTTAATGTACCCCCTAGTAATCTAGAAACAGAGTTAAGTGTGCTGAAGTTACATGTGCAAAGTTAGAGTTAGGGTTAGGATTGGTTACACCTTGCCTGAAGAAGGGGCCTGAGTTGCCTCGAAAGCTTACATATAGTAATCTTTTTAGTTAGCCAATAAAAGGTGTCATTTTGCTTGACATTTCACTATGTTCAAAATGCAAAATAAAACTGAAAACAGGAGCCACACTAGTAACTAAAGACCCCTCTCCGTACAGCATTGTGACTAAACTGCCAGAATTATTTAGTATGGACTACGTGATTAAACTGTGTCCTCCAAGTTGTTAATCCAAATCAGGATTCACAGAAGGTAAAAGCAACTCTCCCAAACTGTTAGATGAGCAGCAAAGGTTTCTCATGTGCAGCAGGTGGAACCCTGTAGTACTTGATGGAGAAGAGGTGGCATGGGCACTAGGCCTTTTCTATAATCCGTAGTCTCACATTTTCAGAGGGTGTCCCTAATCCTGCAAGTGTTTCTGGGAATTGCCCCAAACGTAGCTTTGGTATGGGTTTAAATAGTTCATCTAGATGGACGAAGGTCCAAGTCTTTAGAGTCCTTTTGCCTCCTGTCTTGCTGTATGGTTGCGAGACATGGTGAGTGACCCTGAGACAAAGACTGGACTCCTTTGGTACTGTGTCTCTCTGGAAAATCCTTGGGTACTAGTGGTTTGACTTTGTGTCGAATGAGCGGTTGCTTATGGAGTCCCAAATGAGGCACATGACCTGCATTGTGAGGGAGCGTCAGTTACGGCACTTCAGCCACGTGGCGCGTTTCCCCGAGGGTGAACTGGCTTATAAGATCCACATTGTTGGGAACCTGAGTGGCTGGACCAGGCCAAAGGTTCGCCCACATAACACCTGGCTGCACCAGATAGAGGGTCATTTCTGGAAGGTGGGACTGGACCGCATGTCTGCCTGGGGGGTTGCCAACCGGGATCCCGAGTTGTTTCGTCGTGTAGTGGGTGCAGCAACGCTCTCTACCAGTGCAGGCTCCCCAACTTGACTTGACTTGACTTGATGGTGGCCTGAGTGTGTATTTCCTGACCAAGGTGGTGTACAATTTATTTTTTTTATTTTATATTTTCTTGTTCTCCCTTTGATCCTTCATTTCGTGTGTGTTAATAGAACGCCTAATTTTTGGATATAAAATTGGACTGGGAACTCCTTGTTACACATACCATTATTGATTTATTGCTTATTTCTGTTTAATAACTCTGGAGTTTGACTGTGCAAATCCTCAATGACCGCTTCTTAAACTCATGAAAAATCCAGCTGTTGGATTTTACTTTTAATTTTTCTCCTTTTACATCTTTTTGACTATTTTTTTTTTATTAGTATAAACTCCATACTGGCAGTACTTTCAGATTGGCTCAGTTTTACTTCTGTTTCATCTTATTCCAGGTTTTCTTTTTAGATTTGGTAGGTTTGATGTTGGAAATGCTTCCTCCTTAACATGCCTGCAAGTTTTTTTTATACCTATGATGTAGTCTGCAACTAAATTAACCGTTTGGGTGAAGTGTGCAACGCTTGTGAATATCCGATGGTCTTTTTTTCATATTGGTGATTTCACTAAAGCAATTTAGCTAATTTCTAAGCTGCATCTTGCATGCATTGTCTGTTTAAACATAAACTTGTTGACATTAAAAAAAAAAAAAATGGTTTCCTCAAGAAGTGATCAAATGTGAATGAAGACCCCGCTATAAAAGTGGATTATTATAAGGAATGATTCCAGAATTTGAGCAAAGAGATGCTTAAGTGGTAAAGAACAAGGCTCTATCCTTCATGTGTGCTGGGTAAAACAACCAAACGTGGTTGGCACAAGTGATTGTGATTCTTTGAAAAAAGAGACTACAGTGTAAATTGTAAAACAATGTTTGTGCATCTGCTCCTTCAGGGGAAGCAGTAGTTTCTTAAAAGAGTGGTCGCCATTACCACTGAGATATGAAAGGTGCTAAATCTCTATATGGGGTGTAAAACCTACACAAGTGATCTGAAGGCCAGCTGTGTTCCCCTTTGGTGATCTGAGAAGCCCAAAACCTTTTCAACAGGTGTGATTACCCATGAAACCATAGTCGACATCAGCATCTTCTGGGTTGACCACCTGTCCTAATGACTCTGTTCCCGAGCCGTTTATTCTGATATACGTCATTAAATCATCCTTGATGCATTGTAGCAGCAGTGATAATATCCTGCCCTTGTAGTTATTGGATTTTTATGAAGAGTTGGTACATTAGAACAACTGTGACAAGAACAGACCGTTCAGCCCAGCAAGCTCGTCCATCCTATTTACCTAGATTCTCCAGAAGTATCAAGTCCTGCTTTCCACCACACTACTTGCTCACTTATTCCAAGTGTCTGTGGTTTTTAAACCTTTCTAACATTTGTGCTAACTCTGCCCTAAATACGTTTCCAGCAATATCCCCTTGTTCTTTGTTGAAGAATTCATTTCAAAGTAACCGCTTGGATCCACTGTACTAATTCCTTAATTCCGTAATTTTAAGTACTTTTGATCATGTATGCTCTTATCTCCCTTTTCTTAAATTGAAATGGTTCAACTCCTACAATCTTTCCTCATAACTCACACCTCTTAGTCCTAGAAGCAGTCTAGTTACTCTTCTCTGAACGTCCGCTGGTGCTCCTATGCCTTTCTTTTGTAATATGAAGAACAAAACTGTACACAGTACTCCATGTGAGACCTCGTTATAAGTATTATATACCTTAAGAATAACTTCCCTTGATTGGTACTCTACACATCATCATCTTCATCCACCTTAATAAAAGCACATGCGTCTGTTTGTGTTATCTGTCTGGTTGCCACGTCTCTCTTGTTCCAGAAGATGGCATCACAATTTTTAATAATAAAATGCATTGCATTTGTCATTCCAATAGATGGCGCATCACAAACATTAACACTCCTTTTACAAATCTCATGTTCAGTGTCCTATAACGGACATACTGTACGTATTGCATGGTGCACTGTAAATGTTAACGCTGAGGTCTACATTGATAACTTAGATTTCAACCACTCTTCTTATATATAAACATCTACGCGTGGAAGTGTGTGTGTCTGTCCGGCCCGGAAGTGAGAGGTGGAGTCGAGCTAAGGGCTCCACCTCTGAGGATACACAAGCGAGGCCAGCACGTCAGCAAAATGAAACCTACAAAGAGAGAGTCACTTGCTTATCCACTATTACAGAAGCGTGGCGAGCACATCGGCAAAACGATAATACGCAAGTGAGGTGAGCATGTCGACGAAACGAAAACTCTGAAGAAAGAGGAAGTCGCTAATCCGCCAATGCACAAACAATGTGGGCTCGTCGGCAAAACGATAATACGCAAGCGAGGTGAGCACGTAGACGAAACGAATACTCTGAAGAAAGGCAAAGTCGCTTATCTGCTAATGCACACACGATGCGGGCACATCGGCAAAACGATAATACGCAAGCGAGGTGAGCACATCGATGAAACAAAACCTCCGAAGAAAGGCAAAGTCGCTTAGCTGCTAATGCACAAATGATGCGGGCATGTCGGCAAAACGATAATACGCAAGCGAGGTGAGCACATCGACGAAACAAAACTTCCGAAGAAAGGCAAAGTCGCTTATCCGCTAATCCACAAACGATGCGGGCTCGTCAGCAAAATGATAATACGCAAGCGAGGTGAGCACATCGACGAAACCTCCGAAGAAAGGCAAAGTCGCTTAGCCAATAATCCACAAACGATGCGGGCTCGTCAGCAAAATGATAATACGCAAGCGAGGTGAGCACATCGACGAAACGAAACCTCCGAAGAAAGGCAAAGTCGCTTAGCCGCCAATGCACAAATGATGCGGGCACATCGGCAAAACAAAACCTCCTAGGAGAGAGACACCCAGAGTAGTTCCTTTCAATTACCTGACATCTCTACATTTCAATTTTTTTTTTCTTGACTATTTCAATAGTTTCTAGGACCCCATGCTTTTTACAGCACGGGCTTACACAGCTAGTGGGTTATAATATCATTAGCTGTGCTACCCATCTAACATGTAGCTTCTTAAACTGTGAGTCACAACCCAAAATGGGTTGCAGGTTGCTCCTTATGGAGTCGCAGAGGGTCATGACTGGGAAAGGGTCACATACGGTTTGCTGACTGTCTCGTGATGGGCCACCATTGCTCATCTGTTGACTATTGGTGGGAACACACACACACACCTCGAAATGTAACAATCGTCATGGACTGGATCCTGAAGACACTAAGGAGGACAAGTTTGGGTTGCGCGATTAAACAGTGTAGGTCTGTTGATTCTTTTAAAAAAACAACTGATAACACTTCTTTTGAAACCGGCTGAGTAGTTCCTGTTTGTTATTTATTTTATTGGTAATGTTTGTTTTATTTGTTATACTTTGTATTGTATTGCTGTTCAGCTCTGTGACCCTTGTCTGTGAAGGGCGCTATATAAATAAACTAGTACAGCTATTTGCATTCAAATTGCCCACTAGAGGCAGTTGTGAGTGTAACATGCTTGCAAACCTAAGCCCTGTTTTAGTGTTCTTGAAATTTGACCACTATGTTTGCAACAGTCTTATATTGCCTGTGAGAGGACTACACAAAGAATTTAACATGAATACACTGACATTATCTCATAGTTTCTATTTTGTTTTTAACTATTACTGCCAACATTATCCCTTTTTTTCAGTAACCAGAGTCCTCAGGAAGCCAAAGCCTTTCCTGTCTCACGAGTGTATTTGACTATTTTGACTATTTAATTCTAATGGATGATGCTCCATGGGGTGCCTGGTGACGGCCTGCTGCAGTATAGAAGGCCCAATTTGGACATCAAAGCCTGCAGCGTCTATGAAGAGAGACATTCTTTGTGTTTTGCACGTGTGCTAAATCTCACTGGCACAGGTCCTAAAATTAGTCTGCTAACACAGGGGAGCCAGCAATCGCAGAATAGACCTAAAACATTTGGGCTTGCCGGCTCTAATCCCCCCCACCCCACCCTTTGGCAAATGAAACTGTCAGTCCAGCAAAGCAGCTTAGCTGGGTCACCTCGCAGTCCATTTATCTCATCACTATTTCTGTCTCTCGTGCAGAATTTATTTTGTATTTATGCTTATCCCAGATAATCCCTTTTAGAGTTTTAACTGGTAGAGTGTAATTTTTACGGTTCATTTTAACAACCTTTCAGTTATTCAAATAAGTATTTGTTTTAGAATCGAGTAAAAGCAATATTTCTACCCACCATTGCTCTACCTACTAGACAAAAAGAATGCAATACTGGTTTCTTTTTGTAATCGCAAAAGAAAAAGAGTGACTGGAGTTTGTGTGCTCTGTATACTGCAGTTGGCATTTTTTTTCCAGACCTGCTTACTGTGTGGTACAGCTGGTAAAAAAAAAACCACTACATTTGCTTTTTTTTTTTTTTAAATGACATGGGGGCGCCAGCGCTATGCGCCGTTGTGAAGAGGAGGGCTGAACGCACCCCAAGGAGACGCGGCCGCTCCTCCGAAACTCCTCTTCAACGGTGATCCAATGGGAAACAAATACATATATCTTTTTTACCTCCTCTTTGCTCGATCAGCTGCTGGCTTGCTGTTGCTGCCGTGCCGCGTGATATGCACTTCGTTCGCCAACACTACGTGCCGTTGTGAAGAGGTGGGCTGAACTCACCCCAAGGAGACGCGGCCGCTCCTCCGAAACACCTCTTAAATGGTGATACAATGGGAAGCAAATACGTTTTTTTTTTTAACCTCCTCTTTGCTCGATCAGCTGCTGCCATGCTGCGTGACCTGCATTTCATGTGGCACTTCAAACATTTTAAAAGCCTGTACAGCAGCTGTCCTTATGTCTCACTGCCTTGTCTCTCTTGTCCCCCAGACATCCTCAAACACTATTTGATCTCTTTTCACTGTTCCATTATTTGCTGTTTGTTTGCGCTAATGCGATCTTTACTCTCATTTTATTTGAGACTTTCGAATTTTCCTACTTCCACTACCTCTAACCTGCTCTGCATGTGCATCACGGGACTTGCTTCCAAAGGTTGTAAGTATGACGTGACTTGTCCGTCTCACGGGACGTGAAAGTGTCTCTCTGTCTCTCTTCAGCAGATCACGTCTCGTCGCAGGAAAAAAAAAGTCTTGTCTTGTCGCAAGATTTTTTTTTTTATAATCGAGAGATAACAGAAATGACGGCTTCAGCAAAAAATTAAGAAACACATCTGCTGGTTGCTGAAAGACAGTAGCCTAAACTTTTGTACTGCATCATCTCTGTAGTTCAAAATAACAACTGAAAATTTCAAAGAGAAACGGCAAGTGTGAGGCATCCTTAGGTTGTGTGTGTGTGTGTGTGTGTGTGTGTGTGTGTGTGTGTGTGTGTATGTATGTTCAGACACGCCATGTGGAGCTTTGTCCTTCTTATCGCATTTTCTAATTGGAGCACTACAAGGAAGAGTCCTGTCTCCTTTACTCTGTACACCTCAGACTATAACTATAACAGCATGTCATGTCACTTGCTGAAATTCTCAGATGATTCTGCACTTATGGGGGTGTACTAATAAGGGGGATGAGATAGAAGAGAGGAGTCCAGTGGAAAAGTTTTGTTTCCTTGGTGCAAAGAGAATTGTCGGCATCTGAACATCAGCAAAAAAACAAGGAACTGGTTATTGATTTTCACCGCACCAAAGAGCCTCTGTGTCTGGTCACTATTAAAGGAGTGGATTAGAGGTGGTCCACTCCTACAAGTACTTGGGAGGGGGGGGTCCAAATTACTGACTGGTTAATATTGTCTCAAAACAGAGAGGACCTTTAGAAGAAAGGACAGAGCAGCCTCGTTTTCCTTAGGAGACTGTGTTCCTTTAATGTAGGAAGTGACATCCTTCACATCTTCCATAACTCTGACGGTCAGTGCAATTTTCTACACTGCGTTGCACTGGACTGGTAACGTCACTTCAAGAGAGGCCCACTGAATCAACAATCTAATTAAAAGGGCATCTCGGTTATAGCACTCACTCTGGACACCTCCTGGAGGTCACAGCGAAGGTGAAAATTAAAATAAAAAGTGAGTGCCATTATGAACAATGCTGCACATCCTCTCTCTGACACACTAACACTGAGGACTTTGAGCCGACGAATTATTCAGCAGAAGTGTGTCGTGAAACACTATGGTGCAGCGTTGCCAGGTCTGCGTTTTTTTTTTTTCGTCCAGTTGAGCTATTTTTCATCATCATCTGCAGAAAAAAGGGGGGTTTCGCAGGTTGTGGTTTTTTTGGGGTACTTTTTAAAGGCTATTTTTCAACACCCCCCTCCAACAAATGTTTACCATGTTTTTCACCCATCTGGTACCCCTTCCCCTGCTATTCGCTCTTGTATATGGTCTTTGCCATTGGGCTTAAAGTTTTCCAGTGTGTCATATTTACAGTTGTGCTTGAAAGTTTGTGAACCCTTCAGAATTTTCTGTATTTCTGCATAACTATGACCTAAAACATCATCAGATTTTCACTCAAGTCCTAAAAGTAGATAAAGAGAAACCAGTTAAACAAATGAGACAAAAATATTATACTTGGTCATTTATTTTTTAAGGAAAATGATCGAATATTATATATTTGTGAGTGGCAAAAGTATGTGAACCTTTGCTCTCAGTATCTGGTGTGACCCCCCTTTGCAGCAATAACTGTAACTAAACGTTTCCAGTAACTGTTGATCAGTCCTGCACACCGGCTTGGAGGAATTGGAGCCCATTCCTCCGTACAGAACAGCTTCAACTCTGGGATGTTGGTGGGTTTCCTCACATTAACTGCTCGCTTCAGGTCCTTCCACAACATTTTGATTGGATTAAGGTCAGGACTTTGACTTGGCCATTCCAAAACATTAACTTTATTCTTCTTTAACCATTCTTTGGTAGAACGACTTGTGTGCTTAGGGTCGTTGTCTTGCCGCATGACCCACCTTCTCTTGAGATTCAGTTCATGGACAGATGTCCTGACATTTTCCTTTAGAATTCTCTGATATAATTCACAATTCATTGTTCCATCAATGAAGGCAAGCCGTCCTGGCCCAGATGCAGCAAAACAGGCCCAAACCATGATACTACCACCACCATGTTTCACAGATGGGATAAGGTTCTTATGCTGGAATGCAGTGTTTTCCTTTCTCCAAACATAACGCTTTTCATTTAAACCAAAAAGTTCTATTTTGGTCTCCTCCGTCCACAAAACATTCTTCCAATACCCTTCTGGTTTGTTCGCGTGATCTTTAGCAAACTGCAAACGAGCAGCAATGTTTTTTTGGAGAGCAGTGGCTTTCTCCTTGCAACCCTGCCATGCACACCATTGTTGTTCAGTGTTCTCCTGATGGTGGACTCATGAACATTAGCCAATGTGAGAGAGGCCTTCAGTTGCTTAGAAGTTACCCTGGGGTCCTTTGTGACCTCGCCGACTATTACACGCCTTGCTCTTGGAGTGATCTTTGTTGGTCGACCACTCCTGGGGAGGGTAACAATGATCTTGAATTTTTCTCCATTTGTACACAATCTGTCTGACTGTGGATTGGTGGAGTCCAAACTCTTTAGAGATGGTTTTGTAACCTTTTCCAGCCTGATGAGCATCAACAACTCTTTTTCTGAGGTCCTCAGAAATCTCCTTTGTTCGTGCCATGATGCACTTCCACAAACGTGTGTTGTGAAGAGCAGACTTTGATAGATCTCTGTTCTTTAGATAACACAGGGTGCCCACTCACACCTGATTGTCATCCCATTGATTGAAAACACCGGACTCGAATTTCACCTTCAAACTAACTGCTAATCCTAGAGGTTCACATACTTTTGCCACTCACAAATATGTAATATTCGATCATTTTCCTCAATAAATAAATGACCAAGTAGAATATTTTTGTCTCATTTGTTTAACCGGTTTCTCTTTATCTGCTTTTAGGACTTGAGTGAAAATCTGATGATGTTTTAGGTCATATTTATGCAAAAATATAGAGAATTCTACAGTGTTCCAGAAACTTTCAAGCACAACTGTATCCACCCCAGGCATTGGGCTCTTTTGCTATTTTTAAGCAGTCATTGGGCTATATACTTTTTAGGAACCTAAAGTGTGGGTACAGACCAAAGTGTTGTGTGTGTATGTGCGTGAATATTTATTGATTTATTTATTTTCATAATTATCTACCTATTATTGTATTTATTTATTTAAAGAGCTTCTGTAAATAGCCAACATTCCCCCTGGGGACAAATCGTTTTATCTATCTGTCTATCTAAGCATGGGACAGACGCTATATAAATAAAATCTATCCATCAGCAATCTGATCAGGCAGCCTTTATTAAGTGCCCTGTGTGAATCTTAAAACTTGAGAGAATTAACTGCTTTATTTTTCTCCTCTTTCCTAGTATTCACCTCCAAATCCCAAGGGACCTGATCTGCCTGTGGCTTTCGCTGTCGTTCTGGCTCCGCCTCCCAGCAGCAGAACGTGCTTGCAGGCGCAGCAGTCTGCGTGCTCCTCTCTGTCCCTCAGCCTGTGCCTGCCAGCCTATGCCTCCAGCACCTCGCAGCCCACCAACGCCATGTGCCTTTCGCAAACCATGGAAGTGGGGAAGCAGGGCAAAAGCCTGGGGCCAGGCCGGAGCAAAGGAGGCGTCCTTCTGCAGCCCTTTGTTCACCAGGTGGGAGGTCACACCAGCATGATGCGCTATGACGATCACACAATCTGCAAACCCCTCATACAAAGAGAGCAACGCTTCTATGAGTCCCTGCCTCCAGAAATGAAGGAGTTCACGCCAGAGTACAAAGGTAGGATTAGCGTTCACCCAGCATTCCAGAAGGAATGGACAGTAAGTGCGATTATGCTTTACTTCTTGTCAACTCTTCCATGATTGAATCTGATGGGCCTAGTTCATTTTTTCT
The DNA here is from genome assembly GCF_900747795.2 of Erpetoichthys calabaricus. NCBI lineage: Eukaryota > Metazoa > Chordata > Cladistia > Polypteriformes > Polypteridae > Erpetoichthys > Erpetoichthys calabaricus. The sequence goes on along the minus strand of NC_041411.2, from coordinate 74,578,916 downwards.
GTGAGCCAGAACTTTATTCTGGCAACACTGAGGCAAAGCAGAAAGTAACCCTCCTTAGGACACATGTCTATGAAAAGTCACCCTGGACCAGAAGTGAATAAAATAGGTTTAGGTGGTTGTAGGAGAGTTGTCATATCTAGTGGCTCGGCGGCCACCACAATAAGAACTGTGGCAGATTGTGCTGTAGAGTTCATTGTCATAGTGCCTGAATCAACTTTCCATCATGATCAGAGATGTGCCCAAAAAGTACATCCAGGTCAGGTGGAAGCCCCTCAAAACTGGGATCCTTATTATTGGTAGTTCATTCTACAGCACCACTAAGGGGTGCCCAACAAGTCTACAATTCCCAGGTTGCCCCATGATTATGTGCATGTGTGGTCCGACAAAAGGGATGCTACCACCTCGCACACTGGGTGGCGGGTTGTCCATGACACTGATAGGCAGTCCTGTTTTTCCATTATGTTGGCCCTCTGGGCACATAAAGGTCCTTTCACCCCCTCTGGGGAGCCTGTGCACACCCACCTGCTATTATACACTGCGTACTTATGGTAAAACATCTTGAGGAGGTTCTCAATGTCAAAGGCACCATTTAAAATATGGATTGAGTGATCTTGTGATGGGCAGCAGCAGCTAATTCAAGTGTTTCTACTTCCTCCCCTTGTCCATATGTTTACTGTATTTCCTCCAACTTCCTAAAGATTTGCAGGTTAGGTATATGAAACTAGGGGGCTCCGCCCCCTGCTCGCTTCGCTCGCCAACCCCTGGTGTTGGGAATGACAAAGAGCGTGATGTATGAATGAGATATAGAATAGTGTGAAGGTGTAGATGATGCAAATAGAAAGCAAACAATAAAGTGTGTGGCACAGTGTAAAGGTTTATTGGAAAATTTCTTTGTACACGCCGTTTAAGTGTAAAAGGTAATTCCAGGTCAGAACTTGTAAGGTCAATGAAGATGGTCATTATCGTGATCAGAGTCAACTTTGTCAGAGCTTAGAGTTGTGTCTCTCCAGGAAGTAATGGAATGACTTGGGTATTTATGTTTTCCACATTAATATTTTTTGGACATAATATAGTGCGTTGTGTTAAAAGGGGCATTTGGTCTAATGAGATTGCTGTTCCAAATCTCTCTGTAACTAAGTCGTCGCAGATAAAGGTTTGAGGAATTGTAATAATATGTGGCTGAAGTCCATCTGTATTGGTGAGTGTACCATCTCTCAGTTGTAATAAGCAATTGTTATGATCTGGTTCTGGACATCGTATCTTTTTTACTAACTGTATCTTTTGAAAGCAATGGCAATTGTCTGCGTATTTTAAGGTGCACTGAACAATAGCTGAGTGCATGGCATCTGGAAGAATAGCTAATCACTGTTTAAAATCTCCTCCTAATAAAAGTACCTTTCCTCCAAATCGAATATTATTATTCATAAACGTTTGTAGAAGTTTATGAATGGTGTTGAGTAAGTGACTTCATGCCATTGTACATTCATCAATAAACAACATTTTTTGAAGACGGATGTCACGTGCAGTGCCACTGTTAATGTTCATAGTGGATACCGATTTGTAGGATCTAATGCAGTTGATAAAGATTTCACTTTCAGGTACATCGTCAGTTAGAATCTTCTGTAGATATTCAGTATATGAATGTAAAGGAGGCAGTCTAATTTGACCCTTTTGACAACAACGTCTAAATGTATTACTTGTATTGCCAGTTGTTTCTTCAGGGAAGTGAACTGAATGACAATGATTGCAAATGACATTCATTAATCGGAATGAATTTTTCTGGGGTATGTTTTGTTTGTGCCGTTTGAGAGGCGCGTTGTTGCATATGTAGTATTTGGGACGTGTTGTTTTGGAGCTGTAATCGATTTGCCTGTGCTGTGTGAGATGCCCGTTGTAGCCTTCCTTGCCGTTAACGCATGTCTGAGACGGGAGGTGTTTCGTTTTGAATCCGTGCCTGTTGCGATGCAGCACTTTGATTGATAGTTTGCGTCATGTGGATCTAGGATGTAGATTTGTGCATATTTGCGTTGTTGATTTGTTTCAGGGTGCACTGTTCCAATGCGATGCAGTATTTGTGCACATATGGGAAAGCAGTATGGGCCATTGCCTTTTGGTGGCCTGATATTTACTAAAAGCAAATGAACTATTGTAGGATCTAACGCAGTTCATAAAGTTTTTACTTTTAGGTATATCGTTAGTTAGAAGCTGTAGTTGAGCTTTGCGTTTTTGGAGTCGAGACATTTTTTCTTTTAGAAATATGGATAAGTAATAAGAAGTATTGCACTCACTGTTAATATGGAGACTTTTCTGCGGTTGAACGGTTAATAGTGCCTTATGGTAATGAGATCCACCTATGCTGCATAGCCGTCTATTTTGTTGTTTCTTTCATGTTCGTGTGTTTGTTCCTGTTATCCTTTCCTTTTCGTTTTGTACCCGTGACCGTGTATTCATGACTTGTTTCAATATGTTTCCTTTTCTGCAGTTGAACGGTTAATAGTGCTTTATTGTAAGGAGATCCACCAATGCTGACACCTATGCTGTCTAGTATGAAGGTGCTGACGTTCACTTTAGAATATGTGGCTTTGGGTGTGACTTCTTATGGATGTGGGGGGGGGGGGGGGTTCTTTGGTGTTGAGGATTGTTGTCGCGCGAGCGTCTTCTTTCTTTTTGTGTTCCTGTGTCTTGTTGAATCCCCCTCTTTGTGTGTGTCCCGTCCCTCGCTTGTAGGGTCTGTGGGGTGGTTTTGTGTTCTTTTTTTTGTGTTCCATGGGCTTGTTGAATCCCCCTCTTGGTGTGTGTCCTGTCCGGTGCCTGTAGGGGGGGGGGGGGTGCCTTGCTGTTGTGTGCGAGCCTCTTTTTTTTTTTTTTTTTTTTTCGGGTCTAGTTTCGTGTGCAATGTGTTTCGTGCTTTTCCTGCGTTTGACTTTGCGCCTCATTTCTCCTTTTTGTATGTGCTCACTCCTTTTTTCTGTGGTCTTGTCCGCCACTCGCGGCCCCTCATCCGCCTTTGTCGCCCTCTTTTCTCCGCCTTTCTCCGACTCTCGCGGACTCTTTTTGCGCCTGCGCCTCTCGCGGCCCCTCATCCGCCTCTCTCGCCCTCTTTTGTCCGCCTTTCTCGGCTCCTCAGCCGACTCTCGCGGACTCTTTTTGCGCCTGCGCAGTACGTCTTTTTGCAGCTACGGCCCATGGCCGGATGTGCCTGCGTCCATCATCCGGTTTAGCATTCTCGGTTAGTAATATGGATAAGGCGGTTTCGTTTTGTGGAGACGTGATTCCGTTGCCTTTGGTGACACCGACTGCTGGCAGAGTGGAGCACAGCAAGTTTAGTTTACAGGTTGTGGTGTTCGTGTGCCAGCCACTGAGTCTGAGAAGCCACTGGGTTTGAGTCTGTGACCGTTATGTGATCTATATTACTGGCACAGTGGATTAGAGCCAGTGTAGTGTACAGGATGTGTTGTGTGGGCGCCACCTACTGACTCTGGGAAGCCGCTGCGTTTGACTCTGGGGCGAGCGCCACGGTGAAGTACGTATGCGCCTCGGTGGGAAGCCGCTGCGTGATGAAATATGGAGTTGTGGTTGCGTCCTGGGACAGTTCATTTCAACGCGCTTCTGTTATTGTCTTTCTTCATGCAGTCTCGTTTTTGTTTTTTTATGGCTGTGTCGTCGTATATGCAGTGGTGTGGGCGGTCGCGTCCGGGCGGCTGTAGAACCTGGCGTGCACGCTTTACCTCAGGTTTAGTTCACAGGTCGTAGGCATGGTAAAGTTTCCATTTAATTCAATAACCCTATTTGAACTAAAGCGAAGCCGCTGCGTTTGAGTCTGAGGCGCCGCGCCGCAGTGCGCATGCGCTTCGGTGCGTCCGCCGTGCATAAATTAACTGTCGTTTAGTAATGTAGATAAGTGAATGAGTGAGTGTTAATGTGTGCTGCAGTGAACTACCACCCCACCTACAAAAAGTGTTACGATGGACTGATAGTGCATCTAGTTTCTTAGTTTTTCTGTAGTGGACTCTACATAGTTAAGAATTGACAGATTTTGACCTTAGACATTTTGTTGCAGTTGTTGTAGTTAGACTTTTCCAAATTTTGTCTAATCCAAGTCACATTCGTGCGACCTAAACCTACATATACGGTTTTGGCTGGCAGCATTAGCTCATGCTTTTAGAGTACCCATCAATGCCCCTTTGTTGCACACTCCTAGTTTTTTTTTTTTTGCAGAACTGCAGTTTTTGGCCCTGTGTCTTTCACCGCTCCTTTATCAGTTTTAAATAACATGGCCTTATTTAAAAAAAAAAAAAAAAAAAAATCGTTCTATTTGAGTGAGCAACTCCTGTTGACTTGTGGTATTTGTGGTTTAAAAAAAAAAATACATTTTTAATTCTGACGAAATGGAGGAAACGAGAGACGCAGAATGTAACTGAAGTCGGCAAGCTCGTTGTAATTTCTGGCCGTGAAGGAAGCTCTTGCACTATTCATTGAAAATCATTTGTGCAGTTCTTGGATCCAGCTCATCTGGGCTTGGATTGGTGAATGGAGTATGTAGACAGCTGCAGCTGTCAGTGCCAACCCAGGCCTACTTTTCTGGACAAAAGCAATGTAAATTCAGAGCAGAGACCGGCAGTTTGAAATACAACAAAGGTTCTCGCCACAGGTGTCTGCGGTGCTTGAGGCTTCTGCTGTTTTAGGAGGTTCGGCCTACAAGCATTTCCTTTAAAAGGCCATTTATAACACATTTGCTCACACATGTTTCTTTCAGATCTCTGTCTTGGTAAAGAGGACTTGGCAACCACCTGTTAGGTGAAGAGCAGACTTTACATTTTGTCAAAGGCGTCTCTTTTCTAAGTAGTTCTCGAGAACGTGGTTCACTCCTCTCAGACTTTGTTGACTTTGTCTTTGAGCTGTGCACCACAGTAGCCAGGGTTGTGTCATAAATATAAATATTCATCACAAATGTGATGCTTAGTCTTCAAGGTTATTGTACAGATGCTTGCATTCTGCTGCTGGCGATGATTCTGAAGGTTTGTTTATTTTTTTTCGTCCTTTGTGGTGTTTGCAGGTTGGATTACGTTGCTAATGTTCAGTCCTCACGGTAATGTGGGGGGGGTTCCCCGAGCCTGTCCTGGCAGCACTGGGCACAAGACCATACATAAATTAATTACAGGAATCCCTCGCCATATCGCGCTTCGACTTTCGCGGCTTCACTCTATCGCGGATTTTATATGTAAGCATATCTAAATATATAACACGGATTTTTCGCTGCTTCACGGGTTTCTGCGGACAATGGGCCTTTTTACTTCTGGTACATGCTTCCTCAGTTGGTTTGCCCAGTTGATTTCATACAAGAGATGCTATTGGCGGATGGCTGAGAAGCTACCCAATCAGAGCACGCAGTTAAGTTCCTGTGTGCTGCTGATTGGCTCAGCGACAGAGTGCTGCATTAACCAGGAAGTCTCATCTCACTCATTCAGCATTAACGTGCTCCTGCTACTGCTTCAGGGGCCGTGTCCAAGCGCCAACAGAAGATGCAAATGATTGCAGAAAAGGTAAAAGTTTTGGATATGTTGAAGGAAGGGAACAGCTACACCGCTGCAGGACATCATTACAGCATCAATGAGTCCACGATTCTTTTTATTTAAAAAGGAGGAAAAGCATATAAGATCTACGGCCGCAGTGTCCTTTAACCAGGGTGCAAAATGAGTTGCAAATGGACGTGATAAGGCAGTAGTCTGGATGGAATCTGCTTTAGGGATTTGGATTGAAGAGTGCTGGAAGAAGAACAACGGCGGTGCTACACGGTCGCCTGAAGAGGCTCCTTTAGAAGAGCTGTAACACTATCCTTGGTTGTACAGTAAAATTAAACTCATCGTTATCGGACAAGTCGTCGTGTCATTGTTGGTGAGTAACCATAATTAATTATCTACGTACAGTACTTATTACATGTACATAGTTTAGTGTCACTGTACACACATTTTACTGTATACAATTTTTCTTGCATTGTACGTATTTATTGCTGGTGGCCTGTCTGTCGTAATGGCTGTAACATATGTGATATCGGAGACGCTCGATATCTTTAAAATAATATTTAGGTTTTACTGTATATAAACTGTGTTTACATACATAATTTCAACGAATCTTACCTAATATCTAAGAGAATACAAAGAGTTTATGCTGTATAATTGTGCGGGAAATGTTTATAATAGTGTGGGAGAGTTTATAAGGGCTTAAAATATATAAAAATAACCATATGAACATATGGTTTCTACTTCACGGATTTTCACCTTTCGCGGGGGGTTCTGGAACGCAACCCCCGTGATGGAGGAGGGATTACTGTAATTAAAAGCCTAGGACCAAAATTTTTTCCCGGGGCAAGATCCAACCTGCGAACGTTGCAATCGAGCTCCGGCCTCACTGGGCCACATGTTCTGGGCCCGCGCCAAATTAACATCATTCTGGATCAAAATCTTTAAATGTCTTTCAGATATTTGGGTGCCTAACCCATTAACGGCTGTGTTTGGTGGACTTCCAGATGGGCTTAAAGTGGAGAAGGACAAATAAATTGGAATGGCCTTTACTTCACTATTGACACGTAGACTTATTTTGCTCAATTGGAAGAATCCTAACTCACCTCTTTTAATTCAGTGGGTAACTGATGTTATATACCTTTTTGAAACTGGAAAAAATCAAATTCGCCCTTAAGAGGATCTGAACAAAACTTTTTCAAAACCTGGCAGGATCTAATCAATAACATTTTAGAAGAAGCATTTTAATTGAGGAAGCAGGCTCTCTCCCCTCTTCTGCTCCATTTATCTTTATTCACTTAGTTTTACTAGCATAAAGGTTTGCACTGCTGGCCTAGCTCTGTTTCTCAGGGTTGGGGGTTGATTTGTTTCAAACCTTTTGTAAAACTTGAGTTGTGTATGGAATGTTATTTGATTTTAATAAAATCAATTAAATTTTTAAAAAAGCCTAGGACCAGATGCCATTCCATCACAGGGCCTACTCATTTACCCCAATACTCACACTCTCACAGGGTCCATCTCCACTTGAACAACACCCAGATTGGAGATTCAACACATGGTGTTAGATCCGAGATGGCTTTGCTTCCCATTGGGCCATTTGTAAAGTTGTCTTCAGTGTATAACTTTATTTCCTCTTTGCAGATACTTACGTTTTTTTAAAAAACGTTGCCGTGTAGCCTGCTCGTGTCAGTCAGTCATTCTCCAACCCGCTATATCCTAACACAGGCTCACGGGGGGTCTGCTGGAGCCAATCTCAGCCAACACAGGGCGCAAGGCAGGAACAAATCCCGGGCAAGGCGCCAGCACACCGCAGGGCACACACTAGGGACAATTTAGGATCGCCAATGCACCTAACCTGCATGTCTTTTGGAGCACCCGGAGGAAACGTACGCAGACACGGGAAGAACATGCAAACTCCACCCAGGGAGGACCCCGGAAGTGAACCCAGATCTCCTTACTGCAAGGCAGTTGCACTACCACTGCGCCACCATGCCACCCAACATCCATCCATCCATCCATTATCCTATATCCTAACTACATGGTCACGAGGTTCTGCTGGAGTCCATCCCAGCCAACACAGAGCGCAAGGCAGGAACAAATCCCGGGCAGGGCGCCAGCCCAACACAGGGCATACACGCAGACACTAGGGACAATTTAGAATCGCCAATGCACCTAACCTGCATGTCTTTGGACTGTGGGAGGAAACCCACGCAGACACAGGGAGGACCCGGGAAGCGAACCCAGGTCTCCTTTACTGCGAGGCAGCAGCGCTACCCACCGCGCCACCGTGCTGCCCAACATCCATCCATCCAGCCTGCTATATCCTAACACAGGGTCACGGGGGGTCTGCTGAAGTCAATCCCAGCCAACACAGGGTGCATGGCAGGAACTACCCCAGGCAGGGTGCCAGCACTCTGCTGGGCACACACACGGGACGCTTTAAAATCGCCAATGCACCTAACCTGCATGTCTTTGGACTGTGGGAGGAAACCCACGCAGACACGGGGAGAACATGCAAAGTCAATGTAGGGAGGACTCGGGAAGCGAACCCAGGTCTCCTTTACTGCGAGGCAGCAGAGCTACCACTGTGCCGCCCAGCCTGCTCGTGTACAAAAGCACATTTCTGGGTGTAGTAAATACTGTGGGTAGTTTTGACTGTCATCCACTTATTCATTGAATGAGAAGAACATTTTAACATTTGAATGTCTGCTTGTCAAATCCTCTGGATGGTAGGAGATCCTGTCTTTTTTTTTTTTTTTTTTATATAGAAGAATGTGATTCTGTAATTAAAACATAAATGTTCCTCTGAGGTGAATGCATATTATCTGCAGAGAAGTGTGAGTAGGCGGCGGGCCCACACATGGCGCTTCTTTTACCTTTGTTAAAGCATTTCTTGTACGAGTTTCTTTATCAAATGTGGCCCTGACAGTACTGTGTAGACAATGGCATGATGCAATGGCGCCTAGAATATCAAATCGGCTAGTAGTGTCGCCAAAGCGCAGAGGTGTCCGTGTTTGCAACGTGCTTATTTGGAGTGCCGTCAGTTTCTGAAATGGTGAACTCGAGCTGCTGTTTTTATATCGGTGCTCTTCTTTGTACCTGTTTATAGCCTCACTGCTCTTGTGCCGTCTGTCCTTTTTTTTTTCCTTCTTCTAAAAATAATCTGTTACCCGCAAGCTCTGCATTGTTGATGCATGACAGTAAGGCATTGGGAATTATCCTTCAACAGCTAAGCTATGTTGAAAATTGGCATCTGGTATAATAATGTATCGGGGAGTGGGGGAGGGTTGGGTGGTCAGTGTCTCTATACCCTTGCCCCCCCCCCTACCACTCCCTGCTGGATTTTTGTTTTTCTAAACATTTCTTCCAGGATATTATGCCAGTCAGTGCTTTTCCTCAAGACACTCTAGATCAGGGGTCGCCAACTCCAGTCCTGGAGGACCACCACGGCTGCAGGTTTTCATTCTAACCCTTTTCAGAATGAGTGACCTGTTTTTGCTACTAATGAACTTCTTTTGAACTCCTTTTCATTGATTTGCTCTTGAACACTCAGACCCCTTAATTGTTTCGTTTTCCTTAATTAGCAGCCAAACAATAATGAGAAACAAAATGCGACAAAACAACTGGTGTCCATCATACGATATCTGAAAATAAAGAAAGGTGAAGGTCTCCGGAATGTCGGTCTGCTCAGGTCCCCCAAACATTTTACCAGCGCTTTTAGGAAAGAGAAAAATCAAAAATTTCTGAAATGTCTGCTAATGCACCACCAGAGCAGCAACAGGCCATGAAATTAAAGAATTGGTTTAACTCTTTCAGGGCTGATTTAGACTTTTGTGGACGGTAATCAGCTGTAAACTGCGATAAAACTCACCCTTACATTTTAGTTTGACTCTGTTGGCTTGAAGGAAAGTTACGTAGCTTTGCTGATTTGACCTCGATTCCTTGCACATGCATGAGTACAATACAATTACAATACAATTTATTTTTGTATTGCCCAAAATCACACAAGAAGTGCCACAATGGGCTTTAACAGGCCCTGCCTCTTGACAGCCCCCCAGCCTTGAGTCTCTAAGAAGACCAGAAAAAACTCGCAAAAAAACCCTTGTAGGGAAAAAATGGAAAAAACCTTGGGAAAGGCAGTTCATAGAGAGACCCCACTTCCAGGTAGCAAAGTGGGTGTCAAAAAGAAGGGGGTCAATACATTCATCCATTTTCCAACCCACTGAATCCGAACACAGGGTCACGGGGGTCTACTGGAGCCAATCCCAGCCAACACAGGGCATAAGGCAGGAACCAATCCCGGGCAGGGTGCCAACCCACCGCAGGACACACACAAACACACCCATACACCAAGCACACACTAGGGCCAATTTAGAATCGCCAGTCCACCTAACCTGCATGTCTTTGGACTGTGGGAGGAAACCCACGCAGACACGGGGAGAACATGCAAACTCCACGCAGGGAGGACCCGGGAAGCGAACCCAGGTCCCCAGGTCTCCCAACTGCGAGGCAGCAGCGCTACCCACTGCGCCACCGTGCCGCCCCGGGGTCAATACAATACACAGAACAGAACAAATCCTCAATACAGTATAAAAAATAAAAAATGTACAAGTATGGAGCAGAATTTAACAGTATATGATATCCCATAATATGATTTGGATTTGTTCAGAGTCCTGAAGACCTCAGCCATCAAGCTGCCTGTCCCTATTGGCCATTCCACAGTTGTCAGTACTGGGCCAGCCAATCCGATGAAAGGACCCCTCTACCCCACGATTCCTGCGATCCTCCATCAGGGATGACTTTACCTTAGGCAGGCAAAACAACTTGGCAGGTGGGCAGTGGGCACCAACTGCCACGTTTGAGTACAGAGAAGAGAAACAGAATAGGTGAGGGTTAGTAACAAAGAGTAGTGAAGAGCAAACAGCCTCTAAAATGGCATCGACATCTGGCGAGAGACTAAAGCAAATACGCAAAGCAAAATACTCCACGGACATTTTACGTTTTATCACTGAATCGGGACTCTGACTTTTTGGAATCTTGAGTTTGATGCAAGAGATCTGGAGAGGGATATCGAAAACGAAAGTGAGGGACCAGCATCGACTGATTGGTCCCCAGCTGATCGTGACGTTTGTGTAGGCGATACGCCTACAGCAGCGTTTGCCTGGGAGGACCACCACTTATGATGACAAGAGGTACAAACCATATTGCATCACACTGCGACTGCCACCATTGCCCACACGCTATGTGAAGACAGAGAGGTAGCCGGCCCGCTGTGCATTCCTGCTGTGGTCATCGAGCCGCCCCTATGCAGCCACTGCTGCCAGAGATGTCGAACAGGCGCCTACAGCAGCCACAGCACGTAGCGAGAGATGTGTGAAACCAGTGCATTGTGTGCTGAGTTTTTTGGAAAAAATATTCAGCCCTCAAAGAATGAATTAATGACAGCAATCGTCGCCTCATTAAGCAGCTGGTTGGAGTGAAATTGGTTGGAGTTTGAGGCCCTGACTGAGTTGGCCTTCTGTTGGCTCCCTCACTTCACATTTCATTTCTGTTTGGGTGCCATTTAAGGAAAGAAATGAAGCAATTCAGAGGAACGATGACGAAATCTTAACAAAGCAATTCAATTTAAGAAGTTGATTAACAGCACAAACAGGGAATTCATTATAAAAAGGGTTAGAATGAAAACCTGCAGCCACAGTAGTCCTCCAGGTCCGAACTTGGCGACCCCTGCTCTGGATGGCACTAGCAAATGCTGCCATCCTGCCAATTGTTAGTAAGAGCAACTTTTTTTGCAGCATTTGACGTGGATTTTACACAGTGCTGGACAACAATACTCCTTCATCGTCAATGGAAGTCTCCTTGAGGAAGTACACTTTTTCAGAACTCTGGCCATATGCCGTAAAAGCCGTAGCAATCGGCATTACTCATCAGTGCATATATAAGCAAAGCAAAAATCTACCCTCTGTGAGCCTCAGCCAGAGCTTGCTGCCACCAGCTGCTGAACAGATAGAGAGATTATTACCTGCCAGCATGAGATTGTCATTTGTGGCGCACGGTCTCTCGCTTTCCTCTGGCAGTCTGTCATAAACTGCACTCCAAACCTCATGCTGCCCTGTGCAGGTGCAGATCCCAGCGCAAACATGGAGTCTCTCTAAAAGGCATTCACCAAGAATGTGATAAAGGGGAATTAATAGGACTCCCACAGTGGGGGTGGTATTCATTGTGTGCCACACATTCCTACATTCTGGCCTTTCACCACTGTGTCCTCAAAGTGGTGATGTGCAAATGTTTTGTGGTCAGAGTTGTGTTTTATTTTTTGTTTTGGCCAGAGTTGCTTCCGTATAACTTTTCTCGCTTTAACTACTGTCAGTTATTCTTGCAGCAATATCCATATCGAATGCCTTTGCTTGGCAGCTAGCCTTGGCAGAATGGGCCGATCTAGGCATTGAGGTGTTAGTTTTTTTCCAGTTATGTACAATACAAGATTCGGACCTTCAAGTGATTTTTGGTGTCCAAAATGGTTCTTATTACGTTCTCCACAATTAAGTCTTGTCATTTGCTTGATTTGCTCTATTAATCTATTGTTTGTTTGAAAGTTTATCCTACTGTGGGACTTTCACAGATTGAATTTGGACGTGATCCTCTAATTTTCTCTGAAAAGCAGAGTGGAGGCTAAGGTTCTGCGCCGGTATCCAGAAGGTTGCCGGTTCAAATCCCCGTTACTGCCAAAAGAGATCTTACTCTGCTGGGCCCTTGAGCAACGTCCTTAAAATTGCAATAGCTCCAGGGGCGCTGTACAATGGCCGACCCTGCGCTCTGCGAAAACTTAACAAATTCCTAATACAGGGTGAGCCAAAGTAAAGTAGCACATTTCTCAAGGTCGTTGTGCGAGGTAGAGGCAGCCGAATAGGTTGGGGGTCCTTCGATAGGCGATCCTTTGTAGTTTTCAGTTGGCAACATCCCTTGGTCCCGGTGCGCACCGTGTTTTCGCTGTTGAAGTGTTCTTCAGAAACAACAAATCCATCATCACTACGCAACGCACTTCAGCATTCCTCCTAACAGTGATGTCCCAAATCGGAAAACAATTCTTCAGTGGGTGGCTAAATTTAGACAGACAGGTACAAAATTGAACAGAAAATCTGTTCCACAATACATAATAAGAACCATCGGCCTTCATTGGACTGTACGAACGCCTGAAAACAACCAAGCTGTAAGGACATCGATTTTGCTGTGTCCTAGATGTTCGGCGCACTTCTGCCTTAGGCATTTCCAACACATCTTTGAGTAGGATTTTGCATGAAGACCTTCATTTCCATCCATACAAAATGATGGTAGTGCAGGAACTCACTGAGAGAGACTGGGAGAGCCGTAAAGAGTTGTGCGCGAATATTCTGCAAACCGTTCATCGAGATGCCATTGTCCGGTGCAGCGAAGAAGCACATTTCCATTTGAATGCAAAACTTTAGCTTTCGGGCTGAAACCAACCCTCATGAACTTCTTCAGAGACCCCATCACAGTGAGTGTGTTACAGTTTGGTGCACCGTTACAAAATTTGGCATTGTTGTAGGCCCTTATTTTTGGGAGGGGGTGCAACAGTCACCATCACTTCAGAACGTTACATTGAAATGCTAGAGAACTTTTTGTAGCCCCAACTAGAAGAAATGGATGTAGTGAATGCCTGGTTTCAAAAGGATGGAGTGACAGCTCATACGGCACGGAGATCCATGCAAGTTTTGCAAGAGATGTTTCCGGGAAAGCAGATCTCCCTGCGCGGCAATGTTGGGTGGCCTTCACATTCGCCTGATCTCGCTCTGTATGATTTCTTTTTGTGGTGGCTCTCTCAAGTCAAAGGTATTCACACAGCGACCTCAAAACCTTGAAGCCCTCAAGGATGCTGTTTGCCACGAAATCGCTGCTATGACCCTGGAAATGGCCGAACAAGTCATCCAAGCGTTAAGAAATCGTCTTGAAGAATGTATCGCTAATGATGGCCACCACCTTGAAGACATCATTTTTAAAACCCAGTGAAAAAAATCTTTTTTTATAAACCATTTCTTGTTTCCTAATGAAATTTATTTAATCTTGTAGTGTTATTGTGGAATAGATGTTTGAAATGTGGTACTGTAGAAGAAATTGTACAAGTCGAGATAAAGAACAAAACAAAAGGTGGCTCTCCAATAAAGTGTGTGGGATCTGAGGAAATTTATGCTTGAACTTCCAAACGGGATGAATACTTTGAAGTAATTGTTAACATTTTTGCTTGATATGGCATGGTGCCTAAAGGTTTAACCAGAACTGTCAGGGTAAGAGTAGTTCGGATTATAATCTACTTCAAATTCAATGTGGGGTAGAAGGAATACTTTTTCAAAGCACTGTGGAAGAAATGCGATTCTGAGTGGAATGTCCATCCACATATACGTTTCACAATCCAATTATTCAGTCAAAAGATTACAAGTAGACAAAGATATTGGCAGCAAGGGAGTGCGAGAAAGAGACTGTCCTAGAGCAGGAGTGGGCAATGTCTGTCCTGGTGGGCCGCAGTGGCTGCAGGTTTTCATTCCAACCCAACTGCTTCATTAGAAACCAATCCTTGCCAATCTCAGACCTGATTTATTTTTATGGCCTGTTAGTCTGCAATGTAAGGTTCTTGTATCGTAGATTTTTTTTTTTCCTTTCCATGGATGTCATCCAAATGAGTTGAAACCTAAAATGTATCATTTTCAGTCTGTCACATTTTTCTATTAAGTTTTTTATTAAATCAAATGGTGCATGATGAACACACACAGATGTAAATGGAAACAAGCGAGATGAAGAACTGCTGGCTGCTTTGTCATTTACAGCTTGATCACTAAATAAGGAGCCAATAAAACACTGAATGCAGCAGTTTAAGATTGAAATAGGCAATTAAGGGTGGGGAACTTTAACAAGCGAGACCACTAAAATGAAGCATCAAAATGTCACTTAAGTAATAAGAGCTTCATCAGCAATAATTGACTTCTCATTGGAACAAAAACCTGTAGCCACTGCGGCTCTCCAGGACCAACATTGCCCATCCCTGTCCTAGAGGGATGCCAGTCTATTGCATCGTATAGAATTATTAAAAACCAGTTTATCCTCTACTAGAAGATTCTATCTACATTTAATGCAAGTCACCTGACACATAAGCAAAATGGAGAATTTCATTTTAGTGAAATCATCTTTTGAATTGCAGAAGACTGAAAAGCAGCAGAATGTCTGATTAGGCCGTCTCACTGACGAATGTCACTCCATTTGTTATTTGTTTCTTTTTCCCTACAGGAGTGGTGCTTGTTTGCTTTGAGGGCGACAGTGACGGTTATATCCACCTAGTTGCATATCCTTATGAGGACAGTGAGGGAATGGATCATGAGGAAGTGCCTGAAAGGGACCAACCACGCAGGAAACACTCGCGCCGCAGTTTGCACCGATCTAGCAGTGACCACAAAGAAGAAAGAGTGCCACATGACGGTGACAATTCAGAGAGGTAAAGTTAATGCAAAACCTTGTGCCGCATGCTTGTTGATGTCAGCTCGCCAACCTCACTAAAATGAATACTTTTTGACATTCTTTTTCTTTTTGCGTAATGTGTGTGTGTCTATATAATATATATATACACATACACACTGTATAATATATAATATAAAGTCTGTGTGTGTATGTATGTTCTAGCATCACTTCCGAACGGCTAGAGTGATTTTCATGGAACTCGGCACACATGTTACTCATTGGTCGACTAAAAGTACTTTATGGTGAAATCAACTGTAACCCACCCCCTTCTCTTGGGTGGGGGGGAGGTTGAGATCTTGTATGCATGTGATCATCCACTTGACACTTGGAACGACCACCAGAGGGCGAAGTGGAGGTGACTGCCAGCATTCTTTATGTTTGAGCACCACTATGCCCTTGTTGCTTTTGAAATTAAATCGAGTTGGCCAGTTCCCAGTGTTAACTGGATCAGGGGTCGCCAACTCCGGTCCTGGAGGACCACCATCATATTAACCCTTTTTCTTAATGAGTGACCTGTTTTTGCTGCTAATTTACTCGGTTTGAATTCATTGCAATTGACGTGCTCTTGAAGACTCGGACCCCTTAATTTTTTTTCCTTAATTAGCAGACAAACAATAATGAGATACAAAATGAGCCAAAACAACTGGTGTCCATCACACAATATCTGAAAATAAAGAAAGATGAACGTCTCAGGAATGTTAATCTGCTCAGGTCCACAGAACACTTGAACAGAAAAGAGAAAATCAGCAATTACAGAAATGTTTGCTGTTGCACCACGAAGAGCAGCAACAAGCCATGGAATTAAAGAACAGGTTTAATGAATGATAAGAATCAGTGCCCAATTAAGCAACTGGTTAGGATGAAATTGATTGGAGTTTGAGGCCCTGACTGAGTTGGTCTTCTGTTGGCTCACTTGCTTCACATTTCATTTCTGTTTAGGTGCCATTTAAGGAAAGAAATGAAGCAATTCAGAGGAACAAATCTTAAAAAAGCAATTCAATTAAAATGAATTCACAAGATTAGAAAAACAAACGGGTCACTCATTAAAAAACGGGTTAGAATGAAAACCTGCAGCCACGGTGGTCCTCCAGGACCAGAGCTGGCAACCCCTGAACTGGATGATAACATATATACAAGACTGTAAGATGGGCCCATTAGTGAGTCTTCATTGTTTGCTAATTTTATTTTTATTTTTAAAGTTGTGCTTTTTTTTAATTATATTTTTCTCAAACAATTAAAAAAATAATTATCTCTATCTATCTATCTATCTATCTATCTATCTCTATCTATCTATCTATCTCTATCTATCTATCTATCTATCTATCTATCTATCTATCTATCTATCTATCTATCTATCTATCTATCTATCTATCTATCTATCTATCTATCTATCTATCTATCTATCTATCTATCTATCTATCTATCTATCTATCTATCTATCTATCTATCTATCTATCGCTTAGCCTAGTAAATACAGCAGCCTGTGAAAACAGAATCGTCAGGAGAAGACGGAATAAAACTGTACTCCTCTATTTATATAAATGATTTGTATTTAAGACATTTTAAAAATATGGCACTCCTACCTCAGTTTCAAATAGTCAGTTACTGGAATAGATGACATGATACATTTAACCATTTTCAAAATGCCGATTAATGGTGATTGATCTCTGTTGGCTCTCGCTAAAGGTCACCTTTGCAGAGTTGCATTTTGTGAGAAACTAAAAAGATGATACTATTGATTTTGTCAAACGAGCAGCATGCCACTCTTTTTGAAGATTGTAATTACTGAGAAAGAGCTGTATTATATTCTGAGTGGCCACTCTATTAGGTACACCAGCTTTTTATGCTATTGACTGTTCAAACAGGCAGTGCTGTTAAAGATTGGGAGGATGTCATCAACAGACTGTATGCATGTTTGTGTTTTGTGTATATACTAGCTGCATGTAGTCTTCGGGGCAAAAAAAAAAAATCCCAAAGACCCCCCTAGCAATTTTGCTATATTTGTGAACTTAGAGAGGCGTCAGCCGACTCTTAAGAATTGCCCAGTGCTGAGGACGTGAACCCACCCGTGCCTGCAGGCCCACTAGCTTTCGTAAAAAGACACTGGTGATACCATATCTTAGTCGTGTCACTGGCATATGAGTCCTATCTTCAGATAGACAATGTTTTTAGTGTAAACTTTAAGTCTTGCCCTCCGTTACTGAGGTGTTTCACTTGCACGTTGTTGAGCCGCACCGTTTGTATCGTTTCGATGTGTCTCCATCTGTGTCATTAACACGATGTTGATGTTGAGTAGCCATGATTGCTGGACACGTCTTTTGTAGTGAGAAGTGAGGTGCATGCAAGCGCTGAAAAAATGTAAAAGTGCAGGCATGCGCCATCTAGTGGCTGCATTTTAGTGTGGGCATAGCAGATTGCTCCACACACACACACACACACACACACAGAGATGTCTTTCGTTTATATATGTCATAATTTCTGGGGAAGGTATGGTAAGGCTACAGATTTAAATAAATCCTTTGATTCTGACGTTGTGGTGGATATCAGGAGTGCATCTACTGTCATCACTGTAGGATACCAAGAAATTCAAATTGTTAAAATTTTAGCAACAGCCAATCGGGACAATTCCTACAATTATAATTAGTAATCTGAACTCCATCCAGCACAATGTCTTAGTTTGAAAAATGGATGTATTTGGTAGATTTTAAGCTTTTTCTCCCTGCCCCATAGCCTTCAATATAAAGCACCAGTGCGGACAAGGTTTTTTTTTTTTTTTAATTTATGGAAAGTTCTTATCTTTGTAACACAATTTTGCATGGCAAAAGCATATATACCCTACTTGGGGAAAATACTGAATATAAAGGATAAGCTTTAAGCAAATGGAGCTTCTCAAATGGGAGCAGAAAGATTATAACCAAAGTGGATGTCCACTAGCGAAATGTAGTTACATTTGTCCAGGGGATATCTCTGGAATGTTCTTTAGACGACATTTCCGCAGCTGTCCTACATATTCGCAGTGATCCCTTGACTTGAGTTTTTTTCTATCCAGAAAATATTGCAGTTATTTTAATGATTCACTGGTGGAGACCATTTGTCAGGAAATTGTACCCTCATCAGGCAATTGCTTTTCAACACAGGGACTGAAAAATTATGCAAACCGCATATTCCCTTTTTATTTTTTTTCCTAATATAAAATGTAGGCACATTAAAATAATTTTATATTTTGGTGCTTTGATACAAAGATATTAAAGGAGAACAGAATTTTTATTTAGGGTTTAAGTTCAGGATAATTGGTCAAGGTTCTGAAAACCTCTGAAAAGACCGGTGCAGTTTTTGTGTTCTTTCCTAATTTGTTATTTTTGTCACACTATTTATATTAAGATAACACTTTTATCTGACATTTTTGCTTTATTGGAGTAAAACAAGTTTTAGCATGGAAATGTGAAGGCTAAAGATTAAATCGGTGTTGGGCGCACTTGGGCAGAGTTTGGGAGCCGTTTGAAATGGGATTAGTTTTATTTTAATTGTTGCCCGTATTGCTTTACTATTAGCAGAGTTGCTGCCCACTATAAAAATAAATAAAACTTTTTGGAATTTTTAAGGAAAACATTTTCACTCATTTGTATTGCTGCAACTAACTAAAATTTTGATTATTGATTATTTAGTTTAATCATTCTTTCTGAAAATTGTCTGTAAAATATCACCAGGAGGTCTACCTATTTTATATTATGAAAGTGTGTAATGCCAGTGGTAACTAAAATTAAGAAGGTATTAATGACACCGAATACACTTTTCAAAATGGTGATTTCTAAGGTTATTAAAACATAGGGAAATGTGTATGGCAGTATTTTTTTTTCTTTAGTTTTGTCTTTCAGTATAATGCATTAATAATAAAGTGGCATTAAGGACAAACACAGCACAGATTGTGATTGGCAGTGTTGTCAAGAGGGTTGCCAATAATTCATTTGTGGTTTAAAAATGTTATCGACTGATAGTGTTTCAAACCACATGATGGTGGGAGGGGGACGCTGTTTATCGTATGCAGTGAATATGCTTTACGACATGACCTTTCACTGCTGTCAAAGAAAGGACTTACTGCCCAAAAGTGTATTTTCATATTTTTCTTACTTTTGCAAATATTTATAGATCCATTACAAAAAACGAATCCGTGCAAAACATTTTCTCATAATAACGCAAGGAACTCTGTAACTGTTTCTCATTTCAAATGTTTCTTAGTTGTTCCTACAATTACTGGGAAAAACTGTTTATATTGGATAGAAATCAGCTACATACTATTAGTCTAAGTGCAGTTGGTGGGAGACTAGATGAACACACAAGATTTTGCATGATTTCTTTTTCTCCTTCAGTTTTATTCATATTGTGACGTGCGAGTCCCTGCCTTGCACCCCAAAACATGAGGCTGAGTCTCAGTACTTTAGCAAAACCAGCTTTATTCAACGTGAAACAGGAACAGGAGGGTTATTTATTGCAGCGGGATCTACCAGCCTCCTATACACAGACACCGCAAATGGGCATAGTCCGGGCCAGGTCAGTGGCCAAGTTATAGAGTTCTCTGCATTTATAAAGTTCCTTGCATCACCCATTGGTGACAACTGATGACAACAATCTTGATTGGCTCCTAGTTGTTTCCGTGGCACTTTGCTGCTGCGCTGTGAACCTGCGGTTGCCTCGGCAATGGACAAGCAGTTCTCCACAGACTTCAGCATGTTGTCCCATTAGGGGGCCCTAAAAGAGTTCAGAAACCTCACAATTTAAAGAGCTGTGTCTCTTATTGTATTATCTCTCTCTCTCTGTCAAGGTCGGGCATAGGGTCAAATTGTAGATTGGCAAGCTATTTCTGATTGGTAACTCCAGTGTGAATGAAATAAGCAGAGTGATTCAGATAGCTTAGGCTAACTTACGTTATACTGTAGCTGTTGATGAAAAGATCTGTGAAATTAGGATTATGTCTACGAGGTGCGACACAAAAGTAACCAGATTGGTAAAAAATTATATGTATAATATGTATGTATGTATGTATATATTTATTGATGACTTACAGCATTCTAAACATTGTCACATTCTACATACTCCCCCTCCCGTTCTCTACACCGCTCCATACATATCCTCCATTGATTGAAACAGTGCTGGAAGTCTTCTTGCTTGAGGCCCATCAACAGGCTTGCTGTTTCTGTCTTCGCTTCATCCATTGACGAAAAATGTGTTTCCTTCATGTGGTATATTGTGAATTAAGGTTTTAAATAAAGTTGTTATAAACCAGATAACCAATGAATAAATAAGGGGGAGTGGTTAGTAACGGAGAGTAATGGAGACGGGTGTCTTTTGTAGGGTTCTGTTTGGTGTGCTCTAATAAATTAAACGCCTTTCTGAGTTAACCATCTGCCTTGCAGTGAATCATTCACAGAAGCTTCCAGAGTGAATAAAGAATATTACACTTCAGGTCCCTTTTGATTTTCGGGAACAAGTAAAAATCACAGGGAGCTAAATTGGGCGAATAGGGAGAATGATCGAGGACAGGAATGTTTTTGTCAGTCAAAAACTGCTTTATGGAAAAAGAGAAAATTCGCAAGAAATTTGATGTTGATTCGCTGTTTGATTTTTTTTTTTTTTTTTTTTTTTTTTTTTTTCCCCACCCGACATTATCGCGGCAACTCGTGTAGCGATTGTTGTGCAAATACTGACAGGGCTATTCACAGGAAATACCTAGCTTGTCGGTGGTTTGAGAGGACGTGTAGGAGGGGATATAGTTCTATGATTCACGTCCAGCCGACCTCCAGACGGTTTTCCAGGAAAGCCCCAAAGCCCAGTCTGGTTATTTTTGTGTCTCACCTCGCATACAGCATGTCACACCACAATCTCAATTAACCTGTTGCTGTTGTAGGAGTCACATAGTGCACATGTTCTCTGTTGCAGATTCCTTGAATTGGTGTCTATATACAAGCACATCCCCGTCTTTTCTCTTTTTTTTATAGCATTCAAGAACTAAAGAGTCCCCGTGTTGAGCAGCAAATCCAGTCAGATGTTCCTTTTCAGATGTTGGATGGAAACAGTGGGCTGAGCTCAGAGAAGATTAGCTACAATCCTTGGAGTCTCCGTTGTCACAAGCAGCAGCTCAGTCGAATGCGCTCTGAATCCAAGGACCGGAAGCTGCACAGTATCCTTCTTTGTCATTCATTTTAGAGGATGATTTATCATATACTGTCTGCTACCTTTCAGGCATATGCAGTAAGGAAAAATCAATCAATGCCATGGAACACAACTGATACGAGGTTTATTAACTGGTTAAAAAGAAAAACTGTCTTTTTAAATGTCGGAAAATAAATTCAAGTGGGTGTATACTTAGGGTTTTCCTTTTCTCATAGCAGTTTGATGTCTTATACAGCATTCCTTATTGAGCTACTAGTCTGCGTATTTTCCATGTCTTTACTGTAACTTTAAATAACGGGGTTAGTTTGGGGGTTAGAGAGGAAATAGTCATGGGGGGAAGTGTTTCCAACTTGGAGAGGAAAGGGATTTTAAAAATTTAAAAAACAAAATTTTTACAGTCTTTAACATATTAGCCCTGTTTGACATGCTAAAGCCGAGTGAGGATCACAGGAATCCAGATTTTGTTCCAAGCCTGGGTGGGCTGCCAGTCCAGCGCAAGGCCCACTCACCAGTCCGGTATGTTTAGTTGTGCCCGCACATTCGACCCTGTTAAATAAAAGGCATGTTCTTCAAAATTTTGGCCAACACTGTTGGGAGGAAAAGTTTTAATTTATATTAGTTACATGTTCCAATATAAAGTTGCACAATTTATAGTTTAGCTTGCTGATAATTTTTTTGAAAATGGATTCCACCAAGACTACAGTTTTCAAACTCCTTGACTTGAACCACCCTACCAGAATTTCTGCTGCTGGAAAATGTGGTACACAAATTTGAGTACCCGTGCATCTTGGATTTAAAAATGGGGACTCGTCAGCACGGAGATGATGCCTCTGAAGAGAAGGCAGCTCGACAAATGAAGAAGTGTGAGCAGAGTACATCAGGCACACTCGGCGTAAGGGTGTGTGGCATGCAGGTGGGACAGTTTTGTATTGGAAATGTTCAGCAGGTCATGTGACTCAGTGCTGCTCTTCCCATAAATCTGTCTGCAGGCTGACGCATGGTTTAGTTGACTGTTAATCACAGCCAGGGGTCCCACTTTAAGGCCGGAGTTATATTTCACGCGACGTGACGCATGCTGCAGCAGACGCTCCTGCTACACAAGTGTTGTACGGTTTATACTTGCGTGCGTACTTTACGTAAATCTGGAGGAATCCGCCAGGTGGCAGTGCGAGATATTATCATGCTGAGAACATGTTTGGCTTCCCTGTGTTGTGAATTGCCTAGAACACCCATTAAATTCCGAGACACCTTACCGCAATATCTCTGAAAAGGATGTTTATTGATTAAATCCAGGGATATGTGTATTCCAGCAAGCATTGGGCACGAGTGAGAAACAATCCCTGGACGAGGCCTCAGCTCATCGCAAGGTGAATACAAGCACACACATACACTCGCGTCATTTTAGCGGCACCAAATCCCCAAATCTGCATATCTTTGGAAGGAAACTGGAGCACAGTGAGGAAACCCAGCAGGAAAACATGTAAACTCCAGGCAGGGAATATCAGCGACGTGACTCCCTGCAAGACAGCAGCGCTAACGCTCTGCCACTGTGTCACCCCATGTGTGTAATTATAATAAAAATAAATCTTTGCATTTATATAGAGCTTTTCTCACTACTCAAAGCGCTCAGCAATTGCAGGTTAAGGGCCTTGCTGAAGTGCCCAACAGAGCAGAGTCTCTTTTTGACATTTACGGGATTCGAACCAGCAACCTTTCGATTGCCAGTGCATATCTCTAGCCTCAGAGCCACCACTCCGTTCCTATTAACATTATTCATTATTTAAACGAAATTACCGATTTATCTGTAAATTGTAATATACATACTTTAATTCTTTTCATCATGAAAGTGATATCAAGTATAAATCTAAGGATTCTAAATGTGCAGAGAGTTGGAATATCATACATTTAATGTGCGCGGAGTGACTATCTATTGCTGGTGATTCACTGCTGTCAGGAGCAGAGGAAGCCCTAGGAAAAAAGAAGGCACGGTATGTGAGAATTTTAAAACGTATCGTGTCACTACGATCGGGAATATGCGATGCTTGAATATAAAAGCACCATGAATACATCTGTATGTCAGCATTTTGCTTCATCACATCGAACCATTTATCAAATATCGAAGCGCGCACACCGATCTCGTAGGATCCGCAAAGCGACGTTCTGTCACATGTAGATAGTAGAGACACTTGTGTCACATTCCAACTTATAGCACACTGCGCCCCCCGACTTTTTGCTGGTACTGCAACTTGCGCACGTGTCACGTTAATTTCTGAGGACCTGCTCAGAGGACGCATCAAATGAACGCTCAGAACGCGTGGCGGCCATGATGCAAGCACGTATGCGTTCTGAGTGTGAAGTATAAATGAGCCCTAAGTTTACAGAAGGAAGCAACCGACCTGGAAGAGTCTGCATGCTAAATTGAATGTCCCCCACCAATTAAGGGAGGTGTGGTGGAGGATGACAAGTTTTTAAGTTTTTTTTTCTGAAAGCGCAGTTCCAAGTCTACGAGGGTCTAGTTAACATTATCAATTGGTGGCTTCCTCATGGAATTGAATCAGATTGTCGTGCAAAAGGCCATCGCACCTACTAAATGAGTTAAATAGTCAGGCGTTGTGCTAAAACTCAGTTTAATCTTGAATAAGCTCATCATTTGAAAGTGTTGCTCATAGGTATATTGAATAAAATATTAAGCATTTAAATAGGTCAGTATACATGAGAGAGAACATCTCATTCTAAGACATTTCTTAACTAAAGTTCATCCATCCATCCATCCATCCATTTTCCAACCCGCTGAATCAGAACACAGGGTCACGCGGGTCTGCTGGAGCCAATCCCAGCCAACACGGGACACAAAGCAGGAACCAATCCTGGGCGGGGTGCCAACCCACCGCAGGACACACACAAACACACACTAAATATAAATAGCAAATTAGGAAACAAATGGCTAACTGGAATAATAGAAAAAGTAGGGAGTGCGTTGTCATTTCTGAAATATTATAGACACTGAAAGGTAATTATTTTAAACTTGGAAAGCCGCCTTTCTTTGCTTGTCCATATTTGGCATTTTTTTGTAATGACATAGGTGAAAATGACCTGGATGTTTGAGGGTAAGAGGGGGAAATAGACGCAGGGGGCACCATTTCTACCATGGAGAGGAAGACGGTTTTAAAAAAATTACAAACAAGACGACTCTTTAACATAGCCCTGTCTGACATGCTAAATCCTAGTGGGGATGCCAGAGTTTTTCCAAGTCTGGGTGGGGTGCCAGTCCATTGCAAGACCCACTTACACACATGTCCTCACCGGTTGGCCCCGGGGAGCACATGCAAACTGAATCCGAGAGCAGGGCCAAATACTTTTCAAGGTCAAAAATACCCAGACATTGAGGTTGGAAACAGAGGCGTAGCTAGGGTTTTCAGCACCCGGGGACAACTGAATATTTTGCGCCCCCTCCTGTTTGCCAAAATGCAATGGGGAAGGGAAAGAAAATTTTTTAAAATAAATAATAGTATCTCTCTATTATAAAAAGAAATCCTGTCCCCTGTCCTGATAGTTTACGATACGTGATTTTTCTCGGAAGATAATTTAAAGACCTGTGAGACGAAAGAGACCTGCCACGGTGCGTCTCACGGGAACATAGAACAAGAAGAGTCTTGCAAGACACACCCTACTTACAAGCAATATCAAAAAAAAAAACAAATCAGTGGTGTAAAGGCAGTCACGCAGCACACACCGCTCCAGGGCTCAGTGCATATAAAGTGTATAAGGTCAGTACGGTAGAAATGAAATGAATAGGGTAGAAATGAAACATCGACGATTAAACGAAGAAGAAAGAAAAGCGCTGAGAAAAGAGACTCAAATGCGTTGGACAGAAAAATGAGCAAAAAAGAATAATCGAGGTGCAAATTCAGACAATAAGGAAAGTAATTATCAGCCCGGAACAACAGGAATTGAAAAAAAGCACGTCCAATCCGGCTCAGAATTAAATGAGAGTGAGTAAAATGACAAACTAGAACTTCATAAAGATGTTTACAAATGTTGGCGCTAAACACATGCAGAGCAGGTTAGAGACTATGAAACCAGGAAAATTAGAAAGGCTCCAAAAAAAAACACGTTGGCGCTATACACATGTGCAGAAAGTTAAAGGATATGAAAGTAGGAAAATTAAAAAATATAAAAAAGTAAAGATCGCAGTAGCACAAACAAACAAACTGCCTCATTTAACTATGCACCAGTCTAACTTTGGTTTTGCACAATAATTACTACACTATTGCACCTTAACACTTACTTCTACTTTTTTCACATAATTGTACTTATTTATTATGTTCTACTATACTGTTATCTTTCAATCTATGACTTTTTGTTAATCTAACTGATATTCTTCTAACTTTGCACAGTTTTTGATAAGCGGATCAGGATGCATTTCACTGCGTATTGTCCTGTATAACTATACATGTGACAAATAAAGAATCTTGAGAATTTCAAAAACGGAGTTTACCGCACATGCATTTATTGGTTACTTTGTTCGTGTATATATATTTATCTGTCTGCTTATTTAAAAACCTAAATTTACCCCAGGAGTCAAAAACGTTCTATCTAGCCCTTGTACAAAAACCTAGAGAAAAGCTGGGGTATCACCTTGGTAACCCCATGTACTTTTGGAACTGTGAGAGGAAAATATCACGACTTTACAGACCGGAGTCCAATGCAGAACACTACTTACTTTGTTACTTTGTAAAAAAATAAATAAATAAATAAATAAATTATTAACTGCTGATGATGTCGATCGTTTTGTCTGTTCTGAAATTCTAAACAGAGAAACCTGTCCTGACCTCATTAAAAAGATTCAGCATATTGGGACTCGCAAGATTACAAATATTGTTTTTACAGAAGTTCTGAAATAAAAGTGAAACTAATGAAATAGCAACAATTCAAAGAAAAAACAATCTTAAAAGTGTGTATCTGGAAAACCAAACACGGAGGTTGGCGAGCGAAGCCCCCTAGTTTTTAAAAAAAGAAAAGTCATTTTTTATTTTAAATTGTTTTAAATTTTTAAATATTTTAATTTTTTAAAGCACTTTTATGCGTATATTTTCAAGGTTTCGCTAAATTTACAAAGAACTAATTAAAATCTAAATCCATCATTCGTTTTTGTAAGAAAAAATTCTTTTTACGCATTAAAAAATGATTTTAAAGTATATAGCAAATTATAAAGCAAAATAATTATATATTTATAAAAACTGCATTACTTATAATTTATTCGTACGAAAATATGATGGGGAAACGTCTAGACTTTTGCAGCCATCGACTAGAATACTTCACCACAGCCCAATCAATTTTCTATCAAACACATAAACACAAAGCACTTGGCACACAGAAACGGCGTTTGCAACAACTTAGACAATGATACACTAATGCCTCATGTCAGTCGCGCAACGTGTTTAATAACGTCACAAATGTTTCTGGGTGGGAGTCAAGCATGTTAGGGTAGTGGAGGGGATAAATTATTGTCTGTTGGGTATGTTTTTTATTTACTTTTTAGTGCATTTAAGAATGGAAAACATTTCATTCTAAAATTTCAAAAACATCAATTTGGCGCCCCACTGGATGCTGCACCCGGGGACAGATGTCCCCCCTTGCCCCCCCCTCAGCTACACCACTGGTTGGAAACGTCGGTAAAATTGTAAACTGCATGCCCTTAGGAAATGCTGATCTGTTGATTGAAGTGAGGCTGTCATATCCACACTATTAAAAGGACAGGTGTGTGTGTTTGTGTATCTGTGTGTCATCCCGGTTGTTAGGTCTCTATCATGTGCCATTTGGTATGAGATTCATAAAAGCAGTGCTAATGTTTGTGATACACCATCTGTTGGAATGAAAAATGCAGTGAATTTTATTACTACATGCTTTACAAAATACATTCCAGTAGATGGTGCACTGCAAATGTTTATGCTAAATATACGGAGGTCTGTGCTGAGGCCTGTGGGTGGAGTGGTGGCTCTGAGGCTAAGGATCTGCACTGCCGGTTCCAATCCCGTAAACGCCAGGAGTGACTCTACTCTGCTGGACCCTTGAGCATTTTATTTTAGCATTTGAGCCCTTGTGAATTTCCCCTTGGGATTAATAAAGTTATCTATCTGTCTATCTGTCTATCATATTGACTACATTAAAATTAATATCTATCTATCTATCCTACCGACTACATTAAAATTAATATCTATCTATCTATCTATCTATCTATCTATCTATCTATCTATCTATCTATTGCAAGGCCCTTACCCTGCAATTGGTCCTTCCTGGGTATGACGTTAACCTGAATCCAGCCATGCATGTAGGCCCTCCAGCCTGCAAGGAAAACTTGGGGGTTGGTGACAGAACTGGCACTCCAGTCACCATACAAAACCTCACACTGTTCCACTCCATCCGAACTACTGTGGTGCTGAGGTGTCACCTGTTGCATGGCTACACTCTGGTCCCAAACTGGGATCCTGAGGTGATTTGTCATGTGATGGGTGATCCTAATCTCTCTCTCTCTGTTGATTTACTTACATTTCAACCCATCTTAGACAGGTAGCACAGCTAATGTGTTTCTAAAAGGATTAAACCCCTCTGGGCCAGTTGTATTATACACGAGATGGTGCAGAACTAGTGCGGTAGTAAGACCAGACTTCACGGTACAGTTCTAGCACAGGTTAACCAATCCCAGCCAACACAGGGCGCAAGGCAGGAACCAATCCTGGGCAGGGCGCTAACCCACCGCAGGACACACACACGCACACATAAGGGACAATTTAGGATCGCCAGTGCACCTAACCTGCATGTCTTTGGACTGTGGGTGGAAACCCACGCAGACACAGGGAGAACATGCAAACTCCATGCAGGGAGGACCCGGGAAGTGAACCCAGGTCTTCTAACTGTGAGGCAGCAGCGCTACCACTGCGCTACCATGCCACCCTGTCTTAATATGTGCACCCTATAAGTTGAATAACGTTAACTAGGAGATTAGAGTCTAAATTTAGCATTGTCACTACATTGAAGCCATTATCAAGAACTCTTGCTTTCAGCAAGTGTGGGATTAACCTGCGCCTAATCAACTCCTGATGATCCTGGTGTAGTATAAAATAGTCAGCCTTGAGTTTATCTCATCTCCCCTGCAGTGCCCACTCCAGGTGGCACATTTTCAAGAATGTAGAGAGTTCAAGTACTTTTGTGTTTAGGCATTTATTTGGCATAACTTGCAAGAAATGTGAACTGACCTGTGGATGAACTCGGCTAAGCAAGTGTGAGATTTGTTCATCTTCCCAGTAAAGGTCAGGATTTACTTCATTTTGCAGACTGTTTTAGCCTCATCTAACTGAGTCACTTTAGCAGGGGTGTTGAACTTTTGATTACTTGAATGTGTTTTGTTTTTTCTAATGTAATTATATTTTGTTTCACTTGCGCCATTTCTTTTAACCTTTTCTTTCTCTACAGGTTTACCAGATTGACACCGGTCACTATCTGTGCAGAAACAAATATTATGGCCGCGGACTGTCTACCGAAGGATTTAAACATGCTTTGTACCAGTTCCTCCACAATGGCACTCATCTCCGCAAGGACCTCTTCAAACCTATCTTAGGCAAGCTACTTAGCCTGAAAAATGTACTGGAAAGGCAGGCTTCTTATCGTTTCTACTCCAGCTCTCTTCTCGTCATCTATGAGGGGAAAGATGAGACGGCCGAACCATTGTCAAACAAAGCAACAGATGCTGCAGACGTTCATGCAGCCCCAGCTCCTCTCCCCGAGGATAACACTCGTCTTCTTCCAAATGTAGATGTCCGCATGATAGACTTTGCTCACAGCACCTATAAGGGTTTTCGTGATGACCAAACAGTCCATGATGGACCAGACAGGGGCTATGTGTTTGGACTGGAAAGCCTCATTGACATTCTTGAATGCATTCAAGTGGAGAACCAGTAGGTGTGCTGATCTTAGATGCTATTTAACATAAGGGAGGTATCCATAAGGGTAAATAAAAGTCAAGGAGAGCACAACGCTGCTGCTGCAGTAATGGTGAAGAGTACCACTGACACGCACTTACAAGCCTCTCTTTCCAGGTTTGGAATTTGCTATGGTTCCTAAAGTTGCAACTGACTCTCTGCGGCAGACAAGAACTCTAAACTAGGACAGCACTGAATTCTGTCATCATATACGGCCACTGTGTGGCTAACATGGACAGCTGCTGGCACCACAGGGCCTGTCCCAGGAGTGACATGGAAAAAAAAATTCTGTGAATGGCCTCGCCAGATTCTTTAGATTCAACTTTTAAGTTTTGGAAAAATTATATTAGATTCTATTTTCGTATTCTCTTCCTCCAGGTCCATGACTGCACTTTTGTCGGGTGTGTTACCTAAGCAAGCTTTTTAAGCAGGCTCTGCTAGTGTTGCCTCTGAGCCATACACATTTATTCTTGCCAAATGTCGGCTTTAAGGACAGACTCTGATGTGCGAACGCTGTAAGCACATGATAAAAGCAGCAGCCCAAGCAAGTCACCAAAGTGTTTTGTTGTTTTATAAATCTCTCTCTCTCTCTCTCTCTCTCTCTCTCTCTCTCTCTCTCTCTCTCTCTCTCTCTCATACATGTATATAATATTATATAATATAATATTATAAGGTGAAACATCATGACATTGTAACCTACTACAGTATGCTACCAACCAACTAACCAACCACTGCCCATTGGCTCGTCAAGCCCTGCAAAGCTCTTGTAACCACTGCTCAGCAGACGATTAGCAGCATCTGCCTTGTGTTTATTTCTCCCAGTTCAGCCGACCACTGCCTCACATTTTTGTTCTCGTTGGCCTCTGTGTAGCTTATTTTAAGCCCCGACTTTCTTGTAGTTTTCAATATGGCTAACTTTTAGATTGGTTTTAGAAATGAAACGTGCAGTTCAGGTGTAGTTTATAGTTTAATTTTAGCAGTTTTCCTTGTTGGCAATTATATACGCTTTACGTCATGGGCTTGTGTGTGGGCTGTGTTTCGCAGTATTGAGAAAAGGGGAAGGTGGGCTGCAGCCTGACTCATTTCAGATGATTAATGGTAAAGCTGCTACACGTTATTTTCACACTGAAAACCGCTGACATGGAGTATAAGCTGAATTTGTATTAGAGCAGACTCTTGCCAAAGTGTGTGTGTGTATTTCTATGTATGTGCATATATAGTAATACACATATACATACATATATATGTGTGTGTGTGTTTGTGTATTTCTATGTATGTGCATATATAATATATATGCACATACATATAAATACACAAACACACACACATATATATATATATATATGTATGTGTGTGTGTGTATGTATGTATGTATATATATATATATATATATATATATATATATATATATATATATATATATATAATGTACGTGCATATATAATATATACATACATATATGTGTGTGTATGTGTGTATTTATATGTATGTGCATATATAATATATATACATACATATATGTGTGTGTGTGTGTATTTATATGTACGTGCATATATATAATATAAAATATGTGTGTGTGTGTTTATATGTAGGTGCATATATAATATATATATATATATATATATATATAATATACACACATATACATACAAATACACATATATATATATATATATATACATACATATAAATACACACACACATGTATGTATGTTTATATATTATATATACACACACACACACATATGTATGTATGTATATTTATATGTATGTGTGTATATAAATGTATATGTGTGTGTGTGTGTGTGTGTGTGTATATGTGTATATATATATATATATATGTACACATACATACAGTGTGTTTTGTGTATGTGTATATGTTTTTTCTTTTTAAAGTATTAAACTAGTAGGTGCGTCAAGCGCCACATTGAACATTACATTAAGTGTCATGCTCTGATAGGCAGCTAGCCATGCCCCATTTTCATGAGCTGTTATATCACATAAGTGTTGTTGATCATCGACTGGTACTTGTGCGCTGTAAAGCCAAAGCATTTTGCATAGTTTTGAGGGATAGTTACCATCCTGATCCGAATACAGAAAGGGATGCAGTCCATTTTAAAGTATGAGCAGTAAATTGTAAATTGCAAAGTAACCTGCTGAGGATGGACGAGTACAGAAACCCTCCAAGAGACTTCTAGCTCATCATTCTTGTAATGAGAACCATGCAACTGCAGGTTGACTTGAGCATAACCATAGTAGCTCACTCACAGCTTTTTAACGTGTCTGTCTTCAGATTAGTGAAAAGCAGCAGTCAGGTGCTATATTGAGATGCGTAGAGGCCCCTGACATCTGTCATTATATGTTTAAGCACCTTGCTTTAACATGCCAATGCATTTTATCTTGATTTTGAGGGATGTTGAGTATCTTGATCAGAATACAGAAAGGCAGGCAGTCAATGAGCAGATTTGTACAACCCGTAGTGAAACAGTAAAGCAACTTCTACAGGGCAGACCTGCATGGAAACCTCAGGGAGAGTTCAACATCCTTGTAATGAGAACTGCGCATGCGCAGGTCGGTTTGAACACGACAGATACCGTACCACGTCCTTGCTTTTTAACACGTCTGTCTTCGTATTATTGAAAAGCAGCAGTAAGTTAGTATATTGTGAAGCACAGAAGCCCCTAAGATCTATCATTACATATTTAGGCATCCAGCTTTGATATGCCTAGAGATAGAAGAACACGGGATCTGCTAGTCCAACTAACCATTACCCTTGTTCTTGAGCCGTTTTTATATAGAGTTGTTGGTCATCTACTGTACTTGCCTGCTATAAAGCTTTCACATTTTGCTTGGTTATAAAAGAAGCTTAGTCCTGATCAGAACATAAAATGGACTGCCTTCCTTTCTGAGGTTTGTGCAGATTTGTACACCACCATAGTAAGATAGTAAAGCGACTTATTAAGGGATAGAATGGCACAGAAACCACCACGAGTGTTGTAATGAGAAGAGTTCAATTGCAGTAGGCCTCAGCGTTATATAGTAGATATATATATATATTATATAAAATATCATTATACTGTACTAACTTGCTGCTTCTTGACAACACATTTGTTTCCAGGTAAGTGAAAGCAGCAGCAATGCTATTATATTGTGACGCAGAGATGCAGTTTCCTGAAATACTGTAAATTTACCGTGTTGTAATTTTTATAACTTTTTGCAAAATGTAGTTTATTCAGAACACACATTTTCCTTTAGACCATGCACTTCATTGTGGTTTGCGTAACTAAGAAGTGGTGACGTGTTTTCTTGCATCACCCCATTCAGTGTCGTGACGGTGAAGGCTCTTTTTCAGACCCTTTTACTTAGCAGTAAGTGTTTTTACTACAGGGTTCCAGGTTATGTGCTGGATTATGCAGTGACCATGACCGTATTCTTGGTCTGCCTGTCTGTCCTGATCACATTAGCCATGCTGCTAAGGAAGTGACACGTTAATGCCTTGCAGTGTCGGATTTAAACTTATGTATATCCTCAGGTAATCAAGGTTCACTTAGACAGGGGATCCTTGCTTCATATGCACTCATGACTACAGCCTTTTGAGATTGAGAGGAACCATCCACTAAAATGTCGTGCCACTATTGTCAGTCTTAGTTAGCAGAGTCTATTGAATTTTTTTGGTTTCGTTGTGCTATCCTTACTTTTACTACAGTAGAGCAGGCAGGAAGAGGAGGAGGAAGAAGAAGAAGCCACTCACCGAGTGCTACGTGCTCCTGTGACGACGGCTCAGTTGAGAGAATGTTCGAATCGTGTCAAGCACGGTTTGACAGGAGGCGACCAGGCAGATTCGAGGCAAGTGGTTTAAAAATTAGATTTTGATCTTCTTGAGAAGTTGGTTGGAAGTAATAGCAAGCAGCATTGCACTCCTCCGTTCACAGATAACACGGTCAAGAGGAATCTGTGATCAATGAAGCGGCTTAAAAGCACAGAAGAAGTGTTCGCTGAAGCTGGGTGCTGTTTATGGATTGTTTTATTTTTATAACTTATTTGGACTGTTAAGTATTCTTTTAATGTACAATCTAATAAATGTAGGATTTAGATGAGAATTCCCATTCCAGTAATTAAAAATTGTCAATTGTACTGCTCATATGCTTAGCAAGAAACGTTTGAATAGTTTGTCCGTTTTCAGGCCCTTGACATTCTACAATGTTTAGAGATGGCTGTGTTGAAACACCATTTGGTGATCGGTGTATAAAGAATGGGTTTATTTTGACGTCAGTGTTAATTTTTAACAAAATGAGGGAGGATCATTTTTCCAGTTTGTCACGGAATAGCTAAGACGTCCATCTAAATGATTGCGTGTGAGGAGGCATTAACCACGCATCTAAGATGTATGTTGCTCCAATATTTTGTTAAGAGCTCCACTAAATGACTGTTTTCCTTAGTATTGCGAAATAAAAAACGGCAGCCCTCTGATGTCTGGAGTACACTCCTCAGGTGACCATTGCCCCCCTAGGCCCAAACCTCACAGGGCTTTTATATTTGCTTCCTTGAACAACGCTGTGCTTGCGTTTCTCACCATTTGAGTTAAGGGATAACTCTCAAATGACTCATTGAAGTTCCCCTTGGGGTTCAATTTCTTAAGCCATCTCTCCCTTTCGAAGAATTCTGTGTTTGGGCAGAGAGGTTTGGGTTTTGCCCCCAATGCTGTGTCACATGGGTTTCCATTTAATTTAGGCGAGTTTACAAAAGCACTGGAGTGTCAATTCAAACGGTCTCTTTTTAAATTGAATAAAATCCTTAACATCACCATCATGAGAGTGGAAGCCTTCTGAGGTATACTGCGTTTTGGGGAAACGTTTTACGTCATTTTTCTTCCTTTTTGCATGGCTAACTACTTAAGAATGATGTTATCCTAATGACGGTTTTTGAATGTGACGAAGAAAACCGTATGTGAGAGTCCGTGATCTTCGGAAGATCTTCACACAAGTGTCGAAGGGTTTAAGAAGTATGCAGCATCGGAAGGGCTCTGTTACTTTTCAAGTGGAATTTTTAACATTAGTGGATCAAACACCCTGTGAAATGGGTGACAACACATGGGAATTGTCTGTTTCTTTTGAACTGTCTGCAGTGAATAAATATCCTGTCATCTTATGCCACAGTCTCAATAAATTGCATTGTCAATAAACGATTTTTGTACACTTGTGTTTTAATTGTTTCAGGTTATTATAAACGGGTAAAGTCAAGGGTGGTTAAAAATGTGTGATGGCTGGCCTAGTCCTGACTGACTGGACAATCGAAAAGGACATTCAGGATTGCCCCTTTCTTCACTTTTATTAAGCTTCTGAATTTTTAATTACTAAGGGGCTTCGCCCCTTGCTCGCTTTGCTCGCCAACCCCCCTGGCCTACGCTACGCGCCGGCCACTTCACATCTCTGCCGCTCGTGTATGTGGATTTCACTTTCACCAAACAACAAATCTGTTAATTCTCGCAGATACGCCTCTTCATTGGGAAGAAACACTACTTTTCCCTGATGGCAACACGAAGTTAGACGATCTACAAGTCCCCGACTTAAATTTTAAATCCGAACAATATATTCAATCTCTTTCACGAGTAATAATTTCCGTTTGTTTGCATTAATGCGATCTTTACTATCATTATTTTGAGACTTTCGAATTTTAGTACTTTAATTATCTCTAACCTGCTCTGCCTGTGTATCGCACCAGCGTTTTTGAACCTCTCTACGACGTTCTACTTTGTCATCTACTCTTTGTATTTTATTTAAATCTCTTGGCAGAAAGTCTCGTCTCACGGGACTTGAAAGTATCTCTCTGAAAAAGTCTTGTCTTATCCCAGGATTTTTTAATATAATAAGAGATTTGATATACAGGTATACCATGTTTAACGCAGTTTTATTAAGTGCGGGTTTTGAATAGCGCTCTTATTTTGGATGCGAACGCCCCTTGAATACTGTGCTTATAAATTTGATTAGCGCGTTTTTTAAAAATTGTGCGAAAGGGGAAACGAGAGGTTGCGACTGAACGTGCAAGTGTCGCCGTCCCCCCTACGCCCAGCTCAGCAGCCATAATGGGCATTTGATCTCTCACGGAGTCACAATTCAGTTGCCAATGGTCACCATAGAGCGTGGACGTTTTTCTTGCATATTTTCGCCAGTTGTTCACTTTTTTATCCTTTCTTTTAAGCGCTTGCCCTTTCCAAACATGAACAAGCAAAAGCGTGAGTCCTCATTGGAAAATGAAAAGAAGAAAGCTTATTACTTTAGATGTGAAGCTTGAGGTTATTAAAACATACGATCATGGCGAAACAAAAGCAAACATTGGCAGAGAACTCGGCTTCAATGAATCGACTATCGGGACAATTTTAGCAAAGGCAGATACCGCGACCAAGGAAAATTGACATTAAAGACTGCAAGCATGCAATCATTGTGTAATGGAACTCCGATTATGATTGAAATGGAAGATCTCTGAAACAATTTGATGCAATGTTCTCTAAGTTTGAAACCCTTAAACATCAAATTACTGAAATTGATCATGATGTTGGCAGAAGTGCGCTCGTCTGCCGCAACATAAAGTCAAATTTCTTGTTACAGACGGATCTATGAGAGCCAGAAGAAAGAACGAACAGTCCAAATGACCCTCCATAAATTCTTTTCTAAAACATGATTTTAGTTTTAATCGATAAAGATTCTGTTTGCATTTTGACTTTTATTTTATACACACAAATACGAGTACTTTTCCATGTACAGTAGATTTTCCACATTTTAAATGGATTATTTTTTCCCATTAGTTTTTGTATTTAATTAGCTTTTGCATAACGCGTCTATATCAATGGTTTAATTAAATCTTTTTAATCAAGGGATACCTGTACTTTGTTAATCCCTGAGGGGAAATTGTCTTTTCGCATGACCTCAAGTGGTCCGAGCGCAGGGTCAGCCATTGTACAGCGTCCCTAGAACTACAGGGTGTCCCAAAAATCACAATACCGTTGTGCTTGAAACTTTGTGAACCCTTTAGAATTTTCTGTATTTCTGCATAAATATGACCTAAAACATCATCAGATTGTCACTCAAGTCCTAAAAGTAGATAAAGAGAAACCAGTTAAACAAATGAGACAAAAATATTATACTTGGTCATTTATTTATTAAGGAAAATGATCGAATATTACATATTTGTGAGTGGCAAAAGTATGTGACCCTTTGCTTTCGGTATCTGGTGTGACCCCCCCTTTGCAGCAATAACTGTAACTAAACGTTTCCAGTAACTGTTGATCAGTCCTGCACATCGGCTTGGAGGAATCTGAGCCCATTCCTCCGTACAGAACAGCTTCAACTCTGGGATGTTGGTGGGTTTCCTCACATTAACTGCTCACTTCAGGTCCTTCCACAACATTTCGATTGGATTAAGGTCAGGACTTTGACTTGGCCATTCCAAAACATTAACTTTATTCTTCTTTAACCATTCTTTGGTAGAATGACTTGTGTGCTTAGGGTCGTTGTCTTGCTGCATGACCCACCTTCTCTTGAGATTCAGTTCATGGACAGATGTCCTGACATTTTCCTTTAGAATTCTCTGATATAATTCACAATTCATTGTTCCATCAATGAAGGCAAGCCGTCCTGGCCCAGATGCAGCAAAACAGGCCCAAACCACCACCATGTTTCACAGATGGGATAAGGTTCTTATGCTGGAATGCAGTGTTTTCATTTCTCCAAACATAACGCTTTTCATTTGAACCAAAAGGTTCTATTTTGGTCTCATCAGTCCACAAAACATTCTTCCAATAGCCTTCTGGTTTGTTCATGTGATCTTTAGCAAACTGCAGATGAGCAGCAATGTTTGTTTTGGAGAGCAGTGGCTTTCTCCTTGCAACAATGCCATGCACACCATTGTTGTTCAGTGTTCTCCTGATGGTGGACTCATGAACATTAGCCAATGTGAGAGAGGCCTTCAGTTGCTTAGAAGTTACCCTGGGGTCCTTTTTGAACTTGCCGACTATTACACACCTTGCTCTTGGAGTGATCTTTGTTGGTCGACCACTCCTGGGGAGGGTAACAATGGTCTTGAATTTCCTCCATTTGTACACAATCTGTCTGACTGTGGATTGGTGGAGTCCAAACTCTTTAGAGATGGTTTTGTAACCTTTTCCAGCCTGATGAGCATCAACAACTCTTTTGGTGAGGTCCTCAGAAATCTCCTTTGTTTGTGCCATGATACACTTCCACAGACTTGTGTTGTGAAGAGCAGACTTTGATAGATCTCTGTTCTTTAGATAACACAGGGTGCCCACTCACACCTGATTGTCATCCCATTGATTGAAAACACCGGACTCGAATTTCACCTTCAAACTAACTGCTAAGCCTAGAGGTTCACATACTTTTGCCACTCACAAATATGTAATATTCGATCATTTTGCTCAATAAATAAATGACCCAACTATAATATTTTTGTCTCATTTGTTTAACTGGTTTCTCTTTATCTACTTTTAGGACGTGAGTGAAAATCTGATGATGTTTTAAGTAATATTTATGCAGAAATATAGAAAATTCTAAAGGGTTCACAAACTTTCAAGCACAACTATACACTTCCTTCTTTTCTATGTCGTTCCAGGTATCATTCGGAGAGAGTTAAGCCATCAGCATATGACAACTTTGGCTTTGCAGTTTTTGTAAGCGTATCATTCCCGTAACCATGGCGCCCCTCCCCACTTTGCCAGGTTAGTCAGATTTCTTGAACATCAAGTTTCCTGACTGATGGATCGGTCCCCTCAAATGGGCTCCGTGCTCCCCTGACCTTACACCTTGTAACTTTTTTTTTTTGCGGGGCTATATCAAAAGCAAGGTGTATGCCACTAAGCCCCGTAACCTGTCACAGCTTAAGGAAAGAATCTGCACGGCCTGCAGTGAGGTCGGGGAAGAGATTCTGCAAAACGTCGGAGAAGCTTGTGTCCGAAGGTGGCTGAAAGTTGTCAAAAATGGAGGCACTCATGTGGAGGTAGACTTCAAGGCGGTCGAACGTGATGGCAAGCCTAGCAAGTAAAACTGCAACGACTCCTTTTGTTGATGCTAGAAATATTAATAAATTCAGTTTCTTGTGTAATTTTTAGGAATTTTTTAAAAAGTGTATAGTGACTTTTGGGGCACCCTGTATTTTCAGGTTAAGGGCTTCATTCAAAGGTACCAACAGAGTAGGATCCCTTCTGGCAGTAACTGGATTTGAACCGGCAACTTTACAGATACGAGATCCTTCACCACCACCCTGCCTTTAAAAGTTTTTCAAGTCCTGGTCAAAAATATTGGCGCCCCTGCACTTCTCCCAGAACATTGTTGCAATTGCAGCTGCATTAGTATTCAGGTTCCTTCTGTTTATATTGGAACAACACAAAAACGCAGAAATGAAGTCTAATCTGCTCTCATCCCACACCCAACTTCAGAAATTGAACAAAGTTATGGCCACTTAATATTTAGTAGTACACCTTTTGGAAACCATAACTGAAATGGACCACTTCCTGTATCCATGAATGGGTTTCTTACATTTCTCTATTGGAATTTTGGTCCACTCTTTCTTCCCCATCCACCAACCCCACCAAACTCCTCCAGGTCTTCTTCAAACTGCTGTTTTGAGATCTCTCCACAGATGTTCTGTGGGATTTAGATCTGGCCACTGCAGAACTCCCGGGGTCTTTGTCCTAAATCTTTTCGAGGTTGCTATTTGAAGTATGTTTTTGGGTCCTCAGCTTGCTGGAAAGACCCATGATCTCTGATGGAGACCCAGCTTTCTGAGCTACATTGCGCTCCAGAATTCTTTGGTAGTCTTCAGATTTCAGGATGCTATGCACATAGTCTAGGCATCCAGTGCCCAAAATATCTGTGAACCTCCACCATGTTTGACGATCGGGTCAGTGTTCTTTTCTTTAAAGGCCTCGTTTAGTTTTCTGTAAAAGGTACAAGGCCACTGAACCTTCTCCCTGGAGGATGTTGGCTTCTTCAGGTAAGTTTTGGCAAACTCCAGTCTGATTTTTTTTTTTTTAAGGTCTCTGTGTAGGCAGTGGGATTCTCCTGGATCTCCTGTCATAGTGTCTCATTTCATTCAGATTGTGACAGATGATGTGAGCTGACCCTGATGGCTGCAGGTCAATTTGAATTACTTTTGGAAGTTGATTGAGGTTCTTCCATCAGTTTTTCTCTCGCGTCCACATCCAGGGCGGATAGGCTGTAAACGTCTCAATGATGCTGTGCACAGTGGAGGTTGGAACATTAAGATCTCTGGAGATGGACTTGTAACCTTGAAGTTATCCACACTATTCAGCAATTTTTAGCTCTCAAC
The DNA here is from genome assembly GCF_900747795.2 of Erpetoichthys calabaricus. NCBI lineage: Eukaryota > Metazoa > Chordata > Cladistia > Polypteriformes > Polypteridae > Erpetoichthys > Erpetoichthys calabaricus. The sequence goes on along the minus strand of NC_041411.2, from coordinate 74,539,387 downwards.
TCCTCCGAGCATTCTTTGCTCATCTTTCTTTTCTACAGGTGTGTGGTACACACGGACACAAGCACTGAGTCAACTTTTCCTAATTTAAACTGGTTGCAAGTATGATTTCTATATTGCCAGCAGTTTAAATACAAATTAAAGGAAAATCACATGTGTAAAATGCAGTTAAAGTTCCTATAATTTTGAAAATGTGTCAATAATTGCATTTAGTCCATTCCAGGTGTTCTCTATGAAATGATGAGATTTGAGTTTTTTCTCTACTTTTTTATGGTGTTTCAATGCAAGCAAGAGGAATAAATGTGTGAATATCAAAGCATTTGTAATTGTAACAGTTTTCTGGGGGAAGTGGTGCATTTTCTGAAAGAAGTGGAGGGGTGCCATTATTTTTGAATGAATAATATTTAATAAGTAGGTTATTTATAAGACTTTAAATTTATTAAATCAGTGATGCACTTCATATTATTATCCTTCACTACTACCTACAGCATCCTTCAGTAACCAATGGGTTCCGTAAGCGTAAAACACATCACTTAACAGTAAAGTTGTGTCATTTTCTAACCTGCTTAATCCAGACTGGGGGCATGGGGGGAGCTGGAGCCTATCCCAGGTAGCATTGGGTGCAAGTCAGGACAGGGTGCCAGACCATCACAGGGGGGATTCACACACTAGAGCTGCTTTAGTGTTTCCAATTCATCTAACCTGCATGTCTTTGGCCAAGGGAGGAAACCCACGTAGACATGAGGAGCAAACTCCATGTAGGGAAGCCCCAGGACGTGAACCCTGGTCTCCTTACTGGGGAGCAGCAGCACTTACCATTGTGTTCCCCTTAATAATAAAGTGTTTCAAGTAGATACAGTAATATTGGCTGACAGGCAATTCAATTGCCTAAAGGGAAACCTATATTAGTACTTCAAAAAGACAAACCGTGTCATTTGTTAAAATCTCATGAACATATAGCTTGATCAATTCCAGACATCTCTGACCTTCCATTTAGAAATATTTAATGAAGAAAACTGAACAAAGAAAATACATTTTGGCACGTGGTCACGAATAAATTTCCCACGAAGACTTCCACGCCAGGCTCAAGTCCATGAAGGTGACACGGTGAGAAGGACAGGCTGTCAGAAGAGCAGCATCTCGACTGTTCGTTATAATCAGAAGCTTGCTGTCTGTCGGACCAGGTTAACGAGAGCACAGCTGCTCTTTCAAGTTCGAAATCGCCGCCCCTACTTTGAGCTCCGCCTTCATCAGGCGTTGGATTGGTTTAGAAATGTGACACTCAGTGAGCCGTCTAATTGTTCCCACCCACTTTTAAGCAAAATTCAATCAGTGTTGTCTCCAGACTTCTGTGTCTGTAGTATACGCCTGGCTTCAGCGAGCCTATCAGCGCACATGCCGTTTGCTATGAAATTCGTAAAAGATGTGTTAATGTTTATTTTGCGCCATCTAGTGGAATGACAAATGCAATGCATTTTTTTTACTAAAAATGCTCGTGATACGCCATCTGTCGGAATAACAGTGACATATAACCAGACGGACACAGACAAATGCTTTTATTAAGGTGGGTGCAATTTGGTATGGGATTCAACCAGACGGACACAGAGAAATGCTTTTATTAAGGTGGGTGCAATTTGGTATGGGATTCGTGAAATTAGTATTAATGTTTGTGACGTGCTATCTATTGGAAGAACAAATGCAATGCATTTTTACCTTAATTATTTGTGATTCGCCATCTTTTGGAATGGCAGTTACATAGCAACTGGACACACAGAAACTTTTTTTAAGGTGGATGCAATTTGGTATGAGATTCGTAAAAGCTGAGTCGTGTGTGATGCGTCGTCTGTTGGAATTACACACGCATTGCATTTTATTACAAAAAATGTTTGCGATGCGATATCTTTTGGGTCCAAGTATGTTCCATTAGATCATTAGAAACAGTAATTGGCGACTAATTTTGAAAGTAGTTGGGGTGAAAACCGGGAGCCTCTAGAATTGAGTATGAGATAAACCAGGGGTAGGCAACGTCGGTCCTGGTGAGCCGCAGTATGTGCAGGTTTTTGTTCCAACCCAGTTCCTTAACGAGAACTCAATTATTGCTGATGAAGCACATATTGCTTAAGTGACATTTTGATGCTTCATTTTAGTGGTCTCGCTTGTTAAGGTTCTCCAACCTTAATTGCTTATTTCAATCTTAAACTGCTGCATTCAGTGTTTCAATTGCTCCTTATTAGCAATAAGACGTAAAAGACAAAGCAGCCAGCAGTTCTCCAGCTAGCTTTTTTCCAATTACATCTGTGTGTGTTCATCATGCACTGTTTGATTTAATAAAACACTTAATAGAAAAATGTGACAGACTGAAAATGATCTGTTTTAGGCTTCATATCATTTGGATGATATCTTTGGAAAGGAAAAAAATCTACGATATAAGAGCCTTACATTGCACAGACTAACAAGCCATAAAATTAAATATGGTCTGAGATTGGCAATGATTGGTTTCTAATTAAGCAATTGGGTTGGAATGAAAACCTGTAGCCACTGCGGCTCACCAGGACCGACGTTGCCTACCCCTGAGATAAACAAACGTGTGTCGTTGCCATCTCCATGTCCAACATTTCATCAGCAAAGCTGTCATAGTGGAAAGGTGTGGCGATGTCATTTACCTCAGCCTCCTGGTAAATCGGTGTGAAGTATTTAGCCCGCAAATTGATAATCTTCATAAAACACTAGATGAATGCTCAGTTGTGATTTACATAAGGTTTGAGAGCTTAGCGAAGCAGTTTCCCCGCTTTATTTTCGTATTTCCACGAGGAGACTTTCAATGCTCCGAATGCGCGTGCGCTGTGTTCAATGTCTCTGACGTCACAAAGAACGGAAGTGTGTTTCCTGCCGCCAGTGCCCGCCACTTATGGATGCCGGAGGAGGGAAGTGCAAGCGACTTATGAATACTGTAAGTTTAAGTTGTGCGACTGCTAGTATTGATGTGCCAATTTGTAATGTTATAATTGCGTTTATCATTGTGCGCATTTTATGAGAGCTGGAAATCATAGCTACGATGTAACAAAACTGATAAAAGACGCGTTGTAAATTACCTCCGATAGATTTTTACACGCATAGCGAGCAGTCTGACTTATATAGGTACGACGTCCTGAGAAATATGCAAAACGCTCGAATAACTAGGGCAGTGTCCTGTGTTCGTTACGAACACGCATAGGCTTTTTATTCTGTGAGATGAAGCAGATATTAAGGCCTTTTTATTAATGTATGTTTTGTATGGACATTCCCGCAACTTCACAGTGAGTCACCTCGCTAGGCTCCTAGCAACGGGGTTTATTCTGCGAATACCTGGTGGAGGATCTGTTATGTGAAAATTTACCAGAAACCCTGGGCTTTACATTAAAGTTTGATATACAGGTAGGTATATTATTTGCTGGCCGTTGTTTCTTAACTACAGAATCGTCATCCAGGAGCCTCTCTTCGTTGACATTTTTGCCCCTTTAATCCAGGAAACTCTCTTCTCGTGGTGTTCTTCTTCCAGATGTTATTCTCTGCATCTTGTTCCCAGCAAAAGGCGTACTGGCACTGCTGCTCAAATCCAACTGCTGACTTCGGGGGGCACGTGCACCCCAGTTCTTATCTTTCCTCCTTAACCACTGCCAGAAACATAACTTTTTCTGCATCCTTAGCCTGCTTATTCAGAGTCTTCCCATATTTTGTTTTAGGTACCTTCAAAATTCAGCTTGATGTTTTTTTGGAGAAATTAGGTAGATAGGATTACTGAGCTTTGCTAGGCTGAATGGCCTGTTCTTGTTGAAATTCCTGTAATGTCCAAATGAATTTGAAAAAGTTACAGATATTGTATAATTAAAACATAGTATTTTATGTATGTATGTATGTATGTATGTATGTATGTATGTGTGTGTGTGTGTATAATATATATATTCACGGCATTCGTAGTCTGAATCACAATCTGATTGTATGGGTGGTTACTTATATATATATATATATATATAATTTTTTTTTTTTAACAAGTTATGTTTTTAATGGACAAACATTTAATAATGGAATGCAAAAAATGAAATTAGGCTAAGTCTACATTGTAACAGATGAAAACAACATTCCTGTTTTATTAATATTTACTAATAAGGGCAGTTGTATCATGTAGTGTATTTAACAACTTTCTTTGGACACATGGGTGGAGTGGTGGCTCTAAGGCTAGGGATTTGCACTGGCAACCTTGCCAGTTCGAATCCCATAACTGCCAAAAGTGACTCTACTTCATTGGGCCCTTGAGCAAAGCCCTTAACCTGCAATTGCTCCGACCTGGGTATGACGTTAATCTGCATCTAGCCCTGCAAGTAGGGAAAACTTGGGGGTTGGTGGCAGAATTGGCACTCCAGCCACCGCGAAAAATCTCACACTGGTTCCTTTCCACTTGTGTGGTGCTGAGGTGTCACCTGTTGCATGGCTAAACTCGGGTCCCAATCTGGGGTCCTCAGTTGGTTTGTCATGTGGTGGGTGCTGCAATGCGCTGTATCAGCACGTGCTCCTAACCATTGACACAGGGCGCCAAAGAAATTTTATAACTCAAATGTACTGCAGTTGTTTCCGTATTTATACCTTAAGTGTTTTGACAGTTTAAATTACTTATTATTGATCATACTTTCATTTAGGGATGGTGATCACAATTAACTACTGATTGCATCTTAAAATGAAAACAGAAATATGCTACCTGCATTAGCTAATTGGTCAACAGCATTCTCCATGAACATTTTCTAATGTAATATTCTTATCGAAAGTAAAAGAGTGTTGATTTTTTTTTTCTTAACTACTCAATAATAACTATATATCTACTAGTTAAGTTTTAATATTTAAACCAGGGTTCCTCAATCACAGTCCTGGAGGTGCGCAGTGGCTGCAGGTTTTTGTTCTAACCTAGTTGCTTAATTAGAAAGCGATTCTTGCCAATAATTTAATTTCATGGCTTGTTATTGCTTTAATTCTTCTTTGTCAGCTCATTCTCATATCCTGGATTTTCTTTCCCTCTCTAAGGATATCATCCAAATGATTTGAAGGCTAAAATGGATGAGCAATTCTCAGTCCTTCACTTTTTCCTCTTCAGTTTCCTTCCAAGTATTTAATTAAACCCAATAGTGCATGATCAATGCACACAGGTGTAAATGGTCACAAGCTAAATGGAGAAATGCTGGTCTCTTTTGTCATTTGCATGTTATTGCTAATTAGGAGCAATTAAAAGCCAAGAATATGGCTGTTTAAGACTAAAATAAGCAATAAGGGTTCAAAATCTTAATGAGCGAGACAACTAAAGTGAAGCAGAAGTGTTACTTGAGCAATAAGGGCTTCTTATTAAGAACCTGCAGCCACTGCAGCCCTCCAGGACTGTGATTGAGGACCCCTGATTTAACCAAATGTTTCTGGAGTATGTGGCAGATTTAAATTATTCTGCTTTAATTGGATTTTGAAGTCGAACACACAGAATGTAATTTAAACCTCACTACGATATTTCTTGACATTCCTTTCTAGGCCTGAAAATGCTGTCCCCTTCTGACAGAGTGTCCCTCCGGCAGGTCGATGACCCTCTTCCTCAAACCAGGACTCTTTTCACTGATGACACTGGCAGTCCCATGCGCTTCTTCTTGAGACCTGGCACCCTGAAGCGGCGCTTTGCTTCTATGATTGAGCAGGGTGGTGGAGTCATCTGCCGCGTTCAGGAGCCTGGAGCAATATCCTTGGTTGACTCAAAAGAAGCAGAGGAAAGTGGCAATTTAGAATCAGTTTCAACTCAGTTTATCATTGATTGCATAGAAAGAAATGAGAGGCTAAATTCTGAAAGCTACAAGTTTTCAAACAGGAGAAAACGTAGTCTAAGTGGACGCTTGAGAGACACCAGCCGAGATTCCCCTTCCACAAGTGCGGAACATTCTTTTGATAACCGAAAGTCCAGCTTATCTGGACGGGTTTCATATAGCAAAGAGGAGGACGTGGCCATCTTGGAATATCTAAAGAAACATGATGCCAGGGATTATCTGGTTAAAGGAAATAAAATCTGGCAAAGGATGGAGAAGGAAGAGGTAACCAGCCACACTTGGCAGTCAATGAAAGATCATTATCGGAAGTATCTGGCCAGGCAAAGGTCTTCTGACAAGAATGAGGAGTACATTGCAGCTTCTAACAAGCAAGCACTAATATTCTCCACACCGAAACAGCGAGAACCCAGCAAACAGTCCTTCCTATGTCCCTCTGCAGTAGTACCTGGTGAGTATAATGAGGTACCGTCTTTTATATTATTTACACTTGAAGGACAGTGAGTTGCAAAGCGATTTCCTTAATGAGGCTTTACCTGCAGGGAGTGGGTTTAGTCACTGAGCACTTGAAGAAAATTTCACTTTTTCGGTTCTCATATTAAATTTACTCATTTATTGAAACATGCAGACTATGAAAGTGCATGTATGCAAAACTGAAGCAATTGGTACACTGTTGTTTAATATTTTTTCGAGCATTCCTGTGGCAAATTCTTTAAGTCGCATTCTATAAGTCGCATTTAACTTTTCCTACTTTTTGTTCTTTTCCCCATTCAAGTCACTTAGATTAAGTTATGTTGAGGTCGAGACCAGGCTGATACTGTTAGTCGTCCATTTGTAGACTCCCACTTCAAGTAGCTCTTGTGTTTGTAACTCGTTTGGAGTAATTATCATGATGAACGTTTAATTCTCTTGGTAATAAGTCTTAAAGGCTCAGCATGATCCTTAATGTTTATTCATGCTCTTTGCATTCCTCTCTTGATGCTCTTTGTTGTCGTGAATTATGACAACAGTTGGAGAAATGCAAGCTTCCCTTAGATACAGTGCATCCAGAAAGTATTCACAGCGCATCACTTTTTCCACATTTTGTTATGTTACAGCCTTATTCCAAAATGGATTAAATTCATTTTTTTCCTCAGAATTCTACGCACAACACCCCATAATGACAACGTGAAAAAAGTTTACTTGAGGTTTTTGCAAATTTATTAAAAATAAAAAAACTGAGAAATCCCATGTACATAAGTATTCACAGCCTTTGCTCAATACTTTGTCGATGCACCTATGGCAGCAATTACAGCCTCAAGTCTTGTTGAATATGATGCCACAAGCTTGGCACACCTGTCCTTGGCCAGTTTCGCCCATTCCTCTTTGCAGCACCTCTCAAGCTCCATCAGGTTGGATGGGAAGCGTCGGTGCACAGCCATTTTAAGATCTCTCCAGAGATGTTCAATCGGATTCAAGTCTGGGCTCTGGCTGGGCCACTCAAGGACATTCACAGAGTTGTCCTGAAGCCACTCCTTTGATATCTTGGCTGTGTGCTTAGGGTCGTTGTCCTGCTGAAAGATGAACCGTCGCCCCAGTCTGAGGTCAAGAGCGCTCTGGAGCTGGTTTTCATCCAGGATGTCTCTGTACATTGCTGCAGTCATGTTTTCCATAATCCTGACTAGTCTCCCAGTTCCTGCCGCTGAAAAACATCCCCATAGCATGATGCTGCCACCACCATGCTTCACTGTAGGGATGGTATTGGCCTGGTGATGAGCGGTGCCTGGTTTCCTCCAAACGTGACGCTTGGCATTCACACCCAAGAGTTCAATCTTTGTCTCATTAGGCCAGAGAATTTTGGCCACTCTACCATACAGGCCTGATTGGTGGATTGCTGCAGAGATGGTTGTCCTTCTGGAAGGTTCTCCTCTCTTCACAGAGGACCTCTGGAGCTCTGACAGAGTGACCATCGGGTTCTTGGTCACCTTCCTGACTAAGGCCCTTCTCCCCCGATCGCTCAGTTTAGATGGCTGGCCAGCTCTAGGAAGAGTCCTGGTGGTTTCAAACTTCATCCACTTACGGATGATGGAGGCCACTGTGCTCATTGGGACCTTCAAAGCAGCAGACATTTTTCTGTAACCTTCCCCAGATTTGTGTCTCGAGACAATCCTGTCTCGGAGGTCTACAGACAATTCCTTTGACTTCATGCTTGGTTTGTGCTCTGACATGAACTGTCAACTGTGGGACCTTATATAGACAGGTGTGTGCCTTTCCAAATCATGTCCAACCAACTGAATTTACCACAGGTGGACTCCAATGAAGCTGCAGAAACATCTCAAGGATGATCAGGGGAAACAGGATGCACCTGAGCTCAATTTGGAGCTTCATGGCAAAGGCTGTGAATACTTATGTACATGGGATTTCTCAGTTTTTTTTTTTATTTTTAATAAATTTGCAAAAACCTCAAGTAAACTTTTTTCACGTTGTCATTATGGGGTGTTGTGTGTAGAATTCTGAGGAAAAAAATGAATTTAATCCATTTTGGATTAAGGCTGTAACATAACAAAATGTGGAAAAAGTGATGCGCTGGGAATACTTTCTGGATGCACTGTATCTGAGGAAGTAGAGGCAATAGTTAGCCTTTTTGACAAGAGGTGTCAAATAGGAGAGAGATTTGTCTAGAGATTGGCGCTGCAGAGTCATCTGATAGACCTCTTCTCTGTAAGCTATCTTGTCATTGTTTGTGATCAGGCCTGTGATGATGGTGTCATCAGCAAATTTAATGATGGAGTAGGAGCTGTGACTAACCCCACAATTGCAAGTGAGCAAGGAGTACAGAAGGGGGCTCACTGCGTTAACCCTGTGGAGTGGTCCTGCTAAGGGTCAGCATGGATAATGTGATTCTGCCAATCTGAACGTGCTGAGGTCTGTTGGTTAGGAAGTCTAAAATCCAATGGCAGAGAGCAGCGCTGAGCCCTAAATTGATGGATTTGGTGGTCATCTTTGCTTGGAAAACACAATTAATTGCTTAGATATAGTCTGTAAACAGGACACTGGTATAACAGTTTTTATAACCCAGATGTGCTAAGATGATATGGAGTGCAAGGGAAATAGCATCCTCTGTGACAATATGCAAGCTGGAGGCCATCATGACTATCTGGAATATTCTTTTTAATGTGTTCCAATACCAGTCTCGCAAAGCACTGTTTTAAGATTAAATCAAGAGGCATTTAAGTACTGTTCATCACTTTATACTGCATTTGTCATCATCAGCTTGCCCAGTTTCTTACAAAAGTTTTAAAGTAAAAGTGAAAATAATGCATATGTGACAATTTCTATGAAAATAACAATCTCTTTAAATTGTATATCCGGTAAACCAAACCCAGGGTTGGGCGAGCGAAGCGAGCAGGGGGCAAAGCCCCCTAGTACTTTTAAGATTTAAAGATATTTTATAACAAATAACAAACCTATCATTAACTGTGCTCACAAATATGTTTCTTATCAGGTGAAATGCTTGGTAATGCTCTGCTCCACAAATGGATTAGATAGCAAGTATTCACCTGCCTGGCTTGAACTGATAAAAGTGCATCTTCATCCTCACTCCTGCCACCAACAAGCAAACGCGGGACAAGGCATGTCTTTTTCCTGTGTTCCCTTGCTGTCCCAAATCACAGGTTTAAATATTCATACATTTTCAAATATGCTTAATCCTTTGCAGAGTCTAGCCAGAATTTACCCACTAATCAGGGTGAACCCACAATTCACTTTTTGTAGTAATCTATAGGCAGACTTCTATTGCTTACAAGTCCAAGCACAGAAACATTACCTTTCAGGCACAAACTAACACTAAGTCACATTTCTTGTTTACTCTTGCATGCACAGATTTGCCAGGTTTTACAATAGGAAATTTTTTTTGCATTTAATAGTGTTTGCAAGCTTAATTTTTGTCACACGGATAAAACTTATGTCTTTCTTGAAATATGAATTAAAAAAATATGAAAGGTCTAAAGCAAGGGTTCCCAAAGTGGTCGATATTGACCCCCTGGGGTCGATTTGAACTTTCTAGGGGTCGATAGTTCCAATGAAAAAATTTGGGGGTCAACGACAGCAAAAATAGACCCCCTTACTACTGCTATTTGTTTGTTACTTCAAAATATCTATGATTCCAATAGGTACCTAATTAAGAAGTAAAATCATTTAAAAAAAACACATTACATACCAAATTTGCGAACGAAAAGGTAAAATGTGTCATTAAAAGAGTCACACGTAAGAATGCATGAAAATACATGTAGCACAAACATGTCTGTTCATTGTCTTATCGAACATATCAAAGCAAGTGCGGATATGAAAAACCATTGCATGTAATTAGGGGGTCGACGGTTTTAAAAGTTTTTGGTAAAGGGGTCTGCGGCTGAAAAAAGTTTGGGAACCCTTGGTCTAAAGCAACTATATGTAAAACAAGAATAAGCATAGTGTAACCATGAAATATGCTATGTATTGCACAACATAAAATATGTACTGGGGGTTTCGAGTGAACCTTCATTAATCATAGTACAGTGGTACCTTGAGATACAAGTGCCCCAACGAACGAGTATTTTGAGATACGGGCCGTCACTAGGTCGATTTTTTTGCTTTGAGTTGTGAGCCAAAATTCGAAATACGAGCCATCAAAGAGCTTGTCGCCGCACATTCCGAGGAACTGACGACGGAGGAGTTGACGGAACTACAGACGTGGCAACGGTATCACGGAGGAGGCAGAGGCGGAGGAGGTTACCTCATAAAGTGAGATAAAGGAAGTGTTTGCAATGTGGGAAATGGTTTCGAACTTTAAAGAAAAGAAACACCCTGAAAAAGTTGCAACTGATTGTGCAGCAGCTCTATTTAATGACATTTGCCTAACATTTGACTTTCTTGAAAAGAAACCCTGAAAAAATAGCAATTGATAGTGCAGGGGCGCTATTTAATGACACTTGCCTAACTCATTTTAGAAACAATCTAAAGGGGAGGACTAAACAAAGCTCCTTGGATAGGTTTCTGTTAAAACGCCTTGAGAATCAAAGTGAGGAAAGCGTGGCAAAAAAGAAAAAAACTAGTGAAGAAGAAAATTAAGTTAAGCAAAAGTGAAAGAAAAAAACATTACAATACGCTAATCGGCTTCATCAACATCTGTTTATTTCCTCAGATTCTCTTTTATTTATTAGGTTTTATTTTTATTGTATACAATATTTGTTCATTATAAATACATTTTTCTTATGTTGACAACATTTAACAAAAAATTGGGGTGTGTTTTTGGGGGCTGACAAATTAATTTCATTTCAATTTCAATGGGGAAAACTGATTTGAGATACGAGCATTTTGACTTATGAGCTCAGTCACGGAACGAATTAAGCTCGTATCTCAAGGTACCACTGTGTGTGACATTGCTGCCTACAACAGGTATCATTCAGTCATTCTGATTTGTTATGTTTAGTTCAGGATTACTCTGATCTTTGCATTTTGTTACTTGAATCTGTGAACAATCACTAGTTTTGTATGACAGAAATCTAATTATTAGGTTTACTTCAGTGCAGAAACAACCACTATGTGTACCAGGTGTGACGGCGCATGACATGCAAAGCAAGGAAGCCCTGCAAAAATCAAAAGAAGACACAAATTGCAAAGAACTGCTAAAAACTGGAGGACAGAGCTTAGAAAGCAGAGAGAATGAAACTGCAAAGAAGAAGTCGGGGATTCTTCTGAATTCTGTCTCCGAGTTAGAGGTAAGGCAGGATAAACCCACCTCAGATGATATTTAAAATGTGCTATGTTTATTATTTCATGTTTTTATATCTTGTGTGAAATAACCATACATATCTATCAAAAATAATAGGAATAGCATGATGTTTTAAATATGGCTGTTCCTTTAATGTTAAGAGAAAAAACAAATATTGGTACAAATAGAGAATTGTTTTATGAATTTTTTTCAATTGTCTTTAATACATGCCCACTCTTGTGCAAGCAATGTCAAAAAACTATTAGTAAGACATACAGATGAAAAACACATAGTCAAGTAAGCTTCTTATTCAGTTTTTGATGTTTTCATTTGTCCATCAAATTCCCATGCTTGTTCCTCTGCTAGGTTGTAGTGAGGTATTTTGGAAGGAATCATGTCTGAAGATAAGAGGAACAAAGCTAACACTTGGAGTGAGGGAGAGCTCTGAGATGGGTGTGTAAAGTGACCTTTGTAACAAACAGCATTTCTACTTCTTTAGCTGTATCTGTGTTCTATGTTTCCAGAGTGAAAGATGTTTCCTAATGCTATGTCTGTATCACTTTAGATTAGGTGTCCCTAATTATGCTGTAATTACCATGGAGTAACTAGGTGTTATTACCTTGTACTTACTGTGTAACACAGTGTAATGCTGTGATTAAGCACTCACTAGTAATTGTTATTCCCCATTTATACATACTAGGGGGTTCTGCCCCCTGCTCGCTTCACTCGCCCACCCCCAGGTTTGGTTTACCGGATATACAATTTAAAGAGATTGTTATTTTCGTGGGAATTGTTACATATGCATTATTTTCGCTTTTACTTTAAAACTTTAGTAAAAACCATATTTGGAATTAACTTTACTTCAAGTTTGCATTGAATTTTGATTCTGTGTTTGGACTTACATTGCGACAACGCAACGTATGACTGCCTGTGAGTGAATTTCGTTTCTTTCTCTCTAATAAATAAAATGACTTTTTCGAATGTTTGTCCATGCTCTTTCTTCTTCGCTTTGTTGTTGACGTGTCATCTAGAACGTATAAAATTATTGTCCTGATAAAATTTATAAGAGCTGAGAGAGCAGGAAGAATGTCTGCCAAAAGCATTCACACGACTGAGGTTAGATGACTGTGGTCTTGTTTGAAAATACTTTGTAAGTAGGGCGTGACTTGAAAGAATCTCATGTTAAAAGTCTCCGTCTCACGGAACTAAATACCACGCCATTGTTTTTGGAAACTTTTAATTCTCGCTGGCAACACCAGTTAGACAATCCACAAGTCTCCTACTTAAAGTTTAAATCCGAACAATATATTCGATCTCTTTTCCCTGTTCCGTTATTTGACCGAGTAATAATTTCCATTTGTTTGCGCTAATGCAATCTTTCCTATCCTTTTTTTGAGACTTTTGAATTTTCGTATTTCCATTATCTCAAACCTGCTCTGCATGTGTACCGCGCCAACATGTTTATATTCTTTACAACATTCTACTTTTGTCATCTATTCTTTGTCCTTTATTTCCAGCCCTGGACGTGGTTAAATCTCTTTCTCACGGGACATACAAGTGTCTTTCTGAGAAAATCACGTCTCGTCTCCTTCCAAGATTTTTTTTAATAATAGAGAGATGTACTTATTAAAATTGTGGAATAACAATTACTATTGAGTACTTAATTATAGCATTATTGCATAATACACTAAATGTATACAGTGTATATATGTATATAAGTTGTAGAATAACAATTACAAGTGAGTGCGTAATCACAGCATTGCACTGTGTTACACAGTAAATACAATGTAATAACACCTAGTTGCTATGTATTTATACAGGTAATTACATGGTAAGTACAGCATACTTAGGGACACCTTATCTAAAGTTGGTACCACTATGCCTTACTGCTAATCTAATTTTTTAGAAAATTTCCTTAATTGATGCCTTCCAGTTGTATTCAGTTATGCTTTTTATTTCTATGTGTCATTAACCTGGCCATGTCAACTTGGCACATGTTGGTTGATTCTGAGGTTATGTGGTAACAATTGTGGGTATAGTGACATTGTTGAGGGGTGACTGGGCTTGTGGTCTAGAGTTGTAACTAAATGAAATGTAAATCTGAGCAAACTATGGATTTAAATATGTGACTGTTGAAAGGGGGGAAGCAAAATGGTCAAAAGTTTAACACTGATGTCTAATAGAAACCGGGTGATAAGTCCATCCACTCTTTGGGTCAGATTTGTACGTTCCCCCTGTATTTCTGAAGGATTTAAAAGTAATTGATGACTAAGTGTGGATATGCCCTGCAGTGAACTGAAATTATATCCAAGATCTTGTCTCTAGTAGTTCTGATATCAGTGAGCTTGCAATTGATGTGAGTTTGGGAAATTAATGGATAAATGGATGTAATGAAAGTAAATTACATAATCACACAAAGTTCTGTTTAATGAATCTATTAACTGTCTTTCAGATTAGTAATTTACCATCTGATGATGAAACTCCAGAACTTGATGTGAGCAGTGAATGCCCAGGTAGAAGTAATGGCACTGCCAATCAAATCCACAGAAACTCAATTCGGAGTGAGGTTTGTGAAACCAGAAATAATGAAATAAATAAAGGATCCAAATCAGAAGGTGCAAAAAAACCCACCACTGGACTTTCTGACTTTGTGATGAATGATGACTCGCATGTTCAGGTTTCACAAACACAAGACGATATGCTCCCCAGTTCATACAGTCCTTCCCAGGCAGAAATAGACAGTGCTGTTAATGCTGTGCAGATTCTGCAGGAAGAGTTCTCCCAGGACCTTACTAATGTCATGCAGGCGCTCTTGAAGAACAGTGGTGATGTCACTGCTGCCAAGCACTACTTACGCACAGGCTGTAGACCAGATCACAGACCTCTTTGGACAAGACAAGATGACCTTTCTCTGTTGTCAGGAGATCCTTCACAAATAAAACGTCTGTCGGAGAAGTATGGAGATGAGAATGTAGCGAAGAGAGTGGCATTTTTAAAAACGTAGACTCCTGTGCTGTACTATTTTAATACGTCTTTCATCCTGTAGAAAAACTTTACATATTGTAAAAATATCATGTTGAATTATCATAAAAAGAAAGGACTTAATCTGAAGCAAGATTTGATAATCCAGAAATAATCAAGTAGCAGTAGTTATACTGAAACTGTTCTTTTTAACATGTGCATATGCACACCCTTTTTTTTTTTTTTTTCTTTTTTTTTTTTTGCATCCATCCAGAATTTACTAAAATTATGGTATTGTGTCTGGTTAGAAATCTCCTTGATATTACTTTATTTTGTAATTAAAGAATTAATGTGTACTGGAAGTTCGCAACTCTTTCCGCACTAAATGTCGCATGCTTTGGATAAAAGGTTTATGCCCTGCAGTCTGAAATAAAGTGATGTTTGTGGTGTTTGGCTTCCAACATATTAATTATGAAGATGGTGAACATATATATGTGTGTTTATATATGTTTATATATTTCTTTTCTTATGCACAGGTAATTCAGCTGTCTAACGAGTTTTTGTATCCACAGCTGTTTTTCCAGGAATCTTTCAGGGTAACCTCTCCCGCCATAGAATCAGCAAAAGCACTATTCATTTTATTTAGACATCACTATTATGTCCAATTTATAAAAAAAAAAAAATGGGATTGGTAAGTGTACATGTGCAATCGTCAAAAGCCACAGTTGGCAGCCACAAACCATTTAAGAGATCATTATACTACAAAACAGAAATAGTTCTCCACTTCCCTTAATATGAGATCAGCTTTTTAGTGTAGTCTTTACTCATTTACTGTTTGTGTGGTTGTTTCCTCCAAGATGTCTATAAATCACCTGCAGCTTGAGTGATTTTGAGATCTAAGTACATTGTCATATGCTAATGGACTGCAATTGAGTTTAAATAAGGTGTAACTATTTTGGCTATGTGTTTTGGAAAATTACTGTTCTGTGCTCTGCATTGACCTAAAGCTTTGTGAGTATATACTCCAATGAGGTGAACATGTATATTACTTTGAACACTATCACAAAATGCTTATTAACTTTGCTCTGTATGTTTTAATATGTCCTGGAATCTAAAAACCAGAAATAAAACAGGTGGCATATGTTATAGACGTCGGATATCTTTCTGGATTCTTCAAAAATTTAGACAAGTCCGTCTCCTTAACTCAAATAATCATACAGTAGTGGTGGTGACCTCATTGCCTGGCATTAATAATGATGACCAGTCATTTGGAATGGAATGAAATTTGAGAGCTTTAATGCTGCATTGGAGACAGTGTTTATTGGCAGAAATTGATCAGGTTCAGTAATGTTGTGCCGTGCTATTGTAAGAGTTAAATTTGAACCCTGGTCCAATGTGCACCTGGCATGTGCCTGAGTCTCATATACTTCTGAGCTTAAGCTTAAAAGCTGATGCTGTTATTTTATTATTCACTATGATAAAATGTATTTCTTGTCCTTTATATAACCCCTTAAGAGAAGTGCTATATTTATGGCATAACCTTTCTTTTTAAAATACTGTTTCCTGTTTTGTACCAAGCTGGATCATAATAAATATATATATATTAATATAATATGCTATTGTTCTTTTCTCTTGGAAAAATATTTTCTCTCTTATATATGGAAAATATACATTCAAAAAGTCACGTACATCCTAAACAAACAGGACTATCAATCAAATTGTGGTCATCTAAGGTATCAAAATCTGCCATGTCCTGTTAGCAACTAGGTGTAACCAATCATGTTAAAAGTTTTCTGAATTTGTAATGAATTCCTTTTAAAGAATAGTGACCTAATCAATGGATTGTATAAATATAGCGCAGAGGACACTTTTTCCTTTGCAGAAACACTGATATGATGCTTTTTTGCCTCTTCGGAGATTTAGATAAGGAATAACGATTAACGCTTTCTCCTGCCTGTGTTTTATTGCTTAAATCGGGGCATTCCAGTGGGGGGTGTGTCTGTATTCATAATTTTCTTCCACACTATGTACGATTGATCTGTTGTTCTAACATTATATATTTATAATGAGCAAATTAACAAGAACACCTGCTTATCCATGCATTAATCTAAAAATAACACAGTAGGGACAGATCTTAATCCTTTATTATTGAATACATCCATACCAATTTGATTCCTCTTTAGTCAGTGTTGCTAATAGGGGTGGGCAGACTTCAATTATTGGCAGTCCCTCTAATGAATTCAAAAAAGTGTATGGTTTCTCTGGATAATTTAGTTTAGGAAATGGATGTATGGATCTTGATGAAGGTCTTGAATATAGTAGAAGGAGGCAATAATTAATCCTGTGGTAATCTGCTTCAGACCTGAACATTTTCAGATGATGTCATTAGTTAGTTGTAAATGCTGGGTTGCCAGACCAAGCAAGAGTTCATACCAGTTTCTTTAACAGGGTAGTTAATAAAAAAATTAATAATATATTTCATGATATATAGATGTATCCCTATCAAAATTTAATTACATTAAGTAAAATGTTAATGAATACAAAATCATGTATACCCAGTTGAAATTAATTTAAAATCGAGGTTTCCTTTTCTGTTTTATATTTTAGCTCATGAGAGGTCCCCTATATCAATTGGATTGGTCCCAGAACTCTAGAAAATTCTTCAGCAGCCATGTGTTCACACCAGTTCTGATGTGACAGGAATAAGGCAAGGATTGTGCTTAACTTTCACTTTTTTTGGTGTTTGGTCTTCAAACCCTTACATTACTTGTGGATCTCTGTCATTTCCCAATCAAGGGATGTCCTTTTCAGAACTTGCTTTTTCTCCCCATAAATGATTAGGTTTTCTCTGAGGAACGAGTCTAACCCCACAGTTGATTTGCTGTCAGTCCGTTTCAAATTGGTGTAACTGGCACTGCTGTCCTTGTGTATGTGTCACTGTTGCTTCCAATGACTTACTTACCCCCCTTACTGCAAGGAGTGTCTTCAGCTTCTCATAAAGACGCTTTCAAACATGAATAAAGTAACATAATGGTTTCTCACGGTACACCTAACCATTTTTAACTGTATTAACATAGTTTTGCTAAATAAAATGTAACTATAGTAACTATTTCAAAATGATACACCACATACAGCTAGAACAATAAAGCTAATATGGACATTACATGAAAAAGAATGACATCACAGTTGGAGGTGTTTCAAGAAACAATGATTTTGTGCAAATGCTGTACAGTAATAATAAATACTAGCTGACGCCCGCCGTAGCATACGACGGTATAAGAATAGAAACAGAAACAGTGAGAAAGGAATTCAGAAATCAAGAAGAAATAAATACTTCTTGAAAGACGCATTGTGCATGTAGAATTTCCGGCCAAGCAGGATTACATGTGAAAGTGATAAATAAATCGGGCTTGTGGCTCCCGCAAAGGTGGTAAAAGCTACTTTACCGTTGTGGCTGCACCTTCAGTACTTGTTGGCTGTGTTACGCTCAGCAGGCCAGTATAGTGCGTGACATGGAAGAGGACGAATAGGAATCGAGAAATGCCGTGTTGGCTGCAAGTGGGCGGGACCGGTTTTTGAAGTGGAAGCAGGACGAACCAGAAGAGAAATATATATAATAAATATGTCTCTAAAATGATCCAAATTAACCTCTAAAAAATATCACCTAGCCAGAAGTTATGCATCTTTTTTAAAATAGACTTATATAAGTGATATGTGGAATTCTGCTTATGTTTATGCTGGTTGCACTTGGCAGCTTGACCAGGGTTCCATGCCAAAAGAGTAATATTGTAATAATAGCCAGCAGTTTTGTGTATATCCTTGCTCTGCTACTGTCCAGAGTCCAGGATAACCTCAGAATACAGACAGCTTTACTGATCATCTTATTAAAACAATTGCAGTACCTTATTTTCTCACTTGTACTGCCCGGACATCCATTACATAAAAGAGTATAACACCTAGATAGATAGATAGATAACTTTATTAATCCCAAGGGGAAATTCACATACTCCAGCAGCAGCATACTGATACAAAAAACAATATTAAATTAAAGATTGATAATACAGTAATGCAGGTAAAAACAGACAATAACTTTGTATAATGTTAACGTTTACACCCCCTGGAAGGAATTGAAGAGTCGCATAGTTTGGGGGAGGAACGATCTTCTCAGTCTGTCAGTGGAGCAGGACGGTGACAGTAGTCTGTTGCTGAAGCTGCTCTTCTGTCTGGAGATGATCCTGTTCAGTGGATGGAGTGGATTCTCCATAATTGATAGGAGCCTGCTTAGCGCCCGTCGCTCTGCCACAGATGTTAAACTGTCCAGCTCCATGCTAACAATAGAGCCTGCCTTCCTCACCAGTTTGTTTTTCCTCACCTGATCTAGTTGGGACTTTTTAGCCAGGTAGATAACTTCTTTATTTACAGCTCAAGCCATATTCTTGTTCCAAGTCTTTTCCCATATGTTAATGCCAGGACCACCATAGCTTGTACTCTGTGGATGAAGACCAAAGGTAGTGAATGCTTGCAATTTCTGATGTCCACCTCAGTTTTGCTAAAGTAGAGCTACAGATGGTTCAACCTGCACCAGTCAGCAAAGTCATTAACTAGGTTTCTTCCTTCTGTGCACCACCCATACAGTCCATGGAGGCAGAGTTGTCTTAAGACTTTCCACAGTTGTTCTAAAACTCAACAAACTCTGGGATATCTGTTAAGTAATTATTAATCCAAAACACTACGGGACAATTATTTTAGCATATCTCCCAGCAGTAAGAGCTATACAGTGCTATGATCATTAGAAATGTCTTATTCTTTACTGATTTATTGTTTGTGGTCTTTGGAAAAAAAATACACATACAAAACTGAATTAATTAAAAATTCGATGTATCACTACCTCCACAGTAATTCGTGCTCTTGCCATACATTTCGAGAAACATTTGTTTCAGTTTTGGATTGTACGCTGTCACTATAAAGTTTACATTACTCCTACTCCTGTCAGTGTCCTTCCACATATGAAAGATGTGCCTGTATGTTTGATTGGTGACACTAAACTGGCTCACTGTCAGTGACTGAATGTGTGCATGCTACACCTGCGTAGGCTCCAGCTTTCTTCAGCACTGTTTTGGTCAAAACTCAATTATGTGTAAACTGAAAGACTTTGAATAACAGAGTTGTATGAAATGTATGAACAGTAGTAATTTGTCAAAACAATGACATTACAACTACTTGTTCTTGTGCTTTTGTGACTGTGCAGCCTTCAGTATGCCTCTGCATGTCGCATGTTAGAGAAGTCTGGTGTAATCACTGCCATCATTTCAGTTTCCTGGGAGACGCGATGCCTCACCATGTGATGTACTGTGTCACGGGCTGCTTGACCTGGTAAAAGGGGTAATTCTGCTGGATTTTTATGTAAGAAAGTCATGTTGTTTTCCTTTTTATCTTTGTTTTTGTGGTGTTTTAATGGGTTACATTGCAGTTTCAGATGCACCTGAGAAGGCTGAGGGGAGCTGGTGAGCTGTGCACTCTTCCCATTATTTTACAGGTTTGTGAATTAGACAACTTTGTTTGAAATAAATGCTATCTAAATTACATGACATTAAAGATGTCATGTTAATGCTAATTTCTGTCCGTCCAGTAGTTACTCTGTTGGGCATATTCAGTGTTAGTGTTTGCTTGAGCCATCTATTGAAATGTATTTTGTAATGCACGTAACGATTAAATACATTTCATTTTTTCAATCCAACAGATGGCACACTACAAATATTACGTGCTACTGTTGAGAATCCTGTAGGAAGTGCCATGTAATTGAGGCAATAGTCAAACTGACGTAGTAATTTAATGATGGAAAATACATTTAAATAGAAAAAATAACAGCAAATTAAATCGAGTAATAGGAGAACTAATCTCATTTGAGTCCATGGAACATTCTAGTGAATATAAATAGAAAAAATAATATAGCAAAAGAATACTTGGTGGTGTACTAATCTCATTTCAGTCCATTAAAGGAATACGCCACCCAAAAATTATATATTTTTGTTAATTGCCCCATGTACTACGTAGTGGTGGCTGAGAAATTTTCTAAAAATTTTCTCTGTTAAACTTAAATGTTTATGACATCAGATGCCCATTGATGCATTTTTTCACATTTTGAACATTTCATGTGACCAATAATTGAAGCTTTATGCATTGCACAGCTGCCACATGATTGGTTGATTGGCTCATGAGATAATTTCATGGATAAGCAGATGTTCCTGTTCATTTACTCATTGAGTGTGTATAATTATCTATCTATCTATCTATCTATCTATCTATCTATCTATCTATCTATCTATCTATCTATCTATCTATCTATCTAATCCTGCCTACTATACTATGAATGTCTGTCTGTCTGTCTTATCTATCTATCAGGCGTACATAGCCAGGCACAACATTACTGAAGCTCATGAATTTCTGCCAGTAAACTTAATTTCCAATGCAGCATTAATGGCCTTGAATTGAAAGCCCACAAATCTATCCAATTTCATTCCAACTGACTACATATCATTACCCATGTCAGGCGAAAGACGTCACCACTATTATAGTCGTTTGGGTTAAAGAATCTGACTTGTCTGAACGTTCAAAGGATCCACAAAGACATCTGATGTCTCGTATATGTCATTGGTTTAATTTCCAGTCTTTAGATTCCAGGACATATTCACTTTTTAATGCATATTTAAATATGCACCTTTGTGGACTAAGTACAAAGAGCAGTTTTGGTCTAGGTTGACTTAGCTGTTGATTCTGAGGATATCGTGTAAAGATTTGCATCTGTATTCCTAAATTTTATACAGCTGGCCCACTTGAGTGTCACAAGTCATGATATTAATGTGACTTTATGAGAACATGCTGTGACAGTTGATGGCGCTACACCAGCGCTTAACCCGACACAGACAGACGCAGGAGGCACACTGATAAAACAATTAAATGATTTTATTTTCTTCCCCTCGTGGGAAACGCCTTCCTCGTTTTCCACAGACACAACACAGTCTCAAGCACAATACTTGTTACTTTTACTTTTTCTTCTTTTCTTATTCTTCTTCACTCCTCCTTGGCAAGCTTTGTATCCCTCCTCCCGATACTGGCTCTCAGAGTGTTGACAACTGGCTCCTTTTATAATAATAATAATAATTCTTTACATTTATATAGTGCTTTTCTCACTACTCAAAGCACTCTCCACACAGGGAGGACCCGGGAAGCGAACCCACAGTCTCCTTACTGCAAAGCAGCAGCAGTACCACTGCACCACCTGTGAGGATCTTTTATAATACCCCCGGAAGTGCTACAGGTGCTCGTTGACCTAGTTCCAGCTGCAGTTTCGGGTGTGGCAGAAAACCCACCCAAGAGGGCTCAGCAGTTGTAGCACCCCATGGCAGCACCCCAGGGTCCCAACAGGGCTTTAGATAACTTCAACTAGTGTGGAGTACTACAACATGGTCTGTCGTTTTGACTCCGTGAACAGGGTGTGGCAAGAAGTGGCTCCTATGCATTGCCGCCGTGGTTACATTAGTGTGGTTGTTCTTAATAATCTCATCTATGCTATGGGGGGATTTGATGGTCACAATCGTCTGAAAAATACAATGCCCTGCGGGAATCCAAGGCACCACTGCAACCCATGGA
The DNA here is from genome assembly GCF_900747795.2 of Erpetoichthys calabaricus. NCBI lineage: Eukaryota > Metazoa > Chordata > Cladistia > Polypteriformes > Polypteridae > Erpetoichthys > Erpetoichthys calabaricus. The sequence goes on along the minus strand of NC_041411.2, from coordinate 74,517,223 downwards.
GGCTGCCATCTAACGCCTCAGGGGAGGTACTGTTCTGCCCACGCTTGCTCCCCCAGTCCTCTCTGTGAAGAGGTGTCCCAGCCAGACAAGGACCCAGACTGTCTGTGACAATGCATACCTCTCCTGTTATGAGTCTGAAGATTTGGCATTTGACCTCAACCCCTCTTTCTTCCAAGGATTAGAGGGAGGAATAAAGGGAAATGCAATGCATTACTTAATGAGAAAACAACAGAACCTCCTCAAACCCTCTTAAGTACTTCAGAGTTCTAGGGGACTGCTGCCTGTTTTGGCAGCATCAGGAAATAATATGACTCATTGTCTTCTCTTTGGAGAAGTGATATTTTTAATCATTATTCCTGCATTTGAACTTTTTTCCTCCAGAAGTCAAGATTGGAAAAAAATATGGATAATAAATTTTGTGCTGTGGATTACAATGTGCTGAATGAGCTTCGCTTAGAAGGGAGTTTCCTTGATGTGGTGTTTTGTGTGAATGGAGTGGAGATCCCTGCTCACAAAAATGTGCTTTGTTGTTGTAGCCCCTACTTCAGGTAAGCACTTTCAGGTAAGACTATTTACCAGGTATGCATTTTGCATTGCTATAGTTAATTATTCTTTGTATGTGCGTATCTCTGCTCCACAGTGCATTGTCCTTCTGTCCAGAAGTTCCTAGGTGGCATAAGCAGTCCTGGACATGCATGCATGAATGTATTGAATAAAGCTGATGTTAGTCAGTCAGTCACTTTCCAACCCGCTATATCCTAACACAGGGTCACGGGGGTCTACTGGAGCCAATCCCAGCCAGCACAGGGCGCAAAGCAGGAACAAATCTCGGGCAGGGCGCACACACACATCAAGCACACACTAGGGACAAATTAGGATCGCCAATGCACCTAACCTGCATGTCTTTGGACTGTGGGAGGAAACCCATGCAAACTTTATGCAGGGGAAGCTAACCCAGGTCTCCTTACTGCGAGGCAGCAGTGCTACCACTGCGCCACCGTGCCGCCCCACAGCTGATGTTTAATAGTTTAATGGATTGAAAACAATGGGTGATAGGTTGATGTTGAATGAATGAATTGATTGAACAAAGGGGTCCGTAGTTCATGTTGTATTTCTGATCAGAATTCTATTTACAGCTTGGGAGTATCTTACCTGCTCACTCCATACGGGGTGAAGTAACCTTACAACATTCAACTCTATTGCTAAAATGTAAAGAAACCAGGAATGTTCAATTACCAGATATTAAAATGTCACCCATCCTCAGAGTCTTTTTTCTTTGCAGGACTTTGTTCTCTAAACGATGGAACAATAAGGAAAAGAGGTTCTACAACATTCCAGGTGTTTCTCCAGACATGATGGAGATGATCATCACTTTTGCCTATACCCAAACTGTCCAAATTACATCAAACAATGTAAAGCAGCTGCTTGTGGTGGCTGACCAGTTTAACATACTGGGCCTTATAAACCTCTGTCGTGAGTTCATCGAGTCTCAGCTCTCCCCTGTGAACTGCATTGGCATTTGCAGGTTTGCATATCACTACTGCTGCCCCAATCTGTGCTTCAAGGCCTTCAGGTTCATCATGAACGAATTTGAGGAACTCATCAAGGTGTCAGATGAGTTCTTGCAGTTGAGCTTCTTTGAACTGTGTGACATCCTTGAGAGAGACGAACTGAATGTTAAAAATGAGAGCCAGGTATTCCATGCTGTCATGAAGTGGATTTCCCACCAGCCAGGACCTCGCATGGGATTTGTCTCAGAGCTGCTTCCAAAGGTACCAGGCTTTTATGTACTACTATTTTTACATCTCATTTGCTGTGGCATTTGAAGGACCATGCGTTAACTGAATCTTCCCTTAATATGAATTCACTGAATGGTTTCCAAAAGTAAGTGCTACTCTTGTTCTTTTTACAGGTGCGCCTAGAAATGAAGGACTGTGGACTTTTCATGCAAGACGTGAAGAAAAATGAGTACATGAATTACAATGAAAAATACAAATACTTCATTCTCAGATCCTTGTTGAAAATTATCTATGATATCAGCATTAATGATTCAGGAATGTCACAGTTGGATAGCTCCGTCACATCTTCCCGTCTGCCTTTCAGTATCCTGCTCTCTATTGGAGGATGGAGGGGCGGCCACCCTACAAATAGCATTGAGGCGTACGATGCCCGTGCTAAAATCTGGACAGATGTAACATGTGAGGAGGAGACGCCTAAAGCTTACCTTGGAACCGCATACCTCAAAGGATATGTTTATTTTATTGGTGGATTTGATAGTGTGGAGTACTACAACATGGTCTGTCGTTTTGACCCCGTGAACAGGGTGTGGCAAGAAGTGGCTCCTATGCATTGCCGCCGTGGTTACATTAGCGTGGTTGTTCTTAATAATCTCATCTATGCTATGGGGGGATTTGATGGTCACAATCGTCTGAAAACAGCTGAAAAGTACAATGCGGAAACCAACCAATGGACCTTGCTGTCATCTATGAATGAGCGTCGAAGTGATGCCAGTGCCACCACACTGTATGGAAAGGTAAGGTATGAGGAGGACACTGAGATTAAGGGAAATTAAAGCAAAGTGTTGTGCTTGTTTAAACGATAATCTAAGACATTGTACAAAGTCACGTTTCTAATGATCTTGTCATAGCTACTTTCTCACACAAATGAAACAAAGCTTCATCTGCTGGAATATCACAGCTAAACTCTTAGAGCATCTATTTGTCTTTTGCAAATTTTTTATCCATTCATTTTATTTTGTATTAGTTTACACTGATTGTAGATTTATTTTGTAATAATCCAGTTAGGTTCATAAATATTTGGACAGAGACAACTTTTTTCTAATTTTGGTTCTGTACATTACCACAATGAATTTTAAATGAAACAACTCCGATGCAGTTGAAGTGCAGACTTTCAGCTTTAATTCAGTGGGGTGAACAAAACGATTGCATAAAAATGTGAGGCAACTAAAGCATTTTTTGAACACAATCCCTTCATTTCAGGGGCTCAAAAGTAATTGGACAAATTAAATAACTGGAAATCAAATGTTCATTTCTAATACTTGGTTGAAAACCCTTTGCTGGCAATGACAGCCTGAAGTCTTGAACTCCTGGACATCACCAGATGTTGGGTTTCCTCCTTTTTAATGCTCTGCCAGGCCTTTACTGCAGCTGCTTTCAGTTGCTGTTTGTTTGTGGGCCTTTCTGTCTGAAGTTTAGTCTTCAACAAGTGAAATGCCTGCTCAATTGGGTTAAGATCAGGTGACTGACTTGGCCATTCAAGAATGTTCCACTTCTTTGCTTTAATAAACTCCTGGGTTGCTTTGGCTGTATGTTTTGGGTCATTGTCCATCTGTATCATGAATCAATTTGACTGCATTTAGCTGGATTTGAGCAGACAGTATGTCTCTGAACACCTCAGAATTCATTCGGCTGCTTCTGTCCTGTGTCACATCATCAGTAAACACTAGTGTCCCAGTGCCACTGGCAGCCATGCACGCCCAAGCCATCACACTGCCTCCACTGTGTTTTACAGATGATGTGCTATGCTTTGGATAATGAGCTATTCCACGCCTTCTACATACTTTTTTCTTGCCATCATTCTGGTAGAGGTTGATCTTGGTTTCATCTGTCCAAAGAATGCTTTTCCAGAACTGTGCTGGCTTTTTTAGATGTTCTTTAGCAAAGTCCAATCTAGCCTTTCTATTCTTGAGGCTTGCAGTGCTCCCTCTGTATTTACTTTCATGCAATCTTCTCTTTATGGTAGACTTGGATATCGATACGCCCGCCTACCCCCTGGGGAGTGTTGTTCACTGGGTTGGCTGTTGTGAAGGGGTTTCTCTTCACCATGGAAGTGATTTTGCGATCATCTACCACTGTTGTTCTCCGTGGACATTCAGGTCTTTTTGCGTTGCTGAGTTCACCAGTGCTTGCTTTCTTTCTCAGGATGGACCAAACTGTAGATTTTGCCACTCGTGATATTGTAGCAATTTCTCGGATGGGTTTTTTCTGTTTTCGCATCTTAAGGATGGCTTCTTTCACCTGCATGGAGAGCTCCTTTGACCGCAAGTTGTCTGTTCACAGCAAAATCTTCCACATGCAAGCACCACACCTCAAATCAACTCCAGGCCTTTTATCTGCTTAATTGATAATGATATAACGACAGACTTCCCCACACCTGCCCATGAAATAGCCTTTGAGTCAATTGTCCAATTACTTTTGAGCCCCTGAAATGAAGGGATTGTGTTCAAAAAATGCTTTAGTTGCCTCACATTTTTATACAATCGTTTTGTTCACCCCACTGAATTAAAGCTGAAAGTCTGCACTTCAACTGCATCTGAGTTGTTTCATTTAAAATTCATTGTGGTAATGTACAGAACCAAAATTAAAAAAAAGTTGTCTCTGTCCAAATATTTACTCATGGTAAGGTGATGAGACCATACACAATCCACAACATTATGTTTTCTTTTTGCTAATTTTAAGTAATGGCTTATGTCTGTCACCTTTGGAAAGAGAATTTTGCTCTGTGACTCTGCCGTGAGTACAGACATGGACAGATTTGTTGGTACCCCTCCACGAATAAAGAAGAACCCACAATTGTCTCTCAAATAACTGACAAAAGTCATTGGGACCCATCATTGTTAATTCTGCATTTAACAAAAATCAGACTTTGCTTTAGAGGTTTGATTCAACAGAGTATTTCCAATAGTAACACACATGGAAATGACCAGGACAAAAATGATGGGTCCCCTTATCCTAATAATTTGTTGCACTACCTTACTCTAAACAAACAATTCCTGGAGCTCTCAGTGGGACTTCTGCACCTGTTAATGGGTAGTTTGGCCCACTGTTCCTGCACAAACTACTCCAGCTGTGTCAGGTTTGAAGGGGGCTTCTCCAGACTGCATGTTTCAGTTCTTTCCTTAGATGTTTCATGGGATTCAAATTAGGGCTCACAGAAGGCCACTTCACAGCAGTCCAATGTTTTGTTCTTAGCCATCCTTGGGTGCTTTTAGCTGTGTGTTTTGGCTCCTTATCCTGTTGGAAGATCCATGACCTGCAACTAAGACAGAGCTTTCTGACACTAGGCAGTACATTTTGCTCCAGAATGTCTTGATAGTCTTGACATTTCATTGTTCCCTACAAAGTCTTGGGGCATCCGATGTCGGAAGCAGCAGACTGGGCCCAAAACGGGTGTTTCACAGTAGGTATCGCGTTCCTTTGTTTGAAAGCTTCATTTTTTCGTTTGTGGACATAGAGCTCATGTGACTTGCCAGAAAGCTCCAGTTTTGTCTGCTCTGTCCAAAGGACATTCTTCCAGAAGCATTGTGGGTTCTCAATACGCATTTTAGCAAATTCCAGTTTGGCTTTTTTTTTCCCCAACAGTGGAATCCTGGGTATTCTTCAGTTGGGTCCACTGTCACTCAAAAAGCAACAGATGGTGTGATCAGACACTGACGAGTCTTGACCTTGGAGTTCAGCTTGTATCTCTTTGGAAGTTGTCCTTTGCTTTTTGTCTACCATTCTCACTATCCTTCTGCCCATTCTGGGGTTGATTTTTCTCTTATTTTTTTTTGGTTTTATCATTTATTTTAATTTCGAGTTATGTTCTGGCACTGTGTTATATGTATTGCCCATAAAAAGCATTCACCCCTGTGAAGTTTTAATATTTTATTATTCTTCAACATTGAATGGCATTATATTTAATTAATCAATCTGGCTTTTTTTTGACATCCGTCAACATAAAAGACTATTTTAAAGTCAAATTGAAAATCGGGGTTTGTTCCAGAAAGCACGTTTAGTGTGAAGTCCAGCTAAAGTAAATGAGGATTCCCTTAAATCTGTTTAATTCCATTCCAAAAAAAAATGTTAGCCAGACTTTCATTTCTGGAATAGATTAAGCCAAAATTACGTGATCTGTGAGGTCTAAGATGCGGGTAACTCGCTAATCTTGGAGGATTTGCCTGTTACAGAAAGAAGGATTTGACAAAATTGATCTGTTGTCTGGAGCAACTAACCTGCAAAAGAGCAAGTTTAACATTAATGATTAAAAATTTGCAGCCTCAATAGTTAGGGGGCACAGCATCCAATCATAAGAACAAAAGTCATGAGCGTCCTGTCACAAATTCCCGAATCGCTATTTAAGAAGCGGAAAAGGCCAATGAAATATTGAAAAAGTTGTGCCTCTTAAACCACGGCAGCATTTTCTGAGCAATAATAACTGATAACAGACTCGCTGATGGGGTTCAACCGTGGGGTATAGTATAGAAGCACAGGGGTAACTGCTTGTGTTCATTTTTATAATGTCAGACACTAAATAATAATAATAATTCATTATTCATTCATTATTGATAGCTAAATCAATATTTGGTGTTTTTTTCAGAAAGACTCCAAACCTAGGCTCAAGCAATATTGTTCAGCCTAGAGTCTCTGGAGGTTATTTGAATAATTATTTTGTTGTAAACATTTTCTTCCTTATTGTTTGTCTCCAGATTTATATTTGTGGGGGCTTCAATGGCCACAACTGCCTCTTTACAGCCGAAGTTTATGAACCCGCAGTAGACCAGTGGTCAATGATTGCACCAATGATGATTGAGCGGAGTGGAGTAGGAGTGATTGCTTACAAAGATGAAGTTTTTGCGGTAAGTACAAGAGGCTTTCTTGATTTCTTAAATCGGAGTGCAGCACACTGGAAACATTGACGGCACAGATGTGGTATCAGCAACAAAATGGACGCCTGTCATCTTATTTCCTGGAGGAGGGCAGCTGAGCAGTGCACTCGGTGGCATTTAGGAAGAAAATTATGTCAAACCTTTATGTGACTCGGATTAAAGCATTGATTTAAAACAGGATTTCTGATTTTCTATATTGTGTAGGAATTTGGGGAAATATGAAATTAAGTTTTATTGAATTTAGAGTGTTTACTCGATTAATGATGTTGAAACATTATGTTAGTTCAAGCGAGCTAAAAAGGTTTGCTTCTGATTTTCATTTGTACTTCATATCTGATGCTTATCGTTTCAGTGTCCAACAATAGTCGGCCAGTACTGATGGATTCCACTTGCTTTGGTGCCAGTTTTCCATCATTGCAATGATCTTGCTGAAACCTTTTGTCCTGTCCGTCACTGACTGCACCAACATTATTATTACTTACTATTTGGCTGATGCCTTTATCCAAGGTGACTTGTAACATCTGAGATAAAATTGGTTACGTAACTCTTTTGTTTTTTTCCAGTTGGAGCACAGGCAGGTAAATTGGCCCACTCATTGTCACAAAGTGTCAGTAGTGGGATTTAAACTCACAACCTTAGGGTTTAAGGTCCAAAGTTTTAACCAATACACCACACTACCTACCTTATCAGGGAGGAAGTCCAAGTATGAATGCAGAAAATGAATCTTTAGCAACATGTTGAACTTCATCCTCTTTAATAAAACTTCTGTGTGCGTCCAGTGTCCGTGTGTGTGTGTCTTCTGGTGAAGTGCGCATGCGTGGGGCACGGTGCGATGCTTCAAAGCAGATGCTTCAAAGGCCGCCTGACGCGTCACACAAGACAGAGAGGGTGGGACCTATAAAATATCGCACGGCAGATCCAATCGGATTTCGGTAAATGAGGTAAGACCTAAAACAGAAAACACGAAAAATCCAATCGGGTACTGAGACGCGGAGACCAGCTTCCCCATTGTTGTGCACGTGTTCACTCTTAGGATGTCAGATTTGCAATTAAGAAACTTGGCCCGGTAAAGTGCAAAGTACAAGTAGATTTATTTTCGCGCACATTTCATCAGTTGCTGGGGAGAATCTGCTGATTGCCCACTGTTGTGACAGAAAATTAAACGCATATTACGTGCAGCAAAGCCAGTATTACTGTCAGAGAAAATTACAGGCATTTTATGGAAAAAATTTTAATGAGGTAAAAGGTCCCTTGCCATTTAATATAGACTGTTCCTACTAATATTTATGGACTACTGTTCTAGCGCCCGTTATTGTAATGGGCTTAATGTCTAGTGATTTTATATGCTTTGAGCATGTTGTCCACCTGCTGGATGTAGTTTGGTGTTCTGTAGTGGCCAAGAAAATTCTCTGCGATGTCCATGTAACTTTCTCAGCCCCAGTAGCAGATTTTCAAAGGCTTCTTATTGATGATGCGTCTCATTTGTGGACCAACAAAAATGTCTTCCTTAGTCTTGACATCAGTTATTTGTGGAAATGTCTTGTCTCAAATATCAAAATCACCTTTCTTGTTCTGCACTTTTATTAAGATTTTCCTCTGTATAAAGTTTCTCATCAACAGTGGGCAAAAATATCTTTGTTGAGTTAACAAGTGGTTTATGTACCACACGTTTCTGCTCTTGAACCAAATTTACGGAAGACTCATCAGTACAGCTGTCCACTTGTTACAAATAATTTTGGGGGTGTGAATTCCATTTCGAATCCTAAAACTACAACCAAAACTATCTATTTCTATTATATAAAAAAAAATCCTGGGATGAGACGATACTTTTTCAAAGAGATAATTTCAAGTCCCGTGAGAGGAGACTTTCTGCCAAGAGATTTAATCACGCCCGGGGCCGGAAATAAAAGACAAAGAGTAGAAGACAAAGTAGAACGTCGTAAAGGGGTTCAAAAATGTTGGTGCGATACACATTCAGAGCAGGTCAGAGATAATGAAAGTAGTAAAATTTGAAAGTCTCAAAAAAAACTGATAGTAAAGATTGCATTAGTGCAAACAAACAGTGAAATAATGGAACAGCGATAAGAGATAGAATATATGGACATAGGTGATATGACAGAAGTATGTAGATATTGTTCAGCTTTAAAGATTAAGTCGGAGACTTGTAGTTTGTCTAATTAGTGTTGCCATCAGTGAAAAGTAGTGTTTCTTACCAATGAAGAGGCGTATCCACAAGAAATAAAAGATTTGTTATTTGCTGAAAGTGAAATCCACAAACACTACAGGCAAAATATCCGAATCTACAATAATCTGTTCGCGTTCGCATCATTCAATGCTCACAACGTAGATTTACATGATTCAGGACCATACGCTATGAGAATCTGTGGTCCTGTACCAATTAAAGCTACTACAAGTTTAATTTCAAAGAAACCACAATTTGGTCAGGTTTATATTTATGATCATGGAGAAGCGATGCAACATAGAATCGAAAGAGTTAAACGATCAGACGTTTTAGAAATTCTACAGCCAGTAATGGATACAAATCCATACGTCCAAAAGTATTGCACTTGTATCTGAAAAACACAGACAAAGAAGTTTTCTTGGATTTCTATATGAAACCGAAAGGTCATGCTCGCATATATAATAAACCAACATGTGCTGAATTGTAAGCGATAATAGTTTCGAAAGACAGAGTTGATATTCGTGTTTCTTCAAAAGCACAGCACGATTCGTCGCTAGCGGCAGATCCAGGAAATGACTTAACGCGTAGAGCCCACACGGCGGTTGGCGAGGGAAGCGAGCAAGGGCCAGAGCCCCCTAGTACTACTATAAAATAGACTCACTAAATTATTCAAAGATTTTTTTTATGAAAATGAAAAGTAACATTTCAGGACGTAAAGCTGTTACAGGCCTGGGTCAGTGCCCTAGTCTATGTGACAAAAAGCCACTGAGGATAATGATTTTGGCTTTAGTCATTATATAGAGGAAGTGACTGCCTATAAAATCTGCCTGTTCTCCTGTTGATTGGTCAGAATGATGCATTTTCATATTTGTTTCATCCATTACTTTTCAGGTGGGAGGCTTTGACGGGGAAAATCGCTTGGACACAGCTGAGGCCTACAACCCACAGACGGACACCTGGCGCTCCGTGTCCTCCATGATTACACCACGTAGCAACTTTGGAATTGAGACAATGGAAGATTTCCTTTATGTGGTTGGCGGCTATGATGGTTTAACTACCTCATCTAAGGTGGAGAGTTATAACAAAGAGACTAACGAATGGAAAGAGCTTCCAGACATGAAACTGGATCGTAGTGCACTAAGCTGCTGTGTGCTGTATGGCCTGCCCAACGTCAGGGAGTATGTGGCACGTCGGCAGTCCCAAAATTCAGTCTCCAAGTTAGTGGAGCGCCAAATCTCTCCGTTTTATAGCATTCCCCCTGTATGAGAGCAAGATGTACAGCAGAATGAAATGGTTTGTGAAAATCCTTGTTTTTCTTTATTACCAAATATTTTATATGCTCTAAATCTTGCATATTACAATTTGAGGTTTCACCCTGGTATCTTGACAGGTTATAGAAAATGGTGAGGTGGAAAAGGCAGAAGATGGCATAAGATGATTGGGATGGCTTCCACTCTTGCTTCAGTGACAAACTAAGGTTAGATTTGTTTTACAAAGTCTGTGATAGACAACTTGCTTAATGGGCTTGTGTAACAGGCTGAAAAAAAAATTCCAGTATCCCCCTACATTAACAGTAGGCACAAGGCAGGGTTTGCATGTTCTCCCCGTGTCTGCGTGGGTTTCCTCCGGGCGCTCCGGTTTCCTCCCACAGTCCAAAGACATGCAGGTTTGGCGATTCTAAATTGGCCCTAGTGTGTGCTTTGTGTGTGGGTGTGTTTGTGTGTGTCCTGCAGTGGGTTGGCACCCTGCCTTCCTTGTGCCCTGTGTTGGCTGGGATTGGCTCCAGCAGACTCCCGTGACCCTGTGTTCGGATTCAGCGGGTTGGAAAATGGATGGATGTTTTACAGGATGACAAAGAAAAAGTTAAAAGAAAAAGAAACAAAATAAAAACTATTAAGATTAGACAATAACATTAAAGAATTAAGTAACAACAAAATAGGTAAGGTCAGATAAGCCAGGAAGACAAAAAAAAAAAAAATTCCAGGTAAGCTGGAGGAAAGAAAATCTGCAGGGGTTCCAAGGACAAAAGATCACTGGGTATTCTACCTAACATAATTATTCCTAAATTAAACCTCTTAGTTTTCATGCTTCACATGATAGGAATTTGATGAAGTTGGTCTCGTGAACAGCTGAGATACCTGCCTTCATTCCATCATTTCAGCGGTCTGCATGGTGCATTGATCAGGTGGTGATTGAGCAGATCACTACCACCACATCAGAACCGGAAAAAAAAAATAACAAGAGAACAGTAGAGATTAGTAAAAATTGCAGATCACTGAAGAATATAATTCTATGCCCATACAGTCTATTCGAAATCAACTAAAATGTAGCTATGAAAAACCTATTTTAAATCAATGGATTTTTAATAGTTTTTTAAAAAATGTTCCATGGTATTAGCCTGGTGAATTTCTATAGTTTAAGTATTCCAGATTTTAGATGCATAACAGCAAAAGGCCATCTCATCACTTCCTTTAAACTTGGCTCATGGAATTATCAGCAGACCTCCATTCAAAGATCTAAGGGGACAGGCATTCCAAAATATTGGATGGAGCGAGATTATTTAAGACTTTGTAAACCAGTAGTAGCATTTTAAAGTCAATTCTGAACCACACTAAAACTGGTGCGATTCCTTTTCTAATTAAGATTCTGGCTACTGCATTATACACTAATTGCAAGTGTTTGATGACATCTGAGTACTAATCATTGTGTTTGTGTAGCTTCTCTAGAAGGAACTGATTACTTTCTTTTTATCTCTTTCAGTTCTCTCACATCAAGCAAAATGAGAATTAGTATTTGTGAAGAGTCATCAGTTGATGACAGAGGCCAACTGTGGAAAAGAATGCAACAGGCAAGTGTGCTGACGTTCGCACCTTAGTCAGTAGGCGAATGCATTATAATGCACCTATAAGAGTAGCACATGCTGCTTAGGAGAGTCAAAGGGTGCTGAGCCAAAATCGGCAAGACACAAACAGAGCAGGAGGTGGTCAGGTTGCTCCTAGTAAAACAAAGGTGGGTTTCGAAAAAAAAAAATGCAATATAAGAATTTCAACTGCAAGATGTTTATGTGCACTTGAAGCATGCTAGGCTAGCAAAATAAATACTCAAGGACACGATCTTCGCCACCGTGCAAAAAGATGTGCAAACCTATGAGAAAAAATATCAGAGATTAACCACAAAGGGCCTAAAGAACTACAGCCTCAAGTCAGCATAAGATAACATCATGACAGTTGTTTGGTCAATATGCTGAAGGAGACCACCTTTTCAGGACCTGCCATCGTTGAGTGTTGTAGGCCTGACACAGCACCTGCCTGCTTCAGTACAGATTCAGCCAAGTTTGAAGTGTGCACAAATCCTGCTTCAGTATAAAGTCCTCCTCCATTTTGTAAGAAACATTTTGGTAAGAACACATGAACTGCAATGGGATGGTATACGTTTGAGGATTTAACTCCCCATGGTGGGAGAGCTGCACATCACTTTCTGACACTGACATGAGCCTTGAATTAGGGGGATGCATGTGGCCTAGTGCAGCAGGTTTTGATACCTGTAGCTCACTTTTTGACTAAGCTTCCTCAGACAGGCAACTTACAAAATGGACATTTGATACCATCAATAGTGTTTGCCAGCAATCTTCTTGCTGAGGAAGGGTCACATCCCATAGGTTGGTAGCTGCATCACTCCAAGAATCCAAAGAAGATATGACACATCAAACACGTGAGGGATGCCTGTTGGGTGTAATCCAGTCTATTAAGATAAGCAGTGCACCTTATCCGTAAGAAAAACAAGTTTAAGTTAAGGTACCTGCATGTTCTCTGCCTATTGGGCACCTTCTGTAATTGGCCTTCCTTACTATCGGTGTTCTTCTGGACTGTGCCGTGTTTAAAGCTCCAGTGAGGGTCATCATACAAAGGCTGGAATAAGTAACATCAGAAACATCTTTGAGAGAAGGCCTATGGCCATGTACTAATTTGCCGTGAGGAATACTGAACAATTAACAAAGATTGTGGGATTCCTTCAGTATTTTCTGGTCATTTCTAAAACTTGTGCTAAAGGTAGTTTAGTGCAAAACTCTGCATTCCAGCAGCATAATTTTTTACTGCTTTACCTGCTGCCCCATGGAATGAGTGCACACGACTTCCACAATACGGTACTCTATTTCACTCCTCCTTGTATGGGTGGCTTTGTCACAGAACTTTCAGAAAGCATGAAAATAGCTATACGATTAAGAAGACCACTATGCGAGGACACTTTTGGCATCAGGTGGAGTCAATCTAATTGAGAAGAGCAAGGACGGGACTGAGAACCTACTGTATCTGAAGCACCTTCATTTAAGAATTTAACAATTTTTACGTGCACAGCCCAATCATAGTGCATCCTGATGACACTTACAACATCAGCACTTGTGTCCAGCAGCACTATTCCCAGTGGGAGGAGCAGAAGATCAAAGAACTTCAACAAACTCAGCGCCTCGGGCTTCACTAGACTTTAAGGTCGTCAACAGCAGCAGCAGCAAACAAAGGTCAGTCAGTAGTAACACAGCAGCTAAAAAAAGATGGGGAATAATACCATCTCTTAATCCTAGAGCCCTGTCTCGACTAGATGGCCTTTGTTCTTTTTGCCTATCTCTAAGATATGCTTCAATGGTTTGGGCAGAGGATGGAGTTGTAAATAGCACGAGTATGGCTTCATTCAGTCTTCACCATATGTGGTAAAATGTCAAGTGCAGTCAGAATTACAGTAAATCTATGCAGCTTTAGAGCCAGGGCAGCTAGTGATTAAGGTTAAGTGGCTACCTTCAGTGATGGTGTGAGCTGTCCTGTCGTCAGTACTCCGAGATAGAAAAATATGTGAAAGCGTTTGCCCATTCGCTCACAGCAAGTCCTTTTATGTCTAGTCAAGTTTGGGCTGAAAGCTTTCAGACTTGATGATGGTGGAACAAAACTGTAAAGGTCTGGGTAATGGGTGCAAATCCAACTAGTGCACACCTTACCTGTATAGATCCATACTGCACTTGTTAGACTGATAAAATGAGGCCTGCTTATATGTGTCCCTCCTGAGACACTCATTGACTGAATAAAAAACATTTTGTAGACTTGATTTGTTTAGTACAAGAAATCATTGTTTCTTAATGCTAGTAGTTACATGGGAGTACAGTGGATTTATTAAGTATTCAGACCCCTTCACTTTCTGCACTCTTTATTGTGTTGTAGAGTTAATTCTAATTGGATGCATTTTAATTTTTGCCCATCAATCTACACTAGATAACCCATGGTGACAGAGTGAAAACGTTTTCAAAAAAGGTTTGCAAAGGTGTTAAAAATCAAAAACTGAAATCTCTCATTCCTATAGTATTGAGACCCTTTGCTTTGGCACTCCATATTGTGGTTGGGTCCATTCTTGACGTGCATCTGGTAGCAAACCAAATTGATTGGACATCATTTAGAAAGGCACATGTGTACCTGTTGTCACAAACTCGACTCAGAGTCATAGAAAGGTTTGGGGCAGCCAACCGTATAATTGGTTTCCTGGCTGCAAAAGTCGTGTCAAGTGAATACAGCACTGATGTGCACATAGCCGAGTCCAAAACAGAACTGAGGGAATAGGAGAAAGGTGGAGGCTTTTAAAGGGGAAGACAGGAAGTGAGGTCAAAGGGGTCGGGCTCATAAAGGTCTTCAGCCATAGGTTCTAGCCCAGATGTGACATCACAGGTGCTGGAGCCAGCAAGGTCTCCTTCCATAGGCTCGGTCCCGGAAGTGACGTCAAGAGGGCCAGGTGGGATATCCCGTGAATGGTCTACTGGAAAAGGAGAAAAAGAGTCAGTGCACTCTGCCACATCCCAGTATGACTCGGAACTGCCCTTACTCAAGCCATTTAGCTGCCTCCCATGCGCATGTGTGTGACACTGTGTCTGGAAGATAGTACAATTCACAAAGTTCAAGGAAATCTCTGAATACCTCTGTGATCAAATGGTGAGGCGTAGATGAGGGCAAGGGTTTAAAATGAATTCTAAAGTTTTGAGTGTTCACAGGAGCACAGTGGCATCAATAATTGTGAAATGGAATAAGGTTGGTACCACCAGGACTCTTCTAGAGTTAGAGACCTGGCCTAATTAAGTAACCATGCAATATGGGCCTTGGTCAGGGAGGTGACCAAGAACCCAGTGGTCACTCTAACAGAACTTCAGAAGTCCTCTGCTGAGATGGGAGAACCTGTGGGAAAGACAGCCATCTCAGCAGTATTACATCAGTCAGACGGAAGCCAGTCTTGAGTAAAAGGCATATGACAGCCTGATTAAAGTGTGCTAAGCAGTATTTATAGGACTCTTGAGAGCATGAAGAAAAAGATTCTCTGGTCTGATGAGACGAAAATTTAACTATTTGGGCAAAACACCAAACACTATGTCTGGCAAAGTCCAGGCACTGCTTATCACCTGCCTAACACCATCCCTAAAATGAAGCGTGGTGGTGGTGGTAGCATCATGTTATGATGGACAGGAAGACTGATCAGAATTGAGGGAAGGATGGATGCAGCCAAGTACAGAGATGTCCTTGAAGAAAGCCTGCTCCAGGGGGCATGCAACCTCAGATTGGGGTGACAGTTCACGAAAATGACCTGAAGGATGAAGTCAAGACAATGCTGGAGTTGCTTCAGGACAAGTCTCTGTCTTCTTCTCCTTCTTCTTTAGGCTGCTCCTGTTAGGGGTCGGCACAGCAGATCATCTTCCTGTCCTCTGCATCTTGCTCTGTTACACCCATAAATCAGAAAAAGTAACAGTCCCTGACCGCATTCCACGTGGCGTTTCTCCTCTTCTCTGTACTCTTCATCTCCTGCCATTTAATCAACTTGAGATCTAGTTTTTTGTAGGTTACGTCTGACACCTACAGCTTCTAGTTTCAGAGTATTTGATCTTTTAATCTGCTGGCCACTTCAACATTGTAGTCACTGATGCTATTTAGTCTTATTTTTCCCACTTTATACTGTATTTGCATTGAACTTCTGAAATAATAAACTGGGTAACACCAGGAAACACATCCGTGTCTACATAAATAAAACTGACTTTGCGTCTTTATGTTTCTGCTGCCTTCTCTCTAAAACATCTGTCCGTATTTTCATGCAATTGGAGGATAATTCTGCAATAGTCTGACTTAGAAGATAGGCTGATTGGCACCTCAGTGCTCTGAAGGGTAGACTTTGTGAATACAAAACTGTTACATTTCTGTTGTTTAGTGTAAGTCCCACCGTCGCAAGGTCACAGGCTAACTTTAGAGCCAATTGGTTAAAGGTAAATGACAATCTGACTAGGGCAACGTGAGGGTCGAATGAGTGGTACAATCGTAATGGATGTGATCAAGGAGAATCCATATTTATACCCGAGATACTTCTCATCCCATTCTTTCCATTTCAAAAGGCTTTTATTTCCAGTGAGGTAATTGCTTTGCAGCCATACTCCTCCAGCCATGTTACACTGCAAGAATATTCCGGCAATTTTAAAGCTGTAAGTTTCATTTACATATTCTTGGCAAGTTGGAGGCAGTCATGTGACATTCACAGCCACTCAGTCCCACCAGTCTGTGACTCGCCCTAACAAAACCAAACAGGTTTGATGTTGTCTTTAGTTTTAGGGGCGAATCGGTGTGCATGAGAGCTAACAGCCAATGAGAGTGCATGAGAGCTAACAACCAATGAGAGTGCATGAGAGCTAACAACCAATGAGAGCTCACAGTGCAGCAGCGATGCTGAAATGGGGCATGCAGGGGTTTGGTCTTATTCTACATACAGTAACGGGTTAAAGTTTTAGAACACCTCAATTTTTTTAGTTTTTGTTTTCATGTTTCATGAAATCAAGGCATAGAACAAATGCAAAAGAAGTCAAGGAATCATTAAGTGTACAAAATGTTATTCCAATTTTTGATTCATCAAAGTAACCACTTTTTGCTAATATAACAGCCAAACTGTGGAAAGTCACCAACTCTGCCTTCTGAAAAAGAACCCCAGACCATCACACTTCCTCCTCCATGTTTGACAGTTGGCGTCACACACTGAGGAACCATCCCGTCACAAACTCGACTGCATACAAACACCCTGAGTGAAGAACCGAAGATTTCAAAGTTTGATTCATCACTCCATTAGACTTTCTTCCATTCTGCAGTAGTCCACAGCTGGTATTTCAAGGCCCTATTTTGTCCTTTAAGGAATGGCTTTCTTCCTGCCACCTGCAGCACAAAGTTTCCTCTTCACAGTACAAACTGACACTTGCTTTGGTTGACCTGCACTGTTAAGCTGAGCTTGAAGCTGTTGTGCTGTGAGGCGCCCATTGTGGAAGAAAATTATGAATACAGACCCCCCCCCCCCACCCACTGGAATGCCCCGATTTAAGCAATAAAACACAGGCAGGAGAAAGCATCAATCGTTATTCGTTATCTAAATCTCCGAGGAGGTAACAAGTGTATTACATGTTAGTCACATTGCTACAAAGGAAAAAAATGTCCTCAGGCTATATTTATACAGTTCATTGATTAGGTCACTTTTCTTTAAAAGGAATTCATTACGAATTCAGAAAACTTTTAACTTTTAACTTCCAGTTTAGTGAGGGGCTGAGAAACAAGAAGGGGAGGACTAGTGATGCCAGGAGTAGAAATGATGCCATTATTCTTATAGGTTGTTCTCCATTCTAAAGAAAACAAATTGCATTAATGGCAGTGTCACACGCAAAACCTTCACTGTAATTGTATACAAAGCAACGTTCATAAAGTATCCCCGATGCTCATGTGCGTGACACATGATAGAATGGAAAAAAAGGGGGCTAATATTGCTGCTGAGCCCACCGTAAATGTAAACCCTTTGCATCAGGCAGCATGTTATTGGCTGTCAGATAAACGAGTGTGCTGGTTGCGATACTTTGAAAACCTGAGCCCGTGCTGGAAAGTCGTCACGCAGGTGCATAATTTGACATGTAGGAAACTATAATAAGAAATAAACTAGAAAATTACCTAAACAAAAATAATATTCTAAATAGCAGCACCATGGGTTTATGAGAGGAAGGTCCTGCCAAACCAACCTTTTAGATTTTTTTGGAGAAGCAACTTTACCTTGACTTTCGAAAAAGCATTTGATACAGTCGTCTCACACCAAAGATGAATTCTGAAACTAGAAGCTATAATCTACAAAACTGGATCTCCAGTTGGTTAACCGGCAGGAGACAAAGAATACAGATAGGAGGAGAATGGAGTGGGGACCATTCTGTCTGTCTGTCTTTGGACCCTCATTACTTTTTCTGATTTATATTAATGACATTGATTCTGTTATAGTTAGTCAACTTGTCAAATTCGCAGATGATTCTAAAATGGGAGGGATGGCAGACACTGAGGAAACAGCAAAAAGAATTCAAAAAGACCTGGACAAGCTTCACAACTGGGCAAACATCTGGAAAATACAGTTTATTGGAGAAAAGTGCAAAGCGCTACACGTGGGCCAAACGAACATCTCTATATATAAAAAATGCAACATCTGTCTGTCTGTATGTCTGTCCGCTTTTTACGAGAGAACGACTTCACGGATTTAGATTGGGTTTTTTTCTAGAATTTGCTTGAACATTCCGGTTGATTTTGTGACTTCTCTCATCGTGCTAAGTATCATAGTTCGCTTGCAGTACCGATTTATTTGCGTGAATCCAAGAGAGATGCAGCGGGCTGAGTGGAGGGGGACTGGACCCTCCTCACTTATGTGACAGCCTCGGTGCGTATCTTACATCCGCTTAGCTAGCGAACGAGAGAACTACTTAACGGATTTAGATCGGGTTTTTTTCTATAATTTGCTGGAACATTCCGTTTGATTTTTGCAACTTCTCTCATTACACTAAGAATCATAATTCGCTTGCAGGAGCGATATATTCGCGCTAATCTGAGGCAGAGGCTGTGGGCCAAGGGGAGGGGGAAGCGTGATGTCAGGAGTGGGGAGCCGGGCAGGGCCCTCCTCGTGGTCCTGTTTCACTACTACGCGGGCGGAGCCATGGGGGACGGCTAGTCAATTATAAATACAAGATGGGAGACACTGACCTACGAGAAACAACTTTTGAAAAGGATTTAGGGTTTTATGTTGACACGTTTTATCATCTATGACATGTGCAAAAGCGTTTAAACGGGCAAATCAAATGTTAGGTTATATTGTAAAAACTATTGAATTTAAGTCAAGGGATGATATGCGTCCTGCGGTGGGTTGGCACCCTGCCCAGGATTGGTTCCTGCCTTGTGCACTGTGTTGGCTGGGATTGGCTCCAGCAGACCCCCATGATCCTGTGTTCGGATTCAGCGGGTTGGAAAATGGATGGAGATATGCTCAGACTATATAATGCACTGGTGTGACCATATCTGGAGTATTCTGTGCAGATGTGGTCACCACGGTACAAGAAAGACATAGCAGCACTTGAAGCAGCTGTGCAGAGGAGAACAACCAAGTGCATCTCAGAGCTTGAGGATGCATCTTACTGTGACTGATTCAGAGAATTAAATCTGTTTAGTCTTGTCCAGAGGAGATGGAGTGGGGACCTAATCCAGATATTTAAAATCCTCAAAGGCATTGATAAAGCAAGTCCAGCAGAATTCTTTCAGCTTAAGGGTACTCAAGGACATCAGTAGAAATTAAGGGGAAGTGAATTTAAACCTGAAGCCAGGAAGCTCTTCTGTAGGCAAAGAGTTTTGCAACTCTGGAACAAACTACCGAGACATGGAGTTGAAGCAGAAACCGTAACAACCTTTAAGAAGAATCTGGATGAGGTATTGGGACAGATTAGCTATTAGATAAACAAACAGGCTTGGTGGACTGAGTGGTCTCCTCTCGTTTGTCAAATCTCTACCTGATTAGCATGTTCAAGCAAACGCCTGTTTCTACCCGGGTGCAGACCGCCACAGATGTGGTCACGCACAGAGGATGCGCACCTTGGTCTGTTCATAGTGTTCAGTCTGCGACACTGCGCAGTTGTAGAATCGTTTGATGCATGTGCACTGGCATTCAAAATGAGCTGCTGTGTTTGCTGCACATGGCTGGGACACTGGAGTCTGTGTCCTGGTGTTTAATGTGCCCAGAAAAACCAAGCAAGTCTCGAAACATTCAATCGCCACCATGTCTGCATTTTTCTTTGCCTTTACCTATTGATCTTGCAGATATTTCCATCTTTGCACAGCATCTGGGCAATTTCTCACCATGAATTTCAGCACATTTGGTTTTCTCTGTGTGTTTTTAAAGTTGGATTGTATTGGTGTGGATAGCGAAGAATCACGTCACACAACTCTCCCACAAATGAGTCCATATTTTCTTGTCTAGCACATGCAAAGTTGATGCACCACATCGCTGGTCCACACACCTTGACCGCTGACAAAATTTACATCACAAGCATCCTCATTTGTCAATCCTTTAGCAGGCAGCAGGATGAGGCTGCCCTCCAAACCCTTGAAGCCAGTATGCTACTGTACTGTGAATTTCCCATTGGGATTAATAAAGTATCTATCTATCTATCTATCTATCTATCTATCTATCTATCTATCTATCTATCTATCTACATGCTGATGGGTTTTAGACATCCCACATGATTTGCTCCCAGCTGGTTCGATGTTGTGCTATCTCCTTAACCTCCATTAGACTGAGTCAATGTCGTTTGTGGTCATCTTCAACTTGACATGCCCAAGTTTTGTTACGCACATTTCAATGTACCCTCCAAGTTGCTGTGTGGTTTCGCCATAGATGTCAGTAAGGGATTTGGCTTTCACCCATTCTGCACACACGGCCAAACCACACGCACCCTAGCGGACCCTGTGGCGACAAGGACGCGTCAGGTACAAATAGATCTGACGAAATTCACTGTACTCTGTACATGTAACAAAAATGACCTAATCAACCCCTCTGTAGTAACGGTCCAATGTGAAAAAATACAAAATGCCCATGTCCCTAATCCTTTGGCCTCTGGGCTGCACCACATTCTGGAGTGGGGTATCACCTATGAGGTGATGGTGCCTGAGTAGTATACTAGCAGAAGTTAAGAAGGACATGTAAAACTTTGGCTTTTATTCAGCTTTGTGCTAAATTTATAGCACATGAATGTTCTTTTGTGCCAGCCCTTGGACTTTACCACTTAAAACAGCAGGGACCCCGCTAAGACCAAATTGGCGCAACCCCAGAAACTCTAGAAAGACTCTTTAGCATGTATACTCTCATTCCAGAGCAGAGCTGTAAGAGTGCAGTGTGGACACAGAACTGCCCGTGATATTAGTAGTGAAGCAGCTGTTGTTCATGAGTGTTAAGTTGCAACTAATTCACGTGTTTTCAAGCAAACATCAGTACAGTGTGTCACAGATTGGCCTTTAATCATGGCAGCATTATCTGTGTGACTAGAATTAAGCACAAGCCAGTAACTGAAGGCCTTTAGAATGCAGCTCCACAGCCTACTGACTCAATCCAGTGGCTCCTTCAAGACGTTATATACTTTAGTCTTTACTCTCTCTACATTTTAACCTTTTATCTTCCCCCAGTATTTCAGGATTTTTCACATGTGCTCCCAGCAAATCTTCATCATTCCCACAGTCCATGTAAAAAGCACTCCTCCTCTTAAATGGATCACTTGGCTCTACCGAATCATGGAAACTTCGGGATTGTCACTGTGGTGACCCTGCACTAGATTTTGGACTCAACTTCCAAGCTGCTGCGTTGAAGATGTTGCTTTTTCTTCTCATGATTGAGTCCGGTTAATTTAAACGACAGGAGGGTAGCATGGAAAATAACATGTGCAGCCTGGACTACAATGTGCTGAACGAGCTGCGCCTGGAAGGCTGCTTTCTCGATGTAATCATCTGTGTGAACGGAGTGGAGTTCCCTGCTCACAAGAATGTCCTCTGTTGTTGTAGCCCTTACTTCAGGTAAGCAGACAATGCATTGTATGTCTATTGCCATTGTACAGTATGTCCAGCTCCATGGTGGCTTCCCTGTCACTTCAGCAAGTAATAGTCTGTGTCAGTCAATGACTTATGAACTATTGGCATTAGAACCTTTATCTAGGTCTTAATCAAAGGCCTTTTTTTGATATTCGGTACATTGTATTAATCCCCAAGGGGAACTGTCTTTTCACGTGACCTTTGGAGGTCAGAGTGCAGGGTCAGCCATTGTACAGCACCCCTGGAGCAATTTTCAGGGTAAGGGCCTTGCTCAAGGGCTCCCTTCTGGCAGTAATGGGATTTGAACCAGCAGCCTTCCAGATACCAGCACAGATTGTTAGCCTCAGAGCCATCACTCCACCTCAAGAACTCAGACATGGTGGTAAATCAACAAACCCTGACAAAGGGAGCATTGTTTGTGTGGTTCTTTATGGCAGAATGATTGAAGTTGACATTGCCAAAAGAAAAAGAAGGGCAGCAACATCTGCCGAGCATGAAGCAAACTAGAGAAGCGGATTACATGATAGGAAGAAAAGGTAGAATTACAGTTGCGGCAATCACTGAGCATCAAGCACATGCACACAGGCAGGCCAGTAAGCTGGTACTCACAAACGTCTGGGGTTAGAATTTGAACTTGGTCTTAATCAGAAGCTTATGATCCGAAACGTGCTGATAATTCAACAAATCTGAGGTTGTGGCACCCTCAGCTCCTGGACGTAGTAGTGGAGAGAAAAAAAAGTGTGAAGACAAAACTGATGGCTATTATGAACATTACTGCTTGTCCTCTCTCTGACACATTAGCATAGAGGACTTTTCAGCTAACAAATCATTTAACAAAAGTGTGTAATGAAATGCCTCTTTGGCTCCTTTATACCAAATGTAATAAGTCTTAGCCAAATCAGAAGTTTTCTTTCTTTTTAGTTATTCTTGTGTGTTTTTTTTTGTAGTAATTATGTATTTGTTTCTTTACCTATTTCTTGAGCTTCTGTAAAAAAACAAACTTCCCCATGTGAAAATTAAAATCTATCTATCTATCTATCTATCTATCTATCTATCTATCTATCTATCTATCTATCTATCTATCTATCTATCTATCTATCTATCTATCATTATTATATAGTGCCTTTCATATCTATCTATCTATCTATCGATAGGCACACAGAGTTTTAGAAAGATAGCAGAATCAAGTTTTATTGCGTGATGCATACACAGACACAAATCAAGTGAGATGAGGAATTAGAAAATTCAGTGAGCTTACATTTATCACAATTCTTATCACTTATACAAAAATACTCTCCTCCTTCTGGCTCTTCCCATCACCTAATGTCCATCACCAGACCAAAACTGTCATCATTACTTCATACCCTGTGCAGGTGTCCAAAACTTATTTATCAATCGATTCCCACCAGTAAATCGGAATCAGGCAGACCAACACATTATATATTGGGTTAGAGGTTGGGGCAGTTGTGCCCCTAAAACAATAACGCCGTTTCTTATAAGCTGCGTTTTCCTTGACTTGTCATCACCTGTCCTGGCAAGCAGACAGTGAGGCAGAGGCCTAGCTGGTTTTCTCTCATGGCCAAAGCCTCAATGGCTGCATTTCTTAAAACAATGGCCTGTTTAGCCCTCTAAAAGTACACAATGGCCTTGACCTGCACAGAGAGAAATAATAAAATAGACAAGCAACGGATTTTTATTGTTTAACTCTTACTATGCTAATGTGCATCAGAATATATAATACTTGTTCTCATACATGCTTTATGATTCTCTTTAAATATATGAAATTATGATAACTTTAACTTTTCTTTTCTACAGTATCTATCTAATGGAAACGCCACCTGTCTAAAATCCTGCTGACTATGCCAAGTGTTTTGTTTCAGAGAGACACACCACAATTCATCCTAGGTTTCTATCTATCTATCTATCTATCTATCTATCTATCTATCTATCTATCTATCTATCCTGCCGACTATACTAAAATTAAAATCTATCTATCTATCTATCTAGATGTATGAATGTCCAAAAATTTGACTTGGTTTCATTTTAGGGACAAAAAATAAGGGACTGATTGTGACGCTGTGTAAATTGAAGATGGTCCAAATTGTCTTGATCTCTCTTTAGTAACACTAACCATGTTGCTTGTTTTTAGCACATGCAAGTAGAATTTCATTGTACTCTTGCAAATAACAGTAATGTGCCTATGGCACCTAATGACCTATTGAATTCTTTTTGTTCGCAGGACACTGTTTTCCAAGAGGTGGAACAGCACAGAGAAAATGATCTATGACATCCCTGGCATTTCTCCAGATATGATGGAGATGATCATCTCCTTTGCCTACACCCAGACTGTCCTGATCACCTCCGACAACGTGAAGCAGCTGCTCGTGGTGGCTGACCAGTTTAATATCCTGGGCCTCTTAAACCTCTGTTGTGACTTCCTTGAGTCTCAGCTCAGCGTGGAGAACTGTATTGGGATCTTCAAGTTTGCCTACTATCATTGCTGTCCAGAGCTGTGCCTCAGAGCCTTCAAGTACATCATGTACAAGTTTGAGGAGCTCGTGAAGGAGTCTCAGGAGTTCCTGCAGCTGAGTTTCTATGAACTGTATGACATCATCGACAGGGATGAGTTAAACATCACCAATGAGAGCCAGGTCTTCCATGCTGTAATAAAGTGGACTTACCACCAGAAAGAAGACCGTACAGGATTTCTTTTGAAACTTCTTTCAAAGGTACGCAGCTTTAATAACACTGATATTTCATCTTAAGCACAGGAGACCAGAGAAGCAGCACAGATGTGCTAGTGCCGGCATCTTAGAAAAGAGATAAGACTCAGATTCTCTTTTTACAGGTACGGCTAGAACTCAAGGATGCTCAGCTCTTTCTGGATGATGTGAAGAACAGTGAGTACATACAGGACAATGAGGAATATAAACTCTTTTTCTACAGAGCCTTGTTTCAAATGATCTATGAGATTAGTATGAATGAAGCCATTGGTCCACAGTCCAGATGCTCCCTGGCTCACGCTCGTTTGCCTTACAGTATTCTTTTATCCATTGGAGGCTGGAGCGACAGTCACCCCACTAATATTATTGAGGCCTACGACCCAAGGGCAAAAATGTGGATGGATGTGACGTGTGAGGAGGAGACGCCCAGAGCCTACCTCGGAACGGCCTATGTGAAAGGGTATATTTATTTTATTGGTGGATTTGACAGTGTGGAGTACTGCAACAGGGTTTGCAGGTTTCACCCAGTGCAGAAGGTCCTGCAAGAAGTGGCCCCCATGCATTCCCGCCGGGGCTATGTCAGTGTAGTCATTCTGAATGAGCTCATTTACGCCATGGGGGGCTTTGATGGTCACGCTCGCCTTAATACAGTTGAGAAGTATGATTCAGAGACTAACCAGTGGACCCTGCTGTCATCTATGAATGAGCGGAGAAGTGATGCCAGTGCCGCCACTCTGCATGGGAAGGTAAGAATGGAGGTGCTGAAGTTGGGGAACCGCTTCATATCAGTGAGCAGACCTGACACCCCAAGCATCCACACACCTCTGGCCAATAAGAACATAAAAAAGTTTGACAGACGACAGTAGACCATTCAGTCCAACAGCCTTGCTTGTTTAGCTAATAGCTAAGCTGTCCCAATATCTCATCCACATTCTTCTTAAAGGTTGTCAAAGTTTCTGCTTGGGAGTTTGTTCCAGATTCCCAGAACTCTTTGCATAAAGAAGTGCCTCCCGGCTTCAGTCCTAAATACACCTCCCCATAATGTCCAGTGGAGTCCTCAAATATATGATTTACCCTTTACCTGAAATAATTCTGCTGAATCTACTTTATGGATGCCTTTGAGAATTTTGAAGACCTGAATTAGGTCCCCCATACAGTCTACTCTGCTTGAGACTAAACTGGTTTAATTCTCAGTATGACATGTCCTTAAGTACTGGGGTGCACCTTGTTGATCTCCTTTGCACAGCTTCAAGTACTGCTATGTCTTTCTTTGTAGCATGGAGATCAGACCTGCATACAACACTCCAGATGCCATCTCACTAGTACATTATATAGTCTAAGCATAATGTCAAACTGTTTATATTTAAAAGTTTTTATGATACAACCTAATATTTTAGTCACCTTTTTGATTGCTTCTGCATATTGTTTAGATGGTGAAAACATCTCAACACAAACCCTAAAATTCTTTTCAGATGTTGCTTCCTGTAGGACAATGTCTCCCAACTTGTTTTTATAATTGGCATTCCTTTTGCCTATGTGTAACAACCTTGTACTTTTAAATGTTAAACTTTATTTTCCAAGTGTTCACCCAATTCTGAAGCTTGTACATCAACTCATTCTGGGCACTGCTACTAGAGCAGGGGTAGGCAATGTCGGTCCTGGAGTGCCACAGTATGTGCAGGTTTTTGTTCCAACCCAGTTCCTTAACGAGAACTCAATTATTGCTGATGAAGCACATATTGCTTAAGTGACATTTTGATGCTTCATTTTAGTGGTCTCGCTTGTTAAGGTTCTCCAACCTTAATTGCTTATTTCAATCTTAAACTGCTGCATTCCGTGTTTTAATTGCTCCTTATTAGCAATAAGATGTAAAAGACAAAGCAGCCAGCAGTTCTCCAGCTAGCTTTTTTCCAATTACATCTGTGTGTGTTCATCATGCACTGTTTGATTTAGTAAAACACTTAATAGAAAAATGTGACAGACTGAAAATGATCTGTTTTAGGCTTCAAATCATTTGGATGATATCCTTGGAAAGGAAAAAAATCTACAATATAAGAGACTTACATTGCACAGACTAACAAGCCATAAAATTAAATAAGGTCTGATATTGGCAATGATTGGTTTCTAATTAAGCAATTGGGTTGGAATGAAAACCTGTAGCCACTGCGGCTCACCAGGACCGACATTGCCTACCCCTGTACTAGAGGGATGCTTTTACCCAGACTACTGGGGAAACACATGCCCCCACCATGAAGTCTCCCTCTGTCCTTCTATTATAGTGCCGTTCCCAACTGGAAAAGGAAACACCAACCATTTTAAGTGGCACACCCACCTTATCCAACCATTTTGGGGGCCTCCTGGTTCTGTGTGCCACCTTTCCCTACCTTTCATTACAATGGGTATGTTAAAACTAAAGGGTGCTACATTAGTGCAGTGATTAGCATTTGCAGGTTATTGAAACTGAACTTAAAGTTTTCCTGCACTGGTGTGATAGAAACATAAATAGATAGATAGATAGATAGATAGATAGACGGACTTTAATTTTAGTATAGTTGGTAGGATAAGACAGACTTTAATTTTAGTATAGCTGACACAATTAGATAGATAGATAGATAGATAGATAGATAGGTAGATAGACTTTAATTCTAGTATAGTTGGCAGGATAAGATGGATGGATGGATAGATACAATGACTTCAATTTTAGTATAGATGGCAGGAATAGATAGATAGATAGACAGACAGACTTTAATTTTAGTATAGTTGGCAGGAATAGATAGATAGATGGACTTTAATTTTAGTATAGTTGGCAGGATTAGATAGACAGACTTTAAATTTAGTATAGATGGAAGGATTAGATAGATGGACCTTAATTTTAGTATAGATGGCAGGATTAGATAGACAGACTTTAAATTTAGTATAGATGGAAGGATTACATAGATAGATGGACTTTAATTTTAGTATAGTTGGCAGGATTAGATAGATAGATAGACAGACTTTAATTTTAGTATAGTTGGCAGGATTAGATAGACAGATAGACTTTAAATTTAGTATAGATGGCAGGATTAGATAGATAGATGGACTTTAATTTTAGTATAGTTGTCAGGAATAGATAGATAGATGGACTTTAATTTTAGTATAGTTGGTAGGATGAGATAGATAGACAGACATTAATTTTAGTATAGTTGGTAGGATGAGATAGATAGACAGACATTAATTTTAGTATAGTTGGTAGGATAAGATAGATAGACTTTAATTTTAGTATAGTTGGCACAATTAGATAGATAGACTTTAATTCTAGTATAGTTGGCAGGATAAGATAGATGGATGGATAGATAGAATGACTAATTTTAGTATAATTGGCAGGATTAGATAGACAGACTTTAATTTTAGTATAGTTGGCAGGATTAGATAGATGGATGGATAGACTTTAATTTTAGTATAGTTGGCAGGATTAGATAGATGGATGGATGGACTTTAATTTTAGTGTAGTTGGCAGGATTAGATAGACAGACAGACAGACTTTAATTGTAGTATAGTTGGCAGGATAAGATGGATAGATAGACTGACTCTAATTTTAGTACAGTTGGCAGGATTAGATAGATAGACTTTAATTCTAGTATAGTTGGCAGGATAAGATAGATAGATAGACTCTAATTTTAGTATAGTTGGTAGGATGAGATAGATAGATTGATAGATTTTTGAAATATCTTTGACCATTTTTTGACAATGTTCTACTCTTATGTCAGTTTTGTGTCCCAAAATGGAACATAAATGAATTAAAACAAGCCATTGAACCCAAAAAGATCATATTCCTGTTCATCTAATTTCCTCAAATGAACATCATGTCAACCTTTGATGGTCCCTAAAATAATGCAGTCTGCCGCACTACTTGGTAGCTTATTCAGTGTGTTTATCATTCTCTGTGCATGTGTGAGTGTGCCCTGCAATACACTAGTGTTCCCCAATCAATGTGAAGGTCCCCAATGCTTGTGGGATTGGCACCCTGCCACTGTGACCCTCAGTTGTATTAAGTGGGTTTCAGAATATTTTGTTATGAAACACAGACTAAGATATCACCTTAAAAACAAATACAGTTTATTTCCCTTCCAGATTTATATTTGTGGGGGTTTCAATGGCGAAGACTACCTCTTCACCGCTGAGGTGTACGATCCTGGAATATATCAGTGGTCAATGATTTCCCCAATGATGATCCAGAGAAGTGGAGTTGGCGTGATTGCTTACAAAGATGAAGTTTATGCGGTAAGCGATATAGAATGCAGAGATGCTTTTGTTCTGGTCTGAGCTTTGCTTCCATGGGTTAAGAAAACAAGCTTCCCAAAGAGCTCTGTATTATGATAAATGAGGTTTCAAAATTGTTAAACATCTGCCTAGCTGGCTGTTGCACGCTATTGTGTTTGCCTTTTACTTGACTGAAAGTTCGTTTGAGTAAGAGTCAATCTTTCACCCTGTTTGTCCACTGTCATCCTGTCATAGGCCCTATCCACACTACTATGTTTTCATTTAAAAATGCAGCCATTAGATCTATGAGCAGCAATATTGTTTCATAGCAGGAAAGGGTACTACAGATGCGATGGTTGCTGTAAGAGTGTTGGTGGAGAAGTACAGACAAGGTCAGACAGAATTGCATTACATGTTTGTGGACTTAGAAAAAGCATATGACAAGGTGCCAAGAGAGGAGTTATGGTGCTGTATGAGTAGGTCGGGTGGTGCAGGATATGTATGAGGACACTGTGGTAGGAATGGCTGCCTGGTTCAAGTCCTTTCCCTTTTGCAAAGGTGATGGACAGGTTGACAGAGGAGGTCAGACAGGAGTCTCTGTGGACTGTGATGTTCACAGATGACATTGTGATCTGTAGTAAGAGTAGACAGCAGGTTGAGATGAACTTGGAGAGGTGGAGGTATGCATTGGAGAGAAGGGGAATGAATGTAGGTGGGAGTAAGAGAGAGTAGATGTGCACGAATGAGAGGGATGGTGGTGGAAGGGTACGACTGCAAGGAGCAGGGGTGGTGAAGGTAGACCAATTCAAATACTTGGGTTCAACAATCTAAAGCAACAGAGAGTGCGGCAGAGAGGTGAAGGAGAGTTCATTCAGGGTGAACTGGGTGGAGAAGAGTACCTTACCTGTAAGAGTAAAAGGAAAGGTCTATAAAACGGTAGTGAGACCAATGATGTTGTATGGTTTGGAGATGGTGGCTCAGACGAAAAGACAGGAGGCAGAACTGGAAGAGGCAGAGTTGAAGATGCTTTGATTTTCACTCGGAGTAACGAGGGTAGACAGGATTATGAGTGAGTTTATTAAAGGGACAACATAGGTATGACAGTTTGGTGACCAAGTCAGAGAGGCGAGATTGAGATGGTTTGGGGTAATACAGAGGAGAGATGTGGGCTACCTCGGGAAACAAATGTTGAGGATAGAACCACCCAGCAAGAGGAAAACAGGAAGGCCAAAGAGGAGTTTTATGGATGTGGTGAGGGAGGACAGGATGGCAGTCATTGTGGCAGAAAATGATGTAAAAGACAGGGATAGATGGAGACCGATGATCTGCTGTGGCGACCCCTAGGTGGGAGTAGCCGAAAGATGAAGAAGAAGAGTCTCGGTTTTAGCATTTCCATCCACACTACCCCGATGTTTAAAACCCCTTGAAAACAGAGACTTGAAAACTCTCCAGAGCCATATACAGTACTTCTGAAAAGGCAGCCTCAGAATTGTGGTGTGGGTGGACGAAAACTCAGCTTATCAAAAATGCAGACTCTTCAACTGCGCTCTGATTTGTTTGTGATTGGATCCTGCTCATTATAACTTCTCATTCCCCAATTGGTCACCCTTCCCAGAAGGAAAATATATTCATGGACATACAGTAGAAGAGTTGCTTTCCATGACACTTGTTGTGTTGCTTACCTGTATACATTTAAATTGTGTTTATGTATAGACAATGCTGGGAGCATACTCAAAGGGAAAATAATTTACCACTTGCTACAGTTTTCCGATAAATCCCATGGATGGAGGTGTTACCGTCCCTTCATGGATTTTTTTCTTTTTCAACATCTATGTCATATGTGTTTCTAGTTGTTTTAGAGTGGACGGAGATGATTTTCAAAAAGATATGAAATTGGTAATGTGGACGTAGATCGTTTTCTTTTAAAAACATAGTTTTGAAATAAAAACATAGTAGTGTGGACGTAACCATATTTTAAAAAGACCAAGGTAAGTGGGCCTACTTTGCTCTTGTTTGTTGTAATAAATCCACATTGTTTTAAAGCATGTGTTGCCTATTCTAGAAGAATGAACAATTGAAATAAGTTTACGACTACTCTTGCTATATGTCCTTTCTGCCCACTTTACACACAATAGATGAGCGTTTCATGCCTGCAGTAAAGAGGCTGATGTTGCTCTCGTGTAACTTTATGAATGCTTCCTTAACAAAATTTTAAAGCACTTGTTGCTTACCCTAGAAGAATTAAGAGTGAACGAAGTCCCTGACTGCTGTCCTTTCTATAGACTTTGCATTTGACAGATGAACATTTCATACCACAATGAGCCACTTTATAAGCTACCCTGTATAAATCTGACTCGCACTTCAATTTTCTAGGTGGGAGGCTTTGATGGGGAAGACCGCCTGAACACTGCTGAGGCCTATGACCCACTGACTGACTCCTGGCGAGTCGTCTCCTCAATGATCACACCACGCAGTAACTTTGGCATTGAGACGATGGAGAACCTACTCTACGTAGTTGGCGGTTACGACGGCTTCATCACCTCTGCTGAAGTGGAATGTTACAACAAGGAAACCAACGAGTGGAAAGAGGTGGCAGATATGAACGTGGACCGCCGGGCTTTGAGTTGCTGTGTGTTGTCGGGGTTGCCCAACATCAGAGAGTATGCTGCTCACCGGGAACCATTGGAGTCAGTCACCCTGTCTGCAGAGCATAAACTCTCCCCTTTCTACAACATTCCACAGGTGTGAGTAGCAAGCTTCTTGTAAAACACAGAAAGCAAAAAGCCCATCTGCCAGCTTTGCAGCATTTTCTACGTGATGGCATTCAATGCTGCTTATACCAGTGTCGCGTGGAGTAAGTGGATAAGCAAGAGGAACGATCTTCAGTTCTTTGAAGAAATAGACATTGTACCTCATGGTAAAGGCCCAGCGTTGCTGGAGAGATGCTATAATCTGAATTCTGACATCACAATGGGTCTGATGATCTGCAAATTAATTAAGAAGAGCCTACAACAGCATTGAGAATTCCAGAGAAATCTTTTGTGGCCTTCCACCTGTGTATGTGTCCAGATGTGGAACAAAGCAAGGTAAGGCCTTTGTATGTCTTGTCATTATCTAAGCTCCCTACTGTAAGGTAGATAGATAGATAGATAGATAGATAGATAGATAGATACTTTATTAATCCCAATGGGAAATTCACAAGGTGCTTTATGTCACACTGTATTACCTACACTGGATATTGTAATTGTTTTTTCAGGTGTATTTCACCATATGAGTTCATCTTGTGCTCTAACTTGACAGGAGTAAACCTCACTTATCTGTCATGAAGTTTTATTGTATTGCTTTGTTTCATACATTCTGTGGACGCTAACTAAAAACTCCCTGTGAGGACGCAATTCTTATAGAATTACTATCATATCTTAATTTATCAACCCTGTAGCTTGCTATATTGTTAAAGTTTTTTCTCTTAAAAAAAGGTGAATTGCCATCCTTCAGGATGGTGATAAGGAATTATAAACCGGATATCTGTGTTACGCGGTACTGCCAGTTCACAATGGCATACACTAGATATACTTAGAATGAAACACCCTTAATTTGAACTTTGTTTTTCCTTTATGACTAGCCTACATGAAACATTAATAACCTTTTAATTTTTTATTGTGACTATTATTTTGTATTGAATTACACTATATTATTTATTATTGTTTAAAACCTTATGTCATACAGTAGACACCCAAAGTTTTTAAGCAATGTGGACCACAGTCATTTCTGGGGCTCCGAAGCTTAAAATTCATTACTTTCATAGTAGATCCACCACTGCTCACAAGAGACAATAACAGGGAAAATGAAAGTGACCAGGGGCCTCATGTATAACGCCGTGCGTATAACTCACACTATAACATGGCGTAAGCACAAAAGCAGGAATGTGCGTACGCACAGAAAAATCCCGATGCAGGAATCTGTGCGTACGCAAACTTCCACATTCTTCCGCTGCATAAATCCCAATCAGCGTGAAAAGTAATGCACGTGCACGCACCTTCTGTCCCGCCCCAACTCCTCCCAGAATTACGCCTCTTTGAATATGCAAATCAATATAAGTAGCCTTCTGTGAAAAGACAATGGGAAAAGCACGGGGGAAAATATAAGAATTTCAGCAAATACCAAGTGGAGGCAAAGGAAAAATGTACTATTTGTTGGTTTAAACAGTGGTATAATCAACAAAAGGAAGTTGATCGAGTGACAGAGTGTCGGAGAAACTCGATAGCTCAAGTTCACAAAGTCGCACAGTGCCCGAAATAAAAAAGAAGTTGTCACATATCAAAGTCGCCGTGAAAAGGCGAGTTGTAGCCCACCGTCTGAGTGTCATATGAAAGCTTATTAGGGTACAGAGAAAAAAATAGGCACACAGTGGGGGGAAAAAAGCACGAAATGTCAACTTTAATCTCGAAATTTCCACTTTAATCACGTAGTTTATTTTGTTATTAAAGTAGAACATCATAAACTTCATCTTAAAATCGTTTATTTTACTAGTTTCCCAAATCCCATCGTAACTAAAGTAGCATGTTAAATGCTTTATTCTGTATTTGATCTTCTATATGCTCTGTGTGTGTGAATCACTACGTGCTTCCGTTCTTTCTCTTCCTCCGACAGGACACAGAATCCATTACATTCGTGATATTACAGCTCTCTGAATAATTAAAATACTGAGATGTATATGTGATATCTTTTTCATGATGATAGGAATGAGAGCATGTTATTAAACATGGGAACACGGTGGCGCAGTGATTGTTCATATCTCATGTAAGATGCTTGCTGCGCCATGCACAACCTTCGATGAAATAATTTATTACAGAAGTACTGTCTCTTTCAAACGTACTAACCTCCAATTCCTGTCCTTACTTTTCTTTATCCAAATACCCAATCGCCACACAATCAGCTCTGTAATAGACATTTAGCCATCTGTAAGCTTAGAATGCCGATTCTTCAAAACTTTTAAGGAACATTGAAATATCTTCGTAGTATATGTTTAATTATTCTATCCATCTATCTTTCCAGTGTCGCGTCAGCACCAGCAAGAATACAGCGCAAGGCAGGAGCAATCCGTGAACTATCTAGCGCTGCGGCACCGTGTCCTCACATGTTTAATTATTAACGTTACAGATTATTTAAATGAAGTTAAACTTTTATCTGTATAATATAATCAACATATTTTGCTGCATTTCATCTTAAAAATGATATCGTCATCATACGCGCTTTATAAAGTGGTGCAGGTTGTGCAATATTATAACTGTAGTGCAAGTTTACAGTGAGGTAATTGTACTTATAAGTACAAACAGTTCTGCAAGGAGCACTTGATGGACTGATTTAGTGAGTTTATAGTTCTTGGGATTAAACTGTTTGTGAACTGCGAGGTCCGTAGTACAGGAAAGGCTTTGAAGCGTTTTGTCATGGCTGAGGCAGCGACTGCTTCATGCTGTATACTGATAATTCTCTTTCCGATCAGCTGCTGCTGTGATTCCCCACTCAGATGCAGTGATATAAATACTTCGAGTGGTGCAGTGAGAGTAATATGGAAAAAGATGATCCGCTGTGGCAACCCTTAACGGGAGCAGCTGAAAGAAGAAGAAGAAGGTGCAGTGAGAGTAACAACGCTAAAGCAGTTATGGTATTTGGAATGCTATGACTATTTCCTGGACCATTATATTGCTACAGGTTAATTACAATCAGATGCATTACACTAATAAACAATATGCAGTTAGTTTCAGTGTATTTATAAAGCCGCGTCAGGAATGTGGGTCTAAGAAAGAAAGGGTAACCACACAGGAACAGTAGCACTGCTTTGACGCTGGGTGCCGCCAGTCTGCAAAACCGAGCGGAGAAATTGCATACGCCAGGGTATGAGGTACCGTGGAAATGTGCGTGGCTTTACGCCAAGTTTAGGCTTTATACATCGCGACTTGAGCGTGGAAACGTTCGTACGCCGCATTTCTGTGCATACGCACCGTTTATACATGAGGCCCCAGGAGATGAGTGCTTGAGAAACAGGCCAAGATCAAAATTGGGAATTTCAGCCCTTATCAAAGCCAAAAATATAATCAAAAACCCTGGGTCAAAAAACAAAAGCAAAAGTAATTTGTTAACCAGAAAATCTTTTTTGAACGGCAATTTTCAGGTTATCCATCAAACTGGGATACCCAGGAATTGCCAGGGATAACATTGCCCGGATGATGTCATAAACGAGTGCACCAAAGGGAATTCTGGGAAGATTTTTCCATGGAGTTGGCCAAAAGAAACAGCCTAAAATGCTGGCATCCATTACTAAAACAAATTATAAACTTTAATACAGTAAGATACATCAAAACAAATTTCAAATTCTTTTTTTTCCATGTGTCAAAACCCATTTTTGCAATATATAACTAGGGGGCTTTGCCCCCTGCTCACTTCGCTTGCCAACCCCCTGGTCTGTGCTACACACCAGCCACTTCGCGTCTCTTGCCGCTCGCTTATGTGGATTTCACTTTCACCAAACAACAAATCTTTTAAGTCTCGTGGATATGTCTCTTCATTGGGAGGAAACACTACTTTTCCCTGATGGCAACACAAAATAGACGAGCTGCAAGTCTCCGCCTTAAAGTTTAAATTCGAAAAATATATTTGATCTCGTTTTGCTGTTCCGTTATTTCACCAAGTAATAATTTCCGTTTGTTTGTGTTAATGCGATCTTTACTATCATTTCTTTGAGACTTTCGAATTTTAGTACTTTCATTACCTCTAACCTGCTCTGCATGTGTATCGCGCCAGTGTTTTTGAATTCCTTACAACGTTCTACTTTGTCATCTACTCTTTGTCTTTTATTTCCGGCCCCGGGTGTGGTTAAATCTCTTGCCACAAAGTCTCGTCTTGCGGTACATGAAAGTATCTCTCTGAAAATGTCACGTCTTGTCCCAGGCTAAAAAGTCTCGTCTCGTCCGAGGATTTTTTTATTATAATAGA
This sequence comes from Erpetoichthys calabaricus, assembly GCF_900747795.2. Taxonomy (NCBI): domain Eukaryota; kingdom Metazoa; phylum Chordata; class Cladistia; order Polypteriformes; family Polypteridae; genus Erpetoichthys; species Erpetoichthys calabaricus. The sequence continues at coordinate 74,481,502 of NC_041411.2, read as the reverse complement.
GAGATTAACCAGGAGCTCGATTAGGTGTTGTTCAAAAAATTTACACATTTTGGGGATCATATAATAAATAAAGTGGCACTGTGGAAAAGACGGAAAAATAAATTTACTTTTAAATAACACTTCTTAGAAGCAATCTAAGGTCATATCCAGACAGAATCACTGGACTAAAAAAACCCAAACTACTCGAATATTTAAATATTTTCAGAAAATACTTCAGAAAAGGCGCACAGAATTCGTGAAGAATACAACCCCAAATAAGAAAAAGTTGGGGCGGTGTGGAAAATGCAAAAAAAAAAAAAATAATAATGCAGTGATTCTGTAATTTATTTTGACTTTATTTTCATTGCAGACAGTATGAACCCAAGGTAATTCATGTTTTGTCTGGTCAGCTTCATTTCATGTGTTAATATCCATCCAATCCTGCATTTCAGGCCTGCAACGCATTCCGAAAAAAGTTGGGATGGTAAAGCATTCGCCAATCTGTAAAGTTGCCGTTCCGTCTCTCAACATTTAACAGAAATTTTGGCACTGAGGATACCAAGCAATGAAGCGTCTCTGGTGTTCTTTTGTCCCATTCTTCTTGGAAACGTGTCTTAAGTTGTGCAACAGTACGGGATCGTCGTCGTCGTCGTTGTATTTATCGTTTCAAAATTCTCTACAGGGTCCAGTGTCCGGACCCTCCTCCTCCACAGCCATGCCTTGAGTGCAGAATGGCATATTGCATTGTCTTGTTGAAAAATGCATGGACCTCCCTGGAAAAGATGTTGTCTTGAAGGCGGCATATGTTGCTCTAAAATCTCAATGTACTTTTCTGAATGAATGCTGCATCGCAGAATTATAAATGATCTTTGCCAAGGGCACTGACACAACCCCATGCCATGGCAGACCCTGCAGGTTTTGGACGTGTTGTTGATATCAGTCTGGATGGTCCTTTTTGTCTTTGGTCCGATGCACACATCGTCCTCCTCTTCCAAAAAAGATCTGGATTACTGATTCATCTGGCCACAGTACACATTTCCTTTGTGTGATGGTCCATCCCAGATATTCTCCAAACCCAGAAAGTCAACACCACTTCTCGACATGGTTAACAGAAGGCTTATTTTTTTGCACAGTAAAGTTTTACGTGGAATTTATGAATATAACTCCATTTTGTAATTCTTGACAAAGTTTTGCCAAAGTAATCAGGCCTTGCTCATGTGGTTATGTTGGCTATTGTTGAGTGACGATTCATAAAGCAGTGCCATCTGAGAGATCGGTGCTCACTGGTGTTCAACTTAGGCTTGCGCCCTTGCCCTTTACCCAGATTCCTTGAATCGTGTCATGATATTAGGCACTGTAGAGGGAGAAAGATGCAAATCCCTTCCAGTCTTTCTTTGAGGAACAGTGTTGTGAAACATTTCAATCGTTTTCTCACACATTTGTTGACAAACTGGAGATCTGTCCATCTTTGCTCCTCAAAGACTCGGCCCTTAGTGAATACTGCTTCTGTACTCAATCATGATTGTAATCACCCGTTGACATCACCTGTTTGAAATCACATCATTTCATTATTTTACCTCATTATGGGCCCTAATTTGCCCCCATTCCAACTGTTGTTGGAACGAGAAATGCAACAACGACGACCTTGTACAGTTCCACACCTTAAGATGTGTTTGCAGGAAGAATGGGACAAAAGAACACCTGAAATGCTTCATCGCTTGGTCATTATTTTACCTCATTATGGGCCCTAATTTGCCCCCATTCCAACTGTTGTTGGAACGAGAAATGCGACAATGACGACCTTGTACAGTTCCACACCTTAAGATGTGTTTGCAGGAAGAATGGGACAAAAGAACACCTGAAATGCTTCATCGCTTGGTAAACTCGGTGACAAATGTCAGTTAAGGAATAGCGACAGTACAGAGTGGCAAATGCTTTACCATCCCAACTTTTCTTGGAATGTGTTGTAGGCCTGAAATGCAGGAATGGATGAATATTAACAAATAAAATGCAGTTGAACAGGCAAAACATGGAATATCTTGAGTTCATACTGTCAGTCAGTCAGTCATTCTCCAGCCTGTTATAACCTATCACAGAGTCACAGGGGTCTGCTGGAGCCAGTCCCAGCCAGCACAAGGTGCATGGCGGGAACAAACCCCGGGCAGGGCACACACACCAAGCACACACTAGGGACAATTTAGGATCGCCAATGCACCTAACCTGCATGTCTTTGGACTGTGGGAGGAAACTCACACAGACACGGGGAGAACATGCAAACTCCACGCATGGAGGACCCGGGAAGCAAACCCAGGTCTCCTTACTGCGAGGCAGCAGCGCTACCGTGCTGCCGAGTTCAAACTGTCTGCAATGAAATAAAAGCCAAGGTAAATTTAAGAATCACTACTTTTTTTTGCATTTTCCATACTGTCCCAACTTTTTCTGAATTGAGGTTGTAGATGTACCTAGTAAACGTACCTGGAAGGTCTCACACATTCCATGATAATACAGTAGACTAGATACTGAAAGAGTTTTGTTGTGCCTGCTAACTTACTACTCTCTTCTATTAAATTAACAGGAACTACACTAATCTGAAAGTCACATGGATGGACAAACAGGTACCAGGAGGCTGGTGGAACTGCACCAGTAACTGTGAACACACCAATGAGCTGCTCAGGAGGAATCCTTGCCCCCTGTCTTTTCTATCACTGGCTGCGAGTAGACTTTATTGGCTGCTACTTTAAAACTCCTGAATTACACTATTGGAACACATGCAATAGACACAGACTGCTGCCTTCTTAGATTTCTTACTTTCTTTATCTCTTAAGATCTTTTGTTGACAGCAGGTGACAGATGCGTATATGAAAGCCAGCATTCATATATCTTGTTTGTGGGAAATGTGTTATAGTAAAATGTGAAGTAGCAGCTATGAAGTCTCCTTATTCCGACTGCATCTTATTACTTCTCAAAGGTGCAGTGCCAAGGAAAGGCAGGCAAGAGGCCTAAATATATCTCCTCTTACCTTCACTACAATTTAATTAGCCCCAAAACGTCTGCCTGCCTTAGTGCTCTGAAACCCGACTCATTCATTCTAGAGTGTTGATGGCACGTCTACTAATTGAGGACAGTGTGCTCTCAGGGAAGAGCTGGAGATAGGTCAAGTGATTAAAAAAGGAAAAGTGAGCTGTCTTGAACATGCACCCGAATACATTTAGATATGGACCTCTCAATGAAGGTTTCATTTTGTCAAGACTTCAAAACTTAGATTTTTTTTAATAAAATGGGACATTAACTCAAATAAAACTGTTAGTTGAAATCATTTTTAAGCTTGAAAAGCCCAGCAGCTTTTTATTTGTGACTTGAATCTCCATCTGCCTTGTTTGCATCCATGCTTATTCTAGTTGGGTGATGGATGGATAACAGTGGGCAATTAACTGGGCAAAAGGAGAAGGTGGCAGTTCAGAGCTTTGTTTATAAATGTATGGGAGATGTGTGTCCATCTTTGTTTTCTTTGTATATCACTCAAGAATCTTCTTCACAGCCCACCAATGTACAGTGTTTATTGTTTATTGAGAGAGAAAGACATATGTCCAGATAATGATCCAGATCATTACAAAGTCTATATATATATATATATATATATATATATATATATATATATATATATATATATATATATCTCCATCTATCATCCAACCCGCTATATCCTAACTACAGGGTCACAGGGTTTCTGCTGGAGCCAATCCCAGCCAACACAGGGCGCGAGGCACAAACCCCGAGCAGGGCGCCAGCCCACCGCAGGGCGCACACACACACACATATACCCACACACTAGGGACAATTTAGGATCACCAATGCACCTAACCTGCATGTCTTTGGACTGTGGGAGGAAACCCACACAGACACGGGGAGAACATGCAAACTCCATGCAGGGAGCACCTGGGATGCGAACCCAGGTCTCCTAACTGCGAGGCAGCAGCGCTACCACTGTGCCACCGTGCCGCCCTATATATATATATATATATATATATATATATATATATATATATATATATATATATATATATATATGTTGCATAGTTTTACTGTCAAATAGAGCAAAGAGTACGTGACACGTGTTTTGCCCTCATTTGGGCTCATCAGGAGTACACACTCTCTACTACCACTCCCCTCTCGGGGAATCGAACCTCGGACGTCAGCATTAAAGATGCTGCGCCACGGCATGTGGTTCGTTTATTTGACAGCCTGTAGGTCCGGAGTAATTACATTCATTGCATTCATAGTCTGAGTCTCGACGACCTGAATTGTGTGGGTGGTTACCTACCAGGTGGCAGATGTTTGCCGATGGCAGACCAACCACAAGCGTTACCTGGTAAGTAACCAGCCACACAATTCAGGTCGTCAAGACTCAAAAGACTATGAATGCAATGAATATATATAATGCAATCTCCCATGGAGCCCTGCAGGAAACTGAGGCACCATCCTCAGCCAGGGAGGCTGCCACCAAGCGTCCTGAGGGAGGTATTAAGCAGTCCATGATTGCTCCCCCGGAACATGTGTAGAAGGGGCGCCAGCTGGGCATGTGACCGGCCGCCCGACACAAAATATATATATATATATATATATATATATATATATATATATATATATATATATATAGTGGCGGACGGCTGGGGCTCATGCCCAGCCAGAACGCCCATGGAGTGGAGGGACCGGGAGAGGAGCAGTAACTCCCCTGGAACACGAGAGGGCAGCTACCCTGATGGGTGCTGGGGCCACGGGAACAGAGCTTGGAAGCTCAACACGTGGCCACCACTAGGGGGCACCAGGACCCATGAAGTCCCATGAAGTAGTGACTGTTAATCCCTGCAGTGTTCCCTGGCGACACCCACAAACCCAAACAGGGCTGCCTCATAGAACTACAGTTCCCAACATGCCCGGTGGGTATCTGTAGACATACTACAATGAAAGGAGGCTACCATCTGTGTTTCAGGGGAGTAAATAACCAGGTAAGTTGCCTCCATTGTACTGTCATCCCAGCTGGTTAAGGGACCTTGGTGAAAGGATCATTAGAGGTAGTCTTAATGTAGGTGTCATGTGTCACCTGTTTTGAGATTTTTTGTTTTGGTGATCAGTTTTTAATTGAAATGCAAAACAAATTATTTAAAGTAGAACATAAGCCATTCTAATTGGAATTGTAATAAAATAAAAACCCTATGCTAAGTGCCCACTCCCCACCCTACAACTCCATAACACAAAACAACCCAGCTACATTAAAATTAATAGCAGCAATAAAACAACAACAACATTTATTTATATAGCACATTGTCATACAAAAAGTAGCTCAAAGTGATTTACATAATGAAAAAAAGAAAAATAAAAGACAAAATAAGAAATTAAAATAAGACAACATTAGTTAACATAGAAAAGGAGTAAGGTCCGATGGCCAGGGTGGACAGAAAAAAACAAAAAAAAATAAAATCTGTAGGGGTTCCAGGCCACGAGACCACCCAGTCCCCTCTGGGCATTCTACCTCACATAAATGAAACAGTCCTCTTTGTAGTTCGGGTTTTTCATGGAGTCACTTGATGCTGATGGTCGTACAGACTTCTGGCTTTTAATCCATCCATCATTGTTGGAACATCATGGTGCTTTGGGTAGATGCGCCACCACCAAAAGGACACCGGAAAAGGAAACCGAAGAGAGAGTAGGGGTTAGTACAGATTTTGAATGAATAGTTATTATAATGAATTAGATATACAGAGTATCAGGATTTAAATTACAGTGAAGTTATGAGAAGGCCATGTTACAGTAATGTGTTTTCAGCAGTTTTTTTAAAGTGCTCCACTGTATTAGCCTGGCGAATTCCTACTGGCAGGCTATTCCAGATTTTAGGTGCATAACAGCAGAAGGCCGCCTCACCACTTCTTTTAAGTTTTGCTCTTGGAATTCTAAGGAGACACTCAGTTGAGGATCTGAGGTTGCGATTTGGAATATAAGACGTCAGACATTTCGATATATAAGATGGGGCGAGATTATTTAAGGCTTTATAAACCATAAGCAGAATTTTAAAGTCAATCCTGAATGACACAGGTAACCAGTGTAGTGACATCAAAACTGGAGAGATGTGCTCGGATTTTCTTTTCCTGGTAAGGATTCTAGCAGCTGCATTCTGCACTCGTTGCAAACGATTTATGTCTTTTTTGGGTAGTCCTGAGAGGAGTGCGCTACAGTAATCTAGTCGACTGAAAACAAAGACATGAACTAATTTCTCAGCATCTTTCAATGATATAAGAGGTCTAACTTATAAAAAAGAATAAAGGAGCCCATGAGGACCACCAGCAAGTGAGGGAACAGCACAGCATCAACCCCATTAAAGAAAAGAGAAGCTAAAGAATAGGGGGGCAGCCAGGACCAGAGTGTATTCGTGCTTGAATCAGCTATACCATATCCGTCCATTTATCAATATAAGTGCCAGATACTCCATTGATCCTCACTACTGACAACTCCAAAAGGATTAGAGTAAGAGAGTTAGAAAAAGATAAAGGATCAGGAGATTTCCAGAGAGAGGCCATTGATTGTCCCCAACGCAAATAGCTTCTGGTGGATAATAAATACATGAAGTGAAGAAAAGTCTAGAAGCAGGAAAATTTGGGGAATCAAAAGGATGCCAATAGAGAGTACGGAGGTGAGAAAATCAGTTCCCCAAACCAAAACTAAACACAGAAGGGCTTATGCATAAATGTACCTGGGGTGTTCAGGAAGCAAAGGTGACAATTTGGATCAGATGGCAATCCCCAAGCATATTGTATACTGGGGGAGTTTCACATGAAATTGGTGTAATTGGAATTTAGTTTGTTGATGATGAACGTTGAACTAGAGGAGTGGAAGAAAAATCTCTGAGCCAGACTGACTTGATCAGTAGCGGGCGATATGTGGTTCAAATCCCATTACTGCCAGAAGGGATCCCACTCCGTCTGGGCAAGGCAGTTAAAGTGAAAATTGCCCTGAGGCACTGTACAATGGTCACCCCAAAAGTCATGCAAAAAGACAACTTACACCTCGGGGATTAATAAAGTATATCAATTCAAAAAAAAAAATTCTGCCAACGACATCTTCATTTGTAGATAGATCATCCTTGACTTGTTTATTTAGATTCAATGGAATGCTGTCCACCTGCGGAGAATGCAGATGGGCTGGGCTGGGCATTGCCAGTATCAGTTGAGTGCTGCACTAGGAGGTTGGTTTGGGTACAGACCTCATCACGTGCTGCAAAAAGACCCTTGTACTCTGCTAACAGCTTTTTCACCACCTGGTGCTGAGGCTGACTTGACCCTTTGCTGGTTTGGTGAAGCAACTCCTTCACTGCCTCCTGGGTCCCTGGGCACATCTTGCTCTGATTTGTTCATGCCACACAGTTCAGGGGTACCATCCTGTTTTTACTTGCTGTTGTACTGGCTTGGACCATGGACTTTTCCCAAGTCACTCTTATGTTGGAGTGAAACCTGCTAGTCTGTGAACGCTGGCTATGGATTGCTTTCCCCCGACTCATGCCCTTTTGGGGCTGGTGTGGGGCACACCCTGACAAAATCTCCTTTTAATCCACATTGGAGGGATCACACGTTCTCTCTCTGGGATGGGTCCCAACAAGACAAACATTGACATCACCATCATCCTCATTAATATTCAGACTTTGACATAATTGTGGTCGCCCCGCCCCTCCGAGTAGCTTATTTGCATGGGAAGCAATGGCAAGTGCAGCTTTTAGTGAATTCGGTGCCGTGAGCTCCAGATGATGGGTCAGTGAATCAGTCATAAGCACCTTCACAAACGCTTGAACAGTTTACTCATTTTGAACTGAATAATGCAGATAGCCGCGCTGCTCGACAGCCACCATTCCTAGCTTTCTCTCCCGGGCTACCTGTGCATCTCCTCCAAATGGCATTCACACCTATGTATTGCACTGGTATCCACAAAATGTCTCTGCAAAGCCTCCACTAGGATATCGAAAGATTTCTCCCATGAAGCATCAAAGAGAACTTGTCCGGCTGGCCCTTCAAGAGCAACAATGAGATGGCCCGCTTTCTCTTCCACTGACCATTAAATTCAGACGTTTGACAGCTTCAAATTGATCCAAGTAAGACTCCTATGTAGATCTGCCATCAAACCAGGGATTCTACAGAGGAATTTGCACCCTTGCTGCCAGTAATGGAGTTGCAGTAATCTCTACTGTTTGTGAGCACAGCATTTATACCCCTGGCATTTATTGCATCCTCTTATCATTTGCGACTGGTGTAGTCTGAAGTTTGCCACTGCTTCCCATCTGCATGATTCATCATCTAGTACATCTGGACTGTGTTTTAGTTCCCTTTTAAGAGGGCCAATGCTGTGTATTTGCACTGAAGAGCTTTTATGCTTTTTTGTCAGTTTATATCGGTTACCTGCACTCACTTCTCAGGGAATGGCCTGACAGGTCAGGAATATCTCAGCCAAGCTTCAACCTGTCATGCCAACTGTGCTGGAAGCCATTAACCGTCTGATCATCAGAGTTGCTACATTCAGTTATCGTATGGTGTGGATGTGTATACATAAAACATGACATGTTCTGAGAGGCGCTGTGATGCCACGCATGACCTTGCGCTGTCAGTTGTGGGGCGCTCTTGAATGCAGGTGCTGGAGGCTGCTCTACCAGCCCGTGGAGTTCTGCATATGCATGAGGTTCATTAGCATGCTCCATATATGGATGTTTCAGGGCGCGACCACAATAGGTAAACTTACAAAGAGAATGTGATTTATGAAGGGTAAATTACATAGAAATATGCATATGCCTGGTTTTATAAATCTGCTTTTTTATGACATACATATTTCCTGTTTTTTTTTTTGTGCTCATATTTTTACACTCAAATCCAGGCAAAGTTTTATAAATGCGACCCCCACGTATCACCATACACAGACACACACACACAATATTATACTAACACAGGTTAATTGCTTTTTAAATTAAAATTAAAGGTAAATAGAATAATTAAATAATAATAATATAACTATAGAACTCGTTTGCATGTAAATTGTGTATTTACCAAAACATAATAAAACTTATATAGGACAATAAAATAACAAAAGAGACCCGCGTTCCATGTAAATAACTTGCTTAACAGACTCTACAAACTTTATATAGAAAAAACTTTATATAGAAAAAAAAAAAAAAAAAGTAGATAGATACTTTATTAATCCCAAAGGGAAATTCACATTTTTTTTTATTAATCCCAAAGGGAAATTCACATTTTTTTTTAGATGTAAAATATATATATAATATATGTACAACAAATACATAATATTAAAAACACATCGCTGGTAAATGGAGGGACTTAACATTGCAAATAAAAATCTTTTTAAAATCGAACATGCTTTGACTTTCTTGCTGCAAAATCATTTATATAAAATCGTTATGTGATGTATTCCTGGTGGCCATAGTGTCCATGCTGCAGTAACAATGCTCCCATCAAGTTTCTTCAACTAGTAACTTTAGTAACTTCAATTATTGATTAATTTACGATTTCAAATTTAACCTGAGAAAAATTATTTCAGCGTGGAAATTTTTTGTCGGCAAAAACAGATCCTCAGTAGTCAGAATGTGCGATTGAAACGACAGCAAGAGCTGCTGCCTGGTTGTGTCGCCTGTACTTGGTACAATCGGCGGCGTGGCGGACACCTATACATACTCCTGTGACGTGTTAAAAAAATATGGTATCTGCCTCTTTGATGAAGCAAATGTATAATAAAACGGTCCAAGTCCCAGAACGCACATTTTTACTCTGCGTGCATTTTCTAACTTCTTAAAATAATTACTTTTTGTCACAATTAACCATACGGAGAAACATAAACTGAAAAAACAACTTGTTCTGTCATTTAAATATCGTTAATGGTATTTGTGTACTTCTTCCCGATTTTCAAAGCTTTAAATGTGTTAATGTAACTCATCTGAATTAATTTTGTAAAATTGTTACGTTCAGTTTACCATATATGACATAGGGTATTTTATATCCTATATATATATATATATATATATATATACATATAGCAGTACCGTTGTGACTAAAAAATGTCATTATTTTATAGTTCATATACGCAATGCCTAAATGTCAGTCTCCGCCCATGGGTGTAACAAACGTCACCTGTGGGGGGAGATTTTAACGGGGTGAGGTTCACCTCCATGCATAATATGTGTAATCAGGATGATATATGACATTTTTAAAAGTGTTACCTTCCATTTGCTTATGTGTTCCTACCGAGCGATGAACGTGCACTTGGCAGCCCCGCTGTCCTTTTCCTTCGCTAACTAAGGCTCTTACTCAAAAGATGAGGAGCTCGCCGCACGCGTTTCTGATGTTTGTCCCACTTGGCTTTCTGTAGATCCTTTTGGCCTAGGAGGCGGGTCGGCGCGGGGTGGAGAGCTGTTGATCAGAGAGACGAGACAGACAGTGGTGAACGCTGGGCTTGTTTTTTTGCCATCGCTGTCCCGGCTGGAAGTCTGGCTCAGCACAATCCGTTGACGCTAAAAAGGTGAAGTGATTGTGTATGAGAGACTCGTAGCTTTCTGTATGAGCCGTAACTACGTTCATGAATGCACTGTTGCTACTTTGACAGAGCTTCACCTGATTGCCGCTTCGGCTTGCTTGTACTGGTGAGTATGACTTTCGGGCCAGCATAAGTGACAGTGAGACAACAACCAGGAGTTCATATTCCATTACACGTAATGACCTCTCTGTGCGAGCCATGACGAGCTTCTCAGAACTTTTAACTTGTCAAGAATTCCAGGGCTCTTGTTTGTGTCTCATTGCAAAACAATCTAAAATTGTCAGCTACAGCAGAGGCAACAGTAAACAGAGACCGTTTTGGGACGAGATCGCCGAATAGGAATCGTTACACATAATCTGTCACAGCGACTGTCAATAAAGCTGTGACAGGTGGCTGTGCTCGTCTGTCAGTTGTAACGATTGCACCTTCATGATTTTAACTTATTTCATTATTCTAGCGTTAAGCAGAGACTTCTAAATGGACCAGTGTGAAGAGATTTAGGATTCTGTGTTGGTCTGTCAGTTGTAACATTTGTAACTTTATAATTTTCACTTATTATTGTAACATTAAGCAGAGACGTTTAAATGGACGCACCCGGTTTAAACAGATTTACGATTCTGTGTTGGTCTGTCAGTTGTAACATTTGTAACTTTATAATTTTCACTTATTATTGTAACATTAAGCAGAGACGTTTAAATGGAGGCACCCGGTTTAAACAGATTTACGATTCTGTGTTGGTCTGTCAGTTGTAATGACTGCGCCTTCATAATGTTCACTTATTATTGTAACATTAGGCAGAGACGTTTAAATGGAGGCGACCAGTGTGAAGTGATTTAGGATTCTTTGTTGGTCTGTCAGTTGTAATATTTGTAACTTTATAATTTTCACTTATTATTGTAACATTAAGCAGAGACGTTTAAATGGAGGCACCCGGTTTAAACAGATTTACGATTCTGTGTTGGTCTGTCAATTTTCACTTATTATTCTAGCATTAAGCAGAGACTTCTAAATGGGGGTGACCAATGTGAACAGATTTAGGGCTCTTTAGTCATCCGTCAGTTGTAACAACTGTAACTTCAAAATTGTCACTTATTATTATAACATTAAGCAGAGACTTCTGAATGGAGGCACCTAATGTGAACCAATGTAGGGTTGGTCTCCTTTGCACTGTTGTTCGTTGCAGCTTTGACACCTTCTGAACGATTTTCCCGTGATTTAGTGTCTGGTGCAGTACAACATGTTTTGGTTTTAAATCTGTTGGCCTACATGATGAACACTAGAATATCAGAATATCAAATAGTTGTGTACATGTATCTTGTTCAATGATTGTAGGCCATTTTCTGTAGTGTGTAGTTGCTCTCAGTTGTGTTTTAATCCAAAATTCCATCCATCCATTCTCTCACCCACAACTATTTGAATTTGACGGGGTAGTGGTATCTAACTGGCATGTCCGTGGGCTAGAATAGGACTTGGATTCAAACCCAGTGTCCCAGCAACAGAACGTACCACTGTGCAGAAATGCCTACCATCAGTACATAATAGTTTGGTTAAAATCGTGTCATTTCTGTGCCTTATTAATTAGGTATGCCGACTTTACGTTCATTAAAGTTTTGTGTTTATGGGGTTAGCAGTGGTGTGAATTTCTGAATCTGGTGTGCATCAATAGGCCAGTAATCTTAAAGTGCATCACAGGTAAATTAATGGAAGGAATTATTAAAGAAAATGATTGAGCAGAACATGACAGGAACAGCAGTGTGTGTGAGCAGTCAGCATGGGCTCAGATGAAGGAGGTCGTGCTGTACTAATACACTGGAAATCAATGAGGGAGCAACAAAAGGATACGATCAGAGTGGTGCATATGATATTATTTATCTTAGAAAATACTTGATAAGGTGGCATATGAGGGGTTGATTGTCAAACTTAAAAGAAGTGGGAGTTCAGGATGTGGTGTGTAGATGGGTGCAGAATTGGCTAAACCACAGAAAACAGAGGGTGATAGTGTGAGGACCCTTCTCAGAATTAGGTAATGTTAAAAGTAGTGTTCATCAGGGGTCAGTGCAGGGGCAGCTGCTGTTTTTAATACGTATAAATGATTTGGATAGGAATATAAACTTGTCAATAATACCAAACTAGGGAGAACTGCAGATAATGTAGAATCAGCTCCATCATTACAGAGGAACTTTGAAAGCATACAGGCTGGGGTAGATTTGTAGATCAATGACAGATGAAGTTTAACTTGAGTAAATGTGAAGTATTGCACATAAGAAATAAAATTGTCAGATTTGAATACACAGAATGAGAGATCTGAAGCATAAAGTGCCCCTTATGAGAAGGATTTAGGAGTCATGAACTCCACGTAGAGGACAGAAACCATCAAGCAGAGCACAGAATTGTATTACGTGTAGAGTACAAGTCAAAGGTTGTTATACTTTAAATTTGTAACGCCCTGGTGAGGCATCTCCTGGAGAACCGTGTGCTGTTATGGTCCCCATATTACAAAAAAGACAAAGCAGTCATAGTCTGATTCCAGGGCTACAGGGAATGAATTATGAGGAAAGATCAAAAGAGCTGAGCCTTTACAGTTAAGATTACGAGGTGACCTGACTGAAGTGTTTAAAATTCCGAAGGGAATTAGTCCAGTGGATCGAGACGGTGACTTTAAAATGAGTTCATCAAGAACACGGGGACACAGCTGGAAACTTGTTAAAGGTAAATATTGCACAATTGTTAGAATGTTTTTATTCACACAGAGAATAAAAGACAAATGGAATAAGTTATAAAGTAGTGTGGCAGACAGTAGGACTTGAGGGGCTTTCAAAAGTTGACGATGATATTTTGGAAAAATTAGGTGGATAGGATTGTTGGGCTGAATAGATTAATTCAGGTTGTGGCGGGTGGCCTGGTCCCATGCCTGGCCGGGATGCCCCATCTATGTATGTTCCGGGAGAGTAGCCATGGGCTCCTCAGTACCTCCCCGGGATGCTTGGTGGCAGCCTCCCTGGTTGACAATAGTGCCTCAGTTTCCCGCAGGGTTCCATGGGAGATGGAGTTCTCCATCAGGATCTGGGGTGGCCACCAGGGGTGTGCTGCATGGATCCCGGAGCCAACCTGGACACCTCTGCCGCCCCACCTGGATGGGCAATAAAAGGGCCAGCATCCACCACTCAGGGGCAAGAATCGGGAGGAAGAGGACGAGGTTGCCTGGGAGGAGTGGTGGTGCTAAGGTGGAGGGTTGTGTGGTTTATATAAAGTGCTTTTGGGACTGTGTTGTGGCTGGGGGGAGTTCACGGGTAAGACGTGCCCTCCAGCTGAAGTGAATAAAAGTCTTGTGTGTTTTTACATGTGCCTCTGAGCGAGTCTGTGCCGGGTCGGGTGCTATATAGCGCCTTTATCACAATGTCAGCATGTAGCTAGTGTTCAGCCATAAGGTTTAGGACACTCAGAATTTTTTAATTCTGATGACTTCATACACAAATTTGCATTTGGTCTCTAAAGTGATATCTGCTGAAGCAAAAAAAAAATACAAGTCGTAGATGTAAGTTAAAATAAAACCAACCAGTTTTCATGGAAATAGGAAATGTCCTGTAAGTGAAATAAATTGTGGTGCAGTATGGTTTTGTTACAAGGGGGAGAAAAAGTCTCAGAAAACTACAATGCAGTGGTGCATCCACAAATTAAATTGTATAATTAAAATTAAGGGTGTACACTAAGCGCGATTGTCCTCCCTCCCAACTCCCCCGCTGGCCTGCACTCATACTGCGCATAACGTTCCGGGCCTGGGCACACTTTCGTCATGACCATGTGACTTTGTGTAAAGCCAAAACAAGATCCAAACATGGTGTGGCAACATGCATGTCAAAATGATTTGACTTATTTTGTGGTTGTTGTTTTGGAGTCGTGTAGGGCAGGATAACACTCTACCCTCTTACAAATTTATTGAGTGTGCAGCATAGTGTTTTGCTGGTAATCGTGCTGCACGTACGAGAAGGCTGTTAAAGGAGGAATTTGCAGTTTTTCTTGCCAACTACAATTCACGTTCATTTGTGAGGTGAGAATAAAAACCTGTCTTTAAGTCAAAAGATATTGAATGAAATGAGAATTGCATTACAGTGATCCCTCCTCCATCGCAGGGGTTGTGTTCCAGAGCCCCCCGCGAAAAGTGAAAATCTGCGAAGTAAAAACCATATGTTTATATGGTTATTTTTATCACAGAAACACAGGAGGTTGTAGAGAGACAGGAACTTTATTCAAACACTGCAAACAAACATTTGTCTCTTTTTCAAAAGTTTAAACTCTGCTCCATAACAAGACAGAGATGACAGTTCCGTCTCACAATTAAAAGAATGCAACCATATCTTTCTCTTCAAAGGAGTGCGCGTCAGGAGCAGAGAATGTCAGAGAGAGAGAGAGAGAAAAGCAAACAATTAAAAACTGATAGGAGCTGTTCGAGCTTTTAAGTATGCGAAGTACCGTGCGGGAAGCATATCGCTTGAGAAAGCAGCCGCAAGTTAGCCCAGCAAGGAAGGGCGCAATGTGAAGGTAGTCTTTCATCATTTTTTAGACGAGCGTCCGTATCCTCTGGGGGTGCGAATAGCACCCCCTGCTCACACTCCATCCGTCAGGAGCAGAGAATGTTAGAGCAAGAGAGAGAGAGAAAAGCAAACAATCAAAAATCAATAGTTGCTATTTGGGCTTTTAAGTATGCAAAGAACCGTGCGGGAAGCATATTGTGCAACAAAGCAACCACAAGTAAGCCCAGCAAGGATTCCTGAATGCTACTAAACCGTGTTCAGGCTGACCTCTTCCAAGCAGGGCAAGGCACAGTATGGTTGGCCCGGTAATGAGTGCTCATGTAACCGGTCTCCACCACACGCGCCGTACTGCTGCATCCTGGCCTTTGGATTCGGTTAACCCTTAAAGCTTCTGTGTTGTGATTTATATGCAACGTGCCATTCAAACCGCCACGAAAGAATACAGCAAATACCCTTTAGTTCTTGATGTTTTCTCATTTTTATTAATGGTCTGAAATATTAAACAGAGGACATAAAAAGTGACAATTCAAGCTCTGTGATTCCTCCTATTAACAAAAGAAAACCATGTGGAAAGGCTGTTGAACGCTCACGTCAACACATAACCAAAGTGAATAGAAAAGCATTCAAAACATTTCAAAACTGTATACAACAAAAATCATATTACTGTCATATACAAAAAAATGAACTCAAACAGTTTAAAATAATTGAATTAATTTTACCATACAGGAAATAACAGCGTGCTTACGTCCTTTCACAGTAACACAACGAATACTGGGAGAGACGCACACTGATGACGTAACATAACACAACAAACAGAGTAGGAAAATATAACAGAACCACAGCAGAAAACATACAACACAATGAATGTTATCAGGATTTGGTGAAGCTCCAAACAACTAAACTATTTATTTTATACACCTGTTACACTCACACTAGTCAAATGAACTAGACTTTGCAAACATCCTCAAGTGCAGAACGAATTGCCAGTGTGAGTACACCCTAAGTCCCATTTGTGCTGTTTCATTAACTTTTAATCCTTGCTGTTTTTTATATACTCTTTTCTTATGAACTTTAAAGTTGCTATTCTTTATATTCTCTTTATAGATACGTGGTTCCCCAATGTTATACATAAATTTGGTGAAGGGCAACCAGTGTGAAGGATGAGCTTCAAAGGGAACAATACAGTTCTCTCTCGTCGAACCTACAGGCTCGCCTCAGACAATGATAAATCCAGATCTACCGGTAAGTGTTATGCCAGGAAGCATCTTTGCGCACTTTGCATTGAAACACAAGAACAGGTGTTTTTTTGCATCTCTGCTTTCTACAATGAAAATTGTAACATCAGGCAGGTGTAAGATTTTAGTTTATTTAAATCTACAAGAAGACTCTATATAAACTTTTGTAATTTGTGATTGAGAAAGATCAGTATTTATTTTAAAGTGGTGTTTTGATCCCAGGTTGGTTCTCAACTGGTATGCCTTCCTTGTGGAGCTGGCACTTATTTTTTTGGTGTTGGTGTGCATTTCTTCCCATGTCGGAGACCAGTTGACTTCATAATACTCAGTGTGAACTCTCCATTTGGATAGAGGATTATCTTCACTGTCTCGCATTTTAAAATTTTCATGCTGTTTGTTTCTTTCCCAGGTCTCATAAATGAGAGGTTACTAAGTGATTACCTTCATCGCATCTTCACCAATGGTGGGCAGCACCAGAATTTGGCTTCTTTCAGGTAGGGGACATATTGGGTTTATTGTTGCCTATGTGGACCAATTACACTTACACATAGATGATTTGTCAAATACCTTCCATTGATCTATTCTCCTAACCTGCTTATCCAGAACAGGGTCATGAGTCAGCTGGAGCCAGTCCCAGCAATGACTGTGAGAAAGGCAGGAGCCACGCTTGGAAAGGGCTCCAGTTCATTGAACATACGCATGCTCACCCCCACACACACACAAGGTCCAGTTTAGCAATGCCAGTTTAGCTAGACTGCATGTGTTTGGATTGTTGGAGGAAACCAGTCATGGGGAGAACATGCAAACTCCATGCAATGAGCAGCTAGGACACAAATCTGGTCTCCCTATTGTAAATGCAGCAGTGACCCCTCTGTGTTACCGAATACTTCTTAGTAATATGTCTGTATGGGTGGCCCAGTCCCACCTGTTATTGAAACAAATACACCATGGTGTTCTTCTGCGGTTATCTTCTTATATAATACGCTACCGTGGCTGTTCGTTTGTTTTTCCAGGATTTTAAATCACCTGTAGCTCACAAACCGTTTCACCTATTGACCTAAAGTTTGGTACACATATACTACATGACTTCTTAGTAATATGTCTGTATGGGTGGCCCAGTCCCACCTGTTATTGAAACAAATACACCATGGTGTTCTTCTGCGGTTATCTTCTTATATAATACGCTACCGTGGCTGTTCGTTTGTTTTTCCAGGATTTTAAATCACCTGTAGCTCACAAACCGTTTCACCTATTGACCTAAAGTTTGGTACACATATACTACATGACCTCAACTGCCCACTTTCAGGGTGATGATTTTTATTACTGTTTTTTATTTTTATTTTATTTTATTGTACAGTCAACTGTTGGCTGCGGGCAGCAGGGAGGCCGTGCAGTGCATGTGTACGGGCGTCATTCTCATCCCTACCACCTTCGCCGTCACTTCCTCTACCTCTTCATATCTTAAATCAGGGGTGCCCAACGCCAGTCCTGGAGGGCCATGGTGGCAGCAGGTTTTCATTCTAACTCTTTTTTAATTAGTGACCTGTTTTTGCTGCTCATTAACTTCTTTTGAATTCATTTTATTTGGCTTGCTTTTGAAGACTCAGACCCCTCAATTGTTTCTTTTTCCTTAATTAGCAGCCAAACAAAAATGAGATACAAAATGAGCCAAAACAGGACCAGCAAACTGTGACCATCATACAATATCTGAAAATAAAGAAAGGTGAAGGTCTCAGGAATGCTGATCTGCTCTTAGAAAAGAGAAAATTTCGGAAATGTCTGCTATTGCACAATGAGAGGAGCAACAAGCCATGGAATTAAAGAACGGGTTTAATTAATGACAAGAATCAGCGCCTCATTAAGCAACTGGTTGGAGTTAAATTGGTTGGAGTTTGAGGCCCTGACTTAGTTGGTCTCCTGTTGGCTCACTCACTTCACATTTCACTTCTGTTTGGGTGCCATTTAAGGAAAGAAATGAAACTATTCAAAGGAATGATGAAGAAATTCAGGGAACATTTCTTAAAAACCAAGTCAATTAAAATTAATTCAAAATAAGTTAATTAGCAGCAAAAACAGATCACTAATTAAGAAAAGGGTTAGAATGAAAACCTGCAACCACTGCGGCCCTCGAGGACTGGAGTTGGGCACCCCTGTCTTAAATCATTCTTGAGGCAGATTGAAGACTTAAGTGCCAGCTTAAGTGAAAAATTAAGGAAAACGTACTAAGTAATTGCAACACAAACACTGACTTAATCAGTTTTAATGCGAAAAGATGTCGACTAAAGAAGAGAAGAAGCGGGAGGCTAGTGTGGAGAAAAGAAGAGCTGCTCAGGAAGCAGCAAGTGCAGCAAGCGCATCAACCTCTGAGCAAACGAATGATACACGTACAGAGAAAGAGGAGGAAAACTAGGAATGCTCAAGTCAAGTGTATTCACTCCACGTTATCGTGCAGTCTGCCATTACTGGTGTGTATATAATTAAGGGCAAGTGTAAACCCATATGGGACTTTTCATGATTAAGACCATATACCAAAGGTGTAGATGTTGATCTTATATTATACGTAGTACTTTATTTGTTGCAAAGCAGGAAATTAGCTTTTTACAGAAGCTCAAGAAATGTCAATATACCGTATTTACGCGTGTACCACGCGCACATTTTTTCCAGAAAACTAGCATTAGAAAATCAGGTGCACATCATACACAAAGAAATGTAAATAATGTTTACTTACTTCTTCTGCTTGGGCTCTCTCTCATTCTCTCTCTCTCTCTCTCTCGCTCTTGTTTTTGAATCAGTTTGGCATCGTCATTCAGCATGGATAGCAGTGATTACGATTATGCGATTTTCTTTGTAAAAATTAGGGTGCACGTCTTACACGAGGGCGCGTGGTACACGAGTAAAAATGGTATATAAAATCCAATGTATGTACAGTAATCCCTCGCTACTTCGCGGTTCACTTTTCGCGGATTCACGCATATCTAAATATATAACGCGGATTTTTCACTGCTTCGCGGGTTTCTGCGGACAATGGGTCTTTTTACTTGCTTCCTCATTTGGTTTGCCCAGTTGATTTCTTACAAGAGATGCTATTGGCGGATGGCTGAGAAGCTACCCAATCAGAGTACGCAGTTAAGTTCCTGTGTGCTGCTGATTGGCTCAGCGACGGAGTGTTGCATTAACCAGGAAGTCTCATCTCACTCATGC
This sequence comes from Erpetoichthys calabaricus, assembly GCF_900747795.2. Classification (NCBI taxonomy): domain Eukaryota; kingdom Metazoa; phylum Chordata; class Cladistia; order Polypteriformes; family Polypteridae; genus Erpetoichthys; species Erpetoichthys calabaricus. The sequence goes on along the minus strand of NC_041411.2, from coordinate 74,461,980 downwards.
AGCATTAACGTGCTACTGCACAGAAGATGCAAATGATTGCAGAAAAGGTAAAAGTTATGGATATGTTGAAGGAAGGGAACAGCTACACCGCTGGAGGACACCATTACAGCATAAATGAGTCCACGATTCTTTTTATTTAAAAAGGAGGAAAAGCATATAAGATCTACGGCCGCAGTGTCCTTTAGGCAGGGCGCAAAACGAGTTGCAAGTGGATGTGATAAGGCAGTAGTCTGGATGGAATCTGCTTTAGGAATCTTTGCAACAAGGTCGACGACGTCATGACTGCCTACAAGCTGCTACGTGTACTTCGCTATACAGTAAGTGTAAACTTATCTACCGATTTCATATTGCTTAGCAGTCGTCCCTGTTATTAATAGAGTAAACGGTGGGTTGTAAACAATACAGGGAGGGTTTAAAAACGTCCAAATACACATTAAATAATTAAATAAATATGGTGTCTCTACTTCACGGAAATTCAGTTATCGCGGTCGGCCTTGGAACCTATCTCCCGCGATAAGTGAGGGATTACTGTATGTCTGTCTGTATGTCTGTCTGCTTTTCACGAGAGAACTCCTTAACAGATTTAGATTGGCTGTTTTTTTCAGTAATTTGCTTGAACATTCTGGTTGATTTTGTAATTTCTCTCACTGAACTAAGTATCATAGTTCGCTTGCAGGAGCGATATATTCGCATTAATCTGAAACAGAGGCTGCAGGATGAGGGGATTTGGGGATCGTGACATCAGGAGTGGGGAGCAGGGCAGGGCCTGTGGCCATGTTTTGAAGCATACCTTGCCTCCGCTTAGCTAGCGATATCTGTTTGTTTATGGATTTTTAAAGTTTGTCCTGTTTCACTATTACACAGGCGGAGCCGCAAGGGACAGCTAATATTATAACAAAAAACCCAATGAAATGCACACAATCGTTGCAAAAAGTTAAAAACTTCGGACTTGGCTAAAGATAAAAGAGCAGTAAAAATGAGAGATTATAAAAAATGTTTTACTTTAGGTACAAAGAACCCCAGTAGCGTTATCCATTCATCCATTATCCAACCCGCTATATCCTAACTACAGGGTCACAGGGGTCTGCTGGAGCCAATCCCAGCCAACACAGGGCGCAAGGCAGGAAACAAACCCTGGGCAGGGTGCCAGCCCACCGCAGGGCACGCTCACACTCCAAGCCCACACTAGGGACAATTTAGAATTGCCAGTGCACCTAACCTGCATGTCTTTAGACTGGGAGGAAACCGGAGGAAACGCATGCAGATACGGGGAGAACATGCAAACTCCACACAGGGAGGACCGGGGAAGTGAACCCGGGTCTCCTTACTGCGAAGCAGCAGCGCTACCCACTGCGCCACCGTGCCGCCCCCAGTAGCGTTATTTGACACATTATTGTTGAATACATTTTTCACTGAAAGTAGTAAATGCTGGTGTGTTAAGTAGGGAATGTACAGCATTGTTCTTAATGACTATAAGATTTGCCTTCATCGTCCCACTTTTGGCTATCAAGCTGGCTTTTCAATTACTTCTCTAACCATGTTTAATACAAGAAACCCAAAACATTGATTTGGCAGCAAGTTTTGTTACATGTGATTTATTTGTAAGAACTGAGAGTTCCCCTCCAAGTTTTTTTGTTAGATGTCTTCAACTGAACACCTTAATTATATTTTTCTGCTTCTGCAGATAATAATTTTAAACTGGTCCTACCTACAGTACATTTTTCATGTTGTTTCTCTTTGGATTTTTCTTATCAAAAAAAGATTTTACTTGAGTTACTGTTTACAAAATGCTAGCCCATGTTACGGTGTTGAAATATCACAATGATAAAATGTTTGTGAGGTGAACTAAAATTGCATTACTTTGCTATGGTTTCCACTTCTACCCGCTGAAATTCAGCAGACGTTTTGTGCAGAACTCTAAGTCATTATTCTCTTGTATTAATATAACAGTGCTTCATGGTATTTTTTAAAACCACTGATAGTTCAGGTTCCATCAGGCTGATAAAGAATCCCAAATGTATATCCTCAGCTTTGGCTCAGTCACAGGAAGAGCCGTGCAAAGTAAAAAGACTGCTATACTGTATGTGCGCTCATAATTAGCACCTAATGTGCACCCTCATATTTAGACAAATGTTCAAATACCTTGCGCCATATTTCAGCCATGATTGTTTTTTGTTTTCATTTAAAGAACAGATATATTTAGATAGACGTGTACTGTTATGGTGTAAAAGTTAAATATGGAAAGACAGGTGATTAAACTGGAGACAGAATGCCATTCCATCACATTGAGAAATACATGCAGTAAAAATATCTCTCACCCCACAGCATACGCACTCACCAATTCCACTGCAGATCTTCACAAATGAATGTAACCCTGTAAAGTATATTTTGTCCTTGAATCTGTGCCCTTTTCAGTGTAAAATGTTGAAAGGATTCCTCCAACATTATGTGGGTGAAATACTAAACAGCAAAACTGCAGTACAGGTCAGCTTACCAGTGTCATCTCTATCTGAGGACTTTCCTTTGCTTTGATGGTGGTTGTGTGTTTTGTTTTTTTTTTGTTTTTTTGTAAATAAAAATATTGTCTTGCTTTAATCAAAGTCAAATTTTTAGAGCAGCATCAAAGAAATTTCAGCCATTTGAGGCAGATTGCAGCATTTACAAATATGCAGTAGTGACCTGGTGCCACATTATAAGTGAGTGATGTGGTGCATAGAGCTACAAAGTAGTGTTCTGTTATGGGTAAGGTGCAGTTAAGCAGTGTAACAACGTAATAAACTCTGTGCTTATGGTTTTAAGTAAAACATTTCATGACTGTAATCATTTTTGGTGTATGTTCAACTTTTTCTTGCTGGAAATTCACAGCAGTGACCTGATTTACACATACACTATGTCAGATTCCAGGACAGGACACATTATATTCCCCATTCTATTCTCAGCAATTGAGTAATTGAAAACCCCTAGAGTAAAAATAGATTTAAAAAGATATAAAAGGTAAACATCACTTGTTTCGATTTGCCAGCTTTGGTAATCCAACTTTAGCAATTCTAACAGCCTGTCATATGTTGTTATTACAGAGAAAAAAAAAATTTCCCTAATCTCATTTTGTGTTAGACTGAGTCTATGAAATAACACTGTTTTCTGCACTCCAATAATAACCTACAACACTTTAGATAGATAGATAGATACTTTATTAATCCCAAGGGAAAATTCACATACTCCAGCAGCAGCATACTGATAAAAACAATATTAAATTAAAGACTGATAACAATGCAGGTACAACAGACTGTAACTTTGTATAATGTTAACGTTTACCCCCCCCTGAGTGGAATAGAACAGTTGCATAGTGTGGTGGAGGAACGATCTCCTCAGTCTGTCAGTGGAGCAGGACGGTGACAGCAGTCTGTTGCTGAAGCTGCTCCTCTGTCTGGAGATAATCCTGTTCAGTGGATGCAGTGGATTCTCCATGATTGACAGGAGTCTGCTCAGCGCCCGTCACTCTGCCATGGATGTCAAACTGTACAGCTCCATGCCTACAATAGAGCTTGCCTTCCTCACCAGTTTGTCCAGGCGTGAGGCGTCCTTCTTCTTTATGCTGCCTCCCCAGCACACCACCGTGTAGAAGAGGGCGCTCGCCACAACCGTCTGATAGAACATCTGCAGCATCTTATTGCAGATGTTGAAGGATGCCAGCCTTCTAAGGAAGTATAGTCGGCTCTGTCCTCTCTTGCACAGAGCATCAGTATTGGCAGTCCAGTCCAGTTTATCATCCAGCTGCACTCCCAGGTATTTATAGGTCTGCACCCTCTGCACACAGTCACCTCTGATGATCATGGGGTCCATGAGGGGCCTGGGCCCCCTAAAATCCACCACCAGCTCTTTGGTTTTGCTGGTGTTCAGGTGTAGGTGGTTTGAGTCGCACCATTTAACAAAGTCCTTGATTAGGTCCCTATACTCCTCCTCCTGCCCACTACTGATGCAGCCCACGATAGCAGTGTCGTCAGTGAACTTTTGCACATGGCAGGACCCCGAGTTGTATTGGAAGTCCGATGTATATAGGCTGAACAAGACCGGAGAAAGTACAGTCCCCTGTGGTGCTCCTGTGCTGCTGACCACAATGTCAGACCTGCAGTTCCCAAGACGCACATACTGAGGTCTGTCTGTAAGATAGTCCACGATCCATGCCACCAGGTATGAATCTGCTCCCATCTCTGTCAGCTTGTCCCTAAGGAGCAGAGGTTGGATGTTTTTGTGATTTTGTGATATTATTAATTTTTTAACTCAAATTCAGTTACATTTATTTTCTCTAAAATACATTTTAAACAGTCCTTAAACTTTATAGAATAAGACAGTGTTAGGGTGCAGTCTAGTGGAGCTCTCACCAGCAAATGGAAGGCGCCTTTATGTGCAACTTTAGGTATAAAGCGGTTGTTGAGTAAACTTTGCAGTTGTAACCGCCTCAATTGATAAAGAAGTCATGTTGGATGTTGAGGGTTTTTTTTTTTTGAGTAGTCAACCTTGTAATGGTGGAGCCTTGTCAATGATAAGAGAGAAAAGTGTCCTAGATCAGCTATGGCTACCTATCTGTATTAGTAAAACATGGCTTATGGATGTAGAAGCTTCACAGGTCTTTTGAGGATATTAATATAAATCCTGTAGAGTTTTGTTGTATATCCCTGAACCAGGAAGTGGCGCTGAGGATGGTTTGGAAAGTATTTTGAGGAAAAGTTTAAGATACCCCTTCATGTTAGTGGCTAATAGAGTCTGGAATGGGGAAGTAAGTATTTGCTGGCTTGGAGGTACAGGAGCATGATACTAGGAGATGAGAAGGAGAATCTTATCGATGAGATCTCATGGTGGAAAGGGAAGAAGCGACCCCACATCATAATAAGGAAGGAACCACTACAAGTTCAGGTGTAGTGGGGTTATAGAATTTCATTTTCCCTTCTTTGCTGCTGTGTTCTTACCTTGGTTAATCCCACTGTGTTTATTTTGTTTTTAATCAAACGCTGAAGAGTTGAAGCTGTTTTCACATGTTTTTTTTATACTGGGCTGGAGTGATGCCTAGGGAATGATTCTTGGATAAATTAATTTGCAGTCCAAAGACATGCTGTTGGCCTTGAACAGGTGTCTTTTTCCAAGGTAAGCCTCTGCCTTTTATGTGGTGCTGCTTGGGTAATCTCTGGTGACCTTGTAAATGAAGTACTGAACTAATCAAAATAAAACATTTTTAAAATTACCTTTTTTTTATGATTTACAGGTGCTGGTCATAAAATTAGAATATCATGACAAAGTTGATTTATTTCAGTAATTCCATTCAAAAAGTGAAACTTGAATATTAGATTCATTCATTACACACAGACTGATGTATTTCAAATGTTTATTTCTTTTAATGTTGATGATTATAACTGACAACTAATGAAAGTCCCAAATTCAGTATCTCGGAAAATTAGAATATTGTGAAAAGGTTCAATATTGACGACACCTGGTGCCACACTCTAATCAGCTAATTAACTCAAAAGCCTTTAAATGGTCTCTCAGTCTAGTTCTGTAGGCTACACAATCATGGGGAAGACTGCTGACTTGACAGTTGTCCAAAAGACAACCATTGACACCTTGCACAAGGAGGGCAAGACACAAAAGGTCATTGCTAAAGAGGCTGGCTGTTCACAGAGCTCTGTGTCCAAGCACATTAATAGAGAGGCGAAGGGAAGGACAAGATGTGGTAGAAAAAAGTGGACAAGCAATAGGGATAACCGCACCCTGGAGAGGATTGTGAAACAAAACCCATTCAAAAATCTGGAGGAGATTCACAAAGAGTGGACTGCAGCTGGAGTCAGTGCTTCAAGAACCACCACACACAGACGTATGCAAGACATGGGTTTCAGCTGTCGCATTCCTTGTGTCAAGCTACTCTTGAACAAGAGACAGCGTCAGAAGCGTCTCGCCTTTGGACTGCTGCTGAGTGGTCCAAAGTTATGGTCTCTGATGAAAGTAACTTTTGCATTTCCTTTGGAAATCAAGGTCCCAGAGTCTGGAGGAAGAGAGGAGAGGCACAGAATCCATGTTGCGTGAGGTCCAGTGTAAAGTTTCCACAGTCAGTGATGGTTTGGGGTGCCATGTCATCTGATGGTGTTGGTCCATTGTGTTTTCTGAGGTCCAAGGTCAACGCAGCCGTCTGCCAGGAAGTTTTAGAGCACTTCATGCTTCCTGCTGCTGACGAACTTTATGGAGATGCAGATTTCATTTTCCAACAGGACCTGGCACCTGCACACAGTGCCAAAGCTACCCGTACCTGGTTTAAGGACCATGGTATCCCTGTTCTTGATTGGCCAGCAAACTTGCCTGAGCTTAACCCCATGAAGAGGAAGATGCAATACGCCAGACCCAACAATTCAGAAGAGCTGAAGGCCACTATCAGAGCAACATGGGCTCTCATAACACCTGAGCAGTGCCACAGACTGATCGACTCCATGCCACGCCGCATTGCTGCAGTAATCCAGGCCAAAGGAGCCCCAACTAAATATTGAGTGCTGTACATGCTCATACTTTTCATGTTCATACCTTTCAGTTGGCCAACATTTCTAAAAATCCTTTTTTTGCATTGGTCTTAATTGATATTCTAATCTTCCGAGATACTGAATTTGGGACTTTCATTAGTTGTCAGTTATAATCATCAACATTAAAAGAAATAAACATTTGAAATACATCAGTCTGTGTGTAATGAATGAATCTAATATACAAGTTTCACTTTTTGAATGGAATTACTGAAATAAATCAACTTTGTCATGATATTCTAATTTTATGACCAGCACCTGTATATACGGCTTGCATGAGCAAAAATGTGCAATGCAACAAACAGATCTCATTTTTTTTTTTTTTTTTTATTTGCTCAGTAATACAACACATTACACCACACAGACAGTTTCTCTGTTATGTGAAAATGAGGTTCTTGTGAAAGGTTTAGTTAAAGAATAATGTCAGTGTAGAGTCCATCCATCCATTATCCAACCCACTATATCCCAACTACAGGGTCACGGGGGTCTGCTGGAGCCAATCCCAGCCAGCACAGGGTGCAAGGCAGGAAACAAACCCCGGGCAGAGCGCCAGCCCACCGCAGGGCACACCCACACACCAAGCACACACACTAAGGACAGTTTAGAATCGCCAATGCACCTAACCTGCATGTCTTTGGACTGTGGGAGGAAACCCACGCAGACACGGGGAGAACATGCAAACTCCATGCAGGGAGGACCTGGGAAGTGAACCCGGGTCTCCTTACTGCGAGGCAGCAGCGCTACCCACTGCGCAGTGTAGACTCTGTCATATTTAAAAAGTTTTAAAGGTCTGTCCTTGAGAAGAAAATGTTTAATCGACTGGCACTCCGGAGACCTTTTTTTTTCTTTTTCCTTTTAGGAAGCCATTGACGTTTCAAGGTTTAAATGATCACCTAGAAAGGCTGCTCGGTGAAGGAGAAACTGCAGAAGAAACTAAAGGTATGTGACACCAGCTATAGGTTTATCTCCCCTAAAATATGTTGGCTATCAGTGGGTGATTCCCAGCTGTCTTTAGTAAGATGGACTTAGTGATCCTAAGGATTCGGTACAAATCTCCTATTAGTTGTAATTAACAACCCAAGATTGAAGCAACAAGGCAGTCTTTGCCTCTGGTTTGTGCTTAGCAATGTGGTCAAGATTAAGATTTCTTTCCAGATGTTTCTGCTGGCTTTTTTCTTCATTTTAGGGATGCACTGAAATGGGTCGACTGTTGCTACATTTTATAGTTTAGTGTTTTTCTCATGTTTTTTCCCAAAGTAGAAAGCTAACTTTAGCACTAGTTTCTTGATTTAGTTTCTGTTTTTTCTTTATTTATTTTTACTGCCCCATGCTATATTCTTTGCAATTTAGCAGTCGTTTTTTTCATTCTGTAGCTTCTTTTACATTTACAGTTGGTATTGTTAAAGTGAGTATGGTTTGGTCACTGATTCCCTTTTCTGTGCTTTTCTGGGTTTTTAGAGCCGACTGTAGATGGCAGACTTGGGCCACCCACTGTTGTCCTGGACCACAACAGTGGGTTTGAGGGTTTACTGCTAGTTGATGATGATCTGCTTGGGGTAAGTGTTTATATGTATCTGTTTTTTACATTTTTTTGGCCTTAATGTTGTTAGATGTATTTTTATTCTCTCGTCATGGTTTAAAAAAAAATAAAAAAATAAAAAATTGGCGTTTGATTACTTAAAATAGGCAGCATGGTGGCGCAGTGGGAGCACTTTTACCTCCCAGTAAGCAGACCCAGGCTTGCATCTCAGGTCCTTCCAGTGCAGAGTTTGCATGTTCTCCCAGTGTTTGCGTGGCTTTCCTCCGGGTGCTCTGGTCTCTTCCCATTGTTCAAAGACATGCAGATTAGGTGAATTGGCGACACTTAATTGGCCTAACTGTGTGTGAATGTGTGTGTTTGCCTTGCAATAGACTGGTAGCCAGTACATGATGGGATAGGGTCCAGCCCTTTTGTGACCTGATCTGGATTAAGAAAGTTACACAACTACTTATTATCACAGATTTTTGGTTTAACATCATAATTTCAGAGTTGCTTAATCCAATTCATCAAACTAAAAGATGCAAAAATAGTACATTTCAAATCACCTTAATCAGAAATAATATTCTGCAGTTACAGATGTTTTCTTCGTATTGGAATCAATCTACTTTGTGGTATGTTGTTTTTATTTTTGTGGTACAACACAGTAAATTAAATTGTGAACAGAATCTGTTCATATTTTTTTATTTGCGATCATCCATCCATCCATCATCCAACCTGCTATATCCTAACTACAGGGTCACGGGGGTCTGCTGGAGCCAATCCCAGCCAACACAGGGTGCATGGCAGGAAACCAACTGTGGGCAGGGCGCCAGCCCACTGCTGGGCACACACACACACCCACCAAGCACAATTTAGGATTGCCAATGCACCTAACCTGCATGTCTTTGGACTGTGGGAGGAAACCCACCCAGACACAGGGAGAACATGCAAACTCCATGCAGGGAGGACCCGGGAAGCGAACCCAGGTCTCCTAACTGAGATGCAGCAGCGCTACTACTGCACCACTGTGCCGCTATGGAAGATAAAAATGTATATATTAGCATACATTATATAGCATATATTAGCATAAATAGACATAAAAGTAATTAACACCTTCTAAAGCATTAGATTTAGCATAATTTAGACATGACAAGCAAAAAATAAGCAAAACAGAAAATAAAGATGAACAATAGACAGTAAAAATACCGGAGGCCAACTGCAGGGGGAAGTCAGGAGATAATAATGGTTCCCATGAGAACTCGAGGTATCGGCTGGGCAGGTGCAGAGGGGAGTCGGAGGGAGCAGCGAATGAGCTAATTTGAGCGAGGTCGGAGTGATAAGAAATTACTATATAAGCTTTGAGTTCTGAAATGTTCAGGGCACAGCTCAATTTGGCCGTATTGGGTTGAGTCCGTGTTATTATTATTGTTGTTTTATTGCAATAAAGCAATAAACTCTGTCTGCCTATCCTCTGAGTCCTAATAGCCTTCATTTCAGGTAAAAAGCCTTTTGGTGACAATTTTTCGCCACCGTGCCGCCTGTTTGCGATAATAAGTAAGAGCGTATTTGGTCAGATGCTCTAACATCAGTTTGCTTCAAGTTGCAACTCGCAATGTTATTATTCTTAGGCCTAAGGAGATAAGCAACATGATATCTTAAATTGTCCTTAGAGTTAGAGCTGTAATCTGTGGAAATGTGTTTTTTTTTTTGTGTGTTTTATTCAGGTCATTGGACACAGTAATTTCAGCTCAATCAGAGCAACTACCTGTGTGTTTAAAGGTAAATTTTCCTTGTAGCTCAGCTGCCTTTAGGCTAATATTGCATACCATGCTTTGTCTATATGTGCATGCTCATTTAAACTGAAATCTGCCAACTGAAAACTGTGTGAAATCTTTTAAAATACTTGATATTTGTGTCTTTGTGATTAATATCTTAAGGTAAACTGAACAGAAATGTCAATATTGGCCTTCAGTTGGTTGAACATCTTTAGTCCTGAAAGATGCAGATTTTGCAACTACAACCCATTAATTCTGGCTGTTCATTCAATCATTTAACAGACTGAAGTTGTATTTTTTCTCACAGATATTTTTTTTTTGTAGGAAAATGGATCTACGAAGTTCTCATCTCCTCTCAGGGTCTGATGCAAATTGGATGGTGCACTTTGAACTGCAGGTTTAATCAGGAGGTCTGAAGCTTTCTTACTTGCCTCATACCTTTGTGAAAAAACACCTTTCTAATGAGTCCGTTTATTAAACCAAACTCTGTTTTTATGCATATTTCAAAATAACGTTTTGGAGGGCCACATTTTTATACTTATTTGTGCTCTTTGTGTGTTCTTTTATTTTATTGTTATATCAGAACACATGATAAAATTGTGCGATCTTTGTATGCATTCTTTTGTTGTATTGGGGGTCCTTATGGTGGTGGTGTGCAGGTGCTATGAATCTTCCAGTTCAATAATGGAAACAAAATGGTGTCGGTAAAGCTAAAGGTTCAGCTTGCTAATTGTTAAGCAGTTGAAATTAACATCCATGACAGTGCAAAGTGGCATCTAGAAGTTACAGATCCATTTTGGGGAGGCCTGTCAAAAAATTCTTCAATAGTGTTGTAGATGAGTTGTTAATTAATGGATAGCTGAACAAAGCATAATCAAGAAATCTATTTTCCTATTCATTTTTTTTCTTTGTTTTTGCTTTTCCTGTTTACTAGGAGGGAGTAGGAGACACGCCGGACTCGTATGCTTATGATGGAAACAGAGTACGAAAGTGGAATGTTACCACTACCAACTATGGCAAGGTAAGGACAGATGTTGCATAAAGGTTTACATAATCTTTTTTTGATAATAATAGAATTTTGCATCCTTGTGTTTGAAACAATGCAAGTGTATTTGTTTTTCGAAACCTGCATATTCAATTTAGAGTTGCAAGGCGTTGAAGCCAAATTTGTTGAGAGCTGCATAACTAGAGTCATTATTTGGAAGTCACCTTACTGATTTCCTTAGCATTCAATGCTCCATTTCTGCTTTCCTCATGCATTTTGTGCACCACTCCCATATTGTTTGTGCACATCTTTTAGTTTTCTGCTGCTTGCATTTCATATCCACTGTTGTGTGTGCATAGTTGGTTTATGCAATATTTTAAACAAATTGCAACAGTTGTGACACACGTCATCTCAATAAAAATTACATAAACTCTGTGATTGGCTTAATGGCGTAACTCGAGAATTAAAATTAAGGAAAAATTTCCTAGATGGTTTGAGTTTCAAGAACACATCATCTTGAAGCTCTCATATTGACAATTAGCACAATTATTATATATGTTATAAGAATAAGTTTATCTAGACATGTTTTTCACTGTAAGTACCTTGTTATGGTGCCTGCTGTTAATGTGCTTTAATGAATAAAGAGTGGTTGACTAATATGGAAATGAGAGATGCATTTTTAATTTGTCACATTGCTTAGTACAGCTTCACATAACAAAGCAATTGTTTGGGTCAAATGACTGCATACAATAATTGTGCATAATCCCCTTTAAAAATACCAAACTTTCTCTTTCAAGTATGGTTGGCAATTTGCATACAGGGGGTCCTTGGGTTATGACACAGTTCCATTTCACAACAGTGATGTAACGCAAATTTTGATGTAAGTCGAAACACACCCTAAGTCACTTACCTATCCTAACACATTTGCAAAATCATAATCTAGAACATAAAAACACAACTAAGCCACAGAAAAAGGAAAAGGACATAAATATACTGTACTGTAGTAACAGAAAAAATGAGTGTAAAAAAAAATTCCTTACCTTTATTCCTTCTGATCTCTTTACAATGTCTAATTTCACTTCCATCGTGATGGCTTTCCTCTTCTTTGAAGCACTACCATCTGAAGACTCTGACTTTCGTTTAGGAGCCATGATAAGGGCCAAAAAGTCGCTAACCAAAGCAACACAAACAGAACACTTGTCCCACACACAGCCAAACTAGTTCGCCAACTCCCTCACTTCTATGCCACGTTACTGCATATTCTTCCACTGCGCGCAACCAAACTAGTTCACCCATGTAGTCTGTAAGTACAGTGCTAACGGTGTAAGCTGAAACACTTGCATCTCAATTTTTTTTTTTTTTTTACGTTTTTATGGGAGTGAGCGTTGTAAACTCGAAACGTCATATGTTGAGACGTTGTAATCCAAGGACCCCCTGTATTTTGTTTCATACAAAGGCAGAAGAGTAATCAAAATGACTAATATGTAAGTGTTGTGTTTTTTTTTTTTCAATCAGAAAGATAATGAAATATGTAATTATGGCTCATTTTTTATTATTTTCATTGGTTTAGTGTCCTATATTTTAGTTTATCTTACTATTTTCTTTAATGCATTCTCAGACAGTTTTAGGTTTCGATTGTGCATTATCTTTTACAATTTCCATCAGCTTTCATATTGGCTGTCCTGCCTGCCTCTTTATTTTAGTAGTACTGGAGTAAATATACTATTCCTGTTTTAGTTATCTGTGTTTCATGGCATTTAATATTGTATATGCAGTATTTCTTTTTTTGTTTTTTTTTAATCCCATAGTTGAGATACTTCAAGCAAACCTTAATGCCCGAGTTATAGAAAACGGTAACACAGAGACTTTTTTAATGAGGCTATGGGCATTTACTGTGCCAGTTTCTCTACTGCTTGTTAGGTAATCTGTTCATCTAAGTCATACAAAGCTTCCATCATGTGTTTCCAGAGCAGATATAAATACAGTCTATGCCTCCCAACATGCCCTGGGGTGGCCCTATAGTTTCCTTCCAGTGGGCTTTGCTGTTTACATCATTAGTGAGCACCAGTCTTCTTTAGATACCCAACATATCCAAAAATGCCTCAACATGAAGTAGAGGAGCTGCACTTCTCCTTGAAGTTCCTGATAATTACAGAGTTCCTAATTGTGCCGGAGGTGCTGCCGTTATCTCTTATATTCAAACACTAAGCATAGGAATTAGAACTTCTTAGTTTTTTCCTTGTTACATATTATTGTTTTGTTTCCAACAGTCCTGGGCAGCAGGAGACATTGTGAGCTGTTTAATAGACCTGGATGAAGGCAATATTTCATTTTACTTGTAAGTAAACCAGTACATTCAAAATTGAGTCCTTTAACCTGAGAATAAGTTTGAAGAATTCAGAGTGGTAACAAATAGCTTTTTCGGAATTAGCACGTGGGTGAAAATAAAAAAAACGTCTTTATTTCACTGGTAAGAGTTGCCCAGCTCACAAATGTTTGCCAGGGTGGAGAAGAGACATACCTTCCAAGTGCTATTTCAAGAGAAAATGACAAACAGTTGTATTTGGAGATCTCCTCCTCCAAGTAATTCTGGTGGTTGTTCTGAAAAGTAATAGGGAACATTATTGAAAGGGAGATACAATTTCTTGGAACAGAAAACATAAGGGAACAAGAGGAACTGAGAGCAAGAACTGTGGTATTTTCTAATTGTGAAATGGGCAACTCAACCATCCACATAGACATCACGGCTAGGGAATCCATTCCCGGGAATTCAGGAATCCCGGGCTCCCGGGGATGACACAGTGCACGGGCATCTCGCATGTGAACGGTTTTAGAACGAGCGATACTTATTTTTACTAAAACTACTGCAATATGTTGACACCAATAAAAGACTAACCTTAACTTCAAGCAGTTCATGCTGTCATATAAGTACATGTATCTAGTTAGTTGCGGTAATAAGAGCGTAGAAAGCACAACGTGTTCAGCGTGCGGTCGTCCAGGCGAGAGTGCACCTTCGTGCAGAGTATGCCAGCCGCTGAGAAAGCACGCTCTGCCTCCACTGAAGTAGGCGGCACAGTCATCAGATACCACTACACTTGTTCTAAACAATGTCCGCGCTTGCCGTTGCTCTGAAACACCACCGTTTCAGCTTTTACTGATGCATCCTGTTTCTTGTAACATCATTCTGTGATGGCAAGTTTCTTGGCACAGATAATGCGGATGCAACAGACTGACGCATTGCAATTTCAAGTTGCTGTTCAAAGCTGTCAACAGCACAGACATCAATGAACTCTGCCTCGTCCCGGTATTCGTGCGCTGCAGAGTGCAGACTCCTCCCAGTCCATTGTGCTCATTCAGCCGGGAGATTGACTTTCTGCTGGTCTGTTGTTAATCGGCAACACACTACACTGTGGGCCAAAAAACCGTGCCACTTAATTATTTTCAACTATAACTCTGTTATTTCTTGGTAGATTTTTACACTTTTATACGCTATATATGCGAGCTTGGCTGTTCCTGTTTTCCTGGGAATTACAGCAGTTTAATTCCCGGCAATGCAGGAATGAAAAATGTCCGGGAATCCGGGAGCCCGGGAATGGATTCCCTAATCATGGCATTACCTGTTTTAGAGAGGACCAGTGGTAATGGTTATATGTGAGGAGTAGGCAGGGATTACTTTGTGTACTTAAACATGTGTTCATCACATTCTTAAGTTTTGTTAAAAAAAATTGTATCTCATTTCACGGAACTGTTTTTAATGTGATGTTAATACATCCTGGAGCAACTCTGAGGAAGTGCTCCTTTGACATCTTTTTACGATAATTATTCCTCTTTAAATTCTTGGCATGGCAGACAATTGCCATGAGAGAAGAATGTTTCCATTGGACTGCCAATATGCTGCAGAGTAAAGGACCTCATCACTTCCGTATAGTAATCTGTGACCACCTGCTGTCACCAGGAAGCACTTCATCTGTAGTTTAGAGTCACGCATCGGCACAAGATTTCTTTTATTTCTCTCACTGTGAAGAAACTGCTACTGTATAGGCCTTTGTAATCCAAATGTTGTGGGTTTGTGGCTGGCTAAAAGGTGGGTGTTGAGTGAGAGAGAGAGCTCAGGTGTTGCCAGCAGGAAGTACTTCACTTTTAGTGGTTAAAGGCAGTCCCAGTGTGCCCAAGCTGTCTTCTGAGAATCTTTGTAATTCAGACATTGCAGATTTGCAGCTGGCCACTGGCAGTTACAACATTGCAAAATGCATGACCTGAGAGGGTTCGTGGTGTGATTCTCAACCAAACACCACCTATGAACAATGATGCAGTTTACTTCCTCCATCCAGCCTAAAAGAAAATGTGCTTCCATCTTTGAAAATGTAACAGCTTTAGTGAGCAACTACTGTAACTTCAAACTTTCTTGAGAGGCTTGGCCTGGCATTTTTCTCCACAGAAAATTTGAAAGACAGATGTTTGTAGCTACAGCTTATAACACAGAACCATTTGATAATTTTTATTATAAGCTTACATATATTATAACCCCAAGTAAGGACTGAGAAGTGAATGTGTAACTGCTTCTTCTTTTTTTGTCCCTTTGCAGGAACGGCCAGTGTCTGGGCATGGCTTTCAGTAACATCAAGATGGGGCCTGGTGTAGCCTACTTTCCAGCAATCAGTCTTTCATTCAAGGAGTCTGTAGCATTTAATTTTGGTAGCCGCCCTCTTCGATATCCTTTATATAGTAAAGTATTTTTCTCTTTTAACAGGGATAGTCATGTGGTGTAGTGGCCAAAGTATTAGACAGAGTTACTGGTACAATTTTATACTTTAGACTTACTGGAAAAATCATTTACTTGGATGTAGTCAAATTTTAAGAAATGTATTGTATGTAAACAGTTGTATTCTGATATTGTAACAGGACTTAAATAAGGGCACTTCAGGCATACAGTGATGATAAGAAGTGGAGGAAGAATAAGAATATCTTCTATAATATTTGTTATTAAATGGTCAAACATACAACACACAGATGTGCCAGATGCTGCTACTGTGTATATTATGTACTGAGGCACTGTGCATTTTTATGTATTTCACACATTGAATAATTTAATATGTTGAATATTGTGTTGTTGTGATCATTTGGTGGTTCGTGCCTTTATCTAAATCAACGTATTAAAAAATCAATACACAGAAAATACATTTAAGCAATTTACAGGAAGCTACAAAGTTAACCAACTAGTCGCATTCTATTATTTTTATTCAGATTTCAGGGAGTCAAGTATTCAGTGACGTACTGAAGAACAGTGGCACAGAGGAGCATATTTTCAAGGGTGCCAAAGGAACAGAGAATTTGTTTAACCTCCATGTCTATATTACCTTGCTTCTTCTACAAAGAGAGTGTGTAGCATATTTGTCTATGCTATCTCTTATCACTGGAGACAATTATGAAATGATACACCCTGTGTCACATCAAGTTTTCTTTAACTTGGTAGGACTTCAAATCTTACTTTGAAAAGAGCCAGAAAAGATATCTGAATTGCTGTGGACTCACAACACAAATCATCTTAAGTTTAACGATTCACACTATGGTAACTGCTGATGGCCAGGTGTGAATCTACAACATCTGGCTGAGAAGTGGTCTCCTAAAGGTGTGACATAATAAGAAAACTCTTTTCAGTCAGTGAGTGCTTCCTGGTGACATCAGCTGATCTCTCTGTCAGTTCCCAACCTTTTCTACACAGTCACAGCAGTACACTCCTTTTGTCTACAGTGCCAATCCCATCCTTGTCAACAAGTGAATTGCTGTGGACTTGCTCCACGAAGCATTTCAGTCTGAAGATTTACACTGTGGTAACTATTGGTGGCCAGCAGCAAACTTGTGACCTCTGACTCTGAAGTCACCAGCACAGAGACCATATTTGAACACCATGAGCATTGCACTTCCTTGTGACATCAGATGATTTCTCTCTCACTCTTGCAGCCCCTACCTATTCTGCATAGCACCGCCACTACACTCCACTTGTCCACAATGCAAGTCCCACCGTCATCGGCAAGTGAATTGCTGTGGACTTGCACCACGAAGAATCTCAGTTTGTAGATTTGCATTATGGTCAGTTGTCAGTTGTAAACCTGCAACATCTGGCTCAGAAGCGATCTTGCAGTATGAGCTAATAGAAGAGCTACTTCTTTTAGTCAGCTGTGCAGAGACTGTTGCTTAACGCTGCAAGCGGAGTGCTTCCCTTGTGATGTCGGCTGAACGTTATTAACCCGACCTCAGTTCAGATAAAAGTGTAAACTGGGCTTATCTCCTGTTGTTCCTGGGTAAAGTGTGCAGAACTTTGGAAAAGTCAATGTCTAGAGTATTTCTGTCCTTTACTTCAAGAGGTCGGCCATTTGTTTTTTTTTGTTTTTTTTTTAATTAAGGGGCTTCAGCCCCTGCTCACTTTGCTCGTCAACCCCCCTGGTCTTCACTACGCGCCAGCCGCTTCACGTCTCTGCTGCTCGTGTATGTGGATTTCACTTTCACCAAACAACAAATCTTTTTATTCTCGTGGATACGCCTCTTCATTGGCAAGAAACAACACTTTTCCCTGATGGCAACATGGGTGGAGTGGTGGCTCTGAGGCTAAGGATCTGTGCTGGTATCCCGAAGGTTGCCGGTTCAAATCCCCGTCAGTGCCAAAAGAGATCCTACTCTGCTTGGCCCTTGAGCAAGGCCCTTAACCTGTAATTGCTCCAGGGGGCGCTGTACAATGGCTGACCCTGCGCTCTGACCCCAAGGGGTATGCGAAAAAAACTAACAAACACTGTTGTAAGTCGCTCTGGATAAGAGCATCTGCTAAATGATGTAAATGTAAATGTAAATTAAACAATCTACAAGTCTCTGACTTAAATTTTAAATCCGAACAATATATTTGATCTCTTTTTGCTGTTCTGTTATTTCACCGAATAATTATTTCCGTTTGTTTGCGCTAATGCGATCTTTACTATCATTTTTTTGAGACTTTCGAATTTTAGTACTTTCATTATCACCATTCCTGCTCTGCATGTGTATCGCACCAATGTTTTTGAACCTGTTTACGACATTCTACAGTACTTTGTCATCTACTCTTTGTCTTTTATTTCCGGCCCTGGGTGTGGTTAAATCTCTTGTCTCACGGGACTTGAAAGTATCTCTCTAAAAAAAAGTCACGTCTCGTCCCAGGATGTTTTTATATAATAGAGAGACAAGTGCAGTCTTCAAACTCAATTCTGTGGACGAGCGTATGCCTATAGTGTCACTTCCATGGTGGTGTTTGTTCTGAAATCCAGCATTGTTTCATTTTTCCCTTAACAACACTTAACATATCCAGTAGAGGAATATCGCCCTATGCAGGACCCACCTACTGTTGATCTGATAAAGGCACAGAAACTACTGGGATACTTCAAAAATGTGCTGTCCACCCAGATTGACTGTCAGGTAAAGGCATTGGCATTTTACAGTTACTTGACCAGAGGTCACAAAGTCTTTTCTCACAGAAAGCCTATTGGGTGAATTATGGGAATGCTCCCAGATCATTTGACATAAAGTGTGCTGTCACTAAGGAGTATAGTTCATATCCACATTATCTTTGTATGTATTGTTTGCTGTATCTGGCCAGACTAGGAAAAGCTGTGTCTGTTACATATTGTACATGCTAGAAAGGTTAACAAAGAGAAAACAAGTAAGGGTCTGTTTTTTATTTAATTGTTACTGGAACATTAAGTCTTGAACCTGTGTCTGGTACAATAATGTTAAACCAACAGAACCTGACAAATAATATTTAGAAGTCAGGAGAGAATGAGACGTGTGTTTAAGAATTATATATTCAGAGATGGAAAGTTCAACCTATGAGAAAAGATCAAGATACTAGTGAACTTCTTGCTGTCTTGGAACCCCTGCAGATTTTGGTTTTTTTTTTCAGCACTCGTTTTTTTTTTCTTTGTTTCTTAGCAGTGCCTAATCTTATTTTTATATTTTTCAATTTTCTTTGAACTACATCATTTGTATGAAAACATTATATAAATAAATGTTGTTGTTGTGGAAGAGATCAAGATGATATATAGAAAACTGTGTGATGTCCATTACTATATACTGACACAGTGAAATACATGCGTAATGACATCAGAAATGCTGGGGCTGGATTTTATCTTCAGGATCACAAGAAAGCCGTCACAGTTCTGGAAACAAGGAGAAGACGTACTGATGGAATGAATGCTTTTCATAATCGGAAAGAAGGAATTTAGTGGAGACATGAGAATAGTGGTTTGGAATTAGAAAGTGCATTTGAGTTTACAGCAGTTGCTACTTTGAATCGTTTTTTTCAGTAAGGATGTAGCAGTTTCCACTAGAAGGCAACATTCCCATACCTGGCTTTATGTAACATACTTTACTTGGTCTTCTTTTCAGGAAGGAAGAATAGTAGAGAAGGATATTGCTGTGTGGCAACTTCATGGTGAGCCAACAGTGTTGGTGACACTGGCACACATCTTTAACCATTTTGCCCCTCTCATGGTGAGTGTCGGAGACTGTAGCTCTTTTGTCTTCTTTTCAATCAAGACATTTTTTTTTTTGATAACTGGATCTTAGTTCAGTGTAAGACTTAGACTGTTTGACCATTTACTTGGTGAATGTGTCTACTGCTATTTGGTGGATGCAGACAACTACTTTTTTTTTTTTTCCTTTTCTCTTTTCACCAAACCTGATGCTTCTGGACCTTTGCGGAGCTAACAGTGAAATTAACATTGTTTCATCTTTGTTTCCTTTGTCTCACAGTGTAAAGTGTACTTAGTGGAGGATGTTCTCATGAAGTTTTTGCTCAGCATTCTGGAAGGAGGTGGCTCTGTGGAAGAGCATCCCCTCATTCAGCAAATTTTGGACATGATGTGGCTCTTGATGGAGGTTAGTTTTCTGACATATTTTAGGTAGTAGCGGACAGCTCAGATCTTACTAAGGACAGAATCACCTCAGCATCTCGGCGATTAGTTAACCAAATGAGCTTGATGGACTGAATGATATGCTTTCTATCATAAAATTCTGTATTGTAACATTTCTGACAGTAGTTCCTGTTCCTGACTCTGGAAATTTGGAGTTTGAAAGATATGTTTTGAGATTTGTACATTTCTGTCTTCACCACTTCACAAAAAAATAAGGTGATTTGAAAAATTCTTGTCATGACCTGCAGTATGTACCAACTTACTGTAGCATGCAGGTCATACGGATGGAGAAAGATATGCTGACATAAGAAGGAAAGAAAGAAAGTGACGTAGAATTGTGTTTTGTTTTAGGATTATGAGGTGCATGAATGTTTGAAGCAACTTATGATGTCTCTTCTGAGAGCTTACAGATTCTCTCCCATAATTCCTGACCTTGGGTTCCAGGTACAGTTTTAAGCTGCATTGTATACCTGTCAAACATGTTTTTTAAGTTACTTATATGTTATTTAACAAAATGTTTCTCAGCCATTTTCCCACCTCTGCTCATGGATGGAATCATTTGCCATTAACTACAGTCATTATAGTATTTTTTTAATTTCAAATTTATTCATTCAAAGATTTATTGTGCACTTCTTGCTGAAGACATGCCCTCTTTGTGGAGTTGGCATCATCTTCCAGGCAGCTTGTGTTTCTTCTTGCTGTGCAAAACATGGGACCTGGTTAAGTGACTTTCTAAATTTTTATGGTTTAAATGTACCTGCAGGGAACCGTCGCCCTGTCTAACATACAATCCTGCCTTGCACCCCTTGCTACCATTTAGCTGGCTTTGTTTTGTATTCTCTTAAACATGTTATATTTAAACAAAAAATAAAAATCACAATTTCTTTTTTTTTTTTAATTTTAGATTCATTTCTTGCGTTTGACAGCAGCAGTCCTCAAGCATGAGAAGTCACGGAAATACCTCTTGAGCCATGTCCTATATCCTTCTTGACAATTTGTATTGGGTCATGCCTACACAGTTAGGAGATTGTTTCATTGTGCATTATTGTTACAATTCCTTAACATCTGGAACATTTGATGTGCTTCGGTCTGTGGTGTTTTTCTACATCAAAACCCCCTTGCGGGTGAAGGAGGCTGGTCTAGAGGAGCTCATTCCAACCACCTGGTGGCCTAGCCGCTTTGACAAAGAGGTGACCAGTGACAGGGTCTCTGATGTCTTTCTTTAATATTTTATTTTTGTCATACAGTTTCCGTACATTCTGTTCTGTGACTTATAAAAACTACTTTATGAAAAAGAGGACAAGAATACAGGACAAGAAAATGGTTACCTAAGCAGTAGCAAAACCAACTAAAACAGTGTGTATGGGTTAGTCCAGTGGTTCTCAATCTGTGGGGTGGGCCTCCCTAGGGGGGTGTGAAGTAACAAAAAGGGGAGCGCAAAGATGTGAAAAAAAGAAAACAAGAATCAAAAAAATGAAAAATACATCTATTGAAACCAAAACAAATTAACTTTTAACTACATTCCGATACTAGAAAAATAAATATAGAGTTAGATAAATGTCGATAAAAGTTAAGTAGGTATAATAAAATATGCATCTATGATATATCATTAATTAAAAAAGAACAAATTGGTATTAGTGGGCTCCTTTCAAAAAAACGTTAGGGGGGACGCGATTAAAACTGTTATGAAAACTCGGGTCGGAAATAGGTTGAGAAACGCTGGGTCAGTCCTTTGAGTTTTACAAATGTATTGGCAGGCATCAGTAGTAACATTCAACCAAATGTTATCTTGGGTTTGCATCAAACATTTGAATGTCTAGTTGAACTTTGACTTAAGAAAATACATTTCAGACCTTTGGCCTTTCACTTTAAAGGCTCTTTATACATAGCAACTAAGACGAGTGCAGTTGTTTTGGGAGCTAGAGAATTCTACTGCCACGATATGGAAGTGCACAAGATTTGATTGGTACTGTAGATGAGAGGGAAGTCAAAATCTTAAGGATGTGATACATTCAGGATCGAACTAGTAAGGTACGTGGGTTTGGCATAGTGTCTGTGTGGCTAATACTTTTCTATTTAAGTCATTAATACCTTCAGTCCCTGACTTTTGCTTATCTAGCAGAAGACATCTTAATGAACCTGCTACAATAATAAGTATAGGGATCATTAAAATGGGGAAAATTTGAGCATAAGCTTAGAGACATCTCTGAAACTTCAGTTCAAAAGTAAGAGGCCAAATAAGTTAGTAAAAAAGAAGAATACAGTGATTATACAAACAGTGCCTTTATGTTACGTTTTTAAAAATTACAGTAGACCATCAAAACTATTTATTTAATGAATGCTACAAAGTTTTCTCATGTTTTATAAAAGAGGACTGAACCATAGGCTGTGTACCTTAACGTGTGTTGCAGGCTAACAGATTATTGGAAAGCGTTACTGAGTAGCTGAGTGCTTGTGGATATGTGTCACCTGGGGTTTTTAGATTATGCTTTAATATGCTAAAGCATTATGGGGAAGCAACAAAAGTATTTAATCATAGAGAAGTATATTATTTACCTCGACTTTCGAAAAGCTTTTTGATAGGGTACCCTTTCGTCTGAGGCTAATCATCAAACTGCAGCAGAACAGGGATTCAAACAGCAATGAGGGTTTGCACTAGTGGGCCCTGTGATTGACTGGTGAAATATCCAGGGCTCATTCCTGCCTTTCTCCCAGTGCTGCTGGGATACCCAGAATTAATTGAATTAAGTTGTTTTGAGAATGTGTGCAATCTAATAACTTACTATAAATTTGTAAATTTGTAAATTACACTAAGATAAGTAAATTAGCAGATACTTTACAATTCACAAAAATCACAATAAATTTGGAAAATCAATCAATCAGTCAACTTAATTTAAAGGGCAAAGTCACCATTAAGGATGGTCCCAATACATTGTACAAATAAGAAACATGGGACAAAATATGCAATAAGCAAGTAAAAAATAGAAATTAAAATGAACAGTTACAATGTTGAAGGAATAAGAAATAATACAATTTGACATTAAAACACCATGTTAAGAGATGTTAGCAACTAATAAAAGTAAATTAAGCATTTGAGAGAATGTTTCCACATAATAGACCTAATTAAATTCTAAGGCAGGTTGTAATGAAGGGAGTAAAGTCTCGATGGATGCTCAATAATCCAGGTAAGGAAATTCTAGAAAGTTGATTCTGTTCATCTGGACATAGTTCTTTTCCAGGGAGATACGTTACATCACTCATCCAAGTGACTTCCTCAGTCTCAGTTGACTGCAGGTTTCTCCAACCTTATAAACGGTACCTTGGCATAATGACCGAATCTAGCACCATTGACTAACAATTGGGCCGTGTGATCAATGATATGCAAATTGTCCATTGATCAATGGCCAGGAGTACCATTCACAGTGAGTTGGGGAATGGCTGCAATCACAGCATTGTAAGATGGTGAAAGATGTACCCTTAAGCCCCCCCCTCGGTTCAGAGATGCGTCATTCCTTTTTCACGTAAATGGCCTCCTTGACTCCTCGCTCAAACCAGCGTCCCTCCCTGTCCAGGATGTGCACATCTTCATCACTGAATGAGTGACCACTGTCCTGTAGGTGTAAATAGACTGCAGAGTCCTGGCCTGACAAGGTAGCTCTTTTGTGTTGTTCCATCCGCTTCGCCAATGGTTATTTGGTTTCCTCGATGTATAATTCACGGCAATCCTCTTGGCACTTAACTGCGTAAACTATATTATTCTGTCTGTGCCGGGGAGAGAGTAAAGGTAAGTTTTTAGTGTTGGTTTAAAAGGATCAACTTCTCTAACACATAATGGGAAGCCACTCCAAAGACTAGGTGCACAGTAGGCAAATGCTCTGTGACCAACTGATTTTTTCCTTAACTGTTGGAATAACCAAGAGACCAGGATTGAGAGAACAAAGAGAACGTCCTGGAGTGTATGCTATAATTAGCCCAGCTAAGTAAGGTGTTGCAAGTCCCCTGTAAGGCCTTATAAGTTAAAAGAACTTTAAAATCAGCTCTAGCTTGTACTGGTAACCAGGCAAGTGAAGCTAGAACGGATGTAATATGATCAACTTTTTTTGGGTTTGCATTCTGGGTGTTCCCTGTGTGAGATTTGCATGTTCTCTGCTTGGGTTTCCTCCAAGTGCTTCGTTCCTCTCACAGTCCAGAGACATGCAGGTTAAGTCTATCAGCATTGCTAAATTGGCAATGGTGAAATTAATAGTCATAGTGGACTCATAACTTTCCTCAAAGCAGACTGCAGATAATAAAAAAAGAAAAGTTCATAGAATATCGGCAGCATACTTTGTAGAGTAAATATCATGAAGCAGTTATGCATAATACATTTGTGAGGCCACATCTGCAAGGTTGTGTGTAATTTAGACCTCCATGTTACAAAAACATCCTAAATAAGATAGAAAAAAAAAAACAAATCAGGGCTACAGGATATGAACTGTTTCGAAGGATGTGAACTTAAGTGTGTTAGTTAATTTTCAAATTAATTTTCAAGATCCTGTAAAGCCAAGCAAAATGACACCTTTTATTGGCTAACTAAAAAGATTACAATATGCAAGCTTTCGAGGCAACTCAGGCCCCTTCTTCAGGCAAGATGTAAGGGGCCTGAGTTGCCTCGAAAGCTTGCATATTGTAATCTTTTTAGTTAGCCAATAAAAGGTGTCATTTTGCTTGGCTTTTCTCTACATTCATAATGGCTAACACGGTACAACACCCTAGTACTACAAGATCCTATAACATACTTTAGATGAAGTTGGTCAGGAGTAAATTTCATTGTACAGTATTTATTTCCCAACTGTGGGGATTACAGAATTTTTAACAAGTAGTATGACTGTAAATAGCAAAATGGAGACCTTCAACTTTTGACTTGACCATATTTTGGAAGTGTTCTGCAAATGTGAAAGACTGTGCCTAGTCTTACTCTCGTCTCTTGTATACTTTCTCTGGAATCATTTTTGAAGCTAAAAAGAAATTGTATCAACATTTCAGTAGTGATTTGTTGTATGTCATTTGGGGCTGCTGCCTTTCCTCTTTCCTACCACAATGAGTTTGTTTTGTGCTTTACATTTACAGGGGAAAGTTGAACCTGAGACAAAGGAGGAGAGCGCAGAAGAGAGGATGCGGCGTCGGGCATATGAGCGAGGTTGCCAACGCCTTAAGAAAAGAATTGAAGGTGAGATGAAGCCTTTGTCTTCATTACCTTGATTCTTTCTGCCAAAGTAATAACACTTATTGAGGGGAAAACACTGTATTGAGCCAGAAATCACCCACTGTGCCTGCTGACATTATCATGAACAACTGATCTAGAGATCAAGAGGACCCTTATCAGGACTAAGCAGAGCAGGTAATGAATTGGAGTATCATGATCCAGTTGCCAAATCCGAGCTAGCATAGGGAGCAAGGAAGGAACACACCCTGGACTGGGTGCCAGTTTATTGCAGGACAAAATCACACATACATACAGTACCAAACACACAATAGGGCCAGTTTAGCATGACCGATTCACCTACCATTCCTGTATTTGGACAATCAGAGGAAACCCATGCAGACACAGACAGAACAGGCAAACTCCACGCAAGGTGGACCTGGGATGGCAACCCAAGTCTCCTTATTGCGAGGTTGCAGCACTACTACTACACCACTGTGCTGCCTCTTCACATTATGTATAGTCCAAATAAATATTTCATATACTTGTTATTGTGGATTTTATTCAAAGAAAAGGTGAGTTTAAACACAACTAGGTATTTGCCATCATGTAAAAGCCACGTGATTGATTGAAAATGTCTATGTATCCTTTAATTAGGCTTCTAGTCGTTTGCTTGTGGTCACTTGTTTTTTATAAGAGTTTTGAGCTCTAATTCAGTTTGTGTTTGAATTGATATGTACTTTCACTGTGTTTTGTATTTCTAGACCGTAGAAGTGCAATGTAAATGTGACCGCAACATTCCCCTGGCTTGCCAAACTACGTGTGAATGATTTGTCTTTGGTGTCTGTTATTGTGATTGCAAAGGCAGGTATGATCATGTATAAGTTGTGTTTGCAGACTAAAATTTAACGAGCCTAGGTTATGAATATTAGATGTATGATGAGCATATTGATTCAAACATTGGCTACCTTCTGTGTGTCCCGTAGGGTTGGTGTTTGTGGTTACATGTGTGAATTTATCTTTATGCCACACTGGACATCCTCACCCTTTTCCTTCCTCTCCCCATCAAGGTCTGCAAGCATTCCTCCTACAGTGATTTTTCATGTACAGATGTTTAAAAGCCTACTGAAATCCTATTATTTTTGTGTGTTCACGGGCAGTACACTTTAACTTTGTACTCATGTACCCGTGTTCTGTTTCATGTGTGAATTGGTTCTTGTGCAAGCAATGACTTTCAGCCATGTTAGTTTAAAAATAGACCCATCTTCCCATTGGTATACATTATTGTAAGCACTATGGTAGTGGTCTTACACTAGTGGTGAAACATAATTACAGTCACTTTATAGTAGTTGATGATGGATCACTGCCTGCAGCGTGTTGTTGTTACACAGAATTGTACAGTCTCACATTCCCTCAGGTCAAATCCAACAGATCTTAAGTGTTACAGGTGAAAGACATGGGATCTTTATTATATGTACAGTGCTTCACAAAAGTATTCAGATTCATGACCAGCTATGTAATTTCACTGAATAACAAATCTGACACTGATATTTTGATCTGTATGATATTTTTATTGCAAAGCAGTATTAGTGTTTTCAGTATTGTGACATAAAAAAGGAAATGTGCTGTTCATGTAAGCATTCAATCCCCACACCTAATATTTTGTAGAGCCAACAGTACCAGCTTTAAGTCTTTGAGGTAAGTATCTACTAGCTGGGGTGATTTTTGGCTCATTTTTCCAGACAGATTTGCACCAGGTTGTTTAGATTGGTCACTGCAGTTTTCAGCTAGTGTCATAAATTCTCAATTGCACTCAGATGATGGCATTCATTGTGTCTTTGTAGAACGTTAACTTTTTTTTACTCCTCCTTCATCCACTCCAGGGATACTTTGGCCTTGGGTTTGAGATCATTATTCTGCTAGAAGACAAACCTTTTCCTAAGCTTTAGGTTTTTAACTGACTGAAACAGGCTACCTTGCTTTATTTGCTTGCATTTTCCACCAATAATTCTTCTCACTTCCTTTAGACAGTTCTGATGATGAAAAGTAGACCCATAACATTGCAGCGCACCGTATAGCACGATCTTTTCCTGCTTTTCCACTAACACCAGGAGCTTGGTTCCAAGTTTGTTTTATTTCTTCTTCATTACAAACAGTAAGGCTAAATTAAGTATTTGTAAAATTACTGCTTCAAAAGTAACCAACAGAAATTTGCCAACTTAGCTACGTGGAAGATACAACATAAATTGCTGTGGTTCTTATTATTTGTTTTGCTACTTTTTCCATTCTTTTTTTTAGAATGCTTTCTTGCTGCAAACATTACTTATTTTTGTCACTTCTGTCACCCTATGTGGTCACCCTATGTAGTTTGTAAGTGGTGGTACTTGCATTTAACATGCACTTCAGTACCTTCGCAAGTGTTGTGTTTTTGAAATTAATGAGTTAGATGGGCATGTGCATTCAGGTAGCAAAATCACTCATATTATATAATATAATATAATATATAATATAATATAATATAATATAATATAAAATGTCTACGGGTGGAAGTGTGTGCATCTATCTCTCCAGCCCAGAAGTGCGAGGCTATAGCATGAAGCTGAAAGAAAGCGACTCCATCGCCAAAGTGAAACCGCTGAGGAAAGACAAACGAGAGAGAAACTTGCTTAGCAGCTGATAGAAAAAGGAGGGAGAGCACGTCCACAAAACAAAACCGCCGACTCTGCATTTTAATTTCTTTTTACAGCATGGGCTTACACAGCTAATATATGTATATATTATATAATATATATGTATATATATTATATATAATTCAAGTACACCCCCAAAATTCGGGGGGGTTACGTTCCTAGAGCACCCGCGAATTGTGAAAAAACGCGAATTTTGGATGTGGTTAAAAAAATGCCTATTTTCATATTTTAAACCCTAAATATGCCCCCAAAACACTTTAATTTCAAACTCAGCTTAATAAATTACCTAAAAATAAAGAATGTAAAGGTAAACCTGTATACTGTACTGCGATGTCTCCTGCAGTGCTAGAATGTAAAATACTGATGTTACCGCTATATGTACTGTAATTCATGCAAGCGCTTTTTCATTGCCAGAAGCCTTAGATGGTGTAGCTCATTTCAGTGGCATCTTGGGGCTTTAACCCTTTAACCCCCAGGTATGTGACAGTTTATGCATCTCTGGACACCAAATACTTCTTTGCTGCACTTTAAGTAAACTTCACAATTAACAAAAAAAAAGTGAAATTTTAATGGAACAGTTTTTTTCATGCAAAGAGCATCACAATTACTGCAACACTGATCATTTTACACACTGCTAATGAACTGTAAAAACTATTTTAAAAACTACTGGAACAGTATGTACAAAGTGCATGAAACTCGGTAAATCACTGAGCCAACTGCGCTTGAACTGACTGCACACAAGCACACAGAGGTAAGCGCTGACGCTGGCAGGCTAGTCGAGTGCAGCGGCTGAATCCCAGAGACAGTGAGGCTGCAGTACTGCAGGGTGTCACGCTTGGGTCACAGAAACACAGGAGATTGTAGAGACAGGAACTTTATCCAAACATTTCAAACAAACATGTCTATTTCATAAGTAAAACGAACTCAGTATGCAGTTAGTTATCAATTAAGGAATAGACAAACATCATAGGGGAGCACAACCCCCAACAGGAGCAGAGAATTTCTGGGGGAGGAGAGAGAAACAAAGCAATTAGCCAAAAAAGACAGGTGCTGTTCAGGCTTTTAAGTAAATGGAAAACACAAGAACACTCAGCTGGAGATGTATCACAGTCGATCAGCAGCAAGGAGAACTGAATAACGCTGTAGCAGTCCGGTGCTGCTAAGATTCACACCGTTGAGAAGACGTGATTTATTTATTTTTTATGGTGGAGATTCCAGGGACACACCCAGCCTTGACCCGACCCGTGCGCACTCGCAAACAGAGACAAAAACAAAGCAAACCGGTAATCAAACAGCAAATAAAGAATGTAATGAAAACAAATGAAATAAGAAAACAACGATACCACCCCTGTTCCCCTTACGGTGATTACACATTAAATACAATAAAGCACAAACAAAACACACACAGTAAATCATGAAAAAGTTCATGAAAAACGGCAATGGATGAAATGTAATGATGAAAATAGATAGTCAAGAGATCCGCACATTGAATGGGAATGTAAAGATAGTCCTACCGGTAGTTCCTGAAATGGTGAAGACAGGTTCAGGAGCGCTCCTTTCTTTGCAGGATGGCCATGAATCCACTTACAGTCTTCATGTACACAGGCAGACGGCAGACAATCCAGACGCATGAAACGATCCAGGACAAAATGAATAAGTACAGGTAACCCAACAGAAGGCAGACAGACAGGAACTTGAAAGACAAAATACAAAAGACCAATCAGATCTACTGCAAGGACTGCTGGGAGTTGCAGTTTCAAATTCTATTGGCTACTTTCACCATCCCAAGCTGTGTTTTCTCTACAGTTGCTTCCTGTTCTCTCTACAGTACAGTATTGCCATGATAAAAGCCATAAAAATTGTGGAGGATATTTGCGGTTTCCGCTAACAATTATTAGTTAGGTTCTAAGGAAAAATCCGCGAATGACTGAGGCTGCGAACTCTGAACCGCAACTTCATGGGGGTCTACTGTATATAAGTGACTTTAGTTGGCTGCAGTGGAAATAATTTGAGTCTTCATCCTACTGTGATTTAAGGCTCCTTCCTCCAGAAAAGACTGATCATTCAAACTGAAAACAGATATCTTTTATTCAGTACCAAGGAAAAGGCATTAAAACCATACTTGCTTCCATCACTTCAATAAATCTTTGGCATTCACGTGAGTTCCCTGATTCATTCTGGGATTTTACTGGTGTTACCTAATCAATTAATTTCTGTACTTTTATTGCTTGGAGTGGTTTTGCCCAGTAATTTACTTTGAATTAATATTGTCTTATGCAATTGGGAACTTGATGAGTAGGAGGACAGACGCAAACTCACCTGCTCACAACAGGCACCACTGTTCCTGCTTCTTCCTTCTCTTATATTTAGTGTTGCAGTTTCTCTTTCAAGCAAGAAGAGCATTAAAAAATAAATAGAGGGTAGTAGTATTGGATAAATCTCTTCTATCATAAGGTGATGTCAGTCATTCCATTAGACCCAATCTGAATGGTGCTTGACTCTCATCTTGTCTCTACTTTTTACATTTCCAAAGGATGTGATTTTGTTTTTCAAAAATGTTCCTTGTTTTTGCTTTATTTATGAAAGCATCTCTCAACAGTTTCAACTAGACTGCACTTTTATCTGAATAAGTTAATAGGTTTTATAGTGTGTAAGGTCAAGTTTTGTAGTTCACCTTCACCTTTTTGGAAGACAGATCTGAGTCATGGGTGCTTCTCTTGTTTTCAGTTGTGGAGGAGCTGCAAGTCCAGATTCTGAAGCTTTTGCTGAACAACAAAGATAAAGGCCAGGTATGGAGGCAGCAAGATGTGTATCATGTGACTTGAAATGGCTGGAGTGTATATTGCCACAGTCAGAATTTCTGTGTTGACATAACAAAACTAGCACAATATCTTCATTTTTCTCTATTCTTTGTGGTCTTCTCCCTTGCATTCTGCTGAGAATGTACACGTGCTGCTTCTGGGAGTCTCTAGAAGGGAGATGGCTTACAAAGTTGGAATTTAAGGGGGAGTCTGGGCTATTGAAGTTCACTGATATGAGGTTATACTTTCTGTCTTTTCTGTAAAGCATGTATAACAAAGACCATCTGTTTATGGGCAAGTACTGAGTTGGGTATCTGGGCATCTCATCATAAGTAGTGACTGCTCATCTTATAGTAGCCTCAGATATCTTAGGTCCTCTTCATAGCTGAGTCACACAGAAATCATTTAATATATAAGTTGGTCCTATCGTAGGAAATAAAAAGATTGTAACTCAAGGGTCACAGACCTAAGTGAATCCTGATATGAGAAAGGTCTGTAGAGATCTTCCCCACAAGAAATGACAAAATGCCAAGAATGCATACTCAGGGATCACTTCTGCCAACAGTGTATTAGGTGTCACATTAAAATAATGGCACATGTGCGAACAAGGAAATTTGACATAAAGACATATATACTGTACAGTAACTAGACTTCACTGGTAGGACAGTGGCCCCATGGAAAATCTGGTTGTTTGGGAATAGGAACACACAAGCTCTGTGTTGATTTGTGGGGGGAAGTAGACTTAGGCCTTTCCATTTTCTTTCCCCAATGAAGAATTGCTTGACATCTGTGCAGCCAGGCCAGACGTACACAGGGGAGGATCATGTTTTTTCCTAGCTTCCTATGAATGACGTGGGCTTCTTGGCGCTATATGGAAGACAGCATTTGTATTTTTGAGTTAAATCTACAATATGGTTGTCTGTTGGAAAATGAAGAAATTCTTGGCAATTTCTCTTTTCAGGGTGAAGCATCTAGGTACATTTTTCTGAACAAATTTCGCAAATTTTTGCAAGAAAATGCCAATCACCGAGGGGTAAGTCTCCCAATAACCTTTGTGTTCTTTATTACTTTCATTGTACTCTTAGCCCAACATAACTTGAGACCCTACGCCACAGCTGACAAATAATTGTGCTTACCTTTTTCAGAACCTCACAGTGCTCTGCCCCCCAGAGTACATGGTCTGTTTTCTTCATCGCCTCATTGCTGCATTACGGAGCTATTGGGATGAAGGCAAGGGAAAAATGTCCAGTGTTATCACAAGTGAAGGTGTGTTTAAAGCATTCCACACATACTCTTCCTTGGTTCTCAGTTTGTTTGTGCACAAACCAACTGTAGCTTATGGAGTGTTCTAGAAAAACTCAGGGTTGACGAGTATTTTCTACTCAGTGTTCTGCTTTTGTACATTTTTGGATACAGTTGCAACCTTTGGAATCCACATTCATAGAGTTTAGTCATTGGAATCCAAAGGTGTATATGACATTTTCTAAAATAAAATGCACGTTGACATCCCTTTAGGCGTACTTTTCTGCAAGGCTGTTTACCATTTCTGCTTAGTGCAACCAGATTAACTTGTGTGACTTCTCATGTGTCTTTCTCATGGTCTTTCACATTTCTTGCAGATGCTTATATTCCACCTCAGCTGTTCTATAATGGGAAGGTGGACTACTTTGACCTCCAGAGGCTAGGTGGACTTCTTTCCCACTTGAGGAAAACTCTCAGAGGTCAGTGCTTCCTTAGTGACATTTACTTTACTACATGAGTGCTTTTTTAGAAGTTTAAAAGAGTGAGGCCTCATCTGGAGTCCTGTGTGCAGTTTTGGTCTCCAGGCTACAAAAAGGACATAGTAGCACTAGAAAAAGTCCAGAGAAGAGCGACTAGGCTGATTGCAGGGCTACAAGGAATGAGTTATGAGAGAAGATTAAAAGAGCTGAGCCTTTACAATTTAAGCAAAAGAAGATTAAGAGGTGACTCTATTGAAGTGTTTAAAATTATGAAGGGAATTAGTCCAGTGGATCGAGACTGTTATTCTAAAATGAGTTCATCAAGAACACAGGGACACAGTTGGAAACTTGTTAAGGGTAAATTTTGCACAAACATTAGGCAGTTTCTCTTTACACAAAAAATGATAGACACTTGGAATAAGCTACCAAGCAGTGTGATAGACAATAAGACTTTAAGGACTTTCAAAACTCGAATTGATGTTTTTTTGGAAGAAATAAGTGGATAGGACTGGCGAGTTTGTTGGGCTGAATGGCCTATTCTCATCTAGATTGTTCTAATGTTCTAATGTTAACTTTAGTGTTCTTTTTCCTGGAGAAAAGGTAAACTTAAATTTCACTGGTAAAACATAACGTATGTTCTGTGTTCCTCATGGAATGAAATGCCATTTGCCTTCATGAAACCTCACTTCAGTGTGAGGTGAATGTGTTTCTTTTCAGTCTGCAATAGTTGACATAGTATCATTTGTACTCCGGTAATGTCCAGATTTCTTAAGCTTAATGTAAGCAGACTGCTAAATATGTGGAAATAAAGAAGTTTATTAACAAAACAGAACAAATTAGAAACCTATAACAAAACAGTTCCTGACAGCCTCATTGAAGCCTCAGTAACACCACACTTTGCAAATCCCGACTCTTAAGGTCAGCATCAACACTTAAGTGTGTTATAAGCCTGTGGACTTCTGGTCCATGTATTTTTGCTTCCATTATGTACTCCTCAGCAGGTCCATTTTTGGAAACTTTATGCCTTGACTAATCTTTTAATTTTAAGCCAAGTGGCATGCAGGTTAAATTTAATTTTCACTACAGTCTTAAGAGCGATCTAGACACCATCCTTTTAACTCTTTTATTAGGCTAAAGCAGTTACAGCTTTTAATGTGCATTTAAAATCACTGGAAGGCTATGTTCAGTTTTTAAGATTGCAGTTAATAAACCTGTCTTCTTGAAATGAATTAAGCCAAAATTAAAAATAAAAAACCTATCTGGCTGAATCTGAATATAGTCTTTTTCCAGTTTTAATGCTTTTGAGTGCTTTTCAACAATACATTTTAGTTCAAGTTCAAAGTTTATTGTCATGTGTACAGTAAGGAAACACGTTTTCCTATACAATGAAATTCTTTTTTTTGCTGTCCACACCAAATGACAAAACCAACGTATAAAGATAAACATAGATAATAAGTAACAGAGGCAGCATAAAGTATAAAAACAGAATAGAAATATAAAGTGTTATGTGCAGGTAGGTGTGTGATGGACAATTCAAATACAGTTGTGTGAGGTCGATAGAATGAGGTGGACCACGGTTATAAACTTCAGTCAGTTATTTAGGAGTCTAATGGCCTTGGGAAACAAAGAGTTCTTTAGCCTGGAAGTCCTGCATCTCATACTTCTATACCTTCTGCCTAAGGGTAGAAGTGTGAACAGTTCGTGTTGGGGGGTGGGTGGGGTCCCTGAGGATCGAGGCAGTTCTCCTGTGGACTCTGCAG
This sequence comes from Erpetoichthys calabaricus, assembly GCF_900747795.2. Lineage (NCBI taxonomy): Eukaryota > Metazoa > Chordata > Cladistia > Polypteriformes > Polypteridae > Erpetoichthys > Erpetoichthys calabaricus. The sequence goes on along the minus strand of NC_041411.2, from coordinate 74,428,054 downwards.
TTGTAGATGCTCTGCAGAGAGGGCAGTGGGGCCCTGGTGATCTTCTCGGCAGTCTTCACCACTCTGCAGGCGTTTGCAGTCCATAGCAGTAGTGTTGCCATACCACATGGTGATGCAGCTGGTCAAGATGCTCTCAACAATGCAGCTGTAAAAGTTGCCGAGGATCTTGGAAGTATATGGACAGAGATGGAATTAACACAATCTATTTCTGGTTATTTGGAAGTTGGTTTTCCTATTGATGTGTCACTTCTGAATTATGTGAAACGATCTTATTGCATCTTTGTCTGCTTTCTTCACAGATGATCTAGCTTCTAAAGCGAATATTATTATTGACCCAGCTGAAATTCAAGCCAACTCAATGGATGACCTTGATGAAGATGAAGATAGCAATAATTCCCAGGTGAATTGTCTAAGCTGGGTGAGGAGAGTCTAGCACTGTATACACTCTGAAGAATTGGATCTGATTTTCCATATATTTAATAGCAATAACATTGACTGACTCTTACTCGCATAGAGTGAAGGGTGCAGATTAACGTCCAAACTCCAGTACTTTCACCCAATATTCTGTTTACTGTGTGAAAGGACAGTGGCCATCTGACATTTTCCACACCCAGAATATGATGGTATGATATACATTGTAACGAAAAGGCATGCCAAGAGGTAGATTTGTAAAAGGTCAACAAGAACCTATGTATCTCATTCAGGGGTCATGTCCCATGTCATAGTGGTTGAGTAAAACGGTATTGACTTCATGCCAGTCCTCCCTGGCTTCTCCTTTGAAGGGGTGACTTGGTTTCAGCTTCCCTGATTTTGGATCATGTTCTACCAGCTGTTTCCCAGGCAGACTTGAGAGGCATCTTAATAACCATCCTTGCTGTTTGTTTCTTCCTTACTAGAAGGGCAGGTTCCCTTCATATCTGGTGGATCATATACTGACTATCTGGGAAGAGTCTCTCTTTCTCAGCCTCTACTGAGTGGTGCAGTGGTTTCTCTAGAGCTTTCCTCTTGTGTTCACTGCTTTTGAGGTAAGGGTAATAATTATGCCTTGGCCAGCAGGGTACCACATTATTCTTAATTGAGCAGCAGAATATGCCTACTGTATAGTTCTGCTGCTCTGCTTTGGGTAGAAAGGCACAGAGATATTATTATAGTACTGTTGGCTGATTCATTTATCTAAGGCAACATAAAAATCAGTTTCCAGTGCTTCCATACATTTTGGAATGACATTCTTAAGGATCACAAAGTAGGTTCATGGTAGCAATATCACTGTCAGCCTTGTGATGTAAAGTTCAGTACCTTAGCCACTATGCCACAGTGCCTGAAGTTCAAAAGCAAAGTTGATTTCACAGAGGGCCTGGTTGAGATTGTAGCTACAGGTATTTTCCCAGAGAGCAGGACAAGCGTTTTTAGAACATTTTTTTAGAACATTAGAACAATCTAGAAGAGAACAGACCATTCAGCCTAACAAAGCTCGCCATTCGTATTCACTTAATTCTTCTAAAAAAAAACATCAAGTCAAGTTTTAAAGTCCTACTGTCTGCCACACTGCTTGGTAGTTTATTCCAAGTGTCTGTGGTTCTCTGAGTAAAGAAAAACTTCCTAATGTTTGTGCTAAATTTACCCTTAACAAGTTTCCAACTGTGTCCCCGTGTTCTTGATGAACTAATTTCAAAGTCACCGTCTCGATCCACTGCAATAATTCCCTTCATAATTTTAAGCACTTCAATCATGTTAACTCTTAGTCTCCTTTTGCTTAAACTGTAAAGGCTCAGCTGTTTTAATCTTTCTTCATAATTCATCCCCTGTAGCCCTGGAATGAGCCTAGTTGCTTTTCTCTGGACCTTTTGTAGTGCTGCTATGTCCGTTTTGTAGCCTGAAGACCAAAATTGTAGACAATACTCTAGATGAAGCCAAACCCGGTTTATTATAAAGCTTAAGCAGAACCTCCATGGACTTTAACTCTACACATCAGAGCGTTATATAACCAGACATTCTGTTAGCCTTCTTCATGGCTTCTGAATACAGTTTTGTCATAAATTCTGTTAGCCTTCTTCATGGTTTCTGAATACAGTTTTGTCATAAGTAATTATATTAGTGTGTGCACTGGCAACATCTGGTGCCTTAACAGTGAAAGTCATCCTCTGCCAACAGGGATCTATGCCCTCCTAGTTATGGAAAGAGTTCTAGAGTTAATAACATTTTTAAAAAGAATGAGGTAAACCTGCTAGAATAGCAGGATTCAGACTGAGTTCCAGAGTTAATAACATTTAAAAAGAATGGGGTAAACCTCTTAGAATAGCAGGATTCTTTTAGTCTGACAGGGAAGACACATTAGACTGAACTGTTATAATGGAGTGGTGATTTGCATGCTGAAGTGCAATACACCATGGAGGCCTGTGTCCACCAGAGGGAGCTCTAGGATGGAGGAGTTCCATAAGCTATCCCTGACACTAAAGTTATCTTTAAAAAAATCTCTGGAAGTACTTCAGCGCTAATGTTTAAAAACCTCTCATGGGCATCAAAATATAAGCCCAGAGTTTAGAGGGTAGGTGTTAATAAGGGCTTGATCGGAAGCAACAAGAGAAGCAAGAGGTGTCACTGTAGTGATGTGGGAGGTGACAATGATTGATGGTGTTGGTGAGAAAGTGCACCAAGCATCTGTCAGTTAGACCAGGATTTATATCTTCTTCAACCAGGGGCAGCATATTATTTATTCTCCTTTGTATATTTAATGCTTTGTTCCATTTCTTGTTATTTCTTGTGTTTTTGTATACAGTAATCCCTCACCTATCGCGGGGGTTACGTTCCAGAGCCCCCCGCGATAGGTGAAAATCCGCAAAGTAGCGACCTATATTTATTTTATTATTTGAACATATTTTAAGGCTTTATAAACCCTTCCCACACTCTTATAAACCTTTCTCACTCTCTTGTTAACCTTTCCCACACTCTTATAAACACTTCCTATGCTCTTAAACACTTTCTACATTCTTAAACACCGCAGACCAACACTGCACACTGCACGCAGCAATCAGACGTCAATGTGTCTGCACTCGCTTTGTGAAGGGGGGCAGCTGAACTCACGCTGAGCAGAAATGGAGTTTGTGCTGCTTCTGCCAAAATGCCTGCTTGTCGCTCTGCGCGTTCGGAAGGAGGAGTGTGTGTGTGTGTGTGTGTGTGTGAGAGCTGAACGCACCTTCGCTCAAACCCCCCCTCCCCGGAAGCGCAGTACGCTCCTGCCACTTCGCATTGTCAAGGGGGTGGGGAGCTGAATGAACGCTAAGGAGAAGTGGACTTTGTGCTGGCTTTGTGCTGCTTGTCGCTCTGCGTGTAAATAATTTTAAGCCTGTACATCACCAATTTTCCTGTCTCACTGTCTTGTCTTGCGTGAAGTTAAAATGTTTTATAATAGTGAGATGTTACTCATATCCTTAGCCCGACATCCACATATCATATGTGTTAACAAAGTGTGTTTTATAAGTTTACATGTGTTTAAAGCATGTGGGATGGGTATTTTAAGGCTTAAACTATAAAAATGTTTATTTATATGGTCTTTCTATATCGCGGATTTTCTCCTGTTGCTGATGGGTCTGGAACATAACTTCCGCGATAGGCGGGCAATCACTTGTATTTAAAAACCCGCAAAGTCGTGAATCCGCGAAAAGTGAACCGCGAAGTAGCGAGGGATTACTGTATAGCAAACATGCCCATTGGCCTTATTTGGGTTTGGGGGTGGCCAAAAGACACCCCTTATCTTCCACACAGATTTGTTTTGTTCTGCTTTATTGGCTTTTCATTTCCTCTTACTGCATTTCATATGTGTAATAATTTATTTTTTATTTTATTTTTTTTCTGCGGAAAAATAAGAGGCCATTTGGTGCAATAGCAATGGGCCCTGCATTGGCAAGGCCTAGCTGGTTGAGCTCGCCGACTCTGGGCCGTGCAAACAGATTCCTGAGCACAGCTGCAGTCAGTCTGATGAATCCAAGGCGCCCCCCAGCCCCACCAGAAAAAGTGAAATTGCGTTCACTAAATGTGGAGCAGAGAACAGAAGAAGACAGTGAGTATGATAAACTCTAATATGGCTCAATGGTGACATTGTGGCATTCCTAAAAATTTATTTCCCAAGGAAATGAAGGATCATTCATAGTCTGCCTGTCAACTTTAGGCCTACCTGTTTGACTTTTGATAGTTAACTGTACAAATGGCATTGGTTTGTACTCTTCACAATGGTAATCAAATGTGTTGGGAAGAGTCTGTGACACAGAACAACCTCAGAATGGTCAAATCTGAATAAATTGACTGGGGTAATCTATTAAAAGAGTCCCCCCTCTTCCAGTGAGTATCATATCAACCTGTGGTTGTACAAAGATTTCTTTGACTAGCAAAACAATAAATTACTTTGAAATAAATCCTTAGTTTGAGTGCAGAAGGAAATACCCTTGTAAGCCAAGTAGTGTATCGAGAAAGGGAATAGGCCTTGCTTAAATAGAATTCAGAGTTAGCAGGCCTCTATTACCATTGCTGTAGACCAGGGGTGTCGACCTCAAGTCCTGGAGGGCTGCAGTGGCTGCTGGTTTTCATTCTAACCCTTATCCTAATCAGTGACCAGTTTTCACTACTAATTAACTTAATTTCCCTTCATTTTAATAGTCCTGTTTTCAGGGCTTCAGTCCTCTGAATTGATTCTTTTCTCCATTAAATGGGAGCCAAACAGAAATTAGAGGTACAACGAGCCGACAGATGACCAGCTAAATTGGAACATCAAACTCCAACCAGTTTCTTAATAAGGAGCCAATTCTTGTTGTTAATTAAACCCGTTATTTAATTCCATAGCTTGTTGCTGCTCTCATTCTGCCACAGCAGACATTTCCAAAACTGTGGATTTTCTGTTTTTTCTAAGAACCGCTTCAAAATGTTTTGGTGACCTGAGCAGAGTAACCTTGCTGAGACCTTCACCATTCTTTATTTTCAGATACTGTGGTTTTAGCTGGTCACACGTCATATTGTTTTGCGTCTCATTACCGTTAGACTGGTAATTAAGGGAAAAGAAACAATTAGGAGGTCCAAGTCAAGTTAATTAAAACGAAGGCAAAAGAAGTTAATTAGCAGCAGAAGCTGTTCACTAATTAAGATGATGGTTGGAATGAAAACTTGCAGCCACTGTGGCCCTCCAGGGCCGGAGTTTGACACACGTGCTGTAGACAGTTTGTCTGTTTCCTGGTTTGTCTAGTGTATGATGCTTATTAGTTTAGTATTCACGGATACAAACCACTAATTTTTAAATGCCTTTTATTAATCAATAAGTAGACGTAATCATAAGCTCTCCTTCAAGAGAGTGGATTGCAATTTGACAAAAAATGAAGTCTCTGCACTATACCCAAAGTGGGAATGAAAGCTTTCTTTGTTGTATGTGTCTCCAGTTGAAGGCAGTCATGGTAATGATGGTCTTTTACTGGGTCGGCCCCCTGAAGAGCCAGAAATGCTGTTGGCTGAAAAATCTCTCCTTGAAATCCTAGATGGCATCATCATGATGTATAACTTAAGTGTACACCAGCAGCTGGGAAAGGTACCTGCGCCTATTAATGTCCGTTGTGTTCACTCTGACTGGTCCATTTCAGGGTCAGCAGATCATTGTGATTGTACAAATTACTCTGTGTTTTTGACTAGCTGATAATGCCTAATCACATGTTTCCATATTTCATCATTATATCACTCCAGATTCTTTGTCAGTCACACAGCGTCTCTGTAAATAACACGTCATTTATTTAACTGAAGTAGTGAAAAATGGTATATCAAAGAAAAAAAGAATGAATGTGTAAAATCAACTCATTGTCCGTTAATGTGAAATGAAAATAGCAGTCACTTTTTTTCCAAAATGATTTATTTACGGCTATAAAATTCTTTTTTCTGTCTTAAGCTTTGTACCTGTCATTGTGCTGCAATAGAGTTTAGGAGTAAACACAGTTGTGGTGTCTAGTTTAATCCATATGTCCCTTTCAAATATATTTGAGAGTAATAGTAATCTCAGAAATATTACTATTGTTTTTTCATTAATCCATAACCGTAATTTATTACAGTACTGATATAGCAGATTAAGTTACATGCTCAGAGTCAAACAGGTCTGGGACTTGTAAACCACACTGCTAACCTAACAATCATTCATTTTTTTTTATGCTTGCATGCCAACAAAAACTGCTCCGCAAAATATGTAGCCACAAATTTAGGTTTGTCAGTTGATAGCCTTTGTACAAATCTCCCGTGAAGCTATTCAAGTTTTGCCGCAACTTTCATTGTGTAGAAAGTCTACCAGGGTAGCAATGAGGAATCCTAATCCCTATGATGAGGGTCACTGTCTGTGTGGAGTCTGCGTATTCTTCCCATGTGCAGCTTTAGTTTCTTCCCACATACCAAAGCTGGGCATTTTAGTTTGACTAGCTATTATTACATTATTGTATTAGGGAGTGTGGGTATGTATGTGGGCTGTGATGAACTAATGTCCCATCTAGGACTGTTGTCTGATATAGTATCCCAGAACAGACACTGACTTCCCGTGGCCATGTAATGCTATTTTTGTCTTCACATCACCATATTTTGCGTCAGTGCTATCAGCTGTACTGGACATAAACTACAAACTACATTATAAAGCCATGTTTCTTGTAAGGCACTAAGTAAACATTATGATTTATTGAGTATGTGTTAGGCATAGGGTGGCAAAAAAAACAAATACTATAAAATCTTGCAAGTGTACACTGCAGACTTTACTGAAATTTTAATGCTGTGAGTCTGATTTGTCTTTGAAGTTATCAAACCGGTCTTTTTAAATAGTAAAAGGAGTAGCCTGGAAGAACATTAAGGGTCTTTCTAGTTTAAGCTTTAACAAACCTATTGGTTATTTCAAAGCTTCACTAAACATACCCAGGTTTACCAGTCATGACAATGCCCATTTGCATTGATAATAGCATATACATTATGGAATCACAGAGCTAAATATGTTTACTTTTTGTGATTTTTAATGCAAACAATCCATCAGTAGTAGATGTATGATATCCAAAAATGTTATCTTGTATTTAGGAAATGTGAAACCTTTTTTAAATGTTTTGCCTGATTTCAGATGGTTGTGGTGTCTGATGATGTCCATGAGTATGCAATAGCTTTAAAAGATACCGAAGAGAAGATTTCTCGCTGCCCTGAGAGAGTAAGTTTATTTGTTATTTTCATCACTGTACTTACTGCTAAAAATAATTCAATAGTCTTATTAAAAATCAATCTTTAAAAAACGTTTCCCATTAATGTAATGTCATTTAAGAACCACCCACTGATAAAGTTATAATACTGCCTAAAGGTTTCTTTTCCTGATAACAAGTGACAGAACTTGAATTCTTAAGTCAATTGAGAAGATCAGGTCCTCCCACCCCATCTCACACTGCTTCCTCACATTTGCACACCCATAGTTCATAATTTAGCACAACAGCATATGTGAGGTATAAACAAAGTGCAATTGCCTTCAATGTCTTTCTTAATCTTATATTTATTCTAGAGGTTAACTAAAACACATACATTACTGCTTTCTGTTCATTAATCTCCATTAACTATCCATCCATCCATTTTCCAACCCGCTGAATCCGAACACAGGGTCACGGGGGTCTGCTGGAGCCAATCCCAGCCAACACAGGGCACAAGGCAGGAACCAATCCCGGGCAGGGTGCCAACCCACCGCAGGACACACACAAACACACCCACACACCAAGCACACACTAGGGCCAATTTAGAATCGCCAATCCACCTAACCTGCATGTCTTTGGACTGTGGGAGGAAACCGGAGCGCCCGGAGGAAACCCACGCAGACACGGGGAGAACATGCAAACTCCATGCAGGGAGGACCTGGGAAGCGAACCCAGGTCCCCAGGTCTCCCAACTGCGAGGCAGCAGCGCTACCCTCCATTAACTAGAAACAATGATTATTAATACATTAGCTTGCAGTTTACTTCATGCTCTATGCATAAGCATAGCCTAAATTAACAGTGGGGTTACTCAAGTTTAGGTTAGTTACCATCATTTGGCTTGTCTGAGTTTTCAGGCCTGAATGGTGCATTTGAATTCATTTAGTTCTTAATGCTCCCCTCTTTCTGTTCAGTCTACCTTGCACCTTGTGATACTGTCATGGCTGTAGATTTTTTTAGAGCTTATAGTTATGTTGCTGAATTACAGCATGTAAATATTATGTACATCCACAAGAGGCGGTTAAAAGCCATAAATTAAATATAGTCTTTCCTTTAGAAAATATTTACCATATATACTCATGTATAAGTTGGGTCTTGAAACCCGAAAACATCAATCATAAAATCAGACCCCAACTTATACGCCCGTTCAAAAATGCGATACGTAAGTTTGTTTTTTCACATTGTCTTGCTTCCTCCAATCTCACACCAGTTTCTCAGATGCATCAAATTTTGTTGCAGCAGTGCAGTTACCAGTTTCTTTCACTACTTCAACGACATTTCATTTAAAACCAGCTTCATATTTTCTTCTGATCGAACGCTCCATCATAGATAAGGGATGCTCTTACAATAAAGGTGTATGAAGGTGTGAGGTACAAAAAACACAAATCAGTGCAAATGTCACTTCAGAATAGTTTGGGTATTATTACCGTGTGGTCATGTAAGCACAATACACAGATAAAAAAAGGGCAGTGCGCTCCGTGGTTACTCTCTCAGGTGGGCGTTAGCATATCATAATCTCTTGGACCGATAGCGTGAGTTTTCTGCATTCAATTTATACGGCCGACATTATAAAATGGCAGAAATTATACGGTAAAATCAAGTCCAGACTTATTCGTGAGTATATACGGCAGGCATTGCGGAGATGAAAAAGAAATGCACACAGATAACATTCCTCATGAGGATGCAGTTGAACAGTACAAAGCACTTCAACATATGGCTCCAATTATGGAACACCATTTGTGCCAAATTATAAGAAAGTGAATAAATGTGTTATTGTGAAATAATCACATGAAATACAATAAATAAGATGGAAATTGTGTAATAGTTGCATGAAAAACTGCAGCAGTATTTTCTTAATAGCAGACTTCCCAAAAGCTCTTTTAATGCCAGCGCTGTTTTATTTTGCTGGTTTTATTACTTACTTATTTTTTTTTTCCCAAGAAAACTTGCATAAAACATACTATAAATAAAACATATGAACATCTCTATACATAATAATTTTGAAGTGTGTGAATGGCTAAGTCCTAAGAGCTACTGCTCACATTTGATGCTGTGGTCATAGTAAATTAATGGCCGGAGTATGGGTGGCTCAGTTTAACTTCTGTCATTGGCGCCATCTAGTGAATAAAACTAGTTGACTTCTTTAAACTTAGCTTTCTACCCATTGAAATTGACTTTTATTAACACGCACCTTATACATTTTATGTTGATTTTTGTCAACACCTGCCTTAAAAGAGTTACATAAAGAGGAAATGTGGAATGCACTTAACAAGTACATAAAGAAATAACTGATATTTTTATTAATTTTGCAAGTCTCTATACACGTCAGAGTATTTAGTGAAGGAAAAGCAAATTCCAGTTATTTATTAGATGCGTTAGAATTGTCAAAGCTCAATACACTGCTCGCGCTCTGAACCCCAAGGGTCATGCCAAAAGACCATTTCCCCTTGGGGTTTAACAAAGTATATCAAATCAAGAAATTAGAAGAATAGGACAAACCCGTGAGCTCTATTGAAATTCAAGACACTGTAAAATTACTATGAAGCAGGAAAACCTGGGTGCAGATCATGGTCCAACACCATTTTTCAAACATTTCTCTGTTAAATGAATCCTATTGAATCCAGTTGTTTTACTGGAATTATAGAAGATAATATCCCACCTCATACTCCATGCCAAGCATCGATTTCTATCTTTCTAGAAGAAAAAAAAGGTTCTTTCAGATTTTGCATCTTACCAACAAATTTTGTTATGGGAATATTGGCAAACAGCATAGAGAAAGTTCTTCCTTCAGTAATTTCACTGGATTAAAGTGAATCTGTTAAAGGCAGACATCTATTGTCAAACCTAAAGTAATTGGTTGATGTACTGTATAGTCCTTTAGAGCTGGATTTCCAGAGGTCTTGCTAACTCTGAATAAAAACTGATCAAGTGGAATGGGGACATCTGTTTAATGTAGCGCACACATTTGAGTGTGGACCATATTCTTGTCCAGAAGTGTCTTGTCTGGGTAAACCGTACAAATTCTGACTACTTCACATTAGAATGCCAAACCAGACAGGCCTGTCTGCTTTTTACAATTTTTATTGACCTGCTAGCAATTTTGTCTTCAGCAATAGTCAGAAATTAAATGAATAATAAGACGAACAATAAAACGAAAAGAATAATGAGGGAAGAAATGATATGAAAGAATCCCTCCATTTGGGAATTTTGTTTTCTTTTCACTTCCACCTCGAACTCCTCATTACTAATCATATAAATGTACAAGATAAATTTTTCAGGACCTCTGGGTCCAAAGTTAATTTGAATAAAAGCATGCAGTATCCAGTCAATTCATTTACATGCCATATTACATTCAAGCACTTTCCCCTGATTGCCTTTGGGCAGTTTAGGTATTTGATAGTATAGTCACAAGGAAATTTAAAGATCATTTTATATTCAATTTCCACAACAAGATGAAAATCATAAAACAAGATGCTGGATGAGTTATTATAGTCACAAAGCTGCTATTTCTCTTTCAGGGCGCTTGTGTATACCTTTATTAACAAGTCTTCTTTTGAAGAGCTTGATGCAATAGTAAGCTTGTTTATATGGAAGGACAAATGGCCATGTATTAAAAGGATGACACTGCACAGATCGGAGGTAGAGGGTGCCATGGCGTTTCTTTACTTCCAGCTTTACTAGAAGGTTGCAAGTATTTGTAGTTTGAAACAATGGAAGGAAATTGAAGGTATTGAAAATCTAACTGCTTAGGTAGCCTTGGAAAGAAAATATTGCTTATATTCTACTCTATATAACTTACGAACTATCATCAGTTTACTAGGAATCTGCTTACATATGACTCACTAAAAATATAGAACCAGTAGAAGAAACACTTTAAGGCAGAGTTGCAGTTTTATGCTGGTCCATTGCAGGATAATTTTATATTCCAGCCATCCTTTACTTATACAGTATTTTAATTCTTGAAAGTCATTAGGTATCTGGACCATAATAGAGCTTTGTACCATTTTAGAACCCTTTGATCCAACAATGCCTTAAATATGGAATTCTTCCAACCCATCATTTTTTTTGGAAGTTACAATTGAACAAACATTAAGGGACCTGCCTAGCTTTCCTAATAGTTACTGCACACTTTAATATATTTTATCCAGTAGTGAGGAGAATTGCAGCAGTATTTCTGCATTGTCAATTAATGTGAAGATAGATAGATAGATAGATAGATACTTTATTAATCCCAAGGGGAAATTCACCTACTCTAGTAGCAGCATACTGGTAAAAAACAATATTAAATTAAAGAGTGATAAAAAATGCAGGTAAAACAGACAATAACTTTGTGTAATGTTAACGTTTACCCCCCTCGCCCCCACCCCCCAACCCCCGGGGGTGGAATTTAAGAGTCGCATAGTGTGGTGAAGGAACGATCTCCTCAGTCTGTCAGTGGAGCAGGATGGTGACAGCAGTCTGTCACTGAAGCTGCTCCTCTGTCTGGAGATGATCCTGTTTAGTGGATGCAGTGGATTCTCCATGATTGACAGGAGTCTGCTCAGCGCCCGTCACTCTGCCACAGATTTCAGACTGTCCAGCTCCGTGCCTACAATAGAGCCTGCCTTCCTCACCAGTTTGTCCAGGCGTGAGGCGTCCTTCTTCTTAATGCTGCCTCCCCAGCACACCACCGCATAGAAGATGGCGCTCGCCACAACCGTCTGATAGAACATATGCAGCATCTTATTGCAGATGTTGAAGGACGCCAGCCTTCTAAGGAAGTATAGTTGGCTCTGTCCTCTCTTGCACAGAGCATCAGTATTGGGAGTCCAATCCAATTTATCATCAATCTGCACTCCCAGGTATTTATAGGTCTGCAACCTCTGCTCAAAGTCACCTCTGATGATCACGGGGTCCATGAGGAGCCTGGGCCTCCTAAAATCCACCACCAGCTCCTTGGTTTTGCTGGTGTTCGGTTGTAGGTGGTTTGAGTTGCACCATTTAACAAAGTCCTTGATTAAGTTCCTATACTCCTCCTCCTGCCCACTTCTGATGCAGCCCACGATAGCAGTGTTGTCAGCAAACTTTTGCATGTGGCAGGACTCCGAGTTGTATTGAAAGTCTGATATATAGAGGGAGAACAGGACCGGAGAAAGTACAGTCCCCCTGCGGTGTTCCTATGTTGCTGACCACAATGTCAGACCTGCAGTTCTCGAGACGCACATAGTGAGGTCTGTCTGTAAGACAGTTCACGATCCATACCACCAGGTATGAATCTACTCCCATCTCTGTCAGCTTGTCCCTAAGGAGCAGAGGTTGGATGGTGTTGAAGGCGCTAGAGAAGTCCAGAAACATAATTCTTACTGCACCACTGCCTCTGTCCAAGTGGGAGGTCTGAGTCTGATGACTCAAGCGCCGCAGCAAGTGGCAGCCTTTCCAGCAGCTCCGTGTATGACTATATCTTTCTACCTTTTTCTCTATTTCACTGTTCACTCCTATCACTTTCCTTTATGTGGAGTGAAATGAAGGTGTGTACTTCTAGATCAGGGGTCAGCAAAGATGGTCTTAGAGGGCCACAGTGGCTACAAACATTTGTTCCAACCCAATTTTCTAATGAGAAGTCAATTCTTGCTGTTGAAGCACTTACTGCTCAAGTAACATTTTATGCTTCATTTTAGTCATCTCGCTTGTTAAGATTCTCCACCCTTAATTTCTCATTTTAGTTTAAAAGTGGTGTTTGCATTTTTTTAGTGGCTCCTTATTACCATTAAGATGGAAATGACACAAGAACCAGCAGTTTCCCATCTAACTTGTTTCCTTTCACATCTCTGTGTATTTACCATGAACTGTCTGGTTTAATAAAATATTTAGAAGGAAACTGCAAAGGAAAAAAAATGAAGGACTGACAATTACTAATCCATGTCAGGCTATAAATCATTTTGAAGATATCCTCGAAAGGGAAAAAATGTGTGGTATAAGAATAACCTAACATGGCAGAATGAAGACACTAAACAAGCCATAAAATGAAATAAAGTCTGTTATTGGCAAGGATTGGTTTCTAATTAAGTAATCATTTGGAACACCAACATCCAGCCACTTTGGACCTCTAGGACTGACTTTGCAGACCCTTGCTCTGGAGACAGTCTTCAGTAATGCTCTAATAACATTTCAGGCGCAGAGAGGTGCCCATATTGTCCATCTATCTTCATCTATCTATGCACAACAAGCTATAATTCATTGCAAAATTGTGTATTGTACACACCTTAAAATTATCCACATATATCATGGATTGAACGCCGTTTGTGAACTGTAGCTTTTCTGTAGTCACACTTAAAAGGTATTACTGGCATTTTGGAGAAAGTTGTAACGTTAAAAATAGAAGCCTTCAGTACACCGTTAACCAGAGGGTCTTTTTATTTGACTAAAAATTACTGGCAGTCCAAGAAGGCAGCAACGTTGATAAGAGACCAAAGTGAAATTTGTCTATGTGAGATTTTTATTCTAGCCATAAAGATTGAGTCTATTTCTATGCATGAAACCAGAGGAGTAACTTAAACACTCTGTAGTGACAGAACTGAACCTGGAGATGTCATCCAGCCAGGAGCTGTCTTGGTTAAGGCATCTCTTTAAATCGCTAATTCAGCTAGTTTGTGATTACATCATATATTTCTGTTTTTGGTCTCCAAAGTGATGGATAATCATAAAAAGAGCTGAATATTGTTCCTGGTCTAAGTATATAGTGAGTCTAAGGAAATAATTTCAAACTTCTAACAAAATAATCATTATTAGAGATCAGTTAATCGATATTCTATTGATATGGGTTTTGTATTATTTTGGGTTTTTAATTTATCCAGTTTTTTTTTACAGTTTAAAACAGTAATCACTGGAGGGGCAGTGTGCATGCAGAGAATGAATGTACTTTAACAGCAGGGTCCATTTAGAGGAGTCTTCCTGAATTAGAATGTGTCATAAGTGAAATCCTTCAGGAGTCACCACTGTGAGTTTGATTTCTAATAACGTGTCACCAAAAAAACATACAAACAAGTGAGTTAAGTTTTCAGATGGCATTGGGTTAGCTAGAGTCGTACATCAGCCCTGGAGCCACTACTGGCATAAATAAACGTGTAAATTGACGCACGTTGTTTCAACAGAGGCAGGACATCATGCAGGAGCTAGTGAAGAGTCAAAAGGTGTTTGCTGAAAAGCTTAATCACTTGAGTCGCAGATTGGCCTGGATAAATGCCACCATCTATTCCAAGGTATTGTGTTTTTGATCCTGGCTTGTTTCTAAGCAATTTTCATTGTTGGTAAATCTCTGACTTCTGATTTTCTAGTCTTGTTTCTGTAACTAACCATGTGAATTTCTGAAGGAGGATGTCTTTTGTATTAAAATGTCAATAAGGTAAAAAAAAAAAAATTGATGTTGATTCTGTGTGCTGTTGGTAAACTGCTAATTTACATACTTTTAATTGTGTTGTATTGTTTATTTATGTGGATTAGCAGTTTTATCCTGAGTTTAAACTACCATGTTTTTGTTTGTAAAGTACCTTATGATGATGCTTCGTATGCAGAACTGTGTGACATAGAACTGGATTGATTATTGTCCCCATAAAAAGGTTTATTTAAAATTGTACTTGCTTTGGTTGTGTACCGAGCATTTAGTATGCAGAAGAGCTTCAGAATCACTTGAAGTAACACGGGTTATTGTATTTCAGGAAAAAATGCTGGACGTCTATTGGCTGCTGCGCGTGTGTATTCGCACCATTGAACACGCAGACAACACTGGTTCCTTGTTTGCTTTCATGCCTGAGTTCTACTTAAATGTTGCCATGAACAGCTATAGTGCCCTGAAGAATTATTTTAGCCCATCAAATTGCATGGAGGAGCTGCCAGGTAGAGTTGTTTTAGTTGAACTTTTGCCATTAGAATGGTGCTACTTATTAGTAAATTTATATAGAGTAGTTCAGCTGTAGAGGTAGTACATTAATTCTGCACCAAATGGTGTTGAAAGATTTTTGTAAGTGTTCAGCTCTTGCATATTAAAACAATTATTTATTTATTTATTTATTTAATTTTTTATTTTTAATAATATCCACGAAGTGAACTGAGCTTTATTTTCTTGTTTAGACTATGAACAAACTTTGACTCGGCTTGCTTCGATATTAGCAAAGCACTTTGCTGACTCTCGCATTATAGGCACAGGTGAGTAAGCCTTAGCAGGACTATGAAAGTTTCCTTAACTGATTACTGGTTGGTAATAATTTTGTGCACAGAATTCAAGAAAAGGTAAGTGTTAATATTATCTATATTATTATTATTATTTTTTTGCACATGTGGGGTTTTCCACAATTTTTTTTTTTTTGGCTATGTGCATTGGCATTGTAGCGTTAGCGCCACAATTGGACCATGTTTAGTGTTGCGAAATGCACAATAGAAATGTTTTTCCACTTACATTATAGCCTCAGAGCCACAACAATGACAAAATAATCAGAACAACAATACAAATCAATTATGAAACATATAATAATTGTCTGTTTCACTTATATTATAATGTTTTTCTCAACATAAAAATCCACAATCAGCCTCAGCCAGGAGACCCATGGTAAGAGTTGACAGAGATAAATGCAGCAGTTCTCTTCTCCAGATGCCGATGGAGCATGTGGAAGGTTATGTAGGGCCACAATTCAAAGTCCCAGTGTGGACCATGTGCCAGCCATTAAAATGAGTAACAATCTGTGGTGTATTCCTTGTTAAATGTTCCAAGTGATCAACACTCTTGGCAGTCACAATCCCAGTGAGGTGTTATACAAGTATATTGCTGTTGGTATAAAGAAGCCCTAGTCGTGTTTCTTGACATACTTCTGCTGAATAATTCATTGGCTGAAAGTCCTCCTTGTTTGTGTGTCAGAGACCGGATGTGCAGCATTGTTCATAATGGCACAAAGTTTTGTTTTGTTTCTTTCCTTTGCTCGACATGGTGTTGAGTCTGCTGCCTTACGATTTCCAGTCCAACCCTTTGAGGTCTCAGGGACCCTAATGATTCATCTGGGAACTTGTGTGTTTTTCTTTTTTTACTGTAGCTAATCAAATTGTTCCACAATTTCTTTCTCTTTTCAGATATCAAGGATTCTTTGATGCAGGCTCTAGCAAGTTATGTTTGTTACCCTCAATCACTACATGCAGTTGAGTGCATTCCAGAAGAACAGTGAGTCCATCTTATTGATTATTTTTGTTGGCTTAAGTTTAAAAATTTCATTTCAGAAAAAAATCGGAAGATATAATAAGCAAAACAAAAAAGGATTTTTTTATTTAATCATCTGAGAAAACTTGGAATGAAACCTGATCTGGCAACTTATTTTTGGAAATGAGTTGCATTTTGTATCACATTATTATTTTTTCAGTGAGTTAAAGAGTTTTGTTAATGTGTTAAAGCTGTGACAGTTACTGGAGGTTAAACTAAGCAAACATCTACTTGTTTTATTACTTTACTGTATTTCATTTTTCATCTGCATATGTTGCCAAGGATTTATTAACGTGTGTGAAAATTATCCACAAGCAAATCTGATGTATTTGCATGTCATTTTAGATCAACATGTCTGACATTTATAGTACCTTAGCAAATTCATTATATGTTTGCTGAAATTGGATAAATTGGATGAATGTTACTCATGGCTATATGCTTCAAAGCATAGTACTTGTTACGTGAGGACCATACTGTACTAAGCCTAAATTTCCTAGCAACTGCAAGAGTTTTGCAATAAACTTAAAGTTCACAAGTCTGCTGCCTTCTATGCAGCCACAAACAAGAAGGTCAAATTCTGTCAGTTTAGGTGGCTGGGTTGACAGTTTTTACATCAAACTTGCTCTGAGGAAACACTGGCGGCAAGAGGAGGACTCTTTCATTAGCTGGGCTATTGTGTGGAATTTAGAGCCCTATGATTTTCACGATGCAGAGAACATGAATAAAATCTCAAAACTGACATGCACAAACTGATTTCAGATATAAACACAAAAGTGAATGGAACTAGGAGAGTTAGGGGAGATTATTACAAAATCACTCACTAAACATTTTGAGTAATTGGTTCATATATCATTTGGATAAAATGTTTGTTCATCTTTGTTGTTTCTTAATGAGTTCTATTCAAACCTATTTTATAAGGTTTGCTTGTATTTCTTCTGGAGACTACCGTTCTACTGTAATGAAACACTGAGTGGTATATGTAGGTCAAAGACGATTGAAGTGGCGACTCTTAAAATGAGAATAAGTCTGCAGATAGCTAAGGTGCCAGAGAGATAGGTTACCAGCAGTTGTGTTGGACATGACCTACCACATTTGAGGATACATGGATAAGGTAAGGATGTCCTATGCTGTACAGCAATTAATAATACGTAAATATAAATAAATCCTCGCATTGTTAGACTTGTCAAGTGGAAGGTCATTTGCTTTTTTCATCCAACATCGCCTGGTTACCTTGGGTTTTATATTCTTATTATTATAATGGTACATCTTTTTAATTGAGGAATAAAAAAAGCAAATTCATTGACAGGAGCCAACGGGCTCAGGTCCAAGTATATTATGACATTTGAAACAAAATTGGTATTATTAAAAAAAAACAAAAAAAAACTGAATTAGTGTTAGTGGGTTAGATAAACAGATAGATGGGTAAACATGATCTTGTTCAGTAAATGCATACTGTGACGATGCAGGTTCTCTCCACGCTCCCAACGTCCTTATGGGAGCCCTGAACCCAACACTGTCAGTAATGTCACCGAGATGAGCTGACAGATGGGGACAATTCTCACATAAAGCCAGGGGACATATCCAAAAAGTGCTTTTATTAAAACAATCATCAAAACAAATGGTGCAGTGCATCAAGTTCAGTAAATAAATCCCTAAAAACAAGTGTTCAGTGGGGATAATTCTTTATTAATTCTTTTGCATTTATATAGCGCTTTTCTCACTATTCAAAGCGCTCAGCAATTGCAGGTTAAGGGCCTTGCTGAAGGACCCAACAGAGCAGAGTCCCTTTTAGCATTTACGGGATTTGAACCGGCAACCTTCCGATTGCCAGTGCATATCCCTAGCCTCAGAGCCACCACTCGATAAAAACCATCCAATAAATAAATCCTTTAAAACTCGAGGTTAAAATACAGAAGTTACAAATGCAGTCTCTCACTCCCTTTACTCTCCTGCCCACCTTCGTCTCTTTCTCCCCGGCTCACTCATTACTCGCAGCTGGCAGAGACCAACAGCCACAAGCTCCTTCAGCTAACCTCCGTCTTGGCCTCCTTCTGGATGTCACTGCCAGACCGTTGAGGTCAGCTCTCCTCCCTTGATCTTTCGCGCACCCGCAGTCAAGTCTCTCCTCAGATCCCACGGGAGGACACCTCTCTGCTCACCCCACTCGCTTGTTTTCAGTGGGGCAAACTAGCCCCAAGGGCGCAACTGACTAACGCTCCTGTGCGGGGCCCCAGCTCGTGGTGTCTCTACTTTCTAGGTGGCCAGATCCTCCTGCTAAGACTGCTCTCTCACTTTCTTTAACCTCCTTTTCCTCTCTCCTCGATCGATCTCTCTATTAATATATCTCTTTCCATTCATCTTGTCTCTCTGGTTCGACCCGTACATATACACCTCCGCGGGTGCCCCTGTCGGCGCAGCACCTTAATCACACACCGCAGGAAGCCAATGAGGCAATTGTGAACGACCACACCTACACGAGCAGGTGCGACTCGCTCCAATTACCTCACAAACTCTCCGCGGTCGTGCGATCGCGCCCACAGAGAACAACACGGCTATACAGATTTAAAACCCGGCCCTTTTTCTTGAAGTCATGGACCCGCTATACCACACATACTTGCAAATGGACAGGTGGACCGACGTGATCGTACTTAACATAATTGTAAATGGGCCCTTTTTAGTACTGTGATCTTCATGGTATTCTATGTTGTTGGTGCGGTGTTGACCGGTGTTGGTATGGTCTTAGTCCGGACCTATGCTTTCCACATTGTCTTGTGGTAATGGTTTGGCACTGAAGTTGCAGAGGGTTTCTGGGATCCTGTACTCATATTACAGACTTGTGGGTTTTTTTCTGTAAGAAATTAGTTCAAGAGAAAAAGTCAGTTTTGTGGGTTTTTTTTTTAATTTTCTAAATCAATATCATAGTATGACTTCAAATATTGACATTTTTTATTTTTTTTATCCTCTAAAGGCGAATGGCCATGATGAAAAATCTGCTGGCACCATATGAGCAGAGACCCTGGGCACAAACTAACTGGATCTTGGTCCGTCTGTGGAGGGTACTGTACACATCATTGCTTTTTTCTTCCTTGTGTCCCAGGGCAATATGAGTTTAATATTCTAACCCTAATTTCTGTTTATGATACCTTTTATTTTTGTTGTTTCTTACGCCTTTCTTGTTCACTGCCTGCCTTTCTTCCTGTCACTGTTGCTTTGACTACATCATTCATTTATTTTTTAGTTAATTTAATTTCTAACCACTTTGGCATCTTCTTGGTCTGATTCGCTGCCGATTCATTTGTTATTGTAATTCCTTTGGTTGTCAGGTGTATAGGAGGAAAATGACAATTCTGTTACTAGAACTGCTATAATTGGGGGGAAAAAAATTCTCCACAACAGAGGCACATAAATCCCAGTCCCACTCAGGCTTCCAGCAACAATGAAACCAGGGAGTGAAACTTAGTTTATCCCAGTGGTGTGTGTATTTGTGTGCCAGAAAAATGACAACACTTGGACAGATTGACAAACACACTACGGTTAATACCATGTTTTAAAATGCCTTAACAAGATTTACTCTGACAGAGCTACTTGTTGTCTAGAAAATTAACTCATCATTCAATTGCATCCTTAATAAATCTGCTGTACTTGTCATGATGCAGGCAGCCTTGTCTAAATATTCTGGCAACTTCTTTCAAGAATGTAGCTAGATAAGACTGTGCAGCAATCAAAGAATCCAAATACAATTGTAGAAACAAAGCAGTATATCTTCATATCTTTACAGAACAGGTGCAGAAATTGTATTCGTGCATGATGAGCCTGGAAACAAAAATGCAATCTTAATATTAAGTATGAAAGTGAATGGCTTTATGCAGTCATTCATAATATCACACCCAGGGCTGGATTAAGACAAAATTGAGCCTGATGCTGCAGCGCAAAAAAGGCCTATTTTTTCTCGGCATTGGTGCATGTGCATTCGACACTCACTGTACATGCACACTCAGACCGACCATGGAGCCTTAATTGCTTGCGATGCAACCAGCCAGCCTTTATTGAACATGAATAATAATGACGACGTAGTATCGTAACAACTCGAGGTTAACATCAAACTATGTAACATCAACATTCAATAGTAATTGTCTGAAAAGTGCACTCAATGCAGAACAGGCTAAAACAGATCAACTTAACCTAGGCATATCGTCACCCTAACTACTGTGCTAGTGCTGCTTACTTATATTGCTGTTTTTCGAGCCTTAGCAAGTGCAAATTTTTCGATTGTGTCGGTGAAGTCAAGGCTGCACAGCATCTCATGCTCAATGCTCATAAGCGCCAGCATACTTAGCCTTTCCTGCCCCATTGAGGACCACAGCACTCCTTTGACTATTCCTAACTTTGAGAAGCTCCGCTTGTTGGAGGCATTGGACACCATCATGCACAGATAGATGCGCAACCCAATCTCAACGTTTGGAAATGTCTGAGAAAGATTCAACGATGACAAACGCCTGTATACATGGTGAGCTCTGCTGATTCGTTCACAGTCACCAGTTTCTGAGTGTGCATAAATGCGCAAAGAACAATAGTAACTGTATAATAAGTAACGCTGTGTCTAGGCGTCCGAAAGTCGGACTTCAAATTTCATTCTAAGAATTATTTTGAGGTTAATATAGCAAAGGAAAACTGTTCAGCTTCTGGAAAATTCTCGTCTCTTTTCATCTGGGCCTATTTCAGGAATGGGCCTAATGCCGCAGCATCAATAGCACCCACCTTAATCCGGCCCTGCTCACACCTAATATGGTTTTAAATACTCCTTTACAAAAATACTAGATGTGAATGACCAGCCCATCTTCCCGGTGTGTTCTTCTTTCCACCTGAGGAACATCGGTTTTTTGGATTCAAGATCCTTTATTTGTCACTAGCAGCAAGTGCTTTGGAATGCTTACTCATTTAGCTGCTTCCAGTTACAGAGTGCAGTAGACACTACACAGAATACAAAACAGACAATAAACTTTGTGCACTATAAAACAGGTCAAACAGTATGTGGTGGAAGATATTTGTGTTAAAAAAAAAAAGGGCAGTGTTCTATAGTGTGGAGTAGCAACATTATCACAGTACAATGCAGGCATATTCACTAGTGCAGTTAACCAGGTAACTATCAAAGACACAAGATGCAGGAGGTGGTGGGGGACTGTTCTCGAATCTGGTGGTGGTTGTTCTGATAGACTTTTTAAGTATTAAAGATGTAATGTAACCTCTCATTGTAGCAATTAACTAAAACAGTTAAACACAATTGGATTATTTGAAATCTTTATTGACACAGCTGAGTGAAGGATAACTTCATTCCCAACAGAAGATGGATATTAGTGCTGCATCATACTGTATATCTCTGATATTATCTAGTGTTTCAGGAAAACTTGACATCAAAGTTTGTTTTAATGACATGCTACACTTCTCCTCCCCAGGGCTGTGGCTTTGGCTATAGATACACTCGTCTCCCACACTTGTTGAAGACAAAACCTGAGGATGCTAACTTACCCAGCCTGCAGAGTGAGTAGCGACTTGCTATTTGAAATATTTAACTTTCTAATCTTCGTGTCCCTAACCAACTAATTTTTGTAGCATAATTACAGTAAATAAGAATGTAAAAGGATAACCACTGGCCCAAAAGAGCCAGTTTACCCCAGGAATTTAAATTTTTTATAATACATCTTCCACAGCTGGCAACACAATCAGGTGCTGTATCTTCACTCTATTAGCGTATTCTGTTTCTTACAAAGAAAAGTAGAATCTGTGTAGTATCAAAACAGTACATATACTAGTATTATGATTTATTTAGCAGATACTTTTATCCAAGGCAACTTATAAAGCAACTATAAGATAGTAAGTACAGTCATTGAATGTAGCTGCAGCTTGTATATCCTGGGTACTGTATACTTGGCACTATTAATCAGTCATCATTTTGTATATGTGCCTTTCATGGCAAGCATTATCATAAGAATCTTAAAGCAATGCAAAGTTTTACTACAATCAGAAAGTCTAATGCTTTTTATGTGAATTCCTTTTTTCAATAAATATTATTAACGCTTTCATCGTTAAACCCAAAGACTGATTTTATTGCAGCCTAGCAAAAGGGGAATATATATATATTTTCTTTGGATGAAAATCAATAGCAATTTCAAAGCCGTAAGATCCACATTTTTCCCCACAAGCACTCCATAAATATATGTACACATTTTTGTATTCTTTTACAAACACAATCTTTGATAGGATAGCAAATCATATACAGTATACATTTTTCTTTCTGTTACTGGAACAATGCACGTCACTCAAAACATCTTTGAATAAGATGGAATGACTGTGGTGGTCATTTTGTCAAGATATTACTGCAGGAATATCTCAAGAGTAAGCAACAGTTATGCAGTATCAAAATATTCTTGTAACAGTAATCTACAGTCCTTTTTATTGGATTCTAACTGGATTTAACCTTCGAAATGGTTCAAATGATGACATTTTTTCTATGTTTTTGCACTCACTGTACTATCCGGTGTTAGAGTGGCTGCCACAAGATATTTACATTAGCCTAGTCATTAAAATATATTGTAGAGGCAGGTCTTAAAATAATTCTTTGATTTCACGTACAACGGAGACAAGCATGGTGTTGTGTGAGAAGACAGCCTTGGTCAGCTCATGGGTAATTTCAGTGATTCATCTGAAGCCTTACTTAGTAGAAGTTAGAAGTTTACCTTAGAAGTTAAATTGATGCTACTGGAGCCTTAATGACATCGCTTTTTTGAAATTACCATTTTATACAATGCAGGAAAAAAATCATGGTCCACTTTGATGTTGGGTCTGTAATTTCTTTTAATTTTTTCTGATATTGTGTCTTGTTTTTGTTGCATTTTTCAGAAGATTTATCAGTTGCTAGTTTCCAAAGTAAGTTTTATTTTTTGGGTTTGTCTTTTCCCCTTCCTTTCTTGTCATCCATGTTCTGACCAACCCTGTTAGCTCTTTTGATGATAGATAAGTGTTTAAGTGGTGTGAAGTTCACTACTGTTATAACTCCTTCCCCATTTCCTCCTCTTACCAGCCTAAATTGACAGATTCCAGTATATCTTCTTAACATTTCTACCACAAGATCAAGTAGATCTAGAACTTTCTAGCCCCAACCTGTGTTCCTCACAGTTCTGTTATTTAGAAGAGTTACTGCAATAGAAGTAGTATAGAAATGTGACGTGAGCATGAACCTGTATCTAGCTTTCTGTTTGACTTCTGTGTGAGTTGTTATGGTTCCATAGTAGCAAATGTCTTGTGCTGGATATCACAGCAGTCAACTATTGTTCCTTTTCTTAATATATATATATTCTACATCTTGACAGGGAGAGGCTGTTAAACTGATTATTCCAAAAGCTTTCCAGCCACCAGACTACTTTACCTGTTTCTTTTTGTTAGAATGTTGGAATTCTTTATAACATCAAAGAAGGACCTTGCACTTGGATCACACAAGAGTCCAATTTTCATTTACAACTAGGAGGCTTTGCCCCCTACTCGCTTCGCTCACCAAACCCTGTGCTTACACTACGCACTAGCCTCTTTACAGTTCTGCCGCTCGCATTTGGGGATGCAGATGTACAATGTACTAACTATTTTACATTACAGCGAGTAATTAACCATATTAAAAAATATTAAAATGTAATAATTTGATTGTAAATTGTTTCATGTTGCGTTAAGAGTTATTCGTTGCGTAATACGATTTCGTTCTGTTTGGCTTTGAAATTAACATGCAAAAACTTTTTAAACTTACACATTTACTGTAAAACTTAAGTAAAAACTATTTTTTGAATTAAATCTTTGTCAATATCGCATTGAATTGCGATTCTGTGTTTGGACTTTCATCGTGACAACGCCACGCATAACTGCACGTGATTGAATTTCGTTTCTTTCTCTCTATTAAATAAAATGACTTTTTCGAATATTTGGCTCTGAGATTTGTAAATTGTCTTTGCAAAAGCTATTCTAACAGGAAAAAGGAAACTGTTAACCTTTTAATATGAATGGCATATCAAGATCTCCTTTGTTGTCTAATGTTATCCCCTGAAGATGTACTACATTCTTGGATACATCCTTCTTTCTACAGTAATTCATGCGGAGAAAGACCGGATGGTGTTAACGGTTGTAGATATTCTACGGGATATTGTAAGTTGATGTTTTCATCTTCCACACGATCACCAACTGTTTCAGCATAGTCTATTTATACGCATTTAACCAATTTGCAGTGTAACCAATCGTCATTTTTGGCGTTAATTCGTTTAACTTCGTTTCTCTGTGCTAGGATTGTCCGTGTACTTATTTTTACTGTTGATAACCCTTTGTGATGAAATTCTTCAATAAGATTTGGACATAATATTTCTTCTTTAATTGGGAACTTAAAGTGTGGAAAACGTTATCAAAAGCATTCACACAAATGAGAGGTGAGAGTACCATGTGGTTTTCTATGGTTGAGAGGAGGGCGTGATTTGAAAACATCTCATGGCCAAAGTCTCGACTCACAGGACTTGAAAGAATCTTCTAAAAAGTCTTGTCTCGTTGCAGGATTATTTTATTATAATAAAGAGATGAGATCCTGGTCAAGACACACAGTTTGGTATAGTAGTAAGCAGTCAGAAGTACAGTATTTAAAGGATAACACAGAATAAATGATGTAAAGAACAAAAAAGCTTTTAGTCTTAATTAATGTTCAGTAATCTTAATATTAACAGTGTTGTCTATATGCTAATATTCTCTTCAAAATTCATTTCAAGACATTAAAATTGACCATTTAAGACTTTGCATATTGTTTCAGTCATTTGAAGTATGTCTTGTAAATATTAGTTATTAAGAGTTATTTATTTTTTATCACAAATTATAATCACTAAATGAAAATTGTAACATTGTGAACCAATTATGTGAAGTGCTCTTCAGAAGAATGAACAATGTTAGTAAATTCCTGTGTCCTCTAATAGACTTGAAAGGGCAGGTAACAAAATCCTACAGTAAAGTTCACGACGGTGTGTTTTATAAGAGGTACCATTTATAAAATGAATTGCTGATTGATAGAAAATTGCCGTCTTAGAAAAGGTATATTTAGAGGCTGTCTATAATAAAAAACAGTGGGAAGCATTATTTTATCCATGGTGTCTTGTGTAATGTGTAAATGAAGTCTTGTTTTCCTGAAACAGACAAAATAAAAATACTATGTATTGCTGATATTGGACTGAAAGGAAAAAGGAGAACTGTGCCATGAGGCAAGGTAAAACAAATTATATTCTAATGCAATCTCATGCTGTTAGACAAGTTTCCAAGGTCATATTTTTGTCGAAAATCATTCATTTTTTTGACAAATTGGAAAAGTTCAGATAACACAAGCCGTCCGGTTTTCAAAGTTCATTGCAGAAAGTAGATTGTTGCAGCATGAGAACTATTATCAGGATATTGTAAGGGAAAATCTGTATAGAGATGTGCAAATGAAAAACAAGGGTTTAACTGAATACAAAGTTCTGTGGGACACCTCTGCCCCTGAAAAGAGAGGGTTTAATTATTCCTAATCTTCTGTGGGTTTCAGTAAAGTAAAATTAGCCCAGAAACCACATTTAACTCTTTGAGGGCTGAATATTTTTTCTAAAAAACTCAGTTTTCTGAAAAGCACACAATGCACTGGTTTCACACATAAATCAACATAAAACATCTGTTGCTACGTGCTGTGGCTGCTGTTGGCGTCTGTTCTGCATCTCTGACAGCAGTGGTTGCGCAGGGGCAGCTCGATGGCCAGCAGGAATGCATGGCAGGCCAGCTACCTCTCTGTCTTCGCAGAGCAGGTGGGCGATGGTGGCAGCCGCAGTGTGACGCAATATGCTTTGTACCTCTTGTCATTATAAGTGGTGGTCCTCCCAGGCGAACGCTGCTGTAGGCGTATCAGCTACACAGACGTGTTCAGCACCACGATCACCTGGGGACCGATAGGCTGATGCTGGTTCCTCACTTTTGTTTTTGATATCCATCTCCAGATCACTTGTATCAATCTCAGGAGTCTGAAAAGTCAGAGTCCGATTCAGCGATAATACTTAATACGTACATGGAGTATTTTGCTTTGCGCATTTGCTTTAGTCTCGCCAGATGTCGATACCATTTTAAATGCTGTTTGCTCTTCACTACTCATGCACACGCAGGGAATCCGAGGTCAAATCAGCAAAGCTACGTAACTTTCCTTCAAGCAAAGAGAGTCAAACTAAAATGTAAGGGCAAGTTTTGTCGCAGTTTACAGCCGATTACCGTCCTCTACCCCTGAATTTCGACAAAAGTCAACATCAGCCCTTAAAGAGTTAAGGTATATTAGTGATTTTAAACTTTTGCACAAGAACATAGTGATTTACTAAATCAAATGATTTAGCAAAGCCTATAGAAAAGCAGCACATAACAGTTTATTGTTAAGAACAGTTATGATGTTTAAAAACTTTAGCAGCAGTAGTACTATGGCCACATCAAGGAGAGAAATTTGACCCCTCAGATTAACAGATCTTGTAAATTATTGCATTAGCGTCATGTTTATCAGCTGGACAAACATCATTCTATGTATGTGTGGTACATGTTCTGATAAACTATGTTAAAATGACTAATCTTTTACCACCTCTTATTTTTTCTGTAATATTTCTATTGCACTAT
Source organism: Erpetoichthys calabaricus (assembly GCF_900747795.2). Taxonomy (NCBI): domain Eukaryota; kingdom Metazoa; phylum Chordata; class Cladistia; order Polypteriformes; family Polypteridae; genus Erpetoichthys; species Erpetoichthys calabaricus. The sequence goes on along the minus strand of NC_041411.2, from coordinate 74,400,928 downwards.
TGTATTGTATTGAGGATTACTTGTGTTCTGTTCTGTGTATATTACATTGTATCTACAAGGTTTTTTTTTGGGAGTTTTTCCTTGTCTTCTTCGAGAGCCAAGGCTGGGGAGCTGTCAAAAGGCAGGGCCTCTTAAAGCCCATTTAGGTACTTCTTGTGTGATTTTGGGTTATACAAAAATAAATTGTATTGTAAATTGTATTTTTTGTATTCCTCCTCCCCAGTTTTTATATCTTCATTATTACTGGATGATCTCGGTGCTTCTCTCATTTCACATTGCCTCACATTTTTCCACCATACCTTCCAAATATCCTTTTTTTAAATGGGTTGCCATCAGACATTAACCAAGACAGATAAAGATACAGAAAAAAAGGATAATTTTTAAAATGCAGGTGGTACCCACATGAAAAGCTGTACAATGTTTAAAGAGCATTTTCTTATATTTTTAGGGTAATTGCCTATTTTCTAGTATTGTGAGCTTTCTGTTCAGCCTTCCCTAACTGACTTGCTTGAGTGAATCGTGCGGACTTTTGCACAACCTGAAGATGTGATGATACATGAATGCTATGTGGTGCCATAGAGCTGAGTGGTAAAAGAAAAGTTTGTGACAGTTTTATTAAAAAAAAAGAACAAACGGCTACTTACTATTACAGTCCCATTACGCCATGCACCATTTTTACACTAAGTGATTTCTCCTGTATATGCTTTCAGAGCCATGCCCTTCCCTCCTCCTGCAGAGACATATGGCTGAGCTCCTGAACAAAGACAAGGAGATGGCTGCCAGTTTCCTAAACAGTGTCCTCAACCAGCTCAACTGGGCCTTCTCAGAGTTCATTGGAATGATTCAGGAGGTAACAGAATTGATGTTTATCAGGATAGTATGTAAAATATTCTAACAAGACAATTGTGTGAGTTCAGCTTGAGAACAAGTATAACTGTTTCATGAAAACCTTAGGAAGAGTGATTATTGTGCTGCTATTGAATACAATTCTAGGTGTCTTCAGGAAGCGTCGGGTCATTACTGGTTTTAGAAACAAATGTGTAAATAATAACCTCAGGTATTAAATAGGGTAAAAAATGAATGCAGCTTATTCTTACAAAATTATTGTAATGTTGTGAAGCAGTATGTAATTCAGTGATGCCCTTTAATTTTTTTTTTTTTCAAATAAGGGATGTGGTAGATTGAGATCACCTTGTAATGCACAAACGCTAGCACATTTCATACAACAGAAAATACCAGCTAATTAGCATTGCTGGTGGGGGGGTGATAAGCTTGTGGGCTAAAATCAATAGAGCTTTCAGTAGAAACAGAAAATTTTTACTTATCCACGCTGCCAAACAGAAACTGAGGCTCAGTATCACAAATAGACTTTGTCAGTTGTGGATTCCTTGATGTTAGTATTATCAGCCTCTTGTGGATGAAAATCAATAAGGCCTTTAGTGAGAACAGAACACTTTGATCCATCCATGCTGCTAAAATGACACTGAGATTGAATATCAGAAATAGGATTTATCGGTTTCTAAGGTAGTTTCCTTAACATCTGTAATAATTAGCCCCTGTGTTTTAATTTATTTTTTATTCATCTGCTTCAGGATGAACTTCTTAATTCTTTACTTTCTTTAAGATCCAACAAGCAGCTGAGAGGCCTGAACGCAACTTTGTGGACACTCGGCAGCTAAAAGTGTGCGCCACCTGCTTTGACCTCTCCGTCAGCCTGCTGCGCGTCCTAGAAATGACAGTTACCCTTGTGGCAGAGATATTTATGGACTGGAGCCGGCCATCTGCGGAGCTGCTGCTGCGGCGTCTCGCACAGGTAACCATATGATGGTAACAACAAGTTTTAACTGGCTGGCATTCTTGCATATCTGGAAGTAATCTGAATTTGCATTCATTTGTGTATCAGTGTGATATTTTCTTATTTATTCCTTGCAATTTTACAATTTTCTTTTCATTCTCATTATAGAGTTACGCCATTTGTTTTAGTTTTAGCCTTTTTTTTTTTTTTTTTTTTTTTTTACAGTCACAGATAACATATACAGTGGAACCTCGGTTTGCAAGCATAATTCGTTCCGGAAACGCGCTCGTAGTCCAAAGCACTCATATATCAAAGTGAATTTCCCCATAAGAAATAATGGAAACTCGATGATTTGTTCCACAGCTCAAAACTATTCATATAAAAATGATTAATACAAAATTTAAAGTAAAAATACATAAAACAAATTAACCTGCACTTTACCTTTGAAGAGAATCATGGCTGGTGTGAGTGAGTTTCTAAACTCTTGTGGGATTGCACCCAACGGGACGACACCCGGAAGAGCGTCCCAAAGCAATCGCAGTCTCCCAGCGCTGTAGCAGTTCGCCGTAAAAGCGAATCCGAAAAGATCGTGGACATGCTATAAGCGCCTGCCATCGATGGGTGATACAAGGAACAAGGAACATTATAAATGTGCAGGGCCCTGTGTCTGTGTATAAATAACCGCGCTGTTGCTGTTTCAAGCTGAATAAAGCTGGTGTTGCTAAAGTACTGAGACTCAGCTTCATGTTTTCGGGTGCAAGATGGGGACTCGCGCGCACGCACACACAGTCACAATGCTAATGCTGTAGTAAACCGTATATGCTCGTACGGATGTTGACTATATGAGTGAGTTCACGCCGACTCAGACGGAGAATAGGAGATGATTGCCCACAATCCCACAGCGAGAGAGAGAGAAGAACCATCAGCTCAGTTGTGATCACATGACACTCAGCAGACAAAGCGTATACATACTCCTCGTACTGCAAGACCTCGCTCGTTTATCAAGTCAAAATTTATTAAAAATTTTTGCACGTCTTACAAAACACTCGTAAACCGAGGTTCCACTGTACATCATTTGGCCAAAAGTGTGTATGTGCTCCATAGTAATAGGCATTTATTTGGAGCTGCCCCCAAAATTCACCTTTGTGCCTATAAGACTTTTCACGAGAGTTTGAAGTGTATCTGTGGAAATCTGTGCCCATTCACCCAAAACAGCATTTGCGAGGGCAGGTACTGACATAGAACGAAAACGATGGGCTTGAAATCTACATTCCATTTCATCACAAAGGTGTTTGTTAGGATTATGGTCATGGTTTTGTACAGGCCACCCTAGTTCATCTATGTCTTTATGGACCTGGTTTTGTGCACAGTAATTCTGGAATGCAAAAGGGCCTTCCCCACATTGTTGCCACAATCCTGGAAGTGCACAATTGCCTAAAATGTCTTTGTAGCATTAACTGTACCCTTCACTGCAACCAACAGGGCAAGCCCAAACCCTGAAAAACATCTACAGATTTTTATTCATCCTCCACAAAACTTTATAGTAGGCACTATGCAGTCCAGAAGGTAGCCTTCTCCTGCCATCTGCCAAACCCAGACTCGTTCACCAGACTACCAGATAGTAAAGAGTGATTTATGACTCCAGAGAACAGCTTTGCACTGTTTCAGAGTCCAATGACAGCATGCTTTACACCGCTCCAGCCAACGCTTGGTGTTGCATATAGTGATCTTAGGCTTGTGTGCGGCTGCTCGGACATTGAAACCCATTTCCTGAAGCTCCCAAAGCATAATTCTTGTGCTGATGTTGCTTCCAGAGGCAGTTTGAAACTCTGTTGTGAGTCATGTAACAGACGATGGATGATGTTTTCCACACTGTGTGCTTCAGTGATTGGCAGCACTGCTCTGTGAGTTGGCATAGTCATAACATTTTATGGCTGAGCTGTTGTTGTTCCTCAACACTTCCACTTCACAATAATTACACTTACAGTTAACTGGAGCAGATCTAGCACAGCAGACTTGTGGTAAAGATGGCATTATATGACAGTGCTATGTTTAAAGTCACTGAGCTCTTAGGTATGACACGTTCCACTGCCAATGTTTGTCAAAGTAGATTGCATGACTATATGCTTGATTTTATGCACCTGTGTTAAAAGTGGATGCGGTTGAAACATCTGAACTCAGAACTTCGATGGGTTGTCCACATACGTTTAGCTATATGGCATATAATGACTTAAACTTCCATTTGTCTGCTTTTATTTAACAATAGCTTCTCTTTTTCTGTCATAGTTGCTGAATCAGGTCTTGAACCGTGTAACTGCAGAGAGAAACCTTTTTGACCGAGTTGTCAACTTACGCCTGCCTGGTAAGTGTGGCTTTAGCTGCATGAGCTGATAATTTGTTTAATAAAGATACAGCAATTAAATTATAGTTTTGTAGCTCTGTGTCCCTGATAGAAGATTTGTTCACCCTAGAAGACATACCATACTGAAGGAAATGGTTACAACTTCCAAACCTTGTCATATGACCTATACTCTGATATATATGCATTTACTGTACTTGGTAAATCACTATAGGGAGCTATGCTGTGTGACGGGTGCTACTAAAGGCTGAGTGACATGCAGACAATTCATCCTGCTGGCAGTTGTCATTTGGAAAGAAATTAAAGGCACAGATATCAAGTGAGCAGATTAGATACCCTAAAATGCTGCTAGAGCAGTGTACACACTAGATTCTGCAGGAGATCTCAGTGGTGTTAAGTACGTACTTAAGCACTATGTCTGTGTTTTAGCAAAGAGAAAGATACCTTATCTCTTGCATCCTGCCCTACAGGGGTGTATTGATTTGAGTATTTATTTGCCCTCAGCTTCAGTTTCCCAGAAGCCACTTTCTAGAGTTTCTACAGCAGGGAAGCACATGCAGACCGTTAGGCTGCTGATTATGAGATGTGCTTCCTGGCACTGAGCCAGTCACGTAGATAGTTCTTTGTCCTGTTAGTGACATTACACAAGGCTCAATTCATGTAGCAGTGATTTGACTAGGAATTATTTTGCAATCCTGTGTACATATTGACATAGCATTGGATCGCTTCTACCTTATGTTGCATATTGTCTGTTTCTTAGGGCTGGAGAGTGTGGATCATTACCCTATACTGGTTGCAGTAACAGGAATACTTGTCCGCATCTTGGTGGACTGTGACAGCCACGGGTGAGTTTTGTGGCCTCTTTGCTGAACTGCTTTTGTCTGTTTCTAGCACCTGGTGGGGTTGCAGGAATTGTGCATAGCACAGTACAAGCCCATCTCCACTGTTCATGTTATGAATATTGTAGATCTCGTGGTAGCTGCTTGAAGACACATGCGTAAAAGATTTACAGTGGCTGTAACCATAGCTGATATGACATGCTGGTATTGTAACATTTTGGGTACGTTCCTGCACAGTAACTTTTTTTTAGAACCAAGCATGCAAAAATCTTATTCTTTACAAACCCTTGTCACTCATGCATTCTTCCATCTGTAACATTATAGTCTATTCTTTTTGTGTTTGTATCTCTCACAGGAGATCCTTGTAGTGATGAGTGGAGGATGAGCTTGATCAGCTCTATGGAGTTGTAGCTGGAGTGGTTAACAGTGCAGCTTGCACTTTTATATATCAAAGTACCATTAGGCTTCACTTTCCTTATATCTTCCTTTCAGTTGTTCTTACAATATCTCATTCTTCAGCTCCTTAGCAAAATGGAAAATGTTCTGTGTTAAACTATCCATCCATCCATTTTCCAACCCGCTATATCCTAACTACAGGGTCACGGGGGTCTGCTGGAGCCAATCCCAGCCAACACAGGGCACAAGGCAGGAAACAAACCCCAGGCAGGGCACCAGCCCACCACAGGGCATACACACACACACCAAGCACACACTAGGCACCTAACCTGCATGTCTTTGGACTGTGGGAGGAAACCGGAGTACCCGGAGGAAACCCACACAGACACGGGGAGAACATGCAAACTCCACGCAGGGAGGAAGCGAACCCGGGTCTCCTTACTGTGAGGCAGCAGCGCTACCCACTGCGCCACCGTGCCGCCCGTGTTAAACTATGATAGCCATAATCTACACAAATTTCTGTTGTAGGAGTCAACCTGTTTATTGAGATTTATGGCTTATGGTGGATGAATTTTTTTTTTATCATGATTTCATTTACTCATATCTCCTTATTTAATTTCTAGCCAGACAACAGAAACAGAGAAACAGAGTTTTTTCAGCCCACGATTTTAAAATAAAATTTTGTCTTTCCTGTAAATTTAAATGGAACAATTGCTAAATAACTGGAGGCACTTGTAAAATGGGAAATTGCTGCTTAGACAGTCTGGGCTTTGAAGATACTTCTTAGCATGCAGTGGCATTGAAGATAATGACACCTGTTGATCAAAACAGTGGCACTAAATAGTACTCTACACTCAGATCAGCCCACAGACATTCCAGTCAAATGATGGGACATCGTCTAGTTTAAGATATAATTTTGTAAACATCAGTGATGCTTAAGATAAGATATCTGTTTAAGTAGGAGATTAAGGTCAATTCCAGAAGCACATAATCCAGGAATGTGATGAAGTTTGGATTAATTTAAATTCCTGTTTACTGATTTCTATGATTTAAGTTCCTAACAAATGATGGTCCATCTGTTCCACTGCTTGGCCATGAAAGACTTCTTTATAAATAGTTTTTGTGTATCATTTTCTTTAGATGAAGAATCTTGTAAGAGTGAACAGTAGAGAACTCAAGGGGAAAACTGATATAGATTCTATTGCAAATACATATCATATTCACAAGTACAAGTTGGACAGAGCAAAGCAAGATTGTGTCCGTCCAGTTGCTGCAGAGTGGCAGAATGCAGTCTGAGTAAGCACCACATTGCTGAGTGGACTGACACCGGGCTCTGCTTGCCTTCGGCATGAGATACTGAATAAAATCAGCTCTTCATATGACTCACTGGGAAACCATTTTCCATCCAAGCCTATCCCACACAGCTTGAGCAGAAGTGAATTGCCAACATTTTCTAACTTTGGCAAATCTCTTTTCAGTATGGAGAACAAAATGAGACTTAAAAATAAATAAAAAAAATTGATCTTTGCCATAAAAAAATAATAAATAACTCTTAATAAATCTATATTACTAAACCACAGTTTAATTTATGCACGGACGCACCGAAACGCATGCGCAATGCGCTCAAACGCAGCGGCTTCCCACAGTCAGTAGATGGCGCCCACTTCAGACACACCAGAAGCAAACACGTCACGGCTCCACAATGAAAGAGCTCAACTAACGGAAATACAAAACGAGCCCGTATGGATAAACACAATGAACGAACGCGCCCACAACGCGCTTCGCCCGTATGAATAACACCAATGAACGAAGGTGCCCACACAAAGAAACCGCTGTAGTACAAATGCGCCGCGGCACCCCAGAGTCAAACGCAGTGGCTTCCCAGAGTCAGTAGGTGACGTAACGGAAATACACAACGAGCCCGTATGGATAAACGTAGTGAACGAAGGCGCCCACAACGCGCTTCGCCCGTATGGATAAAAACAATGAACAAAGCGCCCACACAAAGAAATCGCTGTAGTACAAATATGTGTAGTTAAATTTATGCACGGCGGACGCACCGAAGCGCATGCACACTGCGGCGCCCCAGAGTCAGTAGGTGGCGCCCACTTCAGAAACACGTCACGGCTCCACAATGAAAGAGCTCAACTAACGGAAATACAAAACGAGCCCGTATGGATAAACACAATGAACGAACACAGCCGCAACGCGCTTCGTCCGTATGAATAAAAATAATGAATGAAGGTGCCCACACAAAGAAACCACTGTAGTACAAATATGTGTAGTTAATTAAATGAAACCTTTACCATGGCTACGACCTGTGAAATACACCTGAGGTAACGCGTGCACGCCAGGTTGTACCAGATGAGTCACAGCTCCAAAAAGAGCCCGCTTTAGTACAAATATATTTATTTAATTAAATGAACTTTCCCAGGACGCACCCACCCTCCATGATATATCATCCCTCCACGTATTGGAGGGACCAACAAGTTATTGCCATTCTTGGATTTGCGATTCTTTCGAGAAATCGCGGGCTTGCTGGTGCAGGAGATAATTTTCAGTTACAGGCTATCCCATTGTATTGAAATATAGTGAGCTGGGTTGGGCCTGGTTATCTGAACAAGGTTATACACACATAGTACAATTACATTTCTATCATGTAAAACCCCAGATGTGTAAAAAATAAAGATGCTCTGTAGGCAGGCAGGAAGTCAAAGAGAAGATGTCCAGTTTCTCTTCATCAGCTGGGACACTGGCCTTTGCCTGTACTAAATAGTATTTTTCCACTCGGGGTGGCTATTGCATGACTGTCTCTCATATCCTGATCTTCTTGCATGTACTGTTTTTTTTTTTTAACAGTTTTATTCAGAATATTCTTTTCCAAGTTGCAGTATGTCATATTTTATGCTTAGAAATATCCTCTTGTTGTATTTTTACTTGGTTGAAAAATACAATCCTACAATCTGATGACATTTATCAGAACACTGAAGGATATTTCTGTCTGTGTACAAATGAGCTAATGCACCCTCAACAGTCGCAGTTAGATCCATTTCCCTTTCACCACAAAGCTCTTTGTTATTTATGTCTGTACCTGGCAGCCTGGTCCACTCTGATTTACAACATTGTGTTAGCCTGAACTTGCCAAAATCACAGCCAAGTACCCATGTGAGTGTGTCCTATGACACAGTGGCGTCGTACACTTGGCTTAGTTCCACTATTAACTATTTGTATCCAGCTGCTCTGACTTTCTGCGGTAAAGGTATCTAATTTCATCCATAGTCCAGTTCCTTCAAAAGAGAATGTGTATGGGGGGAAGACTTAAAAACACAGTTTGGGAAAATAAATTCCAGCTTTTCCTATTACCCCAACCCCCAGCTTCATCAGGAGAAATAGGAAGGTGTCTTTTAGTGTAGCTCCCTCTGCTGCTTTATGTCAGGAACTCCCTAAGTTAGATGCTGCTTGTACATCGGCTGCTATACTGAATTTTGTGGAACAAGCAGAATCCTTTATGGAACCGAGTCCTTTAAGTCAAGCTGACTTAATGGTATTCCTTAACACTGCTTTGTCTGGACCAGCACACAGTTGGTGCTAGGCAGGAAGAAAGGATACTCATGATTGGGCAACGCTTAGTATTACTTTCCTTGATGCTTTTATACCAGCCAGTTATCAATCAGGAGCAATTATGAGGGATTGTTAACACAGTTATTAATAACTAGACATTAAGCCCATTACAATAACGGGCGCTAGAACAGTAGTGCATAAACATTAGTAGGAACAGTCTATATTAAATGGCAAGGGACCGTCTATTTTCTGTTACAGTAATCCTGGCTTGTATGTGGCTGTAATATGCGCCACTGTATTGTGTGCCTTTAATTTTTTCTCGCAGTAATACGTCTCTCCAGCAAGTACTGTGCAGTTCCCCAGCAAGTATTTTAATCTGTGCTGGCGTGCAGCTGATTATTGTATGTGTGGCGTCTCCCCAGCAACGGATTTTATGTGCGCGAAAATAAATCTACTTTTAAAAGTCATCCTATTGTAATATCATTAAAATTCATATATTTAGGAAAACCCCTTCAACGACTGACACTTTACTGGGCCAAGCTTCTTAATTGCAAATCTGACATCCTAGGAGTGAACACTTGCACAACAACAAACACTAATCCCACCTCTTTGGGGAAGCTGGTCTCCGCGTCTCAGTACGCGATTGGATTTTTTGTGCCTTATGTTTTAGGTGTTACCTCATTTACCGAAATCCAATTGAATTGGCCGCACAATATTTTATAGGTCCCACTTTCTCTTTCTTGTGTGACGCGTCAGGTGGCCTTTGAAGCATCGCACCGTGCACAGCGCATGCGCACTTCACCAGAAGACACACACACACGGACACATGGACGCACACAGGGGTTTTATTAAAGAGGATAATAATAATAATGCATTTTATTTATTTGTAGGCGCCTTTCTAAACACTCAAGGACACCGAACCATAGATAAAACACAGATTATAAACAAAACTAAAATACAAAAATTAAAATCAGACAGAGCAATTATAATCAAAGAGAAAAAGCAGTCTTAAACAAATGAGTTTTAAGTTTAGATTTGAAAAGTGAAAATGATTCAATATTTCTAAGCTCAGATGGTAGTGAGGTCCAGTGAGTTGGCACCATAGTCAAGATAGTTACCTTAACACCAGGGTCATTACAAGCATATTGTGTGTTGTTTCAGTAGCTGGTGTGAGCATTTCAGTATAAAGTATTTACATTTACATATGTATTTTAGCATACAGACCAAACATTTCAGCATGCAATATATACATTTCACTATGCAGCGTATGCTTTTCATATTTAATGTGTGCACATCACTTTGGCATGTATGTATAGAGAAGAATACTTTGCCAAAATGGCACCTCATTCAACATTGTTATCGAAAGAGACCTCACCAGAATGCACAACATGTCGGATCTTCTCACCAACTGAATATGGCAACTCCATTGCTAGGCAGAGGAACACAAAGATTGCCTAATCTTAGGATTGTGTGAAAAATTGTATTCTGTTATTGAACTTGTAAATTAATTTATTATCATTTTAGTATCAGGAGACACACTGAGTAGCATGTTAGGGCTGTAATTCAAGGGTTGTTCTCCATATACATGTAGATTATAAGTAAGCTGTATTTTAAGTTGTTTGATTTTATAGAACATAGATATTATTTTAATTTCTAACAGATAAGTTTAAATGTTAACAGGACTAAGTCTACAAGAGTCCTAAGCCAATCACTGCAGTATGCATGAAATTCTTTTCCCCCACCTCCATATCCTTTGCAAAAACCTCAAACTATTACACTATGGCTCATGTTGCTTTTTTGGATTCCTTTATAAACAAGGACATAATTTGCCTGATCTTCACATATGCACAGTACACAAATCTCGAACCATCTTTATTTATTGTGTTATTTTAAGAATATCTGAAAACTGTTTTGGAAATTGCCAGCCATATTGCTGATACTTCCTCAGATTTTTCAGCTAAGAAAGACAGAGATTTTGAGGTAAGGTAGTTCCACTAATTAATCACTGCGCTGCTGAGTGGTGACGCATTGCATGTTGATTAGCACATGCAAGTAAGAATTTCATATGTGTGACTATAACGACACTATAAACATCCATCCATCCATTATCCAACCCGCTGAATCCGAACACAGGGTCACGGGGGTCTGCTGGAGCCAATCCCAGCCAACACAGGGCACAAGGCAGGAACCAATCCCGGGCAGGGTGCCAACCCACCGCAGGACACGCACAAACACACCCACACACCAAGCACACACTAGGGCCAATTTAGAATCGCCAGTCCACCTAACCTGCATGTCTTTGGACTGTGGGAGGAAACCGGAGCGCCCGGAGGAAACCCACGCAGACACGGGGAGAACATGCAAACTCCACGCAGGGAGGACCCGGGAAGCGAACCCAGGTCCCCAGGTCTCCCAACTGCGAGGCAGCAGCGCTACCCACTGCGCCACCGTGCCGCCCCACTATAAACATAATAAAGTATTTTATTTATATCGTGCCTTTTCCATGTTCCAAGCACTACAACATGCAACATGAACACTGCATGCAAGCAACTTCCTTTTAGCCATTTATTTTAATGAAACACATTTTTGACATTGACTGTGCCTGTTCCAAGCAATCTTCATTCTGGATAGCAGCCAACACTCGATGTACTTCCATTGATGCTTTACTGCAGATCAAATTACAGTTGTGTGTTCATTTTATGATTTCGCATTAATTCAGGTTTGTGGACGTTTGCCATTTTTATGAATTTCCATTTCACATGCTTGATCCCGGTCATTCTAACGACAACCAATTCATTATTTGCTATTGTCTTCGTCACTTTCACTCTAATACTTTCCTCTGTTTTTAGTGTAAGGCTGATGTAAAGCTCATTGCTAGCCAAATATGTATGTGCGTCAAGTTCTTGAGTAGTGCAGTATCTACTTATACAAATATGAGCAGAGGAAAGTAGAATAACAAGTATAAAAACTAGACATGAGGGCTTTAAACTATGTTGTCACGCAGCCAAGCAGAAAGAAGCTTTATGTGGTTTTACTACAGTGCTAAGTGCTCACCTATGCTGAACATTTCTGAAGCTTAAGAGAGGCGGCTGAGATCCAATTGGCTTGTCTCACATGGCTGGCAGGTGGCCAGACTGCCATTAGGCTTTTAGCTCCCGTGTCTGAAGAAGAGCTGCAAGCTGTCTGTCTTCTCTGTTTAGTTTGCTCTTTTAACTTTCTCCAAAACAGTACAATAAAGAAAAAATGACTTCTGATATTTGCCCCTATGCCTTCTGTTCTTCTTGTGGGCTTATTACAGTTGTTCACTACAAAGCGGTCGAAGGTCAGGACAGCCACTGAGTGTACAGGGCATCCTTCACGGCTCTGCTTGTGCAAAAACATAAAATGGAATAAGAATCAACCCCCCCCCATTGTTCTTCTTTGTACTCAAGCTGTTCATATCTGAGTAATGAATCAGCCTTGATTTTTAGCATTTTTATTTCACAGACCAAGCATCTCATATTTCTGTGGGATTACATATGCCTTGTCACCAGGAAGTATAAACTTAATATTATGATAGTGAAAAAAAGTAGAATAAAGCATTAACTGGAAGTTAAGTGGCTTGGTTTTAGTTTTGTGTTTTTGCATACACATACAGTGGCCTTAGTTTCACTGGCACACCTGGAAGATTTCCTCCAAATCTGTGCTAATACTACCTAAAGTACACATCAGCAAAAGTGGTCCCTAAAGTGATAAGTGACTTGGTGAGCATTTGTAGTTTCTGACAAGAAAGGTCTTGTATAGTAGGGAGGCTTACTTATTTACGTTGTATCTGAAAAAGTAATGTCCTTAGGTAGTAATGCTTCAAAAGGTATCTCTTCTTACTCCTTAGGGACCTTCATTGCACCTGACGTACTGTCAAAGACATCAGGCATAAAGCCACAACCAGCATAGAGCAATGTGACGGAGCCTATGATTAACTTGAAAGCACAAGCCGAGCACGAAAGTGGAGTATACTGTTCCTAGTAGAAGACTGATACTTGGCATGTTTCATTGACAGAATATGTCAGTAGCTTGTAGGCCTTAACTTTAAACTCAGCATCGCTATTGGCCATTTTCTGATGTTTTGATTTAACTGACTTTAACTTGACCATGCTTCACTTAATATTCAAGTTTTACCTTTCAAGATTTCCCTTTCAAAGTTTTTACACCTGGAGAATGACTTATGTTGTACATACAGTCATATGAAAAAGTTTGGGAACCCCTCTTAATTCTTTGGATTTTTGTTTCTCATTGGCTGAGCTTTCAAAGCAGCAACTTCCTTTTAATATATGATATCCATCCATCCATTTTCCAACCCGCTGAATCTGAACACAGGGTCACGGGGGTCTGCTGGAGCCAATCCCAGCCAACACAGGGCACAAGGCAGGGAACCAATCCTGGGCAGGGTGCCAACCCACCACAGTTAATATATGATATGCCTGATGGACACAGTAGTATTTCAGCAGTGACATTAAGTTTATTGGATTAACAGAAAATATTCAATATGCACCATAACAAACATACGCAGGTGCATAAATGTGGGCACCCCAACAGAGATATGACATCAATAATTAGTTGAGCCTCCTTTTGCTAATGTATATATTTGCTTATAACAGCCTCTAGACGCTGTCCTCCTATAGCCTTTGAGTGTCTGGATTCTGGATGGAGGTATTTTTGACCATTTTTCCATACAAAATCTCTCCAGTTCAGTTAAATTTGGTGGCAGCCGAGCATGGACAGCCTGCTTCAAATCATCCCATAGATTGTCGATGATATTCAAGTCAGGGGACTGTGACTGCCATTCCAGAACATTGTACTTCTCCCTCTGCATGAATGCCTTTGTAGATTTCGAACTGTGTTTTGGGTCATTGTCTTGTTGGAATATCCAAACCCTGTGTAACTTCAACTTTGTGACTGATGCTTGAACATTATCCTGAAGAATTTGTTGAGATTGGGTTGAATTCATCCGACCCTTGACTTTAACAAGGGTCCCCAGTCCCTGAACTAGCCACACAGCATGATGGAACCACCATAAATTTGACAGTAGGTTGCAGGTGTTTTTCTTGGAATGCGGTGTTCTTCTTCCGCCATGCAAAGCACTTTTTGTTCTGACCAAATAACTCAATTTTTGTCTCATCAGTCCAAAGCACTTTGTTCCAAAATGAATCTGGCTTGTCTAAATGAGCATTTGCAGCAAGTGACTCTGTTTGTGGTGTGAGTGCAGAAAGGGCTTCTTGCTCATCACCCTGCCATACAGATGTTCTTTGTGCAAATTGCGCTGAATTGTAGAACGATGTACAGATACACCATCTGCAGCAAGATGTTCTTGCAGGTCTTTGGAGGTGATCTGTGTGTTGTCTGTAACCATTCTCACAATCCTGTTCATATGCCGCTCCTGTATTTTTTTTGGCCTGCCAGATCTGCTGGGTTTAACAGCAACTGTGCCTGTGGCCTTCCATTTCCTGATTCCATTCCTTACAGTTGAAACTGACAGTTTAAACCTCTGAGAGAGCTTTTTGTAGCCTTCCCCTAAACCAGGAGACTGAACAATCTTTGTTTTCAGATCTTGTGTGAGTTGCTTTGAGGATCTCATGCTGTCACTCTTCAGAGGAGAGTCAAAGGGAAGGAAGCACAACTTGCAATTGACCACCTTAAATACCTTTATATCTCATGATGGACACGCCTGTCTATGAAGTTCAAGGCTTAACGAGCTAATCCAACTAATTTGGTGTTGTAAGTAATCAGCATTGAGCAGTGACAGGCATTCAAATCAGCACAATGGCAAGGGGACCCACATTTATGCACAGCCAGTTTTTCACATTTGATTTAATTTCATACAACTAAATACTGCGTCACTAAAAATCTCTCTTTGGAAAACACCGCAGTACTCAGATGTTCCTAGGAAATGAAAGACATACTGTACCACTGTTATCTTTTTTGTTGAAAGGAGAGTCAATTATTATGCAGGCTGAGAGGGGTTCCCAAACTTTTTCATATGACTGTATATATTAAAGCAGAATAAGTTGCAACATTCAGTAACATTTTTAGCAAAACATACAGTTAGAATAGTATACTTATTTCCATAAGTGGGGGAATAACTTCCTAAAACAATAAAAGTATCACCAAAGGTGTCTGGAACAACTAAAAAAATTATTATGAAATATCTACCATTCACATGTCTACGTTTACTGTTTTGAAGCAAGCCGTTACCTTTATTTTCTCTCTCAGATGCTGTTTTTAGATTAAAAAAAAAAATGAGGAGATGCAGCTTCTTTGTGAATATCTCGTGATTGGTAGGCAGTAGAAAGGCACACACTACCTTGTTTGATGACCTGGAGAATTCAGAAAGGCGATTGCTGAATAACCTGCCTGTCATTTTAATTTACAAACAAGTGATCCACTAAGTGGCAAGCGCAGGCGAACACTCTGCTATTGACATTTAGATTGACATCTCCGATGATCAATACAACATAGACAGTTCAATGGGGAGTTGTTTGAAAGCTGAAACACACCTCTTTTTTAGAAAGCAATAGCCTGTCATTCAAATTGAACACAATTGAATCAGGACATTGGAGAATACCTGGTGGTCTTGAGGGTGGGGTGCCACTGTGATGCAATAATTCAGCCAAATTTGAAAAATGAAAGAAAAACATTACATGATCGTGAACAGGCATGCAATATGGCATTTTAACAGTAAAATTTTGAACTTTAATTAAAGTGGTAAACTAAAGAATTATTTTTATGCAGTTCTTTTTTAAATTTAGTCTTATAGGTTGGTCCTGATGGATGGATAGATTGATACTATAGATAGATAGATAGATAGATAGATAGATAGATAGATAGATAGATAGATAGATAGATAGATAGATAGATAGATAGATACTTTATTAAGCCCCAAGGGGAAATTCACATGCTGGAGGACAGAAACATGAGGACTGAGCCTAAAGACTTAATGTTTAACAGTCCATAGCAGGAGGGAGTAAAGCAGATGCAGTCCTTTTCTGTTATTCTCTGGCATTCAGGGATGTCCCCTAGTGGCGGTTGCTTTTTCGACAGCATACACAGGGTTAAAAGATCACAAACAGACCTGGCTGTATGTCTGGGAGTGTCTGCTACTCGTACTGCTGTATCAAAAGTCTTCCAGAAAATGGCTTGTATTGTCCTCTGTTAAAATGGCAGGCAGGCTGCAATTTGGCCCCAATCACCCGTCATTTTCATTGCTAGCACATGTCACTCACTGGTTATTTACACTTTGTCCATCCATGGATACTTTTTAGTTTTGAAAGAGGAATTGTTGAAACTCATGGATTTAGCTACTTTTTGTCCATGGTGGGAGCAACCTGAGGGTAATGGTGTTTGTGATAAGGAGCATAGGAAAGTAGAAGCTATCTCCTAGAGAATATTGCATGCACATTTATTAATTTTGTATATCACGGAAACTTCAAGATGTAATTAGCTTCCTGGCACCCCTGGGCGTATATGCCCTTCTACATTATGGCCTGGCATCCGAGTCATCTCTGTACAACTAGTTTAGAATATTCACAGAAATAAGTAAAAGTCTGTTTTAGTCAGTTTTATTTATATAAGAAGTTCAGATATTTGCCTGTGCTCTGTTTTATTTCAAATGACTTCTTATTTAGGAGTCGGATGCTGCCTATAATTGGTGCATCCATCCATTTTCCAAACTCCTTAATCCAGCACAAAGTTGCCGGGAGCTATACCCTCTCCTAACAGTGATGGTACCAGCACACTGCAGGGCACACTCCGTTCATTCACACATACCAGGCCACTTTAAAGTCCTCCTTTAACCTGACCTGTACTCCAAGCAGGCACAGGAAGAAACTCGTCGACTATGCTGGAATTAGAACTCTAGAGCTGTAAGGCAGCAATGCTAATCACTGCATTAAAATGCTGCCCCTGAAATAAGCAAATACGTGTTAATGATTCATATGTTTATTTTCATTGTTTTTAAGATGTGTGTATTTTATTTGTATTAAGTGTCTTTATTTCTAACACTACCTTTATTTCTATTTCCTATAAAAATTACAACATACAATATGTATAATTGTCAACGTATCCTAAACTGGAGAGGCACATTTACTGGCATTTGCATCCGTCATCTAAAGAATGTAGTTTCTTCAATAATAAATAACCAACATCTTGACAATCTAAGACTAGGAATACAAATGGGTCTTTCCCTTTATAGCTCCTTAGAAAAACAGAGCAAACTTTCATTGGATTACTACTGAATTGACATATTAAAATGTAGAAGCAAGAGTTGTGCAAACAGACCAATTACAGGCAGCAGTGGGCCCCTCATTAATAAATTGAACAAAAAGCAACAGCAACAGGGGGGGAGCAGAACAGAGCGGAGCTTCTCAACATTCTGGGAGTTCAAAGCTGCAAAGTGCCTTGTAGGGGGCAAGTGTTTTGAAATGCAGGCTTTGCTGCAGCATTTCTCTTTTTTCTCCATGTACTCTAGCCATGTTTGCTCATTCTCTGTCCTGCGGGCTGCAGGATTCATGCTGATATCATAACTAGACACTCATTTACTGGTTGCACTTCTTCTCAGGCTGTTTTGGAAAGGCCGCAGTGGTTGCAGATTTACAGGATGTTAAATGACTTGCTTACAATGAACGCCAATAGTATCACATTTACTTTTCTTTTACCTTCACGGAGGTGGTTATTACGATTGTAGCTTTTAGTACACTGACGTCAATTCAGTCTATTTATTTTTTTTGTCTTCATCTTTATTCCGGTGGCAGTTGAGATTCAGGCTCTTTAAGAGCTATTGTACTTACAAATTATCCCATAGTGCAGCAGCTAACTTGATGACATTTGTACCTGTGTGTTAATGTAGATGCTTAAATGAAATACTTAGGGGAAAAAAATATTCATCCATTTTCACTATGTACTGTACTTTTTAAATCAGGGTTATGGGGAATAGAAGATAAAGAGTAAAAAAAAAAGAAAATTGAGAAATTCTAATCCACTCTGGTTCACAAACCTTTTTGCATTGTTTTCTCAAAAGTTGAAAATACACGCTAGAAGAAATGTTTGATGTAAGAAAACTTCCACTAATAGCAAAAATGTACATTAAGAAAATGGTTCTAACAAAAAGCTGCAGTCAGTGAGCCCTGCAGGAACCAAGTATGAGGCTGCTGCCCTTGAATACTTTAAATGACTTTGATGAATGTGCATTACATTTGCAAAGAAATTAAAAGACAGCAGGAACTGAGGCAGATGTGGTGTAGTGGTTAAGGCTTCGGACTTTGGACTTCAGCTTCTGCGGTTGTTGGTTCACATCCCACTGCTGACACTGAGTGACCATGAGCAAGTTGCTTTACCTGCTTGTGCGCCAATTGGAAAACTAAAGAAAAGCTAACCAAGTATATCTCAAAAATGATAAGTCACCTTGGATAAAAGCATCAGACAAGTAATTATAGATAATAATAAATAATAATAATTCATTACAATTATATAGCGCTTTTGTCAGTACTCAAAGCGCTATCCACACAGGGAGGAACCAGGAAGCGAACCCACAATCTTCCACAGTCTCCTTACTGCAAAGCAGCAGCACTACCACCGCGCCACCTGTGAGGACTATCCATCCATCCATCCATTTTCCAACCCGCTGAATCCGAACACAGGGTCACGGGGGTCTGCTGGAGCCAATCCCAGCCAACACAGGGCACAAGGCAGGAACCAATCCTGGGCAGGGTGCCAACCCACCGCAGCCTGTGAGGACTAGATATCAATATTACAAGAACATATCAAAACATTTTATGCACTGGACAAAATCAGCCCTTTTTCTCATTTTGATCCAAGTGTTTTTTATTCAAATATGTACTTAAAAATGAATATAGGGTGGTGAAAAGATAGCTAAGATAGCAAGTGACCTGTAGTCAGTCACATTGGTGATTTGGGTTACATTGTTAATTGTCAGCTTTTTAAGCAAAGAAATTAAAAATTGGAAATGCAGCTGTTCAAGAGATAAAGCAACAATTAAGGATTGTGAATCGTATAAATCTAGTGGGGGAAAAAAAAAAAAATCAAAGTTGTATTATTAGCAATGATAAATTGATAGAGAGCGAGAAAGGCAGACAGGCAGAGAGAAAAGAAATTTGTACCCAGGGGAAACTTTGGCTCTGTCCTGAAGCTCTCCAGTCTTTCAGTTAAGAAACTGACTAGAATGACAACCTGTGAACACTGCAGCCCTCCTCGATTAAGATTGAGAGCTCTTCCTTTAAAAAGTTTCTAAAAAGTGGACATTTTTTACTTCATATTCCGTCATGGTTTTAAAAAACCATCCGGTTAAAAATAAGAGTCTGCCAGTGTTAAGTAAGAATCCTGGATGACAAATGCACTTCCATTTATTAGGAAGTGTAGCCTACTAACTAACTAAAGCACTAACTAGAGCACTGGAGTGTAATTTAAAAGGTTGTCAATTTATTTCCCCTGCAGTCATTATCAGTGTGGAGTTTGCATTTTCTCCCTGTGTCAGGGTACTTCTCTGGGTACATTTTTCCTGCTACATAACCAAGATGGGCACGTTGAGCTAATCAGTGATGGTAAGATGTTATGGTGTGAGTGTGTGTGGATGTCTACATGTTTACAGCACACTGCAGCGCACACTCAAGGTTTTGTTCCTGCCTTGACCCAGTAGTGCCTGGGTGTGTGTCAGTCCTCTGTGACTCTTTTATTTCATTAAGCTGGCTTATAACAGACTTATGGATAGGTTCATTATGTGACTTTGTGCTAGTCACTTCAACTAATAATACAGTACCAATTGTACTATTGTTTTTTTTCTAAAGCACTTCACTGTGCTGTTCACTACTTAAATACTCCATATAAAATGTGCAGGATTATTTTACAGCATGGATGGCTTTTTTCATGTATATTCCTTGTGTAAAGTCAGGTCTACTTGCCAATAAATAGACAAAAACAACAATTAACACATTGGTAAATTTTATACTACAGATTCATTTTGCATCTACAGATTTAAAGCAGGAGCAGGTAAATAATTATTTTAAAGAGATTCATAAAAGTCTTACAAGAAGTTGTAATTAATACCTGCACTCACTATGGCCTGTCATTACTCGGATTTACTACACCGGCTGTAGTTTTTTTTCCGACTTTATCCTTTCCCTACAGATTCCTGCTGACATTCTTCAAACACCTTGCCTTTTGCTGCATTTCTTTAGAACAAAGTGCATTAGCCTTCCATGTTAATAGTTGTTGGCAGCTGTACTGGCTGAGTGCTTCCTGCTCCTCCCACAATTCAAAAGACTGCTTATTAGATTTTTTCCCACTGCTTAAGAGCAACACACATTTAGTGAAGTGGTCACTCTGGTTTAATTTGTTTTTCTTTTTACTCTAAAACAAAACTGGAAAACACTATTTCATCGACATTCCTACAAATGTGATTGCACATGCTGGTATTGACAAGAAGTCGGCCCTGCCATCTATAGGGCCAACTGTGCCAATATAAGCAAAAGCATGAGAATTTCAAAATTTCTACTTATACTGCGTACCTTTCACACAGTGCAGCGATCTTATAGTATTAAAATGGTTCAAGGTCCTAAAACTAGCAAAGTCGGCTATTCTTGCAAACTGGAAATACAGGGTGGTCCAGATCTAATTATGCAATTATTGCATTGCATTAAAAGTTGCATAGTTAGATCTGGACCACTCTATAAAAAGTCTTATGCTCTTAGTTAGTGTTCTGTGATTTCCTGTTGGAAAGGAAATGCAACTTGAGAAAAAAAATACCTCTCACACTGTACTGAGAATTGATTTCAGGAGGAAGAGTCTCAACACATGACGGCAGAGTTTTGCAGACTAATACTAGCACCACAATGTGATTTTTAGATTTAAGCAGAGCATAGAAAAAAAGCAGCCTGTCCAATGTTAGCACAGTCTGAAAATGATTTTTGCATTTATTTTAGCTTGATGATGCAGGTGCTGAATTGCATGACGTTATTTCCGCAAAGTGAATTGGTGGGGCACAGTCTGATCAGATCCACAAAGCTGTAACAAAGCCTCTAGTGTGTATGCATGCCATTTTCTCCCTGTCAAGTGCTGCATAGTTGCATCAGGGAACCTTTTAAAGCCTTAAGATCATGGCAGAAGGTAAAAGACGCTAGAAAAGGAGTGACTTGGCAGATGTGACGGTGCTGTGATCCTGTAGTGCTGAGTCTTCGTGTTACTCTAGAGGACCATGGGAGAGTCTGAGTAAAGGGATGTAATGGAGTCTGAGTCTGACTTGAAGTGCTGCGTTTGTTGTGAGTTGTCACTGCCCAGCATCACCTTAAGTCTCCCATTTTGCACTTCTTTAATTGGCTCGAGAAAAACCACATGCTTATTGCCACTAATTTTTCTACCAGGACCCTCTGTGCTAGCAGGGGGTGTGCTGGTCAGAATGGAAGACTGAGCACTGCACTCATTGGTAGGACTTGCAGAAGGCTGCTTGCGACAGCAGCAATAGCAGGGTGTCAGGTAGAGATACATGACCACCAGGACCAGGGTAACCACACAGCCCAGCAACGTGGTCAATGCTGTATTGAATCCTTCCCCATGGGAACGGCGTTTCAGCACGGTTACGTTCACTTCCCTGGTCTCATTACGCATCAGCCCACGGTTGATGGCCACACAGATGTAAATTCCAGAGTCTTCAATCTGAGCTTCCTTTATTTCCAGGCTGCCATTGGTATACATGTAAATAGTCTTGTTGGTGTTACTTGGTGGTATAATGAACTCACGGTGGGGTGAGATCCAGTGATAGGTTGTATGTGCCCCATGCAAAATCGTTCCACAATTGATGTGCAGTGGTTCACCCACATAGGCTTGCAGGCTACCTTGGGAGGTGTTTGGCATCCCAGGAACATAGAAGGTGCAGTTCTCAAAGATACGCACATGATGGAAGAAGCGAATCTGTGCACGGGTCTCTCCATACGCTAGGCATGTATGTTCCTCGCGAAAATCATGCACTGAGCTAAATCCCTCCCGCTCCCAGTGGAGGAACATGCTGTACAGAGTGCATTCACATCTCAGCGGGTTATTGTGCAAGAAGAGACCATTTTTAATGCTTACTGGCAGAGCTGCCACTTCCTCAATTGGTAGTGCCAGTAGCCGGTTGGATGAAATGTCCAAAGTGGTCAATAGGGGGTGACTTTCCTGCTGGATGGAGAAGAATGGAAAATCAGTAAGTAAGTTCCAGCTGAAGTAAGCCTTGTGAAGCTTGGTCAGAGAAGACAAAGCTTTGTTGTCTACTCGTGAAATATGATTGTTGTAGAGCAGTAACTCCTCTAAGTTGCACAGCTCCTGGAAGTAGTGCTGCTCCACAACCTGCAACCTGTTTGATGAAAGGTCCAGGTGGCGCACACCACTGGCATTCAGGAAAGCCCCCTGAGAGATGTCAGTCAGTCGGTTGTGTGCCAACCGCAACATTTCAAGGCGTGAAAGCTTCCAGAAGCTCCTATTTTCCAAGTGGACTATCATGTTGTGGCTGAGATCCAATGCAGTAGTTGAAGTGGGCAAGTTGGTGGGTACTTGGTACAGGCTTTTGTTGACACAACTCAGGATATCTGATGCACAGATGCAGGAGGCATTGCAGCTGTGATACTCAGAAGCACTGGCCTTTGCAGGTAGCTGGAGCAGCAGCGTGCCCAGGAGAGTAAGTGTCGACACGGCTGCCCACATTCTCGTTTGCAGAGGGTGTCAGTTTTTTACGAGTAAGAGCAAGTTTTCTTTTTTGGAAAACGGCCAGCTCCAGTTGTCCCGGCGCAGGAGCTGAAGCCCGGCGCTTTCGATGGTAAGGGATGGGGGGACGGGAGGCGTGAACGTCAACCCATCGTCCTGCATCGACTTTATTTTGTATAGCGACCAGCTCACTACAGCGGGTCAGTGCACTGAATCAAGCTCAAAAGTTATGCAGTTCCAATGTATGCGCCTGAAGTCCATCGCAATGCCGTAGGTGCCGGCAGCATTGGCACTCACCAAAGTGAAATTGTAGGGGAAGATGCCGCTTGTGTTAGAAGAGAGACGAAAGCAATCGGAAATCCGTAAAAAAGCAACAACCGGAGATAAAATTAAACAACAAAAAAAAAGAAACCGGGAAGCCGCCTTACCTTCTTAATGCGGAGACGCGCTTCATTTAATCTCATAACAGCTCCGTTTGCGCGAGTCTCTTCTGCTACCTCCTCCCCTTTCTTACTTGGGGCGGGGCAACGCTGACAAGGCCACCTGCTCATTGGCTGCTGCAGCCGGGATGCGACTGTCGCTGTTTTCTGCTTGAGATTCACTTGTCCCTCTCGCCCCAGTGCTTGAGCAGTCTTTCTAAATCCGTTGTTTTTTTTTAACGGCGTTCGACAAGTCGTTATTATCGTGCGCATTTTACAATTTGCCTGTGTTTTCAGTTATTTTTGAAAGCCGAAAAGCTGACATAAATTTACAACTTTAAACAAGTTAGAAAATGTACGGATGTCGTAACAATTGGGTGTGTTGGGAGGACTTAGTTAACTGATATGAAAGTTGGTGCATCATATATTTTTATTTATACTTCATCTAAGAGTCAGATATCACATTTTTCTATATTAAATACTTTATAACAATGTTCTTCTTTCGGCTGCTCCCGTTAGGGGTTGCCACAGCGGATCGTCCAAAATTGTTGTCCGCATATTGATTTGGCAAAATTTTACACCGGATGCCCTTCCTGACATAACCCTCCCCATTTATCCTGGCTTGGGACCGGCACGAAGAAACACACTGGTTTGTGCATCCCCAGTGGCTAAGCCTGATTAAAAACTAACTGATAATAAAATGTAACTACTTGTGTTAGTAGGCTACATTAAATACTTTTAACAGCATTTTACAATGTCATGTAGTTAAAAACAGCAGAAATAAACTTATGGTGGCTCAATCGCCTTCATACACAGAAGATTCCAATTCAAGTGATATGAAAATGACATTGAATAATGTTCTATTAATAGATGTGGAACTCCTGTGACTAATTATTTTTTTCATTAACAAACAGGCTGAATTAACATAAGCTGCCCTAATTGGGGTGTTCATAAGAATTATAATGATTAACTTAATAATGTGGAATCTCATAATAAAGAATAGTTGCATCGTGTATTTTAAATATTCAAGTTTGTGCTTCTGTTTAAATGTTTAAAGTCTAAATATTCTCAATTGTAATATAAATTTGTTATTTTTCTTCTTCTGGTAGAGGTCCATAGAGGGCTAAATCCCTAGTAAAAGTTTAAAAACTAAAAATATAATATTTGTAATCACTGACCTTGAAATAGTCCAAAATGATACCCCATAAGCTTATGTTTAAAATTTGTAATTTTTAAACTTCTGGGAACGGCTCTTAGAGGACTAGGTCCACCAGTGAAGAATCAAATTCCAAAACTTTGGTCATATTTGTGATCAACATCCTCAAAATAACATAAAATGGCACTCCACATGCCTGTATTACTGATTCCTATTTTTTTTACAAAATTTTGTTTAAAAGGGTAACTTTCATTACTTTTGCATGCACAACCTTGTGTCCTTCTGATCATTTTTGCTGAAGACACCTATTGGCTTACTCTTTACCATAAGGATGTAATTTTCTGCACAAAATATGGTCCAAAACTGGCCTACGAAATGATGGGTTTTCAGGTCTATAGGGACACACATTTATTTCTCCATCTCG
This sequence comes from Erpetoichthys calabaricus, assembly GCF_900747795.2. Classification (NCBI taxonomy): domain Eukaryota; kingdom Metazoa; phylum Chordata; class Cladistia; order Polypteriformes; family Polypteridae; genus Erpetoichthys; species Erpetoichthys calabaricus. Next base: position 74,376,257 of record NC_041411.2, on the reverse strand, counting down.
ATGGACAATTCACTTGTTGGTCCACACTGGCCTCCTGCCTGTGTAATAAACCATCCTTCTTCCCTGCTGGGACACCCAATTTCCTCCTACTCTTCTTATAATGGATACCTAAGATGAAGTAAAGTGCAGGAGATAGCAAATATTATTCTATGACCTCTCTTCGACAGGTACTGTGGCTAGTATATCACATATCTCAACATTGCTTCCTACAAGTGTGTACAGTTATTTAAATTTGTTCATTGTATATTGCAAAGGATGGAGAATTGTCCAGCTTTAGCTCTGATGGCACTAGTCATTATGTTTTCTTCTTTTGCAGGACATTTTTTTTAGAAATTCAAAATAGATTTCTATTATGCTTCTAACCATTTTCTCGTAACCACTTTTAATTAACAGAGTCCATGATTTGTTATCACACAATGAGAATTCAGGGACCACAACATTTATTTCTGAACTATGCAAGATTTGTCTTGTAGTTCACATTCATCTTTTAGACCCTAGTGGAGCTGATCTTGATTTTCAGAGTTACTGTGCCAGTTTCTCCAGATTCCAGTCTTATGCTGACAATGTCTAAATTGACTGTTGGCCATCAATTTGTGACAATACTGCTTAGACAGATCGAGGTTCTGCTGCATTCTCTCCTCTGCTATGTCATGTCTGGAGAACAGAAACTTGTTTTTTCATGTGCTGCAGATCATTCCAAGCAGTGGCCATTTCACTGATGGAAGTATTAAATGACATCAGCCTCAGATTGCGGCCCAGTTTCATGCCCTGATTTTACATGAAGAATTTGCTTGTTCATGTGTTACTTATTACACTTCTATTTTTTAGCTCTGTTTAAATTGCACATTTTACAGCCGGGACTATAATCGAGAAATTGAATGAATGATCCACGATAAAAAATAAAGTGCTAGACAAGCTACTAGTTTCTTTGTTTTTGGATTACATATATGATTTTAATGATGAGTAGTTTAAGAATTAGATTGGATGTGTGTTGGTTGGGAAGGAAGCCAATTTGACTCTGTGTTTTAGTAGTTCATTCACAGTTGAATGTTGACAGATTCACAAAGTGTTATCTTTGTCTTTCTGTCTCATTTTGTGAAATTTCCCCATTTGCTGGATCACTAGGCTTTCTTATGGGAGCGTGCTACACTCATTAAGGCTTTACTGAAATATCCATGTTTTAAATGCTATAGAATATTTTCAGGAACTTCTCAAAATCTTCTTCTGGCTACATGGAGGCATCTAACTCTGTGGCAGCAGCTGGGTTCAGTGACCATGCGTGAAAAAACAGACTTGACATGGTATTCTGACTAGTGACAGTCTGGCTCTTAGTATGCTAGGTAGTGACAATGGGCACAACAACAGCAGGCAGGTAAGTTCCAGACTAGTGAGATGGGCAGTGACATTTGATTGTGAAGTGCTAGGAAAAGCAATGACAAATTGTCCATTATTTGGCTAGACAGTAGGAACAGGCTGAGCAGCATCCATTGACAGGACAGTGACAATATGTTTGTTAAGACATCCTTAGGGTAAGCAGTGGCAGCAGGCTGAGCATCCATGAACTGGGCAGTAGCAATAGGATGAGTAAGTCAAGTAAGTCCAGTAGTGGCAGCAGGCTAGGCCTTAATGGATTGGCAGTTATTAGACTGGGAAATTGCTGTTACTTGCCAGCAGTGGGCATTGTGGTGGCAGCTCTCTGGGCATGTATATTAGTAGGATGTCTGTGGGCTGAACAGTGGCAATAGAGCCTCTTTTCATGATTTTTAAACTTTTACTGTAGCCATGGGATTATCTAAATGAAAGTGAACAAAGGTTTCACTGAGCTGCCACTTAACTTAATAGCAGTCGCAGGTTGCAGTCCGCAAAATCTGCTGCAGAGTCCAAATGAACTACACGTACTTACAGAAGCACAATCCTGCCAAGCTGAAGGAGTACAGGTCAGGGGCCTGCCGGAGAGCACTGCAGTGCAATGAGGCTCCTCTGCAGAACAACGGACAACTGGCATTGTGCCACCTAATAATAAACATTAATAGCAGCGTCTGATCCCTTGTGTATTACCAGTTCATCAGAATATATGATCTCACTGTTTTATGCTGTTAGCTCATTTCAAGTGTACTCTTCACCTTCCAGGCTGACATGTCTTTCAAAGATGACTGTGCCATGGTCACATTCAGAACAGAGATTTGGAGTCCTAAACCAACAGCTCCATGATTGTCATCTGAATGGCTTCTCATGTTTAGAAATGAGAGTATTGTCCTAAATATAGTCCACTTTTTTTTTTGATTTTATTGAAGTCACACAACATTCCATACAAATAAATCAATTTTTACAAAAATAGGATCGAAAACAAATCAACCTCCACCCCTGAGAAAGAGAGCTAGGCCAGCAGAGTAAAACTTAAAAATAAGTAAATAGATGAACTAATAAGTGAATAAAGATAAATGGAGAAGAAAAAAAATGTCGAGAGAATCTACTTCCTCGGTGCTTTAAAAGCTTATTCTAAAATTTTTTTGATTTAGATTCTGCCAGGTTTTGAAAAAGTTCTGCACAGATCCTTTAAATGCGAATTTGATTTTTTTCCAGTTTCAAATAGTAAATAACATCAGTTACCCAGTGACTTAAATGAGGAGAATTAGGATTCTTGCAGTTGAGCAAAATAAGTCTACGTGCTAATAGTGTAGTAAAGGCAATTACAGTTTGTTTGTCTTTCTCCACTTTAAGCCCATCTGGGAGTACCCCAAACACAGCTGTTAATGGATTAGGAGGGATTGTGACACCAAGGCTGTCTGATAGGCATTTAAAGATTTGGGTCCAGAATGATGTTAATTTGCTGCAGGCCCAAAACATGTAGCCAATGAGGCTGGAACTTGATTGCAATGTTTGCAGGTTGGATCTTGCCATGGAAACATTTTGGACAATTTTAAATGAGGCAGATGTGCTTGATATATAATTTTTAGATGAATAATTGTATGCTTTGTGCATATGTAGCTCGAGTGGATTCTCTGCATTGCTACCTTCCACTCCTTTTGTGAGGTATTGAGTGAGAGATTCTTTTGCCACTGTCCTCTTGGATCTTTTAATACCGTGCAGTTCCTCATGTAGAACCATGTTTCCCTTTAAATAAAACTACAGTGGAACCTCGGGTCATGACCGTAATTCGTTCCAAAACTCTGGTCGTGACCCGATTTGGTTGTGACCCGAAGTAATTTCCCCCATAGGATTGTATGTAAATACAATTAATCCGTTCCAGACGTACGAACAGTATGTAAATATATGTTTTTAAAGATTTTTAAGCACAAAAATAGTTAATTTTACCATATAATGCACAGCGTAATAGTAAACTAAACGTAAAAACATTGAATAACACTGAGAAAACCTTGAACAGAGAGAAGTAACATTGCAAGAATTCATGCTATAGTCTTATGAACCGCTCTCTGTAAACACTTTTTTTTAATGAGTTTTAAGCACCGGGAAAACGTGAACATTTGTAAAATCCGTAATTTAATAAACAACCAAGAAAAGTAACATTGCAAAAATGCACGCTACGAACCGATCGCTGTAAACCGAAGTGAAGTAGAGGTTAAAATCCAATAGAAAAAAGTCTTCATTAACTACAACGAGGTTAAAACAATGCTCGAAGCAGTCTCTTTAAAAACAAGCCCGGTACATTGTTTAACTGCCTTCTCGGCCTTATGCGGCCAGCTCTCTCTCTCTCTCTCTCTCTCTCTCTCTCTCTCGCTCGCTCGCTCTCTTGGTTGCTCTCTCTCTCTCGCTCGCTCGCTGTACAGGGAAAGACTGAACACGTGCGGAAATCGTCGGCATGTACAAGCCGGAAGGGAAACTGGCTTGTTCGTCACCCGAGTGTGTGGTCGTGAACAGATGCACAAGTTTGGCAAACTTTTTGGTCGTAACCCGATTTGTACGTGGTCCGAGACGTTCGTGACCCGAGGTTCCTTTTACTTTTATACATACCTGGTTTCACTCTTATTCAAATGAAAAAAATTCACTAATTGATATTTCTGCCAGGTGTGACCTGGTGTGACAGTGATCTTAAAGTTGAATGCTGTATCTTGTTTAGATGAGGCACACTTTTATAAGTTCAACCGTGGTGTGTTTCCTATTTCTCCCTTTTGATTTATTATGTCCCCGTTGCCAACATTTACTGCGCATGCTTCCGTAAGAGCATGTATGATGTTTTATGAGCAACTTGGCAACTGTTGTGTCTTTGTGTCAGATGAAAATGATTCTGGGGGCCCATTGCTTGTTCACATCAGTGGCAGATTAGTGCATGGCCTTTATTTGTTTGCTCAGGAACTTCCTTTATAATATAATAGTAATAAAGTGTGTCAGGACAAAGGGACATGGATTCCTGATTTAAGACAGACACAGAAAAACTATTGTTATGAACAAACAACAAATGAGTCTGGAGTAATAAGATTCTCCGACAACTTGCTGGTGGGGTAGATGATTGTTTCAAAAGTTAACACACATAGTAGGTGTAGGTTGTGGGGAGTGGACTTGCTTTCTCTTCAAAGTAAACACTCAAAGTCTCGAGATGGACAAGCAGAATAGACTTTATTGCAAAGATGCACAAGCCATCTCAGTTCAATGAAGTGAGTGCCTTTTGTTGGGTGACTCTTACATTTATTACAGTTCTGATCAGTACCACTTTTGTACTTGAACACTTTTCATCATTATCTGACTCCAGAAACACAAATCCTTCATTCCTAAAGTTTATCCATACCACCAATATTTTCTTGGAAATAATTGCTTTTCTGCCCCTTTACTTTGCAATCATTATTTTAAAAATCAAAGCATAGTTACCACCCTCCCCTAGGAGTGACCTTCCCTCACATTCCTGACCTAGGATTGGTAGATAATGGTGGCTCACCATGCATTAAGAAAAGTAAAAAATACAGGCCTGAGAACTTTAATAGTTTAACTCTTTCATAACCTAAAACTAGCTAATACAATACGTTAAATTTTAATTTAATAGAGATTACGTTAATACGAGTTTTAAATCTTCTGTAGTCATCACAAATATTAGTATCGACTATATGATTGGGTCCTGAGGGTTATGTATGGCAGGGTCTGTCCTACAACTTTTTGTCATGAAGTGACATGTTGATGATCATGGCTGCCGTCTCCCAAAATTTTCAATGGCACTGGCAACAGTTTGAGACAATTCACTACCAATGGATGAATATGCAGAAAGCCCTGTAATTTGTTGGATTCTGTCATAGCACCTGTCATGTACACTGCATCCATGTCCTTTAAATCTCAACATTTCTGGTGACACGACCCACTTTTTCCCATGTAAGCGTCTTTGCGATTCACCAAGGCGGGGGTGAACTAGGTGCGATCGTCTGAGCCGTTTCTCCACTAGGTGTGTTCAGCAAGATCAACAAAGCTGGGAGAGGGTCTAATCAAGCAAGATTGTCAGAGTGGTGAGGCAGATAGCTTGATCACTGGCGCGACCACCCACTACCATTATAAGTAATAGCAACTCATGACCCACCAGTGGCATCCTGCCACAACCCAGTGGTTGAGAAACACTGCTTTACTTTACACCTTTCATTGCTGTCTTTATCTGTGCATATTAGTCACTCTCCGATTACTAATATTGCATATGCGTCTTATTAAATACTAGCCGTCCCCTGTGGCTCCGCCCACGTAGTAGTGAAACAGGACAGTGAGAAGGGCCCTGCCTTGCTCCCGAATCCTGACGTCACGCTTCCCCCTCCTCTCTGCCTGCAGCCTCTGTCTCAGATTAGCATGAATATATCGCTCATGCAAGAGAACTGTGATTCTAAGCGCGATGAGAGAAGTCGCAAAAATCAACCAGAATGTCCAAACAAATTATAGAAAAAAACCCTATCTAAATCCGTACAGTAGGTCTCTCGTGAAAAGCGGACAGACAGACAGACAGACATACATATAGACAGTCAGACAGACGTTGGATTTTATATATATTGAGATATGTATCTGTTCAAAATTAGCATCATAAAAATACTGTACTTTCTAAAACATGTCAATTGCTTTATTTTCTTAACCTTAGTTTTATATAGCTGTAAGTAAATTTGGCAGCAGTGTGAGTTGGGTTTTTGGATTTCCTTTTTAGTAAGTTGATCTTTAGACTAGTCTCTAAGTGTAAAACCTTGGCACTGCTTATCTCTCTAGTGCCAATAATCCCTGCCACTTTTTCATTACCAGGCCTACAAGTGATCAGCCAGTGATACGTAGCTGTACCTGTTGTTCCCTCCAGAGGACCACATGGTAACTGCTAGAATCTCTGCATGTTTCACTGATATTTTAACCTGAATGAAGGAGTGCCATCTCCAGCTCAACCTACAAAAGATGGAACTTCTTGTTTTTCCAGCTCCTCCGTCCATTCGGTACCCCATCTCTGTTCAGCTCAGCTCACTAACGGTAACGCCCGCCAAGTCTGTATGCAGTCTTATGGTGGTAATCGATGACTAGATATCCTTCACTGACCATGTTACAATGGTCTGTCAGTCTGAGAGATTCACTGTATATTACAGCTTCAAGATCGGATCATTGCTAATGGAGCGTATGGTCCAGGCTTTGGTCTTGTCCAGTCTAGACTACTGCATCTCTCTGCTGGCAGCAGTACCGACATGTGTCACCAAGCTATTGCAGGTGACTCAGAATGGAGTAGCACGTTTGGTGTTCGACCTGCTGAGGCACACGGGCACACAGATGGGTCACGCCTCTGTTTTTAGATCACAACTTTGGCTCTCTGTAGCAGCACATATGAAGTTCAAATCCTTGATGCTTGCTTACAGAGTAGTCAGTGGGTCAGCACTAGTGACGCTACCGTGGTCCTGTTTTCCTTCTCGCCCACTCAGGTCTTCTAAAGAATGGTGTTTGGTGATGCCACTTCTGTGTGGCGTCAGATTTCAATGCAGAGTCTTTTTGTGTGTAGCTTTTAGCTGGTGGAACAAGCTGCCATCTCCATTCAAAATTCTGACTCCCTCAATGTGTTTAAGAAACACTTGAAGGCTCTCTGTTTAATTGATAATGGCTTTGTTAGGTTGTTGTAACCAATGATGTATAGTTAGTTGCCTTTTATTCTGAGCTCTTCACTCTGGTGATCAATTTTGTAACCTTGTCCTGTAACACTTGTTCTTAAACAATCCTCCAGACTGATGTCTACTCAATTGTATTGACCTCCTTTTTTAAGTTGCTTTAAATAAAAGTGTCTGCTACATAAATAGATGCAAATGTATAAAAGCACTTGGTTGCCTACTTTAGTGTACCTACATTCATACCCCTCGCCCCCCGCACTTCAAGACATTTTGGAATAGCATGATTAGCCTGAATGCTGCTTTCATTAAAATACATAATAGTGGCTCGTAGGCCACAAAGTGCCTGACTGGAAGAGGCATGCCGTCACCTCCTGTGATACGAGGTCCCAACGGAGGTGCATCTAACTAAATGATGATGACTGCAGTGCTTACAGGATCCAAGGAGCTGCAGGTCAAACTCCTGCTTGTTTCCAGCTGCTATTTTCGGCCATCATTGATTGCTATTGATTGCTGCAGATTGCCCTGTGGCACAAGTGCTAAGTGACAGCATCTTACAGGCTGAAAGGAAGCAAGCATATCAGAAGTTCTTTTGCTATTTTAGTTGCCAATCTGACATTTCATCTATTCAGACTGAGTCGCTGGCACAAATATGGTCTGTTGAATATCCATTATTTGGCCTTTTTTAAAAAAAACAGTTTTTAGTCATACATTTGAAAACAATGCAGTTTAATGCAAGAATCCTGTTTAGTGTTGAAAGGAGTAAGGAGTGGGGTCTCAGAGGGATCATTATTGTTCTCAAAGAGAAAGTGAACAGAAATGATTAAAATACTATTAGGAATTGGGTCTTAATGGTGTCCGCAATATGTAGAGTAGAAGTCAGGAGAGGTTAGGCCTAAGCTGTATTTGTGAGAAAACATCTGGAATTCTGTTTGTGATTTTGTCCCTGTGTGACTCAAAGGGTCATAACAACACTAGATAATGATAATCTCGAAGATGAGCTGTTGGTATGGTTTATAAGGTAGGATTGAAGAAGCTGGATCTTTTAAGTTCGAACCGAGAGAGACGTCAAGAGGAGACAGGACAGAAGTGTTTAGAAGTATTCTTGTGTGAAACCATAGGGGTAGAGATGGAATATGGGGTAAATTTAACTTTAATGTTAAAAATGCATGCAGGGAAATAAGTTACAAAATGATGTGGCTGAGAGTGGCACCTCTTGACTGAGCTGTCTAGTTGTGCTGTTATTTTGGACACATTCAGTACAATAATGAGATAAATGTGAGAGTGTTGAGGTAAATGTCCTGTTCTCTTCAAAACACTTACTTCATGTGCTTATCGGTTCTTCCAGTTTGTGCTGTTGTTTCAGTTTCACTAGACATTGATATGTTCATTCTAGACAGTAATCGATGGCTGGCAAAGGTGGTCCTAGGTGACATCTGTTCTTTTGTACACTTTATAATTCTCCCATATAGCTGTAAAAATAGAAAGAAAGGTAATTTCTTGCAAGACTTTCATGTGGAATCATCCTGATGGCACAAGAACCTGCCACAAATGACCTTGGAGTTGAATTTGCAGATCTTGACATTGCACCGAAGTGGTAATCTTTGCATCATCTAATGTGAGTTTTCCATCATGGTTTGCCTTTTATTTATTGGGAAAAATTTTGACTTTTAAGACTTTTATTACCTGAGTGACTGGCAATTTTTTTCAGCACCATTGAATCTCAAGTAGAATATTTGTATGTACTTTAGTCAGTCAGTCATTTTCTATACTGCTTAGTCGTGAACAGGGTCACAGGGGTCTACTAGAGCCTAGCCAAGCTAGCACAGGGCACAAGGCAGGAATAAACCCTGGACAGAGCACCAGTCCATCAAAGGGTGAACTCACACATACGCACAACAACCACACACCAGTTTACCTAACCTGCTTGTCTTTGGACTGTGGGAGGAAACCCATGCAGACATGGGGAGAACATGCAAACTCCACGACTGTGCTTCCCGATATGCACTTCAACAATCCGATTATTTACAAAAAACTGATTTCGAAAATGCCATGTAAGCCCTTATTTGAGTTAGGGAAGTTGGGTTATTGTCCTCAAAGAAACTGGATTAACAGAGAAAGATTTCTCTGCGAATAACCTGATTATGTGGCCATATAAACCCTTAACAGGTTTACTGCCTGTGCATGTATTTGATTTCAGCAGTCAAGGGTAGAAACACCCTCAATATAATTTTCCAGAGGCAAATGTTTGGCTGAACGTATTATTTCTTCTCCTGGCTGAAATAATCTGTCTCAGTATTTCGGAAAATCTTTCATTTATGTTAATGAGATGAGGACACAGTGCTAAACTCGGAAACACAATCTCGAGAGCAATAGGGTAACACATTAAAAGTAACGCGCGTTATGGAGACCAAGTACTTTTGAAAGTAATGAGTAACTTGACACATCTTATTTATTATTATTATTTTTATTATCATTATTCCAACAGCACTAGGTTTGAGGCAAGAAGCCCACGTACCGGTTCCTTTGCAGGGCTCAATCGCACAGCCAAGCAGAAAAGAGTTTGCTGTATGCAATCCAGTAGCAGAAACCTATAAATCAAGTATCATTTTGACGAAACATATTTATAAAACACAACAAAATTATTACAGGCGTCATGCTTATTTTTGGATTCAAAGTGGCCCATGATGACATTTAACTCTTTTTGGCACCAGAGCGTTTTGCCAATTGTCGACTCCAGAAGATTAATTGTGCATGTAAACATGAATTATTAAGAAACCAAGTTTCTGCCCCAATCGGGTTATTCACCTTAACCCAATTTATGTGCATGTAAATCCACTGAAAATTATGTTGAATACTTTATGGTTTTATTACTAAGAGAAAGAGAATTGTAAACCTTCCTAAACCTCTAAAAGATCTAGCAGACTAATTTTTGAAGAAGTCAGAGAGGTAGGAGGAAGATAAGTGAGGATTTCACTTGGTTAAAGACATACATGTCCATATTAGGTTCGCATGACTTCATATCTGCAGTTTGTCTTTTCTTCCAAAAGCACCATTTTCAATCTCTATATAGCACTGAAACATAACTTGGTGGTATGATGAGGTTTGGCTTGAGTTCTTCACTTAAAGAACCACAATATCCATTCATTGGAATTGCCCCACGCTGTCTATCTGAGCGGAGATGGTGGGTACTCTTTCCTAAAAAAAAGAAAAATTAGGTGTTTTTATCAAACATGGGAAGGAATATAAATGAGCACTTGGAGAGTGAATTTTACTTTTAAATAGCACTTCAGCAGAAGAAACACTTGTATTATGTCTTATCTTCCCAAAAATGAAAAGTGCCAGATCACTGCCGCCAAAGGCTCTTGCTGAAATGAGATCAGGCGTGATGTGCGGGTAGAGCAGTTTTCCTTTAGTTGCAATAGCATGGTTCAGTGTAAGTGCCATGTGTTTATGCAGCTCATCTTGCTGCAGCTTTTTTGGCATTGCAAGTCTGGTGGCTTCCCGTATAAGAAAGTTAGCAGGAGACGCATGTCGTTGTGACAAGATGGTCGGTTCACTGTCTTAGGATTACACTGGTCTACAAAAAAAATTTTTTGTTTGCTTCTGGGAACTTCAGAGCATCTCTTTATTAAGTTTTTTACACTGATTTCATATATGAAATCGGCATTAAGCTAGCACGTCAGGTTTTTGAAATACACATCATTGACGTTTTGACACATTTGAATATCAATATAATATATCAACACAATATCTGGAGTTTGGACTATGTCCCACCAAAATTGTTTTGATGTGTTTATTCTGAAAACAAACCTGAAGTTAATACCAGAGACACGTTAAAGCATATTTATGTCAATTTACCTCAATATAAAAGTGAGGTCAGTGTGCCCAAAAATGTTGGAGGCTTTTGCGCTCGTGTGGACGCTGAAGTCGAAAAACGATGGGAGACAAAAACACCAATTTAAAATAAAAGCAATTTCTTTATTCTTGGTGAGTTTAAAGAGACTGCAGACCCCCAGCTCAGTGCCACTGCTGGTCAGATCAGACAGCCTCCTGAAAGAAAAATTCTTTTCTTTTTATTATCTGGCTTATTCATTAGCCAAAGAGAAAAACACATGACAGTTCATTTTAAGGTCATACATAAATTGCTGTAAATTAGGGTTACATCCTGGTTATTACATACACAAGTGCACATAATTTCTTATCCAAATAAAGAGCTATTAGGGCGCTCACGTTCCTAGGAAATACGCTCTTATCAGCACACACACACACATAAAACCAGTTTAAAGCAGTTTCTTATAGTACATTAGTTATAAAGAAATTACATTCTTATAGTTTTAATATCTTCATTAGATTTTGTTTGGTTAGATTAATAAATCCTTATTTATTAATCCATAAGGGACATGTTTCTTATAGTTTTAACCAAGAATTCAGAAACTATCACATTGATTTATAATATCACAGGGTGTTCTGTTAGTATCAAGAGGTCAGCATTTTCTCATAAAAGAATGCAAACCAGTCTCATATTCTGTGCACAAGCTTAATTCTTTTTCTACCTAAATGAAGAACAAATTCATATAGAAGTAAAAATCGTATAGCTCTCTGCAGCATGATTAATACAAAATACAGTCCTTGAGTTAAATACTTATAATCATTACGGTTAATAATGTTTTACATCCGTCTCTCTTTGCAAGAACCAACAGTAGTCACCCATCATGCTTGGAGTAAATTTTTCCCGATAACAGTTTTCCATTACCTTTATAGATGAAATCTTTCCCCATGCTCATCTCTGACATCGCTTAGATTTGGTGGAAAAAAGTTGAGATGAGAATGTAAAATGTATCTTCAGTGACATTCTGGCTTCCGTAAGCTAATATACTTTCAGCATATTCTCCACAAGCTCAGTATAATTCTCTGCTCTGTGACTGTCAAGAAAATTCTGGACAACCTGCACGAATGAGGGTGCTGGTTCAGTGGTTGAACTCATCGTCAAGCATCAGTTCACGGATTTCAGGGCCAACAAAAACGCCTTCCTTAATTTTGGCTTCACTTTTCTCGAGACCAAACATATTTCTTAAATGCTGAAATGAATCGCCTTTACTGTCCAGTCACCCTAGTTGTCCAGGACCTGGAACATCATAACTAAAAAATGGGACGTGCTGGACGAAAACGGTTTTCAGATTTGGAGTCAGCAAATGAAATTTGTTAAAGTACAGGTGAAAGAATCCCAGTAGCAAAATGCTTGTTGACCAGTGTTACGGGGAGCCATATTGGGATTTCTGCTCCATATAAAACCTGCAGTACCTATCAAAACTGTCCACCCCTTGTAAATGTTCATGTTCTATTAAATTTATTATACAATGTTGAATCACAATGAATTTAAAGATTCGTTTTCTGTTGATCAGCTTTAGAACAGCCAAATTAAATCCACTGTGATTCAGTGTTGCATAAAAATCAATTCTGAAAATGTTCAAAAGATGTGAATACTTTTTATAGGCACTGTGCCAGTGTCCACGTTTTACACTTAAGGTCAAGGTTGGTGTTCTAGAAACTTCATTACTGAGTGAGTTTGTGACATGAGTAAGCAAACTGCAGTTTATAAAAATGGCTTTTAGTTCTCGGATCTATCTTGTAAATGCTTGACATGTCACCATTGTCAGTCAATTGATGGCTTTATTATCTGTGACATTGAAGGACTAATGGCTTTCATCAGACCTGGTTTAATGGACATTCTTGGTGTATATGCAGCATAGTCTGTCAAATGCTACGGTGATCTGCAGTGACGTGTTACACCAGCGACTGGTGTGGGTTGAGACTTGACTGCTGGCTTTTAGATTTGCTAGCCAGTTAAACCCGTAAATTGTTTCTTTCCTAGATGTCAGCACTGGACATATCCAGCCATTTAAATGTAGACTTCATGGTTACTAGGCAGCAAGTCGATTGGTCAGGTTTGTTGGGGGCATGTCTGGCTGTGCCTGTTAATCAAAATGGCAGATGTGTCGATTTAGCCAAATGGAATTATTTAGATGAATATTCCCTCTTCTGGGGTGTGATGAAGGAGCCCACCCTGAGGTAGTGTAGACTATGACCAAAAAGGTAAAAACCATTGCTCTCTCTTCCCTTTTCTTGAAATATTTGCTGGTTTTGCTATCAATTTTGTTTTTAGTCAATACAACTCGGAGTCCTGCCATGTGCAAAAGTTCACTGACGACACTGCTATTGTGGGCTGCATCAGGAGGGGGCAGGTGGAGGAGTATAGGGACCTAATCAAGGACTTTGTTAAATGGTGCGACTCAAACCACCTACACCTGAACACCAGCAAAACCAAGGAGCTGGTGGTGGATTTTAGGAGGCCCAGGCCCCTCATGGACCCCGTGATCATCAGAGGTGACTGTGTGCAGAGGGTGCAGACCTATAAATACTTGGGAGTGCAGCTGGATGATAAATTGGACTGGACTGCCAATACTGATGCTCTGTACAAGAGAGGACAGAGGCGGCTATATTTCCTTAGAAGGCTGGCGTCTTTCAACATCTGCAATAAGATGCTGCAGATGTTCTATCAGACGGTTGTGGCGAGTGCCCTCTTCTACGCGGTGGTGTGCTGGGGAGGCAGCATAAAGAAGAGGGACGCCTCACGCCTGGACAAACTAGTGAGGAAGGCAGGCTCTATTGTTGGCATGGAGCTGGACAGTCTGACATCTGTGGCAGAGCGATGGGCGCTGAGCAGACTCCTGTCAATCATGGAGAATCCACTGCATCCACTGAACAGGATCATCTCCAGACAGAGGAGCAGCTTCAGCGACAGACTGCTGTCACCGTCCTGCTCCACTGACAGACTGAGGAGATCGTTCCTCCTCCACACTTATTATGCGAGTCTTCAATTCCATTCAGGGGGGGGGTAAACATTAACATTATACAAAGTCATTGTCTGTTACACCTGCATTGTTATCACTCTTTAACTTAATATTGTTTTTTATTAGTATACTACTGCTGGAGTATGTGAATTTCCCCTTGGGATTAATAAAGTGTCTGTCTGTCCATCCTTCCTTCCTTCCTTTGAGTGGCTCAACATTTGTAATGACAACTGACCCATCAGAAAAAGCTGGAGATGCCCTCTTAAATATGCAGCTCACCCCACCTCTATTTCAAAAACAGAAGGCCTCAGTGTTGAGCAGAGAGGAGCAGCTGCCAAGTGCTCAGCCATGGGGTTCACAAGTCTCCTGCTTCCAGGCTTCGTGCTCTGTTCGCACATGAGATTTTCATCAACTTGCCTTGGTGTCCTCAGTTTCCATACTACAGCTTGTAGTCGTTGTGCTTGTCTGAAGTTTTCTTACTTCTTTCTGCAACTGATTTTTCTCTCTTTGTGTTGCAGAGTGGCTAAGGCTGCCGCCGTTCTGCTTTCAGATCCTTGCTTTCAGCTGCACTCTATTCAGCACCTCCTGGGTGGATCTGAGCCTTCGTCTGATGGAGTGTCCCAGCTGCCAACAGAGCACAAGCACTTTTCCCTGCATGCATGTAAGTCGGACATCCTAAGTATTACAAACTTTCATTTCGGTATTCCATCCATTTTGTGAACCAGGTTAGAACATCGCAGGGTTGTGAGGGCCGGATTCCATTTTCTCAGTATGTTAACTAGACAGAAACTAACCCTTTTTTGGAAAGGCAGATATCTTGGGACTTACTGAGGGGGGAAAAACCCGTACATGCTCATAGTGGGATTCATTAAAGTCATCAATTACGTTAGCAGGCATATATTTGGTGATGTTTTAGGAAACTGTAATACCTTAACAAAACTCATGTAAGCACTAAAAGAACCTGCAGATATCACACAGACATATGACTAAGCAAGAAACTATACAAAGGTCCCTGGATCTTAGACATCAATACTAACCATACTGCTGTTCCCTATTTGGGTATTGTGAATTTTTATTTTCTTCACTATGTAAAAATGTGCAGATTTGGTTCTGGGGTGCTTTTAGTTCAGTACCCAACCTCACTGAATTATGCATCAGGTTTTTCAGAAGGCACAGCCCATTTGCATCTTCACCCATCAGTCACCTCTGACTGTTACCCTGATGATGGTGTCACTGTTCACCAACTGTCCGCACATCCGCCCAGTCTGTTCTACTGACTTCCTTTGACTTCCAGTGTATAGTTTATGTGACGTTACTGCCTAATTCACTGTGTCTGTAGATTTGCAGTCCAGCACCACATTTCTCTGCCTTGCTGCTACTTCGGTGTCCTACTTCCTCACTTTGTGGCCTGGCTGTCCTCTCACTTGCCCACCTATTAAAGTGACATTGTGTCAGGAACTGTCAGATTGGTGTTAGCAATAATGCAGACCCTTTGAGTAGTTCTATGGAGTTTTCTGGAACATTGCAGCTATCTGTTCATATCCTGGAAAGGATTAAACGTGGGCTCATCTTGGTCCACTGTTGGGGTAATTTTGCCTTTTCCAGTGTCTCCTGATAAAAACTGCTGTTGATGCAAAAACGGTTAAGTTGCATACCATCATTTCTGTAAAGCTGTAACCAGGACCAGTGCTAGCATACCTCCTACCCCAAGTGGTCCCTCAGAGTATGCAGTCCAGTGACCTTAGTCATGGGTGAGGCTTCCCCTCTCAACAGCCCCCCATGGTTTTGTAGCACAGTGTAAGGAACTGCGTTTACCTTCTGATGATCCCGTAGCCTCAAGTGCAGGATTCCAAATTTATGAGGCCCATCTAAAAGACAAACACAAGGAAGCAAAATATAATTAATGATAAAAATATATTCAGATATAAAAATAGCACATATTGTAAATATTTTGCACGAAACCATTCTGAAATCAAGCACTTTTTATAATTTATAACTTACAATTATAATTGGAGAATGAGACACTTTTTTAGATATATGTACCAGCGGCAAAGAAAAAAAGGATACTAACGCCACTTTTCTGGGTTCTTCTGTTTCTTAAAAGTGAAAAATGTGAGTTCATAATCAGAATTTTCCCTTTACTGTTACAGTACAATCCCTCTTAATTGGCCACCTTGGGACTGGACCCATGGCCGGTTGCCGTTTTGGCTGGTTAATCTGACGCATAACTATTTTCATGTAGAAAAATATTTCTAAGGTATGTACTGTACTTCTTTGACGTTCCTGAAGAAACCATATCCGCAAGGCTTCATCCACGATTTCGTACACGTTTTTTTCTCGTACAACGACTGGACGGTGTGGTGTAGCAGGTCCACAGCTCAAGTCAAAAAGGCCACTTTTTAAATAAATAATCGTCGCACTCGCGACTTATCGAGTATGTGTGGCCAATCGGTTCCCGGGGAATTCGTGATGCGGGTGATCCTAGCTTAAGTGCAGAGGTGAGGAGTCGTCCGCATCCATAATTGTTCCCGGGAACTGCTAATTGCCACATCTGATCCACGTCCCCGTGATAAACAGAAGAGCGAGGCGGCTAGGGGGAGAACAGGAAAGAATGGGAGGTTAATGGAGAAGGAAGCAGATAAGAGGAAAGCCAGTGCAGGAGAGCGAGCAAGCGAGAGCAGATTCGATGGAGCAAAGACAGGCAGCTGTAAGGTGAACCCCTGCAGATGAGTGTTTGGCCGACACTCAGTGGGGCTGAAGATAGCGGTTGCCCCAGCTGAGCGATCACGGAGCTGGAGTGACCGGTATTGAAGACGACTGGCCGTCGAAAGGCAGCAGTAGTCATGGAGGCTTTGGGCTGGTTTAGCCCCAGCGTGAGCAACCTGGCCGCTGGGGAAAGAACCCAAGTCTCGGTCCGGATGGAGGCCGAAGTAGCCAGGGATCGGAGGACTACCGGACCAGTGTGGAAGGCAGCTGCACCTGCAGGTAGGGCGACTCCCCTGTTGCGAAGCCCAATGGGAGAAGCAGGGGAACCGCCAGGTAGAAAGAAGAAGGCACTGTGGAAAATTCATAAAGGAATATATAAACGGAAATCACTCTGAAAGTAGGAGCCCTCTCACCTTCCAAGAAAGAAGGAAGTGCATACAAATAATATAAAGAAGAACTCAGGATTAAAAAAAAATTTGTAATTTTTATTTTATTTTAACAGGCCGGTTAATGCAAGGCCAGTTAAGAGGGATTGTACCGTATTTAAATCAATCACAAAGGCCACAGGGAGTTTTTTGGTGTTTTTTTGCATTTTCTGGAGCTCAAGCACAGTGTCTTCTTTACTACACTTCTTCTCCATTAAATTAATTTGAAATTTATCTTGTGCAGCTTGCAAATATTTTTTTTTTGCTTACTTTATTAAAAGGCAGATTAATACTTTTTTTTCGATAAATATGGCTTTTGTCCGCTTTTAGACACAGACTACATCAGCCCTGAGGAACAGCAAAAAGTCGAGAAGATGTTGAGTTTCTTGACGGAGGAATCAAAGCAGGCAGCTGCAAGCACTGCGGTAAGTGATGAATTTAAAATTCTGTTAGGTTTTACAGTTTGAAGTGATACAGCAGCACCAGAAACGTTTTAAGGTAAATTTTCCATTAGACCATGAGGGATTCACGTTTCCTCATTCACTGAACAAACCGAGCTGTGTATGATATCCAGATACTCCTGCTTTCCACATCTCTTAAGGAGTTGTAAAGAAGAAACTGATAATCCATTGACTGAAATATCTCTGTTGTGTGCCCCACTGTTAGGAGGTTGTCTGCCTCTTATTCTGTGGAGCACAGAAAAACTGGAGCAGAAAGCATTTTAAACACGTGTAGAAGGAATGACAGAGAGAGAAAAGGAAAAGAAAGTTGAATGAGATTAAAAAAATGATTACTCTGTATGTGGGCAGGCCTACCCGACATACTGTATATGTTCTAGGGTCTCTAGGGCACTGGTACAGGTCATATTCCCCATCTGTTGTGATTGTAAAGTGTCCAAAAACATCAGACTTTGTTAAAGCTCTTTTTGGCATTGTGAATTTGTGCAAGGGGTTTAAAATACCAAAAACTAGAAATCAGTCTTCAATGTAAATTAAAATGTATCCTGAAAAAGAAAAAACAAGTTTTATTAAATTAGTGAAATTTAAAATTTGAACACATTATATTGCAATTTACATTTCATTGGAGTCCGTACACTTTTAACGACTTTTGCTCCAGGAACCCAATAATTGCTTCCGACTCCGACTCCACAGCCCTGTTCTGCACTCACTTAGTGTAAGTAACCCTCACGCAATTTCACCTTCAAAAGCTTTAAAGATTACAACTTAATAGCCTGTGGTCATCTGAGCTGATGGCACTTTTTCTTCTGAACCCAGCTTATCAATAACCTCTAATGCACATTCACTTTATTGCACAGAGTTAGAAGTGCCATTCTCACTCTTTGTCTAGCAGCTCCCTAATGACTTTTACTTGCATGGGAATCCCATCTGCATTTGTGGCTTTTGTCTACAAGCTTACATACCATGAAAATGCTATCCAGGGCTTGCCATCTTTTGTGTCATCTCACATCTTCCGATCAAACACTGCAGTCTATCCCCAACCCGCTCACGGTGTTCTTTTCTAAGTGGGAGGTTTTGATGTCCCCTGTGTTGTGAACAGCCCATATTGCAGTTCTATGCATATATCATTCCTTTCAGATCAAGGACATGCAAGTATTCATTAGATTCTGGGTGGAATGTGCTTTACTCAGATGCATTTAGACTCCATACTGTTCTCTTTACTTTGCTCAGCATGACCTGCTATAGATATAATTAAAGGCCTAGTTGTCTTAAATTTGAATGTATGTACTATCTGTATGTCCTGTGGACAGGATATCAACTCAGTAATGAGAGTTAACTTGTAAGCTTAACAAACAAAATGCAGAAAACCTGTTGTTCCTCTGTCAGCCCACCCTGAGTACTGATTATACAGTATAGTATTAAAAATGAATTAATAGACACAATAGTCAGGTAAATCTTGTAAAGTATTGTCCATTAGAGTATTAAAAATTAGAAATGACTGAATAGATCATGCAAAATCAACACTGCCTAACGCTGAGATGGTGTGCATGTATTGCGCATCCTTTCTTCCCGTTGAATCCAGAAAGAAAAATTGTTCCCAGCCTGTCTAGAATACAGGTGCTGGTCATAAAATTAGAATATCATGACAAAGTTGATTTATTTCAGTAATTCCATTCAAAAAGTGAAACTTGTATATTAGATTCATTCATTACACACAGACTGATGTATTTCAAATGTTTATTTCTTTTAATGTTGATGATTATAACTGACAACTAATGAAAGTCCCAAATTCAGTATCTCGGAGAATTAGAATATTGTGAGAAGGTTCAATATTGAAGACACCTGGTGCCACACTCTAATCAGCTAATTAACTCAAAAGCCTTTAAATGGTCTCTCAGTCGAGTTCTGTAGGCTACACAATCATGGGGAAGACTGCTGACTTGACAGTTGTCCAAAAGACGACCATTGACACCTTGCACAAGGAGGGCAAGACACAAAAGGTCATTGCTAAAGAGGCTGGCTGTTCACAGAGCTCTGTGTCCAAGCACATTAGTAGAGAGGCGAAGGGAAGGACAAGATGTGGTAGAAAAAAGTGGACAAGCAATAGGGATAACCACACCCTGGAGAGGATTGTGAAACAAAACCCATTCAAAAATGTGGGGGAGATTCACAAAGAGTGGACTGCAGCTGGAGTCAGTGCTTCAAGAACCACCACGCACAGACGTATGCAAGACATGGGTTTCAGCTGTCGCATTCCTTGTGTCAAGCCACTCTTGAACAAGAGACAGCGTCAGAAGCGTCTCGCCTGGGATAAAGACAAAAAGGACTGGACTGCTGCTTTCTGATGAAAGTAAATTTTGCATTTCCTTTGGAAATCAAGGTCCCAGAGTCTGGAGGAAGAGAGGAGAGGCACAGAATCCATGTTGCATGAGGTTCAGTGTAAAGTTTCCACAGTCAGTGATGGTTTGGGGTGCCATGTCATCTGCTGGTGTTGGTCCATTGTGTTTTCTGAGGTCCAAGGTCAACGCAGCCGTCTACCAGGAAGTTTTAGAGCACTTTATTCTTCCTGCTGCTGATGAACTTTATGGAGATGCAGATTTCATTTTCCAACAGGACCTGGCACCTGCACACAGTGCCAAAGCTACCAGTACCTGGTTTAAGGACCATGGTATCCCGGTTCTTGATTGGCCAGCAAACTCGCCTGACCTTAACCCCATAGAAAATCTATGGGGTATTGTGAAGAGGAAGATGCAATACGCCAGACCCAACAATTCAGAAGAGCTGAAGACCACTATCAGAGCAACATGGGCTCTCATAACACCTGAGCAGTGCCACAGACTGATCGACTCCATGCCACGCCGCATTGCTGCAGTAATCCAGGCCAAAGGAGCCCCAACTAAATATTGAGTGCTGTACATACTCATACTTTTCATGTTCATACCTTTCAGTTGGCCAACATTTCTAAAAATCCTTTTTTTGCTTTGGTCTTAATTGATATTCTAATTTTCCGAGATACTGAATTTGGGACTTTCATTAGTTGTCAGTTATAATCATCAACATTAAAAGAAATAAACATTTGAAATACATCAGTCTGTGTGTAATGAATGAATCTAATATACAAGTTTCACTTTTTGAATGGAATTACTGAAATAAATCAACTTTGTCATGATATTCTAATTTTATGACCAGCACCTGTATACTCACAAATTTACACAACCTTAAATGAACTTTCTCAATATATAGATTTTGAACATGAATTACAAGAAGGTCAACTGGGACCACCCAATTATTACTCTAAAAATGCTGATTTTAGCCTGATACATGCAGAGATACACTCTGACTAAACTGTGTAGCTATCCAGTGTAATGTCGAGTGAGGAGAGTGAAAGGAGGACTGTGGAGTTTGCCGCACAATATTAAGTGGGCCAATTAAGATGCTCTGCTTACAGTAAATTCTAAAGGCCCATTACGGTCAGGCTTCTCCAGGGCTGAAAATATGATTTTTAGTATGGTTCCAACAGCTTTAATTTCCATTAACCGAAGACTTCATAATGGGCATTGTTTCAATTGCAAAGTTTTTCATCTGTTGATTTGTAGCCGATATGCCTTTTATTTTGCAGCGTCATTGCTCATTGTAGCTCTTATGCAGTGCTTGACCATTATTGCTCATCACTAGAAGTCAACAGAAAATACTGCATGCAAAGTGAGGAGAAGATTGGAAGCTTGGAAGCACCTCCTGAAATGTTTGGTGAGGTAAAGGAAGCAGCAGTAGTTTCACATTCTTAATTTAAAATCATGCCCTCTCAATTTTACATGCCAGAAATAAAGTTATTCTTTAGCCTATTAAACCAAACAAATAGAATTAATCAATATGTAGGCACAAGAAGAGCACAATGTATATGCTCCGGACACATCTGATTTGCTCAGCTGCCAGTGTTTCATGGTCTTTCCCCTCTTTCTTTTACAGTCAGCCAGAGAATGAGCTTTGAGTGTTGTCTCGTTGTGGGTTTGCTGCTGCTCATATTCTGTCTTACTTCCTCTCTTTGCTCAAATCATTTAGGTCTCTGTTTACACTTGAGTGCAATAATGAAACTGGTGAAAGTCATAGCTGTGGCAGGAACTTAAATGTATTCAGTGGTCTTTTGTTGTAGTAATAGTAACAGCAGTGATAGATAGATAATTTTAATTTTAGTATAGTCGGCATAGATAGATAGTTAGGTCCATAAATATTTGGACAGAGACAACTTTTTCTAATTTTGGTTCTGTACATTACCACAATGAATTTTAAATGAAACAACTCCGATGCAGTTGAAGTGCAGACTTTCAGCTTTAATTCAGTGGGGTGAACAAAACGATTGCATAAAAATGTGAGGCAACTAAAGCATTTTTTTAACACAATCCGTTCATTTCAGGGGCTCAAAAGTAATTGGACAAATTAAATAACTGGAAATCAAATGTTCATTTCTAATACTTGGTTGAAAACCCTTTGTTGGCAATGACAGCCTGAAGTCTTGAACTCCTGGACATCACCAGATGTTGGGTTTCCTCCTTTTTAATGCTCTGCCAGGCCTTTACTGCAGCGGCTTTCAGTTGCTGTTTGTTTGTGGGCCTTTCTGTCTGAAGTTTAGTCTTCAACAAGTGAAATGCCTGCTCAGTTGGGTTAAGATCAGGTGACTGACTTGGCCATTCAAGAATTTTCCACTTCTTTGCTTTAATAAACTCCTGGGTTGCTTTGGCTGTATGTTTTGGGTCATTGTCCATCTGTATCATGAATCAATTTGATGTCATTTAGCTGGATTTGAGCAGACAGTATGTCTCTGAACACCTCAGAATTCATTCGGCTGCTTCTGTCCTGTGTCACATCATCAATAAACACTAGTGTCCCAGTGCCACTGGCAGCCATGCACGCCCAAGCCATCACACTGCCTCCCTCCACCGTGTTTTACAGATGATGTGGTATACTTTGGATAATGAGCTGTTCCACGCCTTCTCCATATTTTTTTCTTGTCATCATTCTGGTAGAGGTTGATCTTGGTTTCATCTGTCCAAAGAATGTTTTTCCAGAACTGTGCTGGCTTTTTTAGATGTTCTTTAGCAAAGTCCAATCTAGCCTTTCTATTCTTGAGGCTTATGAGTGGCTTGCACCTTGCAGTGCACCCTCTGTATTTACTTTCATGCAGTCTTCTCTTTATGGTAGACTTGGATATCGATACGCCGACCCCCTGGAGAGTGTTGTTCCCTTGGTTGGCTGTTGTGAAGGGGTTTCTCTTCACCATGGAAATGATTCTGCCATCATCCACCACTGTTGTCTTCCGTGGATGTCCAGGTCTTTTTGCGTTGCCGAGTTCACCAGTGCTTTGCTTTCTTTCTCAGGATGTACCAAACTGTAGATTTTGCCACTCGTAATATTGTAGCAATTTCTCGGATGGGTTTTTTCTGTTTTCGCAGCTTAAGGATGGCTTCTTTCACCTGCATGGAGAGCTCCTTTGACCGCATGTTGTCTGTTCACAGCAAAATCTTCCACATGCAAGCACCACACCTCAAATCAACTCCAGGCCTTTTATCTGCTTAACTGATAATGACATAACGACGGACTTGACCACACCTGCTCATGAAATAGCCTTTGAGTCAATTGTCCAATTACTTTTGAGCCCCTGAAATGAAGGGATTGTGTTCAAAAAATGCTTTAGTTGCCTCACATTTTTATGTAATCGTTTTGTTAACCCCACTGAATTAAAGCTGAAAGTCTGCACTTCAACTGCATCGGAGTTGTTTCATTTAAAATTCATTGTGGTAATGTACAGAACCAAAATTAGAAAAAGTTGTCTCTGTCCAAATATTTATGGACCTAACTGTAGATAGATAATTTTAATTTTAGTGTAGTCAGCATGGATAGATAGATAGATCCATATATAGATACTGTGGCAGGCCCATAAATGTATTCAGTGGTCTTTTGTTGTAGTAGTAGTAACAGCAGAGATAGATAGATAGATAGATAGATCCATCCATCCATCCATCATCCTCCCTCCCTCCGGGAAATTCACATACTCCAGCAGCAGCATACTGATAATAAACAATATTAAATTAAAGAATGATAACAATGCAGGTATACAGACAATAACTTTGTATAATGTTAACGTTTACCCTCCCGGGTGGAATTGAAGAGTTGCATAGTGTGGCGGAGGAACGATCTCCTCAGTCTGTCAGTGGAGCAGGACGGTGACAGCAGTCTGTCGCTGAAGCTGCTCCTCTGTCTGGAGATAATCCTGTTCAGTGGATGCAGTGGATTCTCCATGATTGATAGGAGTCTGCTCAGCGCCCGTCGCTCTGCCACGGATGTCAGACTGTCCAGCTCCGTGCCTACAATAGAGCCTGCCTTCCTCACCAGTTTGTCCAGGCGTGAGGCGTCCCTCTTCTTTATGCTGCCTCCCCAGCACACCACTGCATAGAAGACGGCACTTGCGACAACCGTCTGATAGAACATCTGCTGCATCTTATAATAGTAATCTAATATAATCTAATAGTAGTATTAGGTGGGCCAAAAAGTGCATGAATTCCTTTTTCTTTGTTTGCTTTAACTCGCATGTGGCCTACATGAATGAGTCAACACAGTGTTGAATGAAACTGACATTTTCTTTACACATTATTTGTCTCCAGCAAATTCTCCTTGTGGTACAGCTTATTGTGAATGGCACTCTTTTGATGGAGTCAAACAGGTTGAGCACACCACAAAGAACGTTCATTCTTGCTGTCAGAAGCTCAGTTAGTCGCCTGACTTGATGGAGTTCTTCTTTGGCTCACCTGGCTAAGGCAGTTGCTTTCTACCCTCCAGACATTGTATAGTCCCGGATTTGTGTCCCAGAGATCCAGTGGTGCTGTATGATGCAGTGAGCACTGCCCAAGCAAAGAGAACCTGGTTATAGTATCAAATCCTCACAGGTGGCACAGTGGTAGTTCTGCTGCTTTACAGTAAGGAGATTGTGGGTTCACTTCCCGGGTCCTCCCTGTGTGGAGAGAGCGCTTTGAATAGTGAGAAAAGCGCTATATAAATGTAAAGAATTATTATTAAATGGGTAATTTGACCAACCAAACTGTTTAGTTTTGTTTTAAACCATCAACTTCTGGTTCTTGTAGAGAGTCCTGCACAGGCCTCACTCACTTTGAATATGGCTTAAATAAAGTTCACCACTTTGCTGCTGCTGGCTGCAGAAAGACTCTTGTCATTTGCCAGTCCTGTTGCCACCTTCATTCTTTGCCCAGGATTCAAATCCTATGCCTAAACTGATGTCTGTGAGTTTGCATGGTCTTTCTGTGTCTTAGTGTGCTGAATGGTTTGGTTTTCTCATACATACTGAAGATGAACGTGTTAGGTTGATAGGCAGTTTTAAATGATCTGTGTGTGTATAAGAATGGACCCTGTGGATTACTGGTTCCTCATCCAGAGCTAGTTCCTCACATGTTTTTGATGTTACTGGGACAGGCTCTGTCCCCTCATGGGTGGGGGGCTTTAGGACTGAAGCTTGGAAGTACTTTAATAATAATAATTCTTTACATTTATATAGCGCTTTTCTCACTACTCAAAGCGCTCTCTCCACCCTGAGTGGACCTGGGAAGCAAACCCACAATCTCCTTACTGCAAAGCAGCAGCCACTACCACTGCGCCACGCAGATTTGCACCATCTCTTGCTTTTCTGTGTCCTCCTGACTGCCCGGTCCATCCTTGGTTTCTGACTATCGATGTCTCTGGTTCAAGGACGTTACGCCAGCTGCAGGCAATGCAGAAACATACGTTAGATAATATCTTTCAGGAGTGCCGCCACAGTAGGAGTCTGAGAGCCTCCCTCCTTAAGAAGAAAAGGAGACTCCGTGAATTTGAGGTCTTGCTGCACAGTGTGCCTCTGTCATAATTCTGTGGCTAATAACGCACACACTTGTGTTTAGATAGCTTTCTTTATTTTCCGTTCGGTTTCCTGCATACCAAACCCCCTGTAGAATCAGTTGTCTTATTATTATTATTATTATGTCACATAGTTAACAAGTCTATTCATATTTGTATCCTGTTTTGTTGAAGTATCACATCACTTATGCATTTCTGAAGTCCGGGCCTACGTATATATATATCAATTCTGTTAATGTTTTATTCAGAGCTCTGATATCTGCAGTGACAGGTATGCAGTCCAGAGGCTGAGGTCATAGGAATGACATTGATTCCATGTTCAGAAACCCCACCACTTCAAAGTGCATAAAAAAAGTGTGCTGTCAGCAAATCTGCTGATGAGGCAGTGCGGCTAAGAGAAGACTGGGAGCAAAAATTCAAAGACATTGCAAAGGCGCTTGAAACTGTTTATAAAGGAAGAACTTGAAAGTGACTAAGGACAAACGGGATTATTTTACTTGATGACATGAATTTATGTGCTAGCTGTATTTTCTGTAAAGCACAGTAGGTCATGGACATGTTAGTGTGGCTTAGTTTTGTAGGTAAAGGAGAGCCAGTAGTTTAAGTTTAAGTGAAGGGCAGAGGACCACAAGAGGATCAGGGCTGCCATGGCTGCAGCTTCACTAGGCTTTGGACCAGTAGGCTCTCTCTTCACGTTTATTCTCTTTCTCCTTCTCCTGCATCGGGGTGTCTGGGGAGTTGCTAGGAAGAAATGCAGAAATTGGCAATCGATCATATGATCTTATTTAATATTAACGTTAAGGCACAGTGTTTACACTTTAGTAGAGAATTGCTTTGGTACTCATTTAGTTCGTTTTAGAGTCCAGGTCACCTTGTTTGAGCACCCTAAGAGTTTTGTTTTGTCCTTCCCTACAGCAGCTTTTAACCAAAATTTGCATTTCAAGTCATAATCATACAGCCTCATTATTATTTGCAGCAAGTTAATTAAGACCAAGAGGCATGTTTGCCATTGTTCTTAAGTTCTTTAATGATCAGCGACATTGAAATTATTTTCACATTTCCATCCACAGTAACAAAATTAGAGATTGGCCTAGACCCCTCTCTGCCTGTCTGCTTTCCTGATTTCACGTAATTCTTTACAACTTTTATTTATTTATTTATTTATTTACTGGGGGCTGTGCCCCCTGCTTGCCAACCCCTGTGTTTGTTTTACCGAATATACAATACAATTTATTTTTGTATTGCCCAAAATCACACAAGAAGGGCCGCAATGGGCTTTAACAGGCCCTGCCTCTTGACAGCCCCCCAGCCCTGACTCTCTAAGAAGACAAGGAGAAACTCCCAAAAAAAAACCCTAGTAGGGAAAAAATGGAAGAAACCTCAGGAAAGGCCGTTCAAAGAGAGACCCCTAGCCAGGTAGGTTGGGCATGCAGTGGGTGTCAAAAAGAAGGGCGTCAATACAATACAATACAATACAATACGCAGAACAGAATAAATCCTCAATACAGTAATCCCTCGCTATATCGCGCTTCGCCTTTCGCGGCTTCACTCTATCATGGATTTTATATGTAAGCATATTTAAATATATATCGCGGATTTTTGGTGGTTCGCGGATTTCTGGGGACAATGGGTCTTTTAATTTCTGGTACATGCTTCCTCAGTTGGTTTATCCAGTTGATTTCATACAAGGGACGCTATTGGCAGATGGCTGAGAAGCTACCCAACCAGAGCGCGTATTACCTATTAAATAAAACTCCTCAAATATATTGTGAGCACGGGGGCTGTTCGCACCCCTAGAGATATGGCCGCTCCGCAAAAAACGCTGAAAGATTACCTTCACATTGCTCTCTTCCTTGCTGGGCTTACATGTGGATGCTTTGTCAAGTGATATGGTTCCCGCACGGTGCTTCGTTTACTTAAAAGATCAAACAGCACGTATTGATTTTTGATTGTTTGACTTTCTCTCGCTCTGACATTCTCTGCTCCTGACGGAGGGGCTGTTCGCACCCCTAGACAATACGGACGCTCGTCTAAAAAATGCTGAAAGACTACCTTCACATTGCTCCCTTCCTAGCAGCTGCTTTGTCCGGCGGTGCTTCTCATACTTAAAAAGCCCAAACAGCCCTATTGATTTGTTTGGTTTTCTCTCACTTTCTGACATTCAGTGCTCCTGACGCGGACTCCTTTGAAGAGGAAGATATGTTTGCATTCTTTTAATTGTGAGACAGAACTGTCATCTCTGTCTTGTCATGGAGCACAGTTTAAACTTTTGAAAAAGAGACAAATGTTTGTTTGCAGTGTTTGAATAACGTTCCTGTCTCTCTACAACCTCCTGTGTTTCTGCGCAAATCTGTGACCCAAGCATGACAATATAAAAATAACTATATAAACATATGGTTTCTACTTCGCGGATTTTCACCTTTCGCGAGGGGTTCTGGAACGCAACCCCCGCGATCGAGGAGGGATTACTGTACAGTGTAAAAATAAAAATTTTAGAAGTACGGAGTAGAATTTCACATTAGATGATATCACATAATATGATTTGGATTTGTTTCAAGTCCTGGAGACCTCATTCATCACGCTGCCTCCCCCATTTTGCCATTCCACATCTGAAATAGCGCTAATCCGATGAAAGGACCCCTCATTCCCACGTCCCCATTCATCAGGGATGACTTTACCTTAGGCAGGCAACCTACAATTTAATGAGATTGTTATTTTCTTGTGAATTGTTACATATGTATTATTTTCACTTTTACTTTAAAAACGTTTGTAAAAACAATACTTGCTTCTTAATTTCCTGCCCCGCATGTGGTTACATCTCTTTCTTCCCAGACGTATAATACTGCTCGTGTTGTGAAGGGTGTTGCGGCTGAACGTATGCTAAGGATATGCCTTTGGATCATTTACTGCCTTTTTGCTGCTTGCTAGCTGCCTCTTCTGCCTGTCGCATGTCGTTGTTTGAAGACCTCTGAGCACACGATGCTTGCCTGCCAAAAGCAATCCAACAACTGCTAGATTAGAGGTCTGTTGACTTGTTTTAAATGATGGCTCACTGCCTGGTCTCGCATGACTTTGTAAAAGCAATACCTGTCTTTTATTTCTGGCCGCGGGCGTGGTTGGATTCTTTCTTGCAGGATGTATAACGCTGCTCACATTCAGTTGGGGTAGCTGCTGTTGCGCTGCCTTTCGATCTTTAAGGTCATTTAGTCGTCGATGTTTCATTTCTACCCTATTCATTTCATTTGTACCGTATTGACCTTATACACGTTATATGCACTGACAGCCATGGAGCTGTGTGTGCTGCGTGACTGCCTTTACACTACTGATTTGTTTTTCTGCCCGTGGTCTTATCTTGTAAGTAGGGCATGTCTTGTACCGTGGCAAGTGTCTTTGGTCTCACGGGTCTTTAAAATTGTCTTCCGAGAAGATCACATATCGTAGCCTTGTAATTGCTTTCCATTCCAGGATTTTCTTTTATATATAGAGATTAGATTTTTTTTTTGTTGTTGTTGGATATTAACCATCTTTCCCAACAAATGTGATATTTGCAGGTTAATTCTTTTGGTAGCCACTTTGCGCTGGGCTCGTTCACAAATTTTTGTGAATTTCCTCTTGGGATTAATAAAGTTTATCTATCTCTATCTATCTATCTATCTATCTATCTATCTATCTATCTATCTATCTATCTATCTATCTATCTATCTTCTTCATGAGCAGCTACTCTTAAATAGCCATTACAAGTCTTCTCGGTGCAATGGGACATTTTAACTTTAAAACATTAGAATGACGATGACAGGCCATTCAGCTAAAAAAAAGCTGCCGTGTTTTCTTCTTCTAGATTGTCCAAAATAGCATCAAGTTGAGATCTTGAGTCCCTAAAGTCCTGCTCTAAACCACACTGCTTGGTTGTTTATTTCTCGTATCTGTGGTTTTCTTGTGTGAAGATTGTATAACGTTTGTGTGAAATCTGCCCTGAAGAAGCTCCCAGCTGTGTCCCAGCATTCTTGATGAAGAATTTACTTTAAAGTAACAGCTGGCATGCGCTATACTAATTCCTTTCATAACTTTAAACAGTTCACTCATGCCACCTCTTAGTCAATGTTTGCTTAAACCGAGAAGGTTCGACTTCTTCAATCTTTCCTCATCACTCATTCCCTGCCGTCCCAGAATCAGCCTAGTTGCTCTTCTCTGGATTTCTCCAGTGCTACTCCGTTGTTTTTTGGACCAAATCTGCACGCAGTACTCACCAGGCCTCATTAATGCATTCTAAAACTTCACCCATCAGCATACAGGTAGTCCCCAGGTTACGGACACCCGACCTACAACTTAACGAACGAGGACGCAGCTGTGACGCATGCGCATCAGTAACTGCTGCTCCGTCATCGGCCTGGGGATGCTGCAAGCGGTGGCTGGAGGGGGGGCGATTTCGCTGCTTGCGTAGTGTAGTGTCCCTCGGGCGGCTCCCAACGGCAAGCGTGGTCCATAGTCACTGGGACCACAGCTATCGCTCGTGTGCAGGACGATGGTTCGCTGCCCGCCCACCACGCAGCCACATCTGCTGCTCCTGACTGGACCCTGTGGTCCTGACGCAGGCTGCATGGAGCAGAGGGGGGCGTTTCACTGCTCGCCCAGCACGCACAGCTGGTAATGCTGCAAGTGGTGACCCGGTTGTGGCTGAACAGGGCGGCAGGGGTAGCATTGCAGTGTGCCTCGGATGGCTGCCTGTTGAATTGGGGTTGAGCGATTCACTACTCGCCTTTGGCCGCACCGTGTTCATTCTGCAGCATACTGTAGTGGGGGTGACTGTGAGGTGGGCTGATGATGAACCGCCCCTCGCTGCCCCCATTCATTCTCAGTAGCAAGCCTACTTGTACCGTTACACACATAGCAGGACGTTGTCTCTCGTCAGTACATCAGACGTGTTGACGACGGGTGCCTTCCTGCTGTGACCGCGTGTACAGAGCTGTGCAGAAGAGCTCATCTTAACCTTTTGTCTTCACCCTTCAAGAATGTCTCTGAAACACAAATCTGAAAGTGCTGGTGATACAGTAAAGAAGAGAAAAGCCATCACCATTGAAATTAAAGTAGAAATAATAAAAATGGTCAGAGAGAGCTGGAACTCCATCATTCATTGGCAGAGCACTTGGTTAGTCTGTCAACAATAGCATTTATTAAAATAATGTACCTGTTCCGACTTACATACAAATTCAACTTACAGTGCATCTGGAAAGTATTCACAGCGCATCACTTTTTCCACATTTTGTTATTTTACAGC
This sequence comes from Erpetoichthys calabaricus, assembly GCF_900747795.2. Lineage (NCBI taxonomy): Eukaryota > Metazoa > Chordata > Cladistia > Polypteriformes > Polypteridae > Erpetoichthys > Erpetoichthys calabaricus. The sequence goes on along the minus strand of NC_041411.2, from coordinate 74,345,597 downwards.
CTTATTCCAAAATGGATTAAATTCATTTTTTTTCCTCAGAATTCTACACACAACACCCCATAATGACAACATGAAAAAAGTTTACTTGAGATATTTGCAAATTTATTAAAAATGAAAAAAAAAATTGAGGAAGCACATGTACATAAGTATTCACAGCCTTTGCCATGAAGCTCCAAATTGAGCTCAGGTGCATCCTGTTTCCCCTGATCATCCTTGAGATGTTTCTGCAGCTTCATTAGAGTCCACCTGTGGTAAATTCATTTGATTGGACCTGATTTGGAAAGGCACACACCTGTCTATATAAGGTCCCACAGTGGACAGTTCATGTCAGAGCTCAAACCAAACATGAAGTCAAAGGAATTGTCTGTAGACCTCAGAGACAGGATTGTCTCAAGGCACAAATCTGGGGAAGATTACAGAAAATTGTCTGGTGCTTTGAAGGTCCCAATGAGCACAGTGGCCTCCATCATCTGTAAGTGGAAGAAGTTCGAAACCACCAGGACTCTTCCTAGAGCTGGACGGCCATCTAAACTGAGCGATCAGGGGAGAAGGGCCTTAGTCAGGGAGGTGACCAAGAACCCGATGGTCACTCTGTCAGAGCTCCAGAGGTCCTCTGTGGAGAGAGGAGAACCTTCCAGAAGGACAACCATCTCTGCAGCAATCCACCAATCAGGCCTGTATGGTAGAGTGGCCAGACGGAAGCCACTCCTTATTATAAGGCACATGGCAGCCTGCCTGGAGTTTGCCAAAAGGCACCTGAAGGACTCTCAGACCATGAGAAAGAAAATTCTCTGGTCTGATGAGACAAAGATTGAACTCTTTGGTGTGAATGCCAGGCATCACGTTTGGAGGAAACCTGGCACCGCTCATCACCAGGCCAATACCATCCCTACAGTGAAGCATGGTGGTGGCAGCATCATGCTGTGGGGATGTTTTTCAGCGGCAGGGACTGGGAGACTAGTCAGGATAAAGGGAAAGATGACTGCAGCAATGTACAGAGACATCCTGGATGAAAACCTGCTCCAGAGCGCTCTTGACCTCAGACTGGGGCAACGGTTCATCTTTCAGCAGGACAACGACCCTAAGCACACAGCCAAGATATCAAAGGAGTGGCTTCAGGACAACTCTGTGAATGTCCTTGAGTGGCCCAGCCAGAGCCCAGACTTGAATCCGATTGAACATCTCTGGAGAGATCTTAAAATGGCTGTGCACCGACGCTTCCCATCCAACCTGATGGAGCTTGAGAGGTGCTGCAAAGAGGAATGGGCGAAACTGGCCAAGGATAGGTGTGCCAAGCTTGTGGCATCATATTCAACAAGACTTGAGGCTGGAATTGCTGCCAAAGGGGCATCGACAAAGTATTGAGCAAAGGCTGTGAATACTTATGGACATGGGATTTCTCAGTTTATTTATTTTGAATAAATTTGCAAAAACCTCAAGTAAACTTTTTTCACGTTGTCATTATGGGGTGTTGTGTGTAGAATTCTGAGGAAAAAAATGAATTTAATCCATTTTGGAATAAGGCTGTAACATAACAAAATGTGGAAAAAGTGATGTGCTGGGAATACTTTGTGGATGCACTGTACAAGTTTCACTTTTTGAATGGAATTACTGAAATAAATCAACTTTGTCATGATATTCTAATTTTATGACCAGCACCTGTATAATAAATAGATAGAATGAAAGGCATTGTATGATAGATAGATAGGTAGATAGATAGATATGAAAGGCACTCTGATTGATTGATTGATTGATAGATTGATAGATAGATAGATAGATAGATAGATAGATAGATAGATAGATAGATAGATAGATAGATAGATATGAAAGGCACTATATAATAGACAGATATGAAAGGCACTCTGATTGATAGATAGATAGATAGATAGATAGATAGATAGATAGATAGATAGATAGATAGATAGATAGATATGAAAGGCACTATATGATAGATAGAATGAAAGGCATTGTATGATTGGTAGACAGATATGAAAGGCACTCTGATTGATAGATAGATAGATATGAAAGGCACTATATGATAGATAGAATGAACAGGGTGAAATCTGTCTTTTTACTGAAGCTTTTAGTACTCGGATGTTGTAAGTTGTGTGCGCCATTCTGAATGCGGTGAGAAGTCACTTAACAAAGATCACAATCTACTGTACAAGATTTAGAGGTAACTCAGGAAGAAGGAGCCCGAGTTGCCTTGAAAGCTTGCATATTGTAATCTTTTTTAGTTAGCCAATAAAAGGCATCATTTGACTTGACTTCTCACTACAAAAGCTTTTCAAATAAATAAATAGATAAGTAAATAAGTAAATATACACAAGTAAGTCAGTAAGTAGTTCCTTGGTTTTGCTGATGTGAAGATGCGGACTCCTGTACTTTGCCTCGTCCTTTTCATCAATGCACTTTCAGCCTTTAATTTCATTCACGACAAATGATGTGATGGTACTGAAGATTTAAAGAAAGTTTGTGTCATTAAAGAAGTAATAGTGAAATGTAAGTTTAGGCAGAGAGTTGGGTTCTCCATTTTCAATGAAGTAAACACTTTGGCATGAGCCATTTGCAAATGCTTACTCAGCCCAGTGTCTCTTCCCAGTCTGCATTGCCGTGCCAGTAGCGTTTCGTCCGGCTCAGCCTGAGCCCCTTTAAGCCGCGTGATCATGAGAGTGTTGTGATGGAGTTCTTCCTTTTCAGCTCGGCCTGCCTGTTGGACCTCCATGATCGTAGTCTCCCGTGTGTGTCTCTATCCCGACAGAGATCTGTAGGCACAGGTGATGCCCGATGGTACACAGTGGCCATCAGATGGTCACCCTCACCAGACGTCCCCTCAGTCACCCCTGGTCAGAGATGCTTGAAGTAAGAACTGGATGTAATATTAAAGAAAATGAAACATTTCTTTGAGGCACAAGGAGTGCTGTAAGGCCTTTCTTTCTCCCCTGTAGAGGGGCGGAGGAGGCAGCTGCTCTGCTGCAGAGCTACTTTGGATTTACTTAATTATTAATGAAATCCTTTACCACTTTTTGTCAACTTGGCTTCATTATTTTGCTTTGACTGACATCTAATCCTGCCTGCAGTGTCACTTTTCCGGAAAGTAAAAAGCTTTTAGATTGAGCACACTGTTGAACTGTGCCTCCTCCGTATTGGTGCTTATCTTTCCTGGTGTTGGCCAAACTATTTGTGGATTTTTATTTTTTATTTTTATTCTTCCTGTGCATTCAGAGTACCAGAAATCTCTAGCGTTGTGTCAAGTGTGACGCGCTCGTTCAGCCCGCTCTGTGTGCTGTGATTCAGCAGAGTAGAACAGCAAACGCAAGAGAAGGCACTTTCAGACTGAACAGCAAAATGAGTTCATTACAAAGATTCTAAAACTGTGTTTCTGGCCCAGCACTAACATCATAAGGCATAGCAGTCCTAAACAACCGAAGTGCGTGTTTAACAGTGAAACATGGAGAGACAATGCTGATTTGAATCTGCATGATGTCACACCGTAGGCCGTATCTTCACTGCAGCCTTCCTGGATTGGCAAGTCAAACTGGAAACTTCAAGAAAAATGTAATGGAAACCAACACACTTTGTTCTGCTGGTTCCTGTTGCAAATGGAGAACGGAACCCAGATTTAATTGTGTAACTGAATCATGTCACACTGCTGCCATGTGTCAGATAAATCCCTCGATGTACAATTTAGATGTGTCCCCGGCTGGCATTTACTTTCTCCTTAAAAAAATATGGGAAAGATGGAGTTGATTTCTGAATTCAATAGAAACCTCATGGATGGTAAACAAGAATCAGACATACAGGTGCTGGTCATAAAATTAGAATATCATGACAAAGTTGATTTATTTCAGTAATTCCATTCAAAAAGTGAAACTTGTATATTAGATTCATTCATTACACACAGACTGATGTATTTCAAATGTTTATTTCTTTTAATGTTGATGATTATAACTGACAACTAATGAAAGTCCCAAATTCAGTATCTCGGAAAATTAGAATATTGTGAAAAGGTTCAATATTGAAGACACCTGGTGCCACACTCTAATCAGCTCATTAACTCAAAAGCCTTTAAATGGTCTCTCAGTCGAGTTCTGTAGGCTACACAATCACGGGGAAGACTGCTGACTTGACAGTTGTCCAAAAGACGACCATTGACACCTTGCACAAGGAGGGCAAGACACAAAAGGTCATTGCTAAAGAGGCTGGCTGTTCACAGAGCTCTGTGTCCAAGCACATTAATAGAGAGGCGAAGGGAAGGACAAGATGTGGTAGAAAAAAGTGGACAAGCAATAGGGATAACCGCACCCTGGAGAGGACTGTGAAACAAAACCCATTCAGAAATGTGGGGGAGATTCACAAAGAGTGGACTGCAGCTGGAGTCAGTGCTTCAAGAACCACCAGGCACAGACGTATGCAAGACATGGGTTTCAGCTGTCGCATTCCTTGTGTCAAGCCACTCTTGAACAAGAGACAGTGTCAGAAGCGTCTCACCTTTGGACTGTTGCTGAGTGGTCCAAAGTTATGTTCTCTCATGAAAGTAAATTTTGCATTTCCTTTGTAAATCAAGGTCCCACAGTCTGGAGGAAGAGAGGAGAGGCACAGAATCCACGTTGCATGAGGTCCAGTGTAAAGTTTCCACAGTCAGTGATGGTTTGGGGTGCCATGTCATCTGCTGGTGTTGGTCCATTGTGTTTTCTGAGGTCCAAGGTCAACACAGCCGTCTACCAGGAAGTTTTAGAGCACTTCATGCTTCCTGCTGCTGACAAACTTTATGGAGATGCAGATTTCATTTTCCAACAGGACCTGGCACCTGCACACAGTGCCAAAGCTACCAGTACCTGGTTTAAGGACCATGGTATCCCTGTTCTTGATTGGCCAGCAAACTCGCCTGACCTTAACCCCATAGAAAATCTATGGTGTATTGTGAAGAGGAAGATGCAATACGCCAGACCCAACAATTCAGAAGAGCTGAAGGCCACTATCAGAGCAACATGGGCTCTCATAACACCTGAGCAGTGCCACAGACTGATCGACTCCATGCCACGCCGCATTGCTGCAGTAATCCAGGCCAAAGGAGCCCCAACTAAATATTGAGTGCTGTACATGCTCATACTTTTCATGTTCATACCTTTCAGTTGGCCAACATTTCTAAAAATCCTTTTTTTGCATTGGTCTTAATTGATATTCTAATTTTCCGAGATACTGAATTTGGGACTTTCATTAGTTGTCAGTTATAATCATCAACATTAAAAGAAATAAACATTTGAAATACATCAGTCTGTGTGTAACGAATGAATCTAATATACACGTTTCACTTTTTGAATGGAATTACTGAAATAAATCAACTTTGTCATGATATTCTAATTTTATGACCAGCACCTGCACGCCTTGCCCATTCCACATACGTCCACACCTGCTGGTTCCTTTTCCTTCCATTGTTGTACTTTCATCCTCATCCTTTGTTGTTGTTCTTCTCGTTTTCTTTCTTTTTCACTCATTCTGTATTCTGCCTCCGCAGCCCACCAGTGAAGAAGATTTGTGTCCCATCTGCTATGCACATCCAATCTCTGCCATTTTCAGGCCCTGTTCTCACAAGTCGTGCAAGTAAGTACCTGGAGACACTTGGCATGTGCAGTACATGTGATAGATTGGCACCCCCTGCAGGTACCATTGCCTCCTTAAATGGAAGGCTGGAATGTAAAAGTCAGGGATTCTTTGTCATTTTCATTTAATTATGAAATTAATTAAAAATAGCAGGTATCCAAGATGGCAGGCAGCGGGGGGGTCACATTTAACATTTGTTTCACAGCTTAGGACACCGCAGTGCTGTTAGATTCAGTGGGGCTTTTGTAGTCTTAAACGCAATGTGGCTTTGGCACTATATAGGAGCTTTAACATGTGTCCAAATCTGTCTAAAGAGCGGGAGTGTGCCGTCAAATTATTTGGAGGTCCGTAGCTAATGTGAACTTGACTGTCATCTGTCTAAATAAGAGTCATATGAAGAAGTTTGGGACACCCTCTCCACCTGCATAATAATTTAGAGATAACAGTGGTCTGTCTTTCATTTCCATCTGAGTACTGCGGTGTTTTCCGAACAAAGATGTTTAGTGACGCAGTCTTTAGTTTTGAAATGAAATCAAATGTGAAAAACTGGCTGTGCACAAATGTGGGTCCCCTTGTCATTGTGCTGATTTGAATGCCTGTCACTGCTCAATGCTGATTCCTTGGTGTGATGAGCTCGTTAAGCCTTGAATTTCATAGACAGGTGTGTCCATCATGAGATATAAAGGGATTTAAGGTGGTTAATTACAAGTTGTGCTTCCTTCCCTTTGACTCTCCTCTGAAGAGTGACAGCATGGGATCGTCAAAGCAACTCTCCAAAGATCTGAAAACAAAGATTGTTGAGTCTCCTGGTTTAGGGGAAGGCTACAAAAAGCTCTCTCAGAGGTTTAAACTGTCAGTTTCTGTAACTGTAAGGAATGGAATCAGGAAATGGAAGGCCACAGGCACAGTTGCTGTTAAACCCAGCAGGTCTGGCAGGCCGAGAAAAATACAGGAGCGGCATATGAGCAGGATTGTGAGAATGGTGACAGACAACCCACAGATCACCTCCAAAGACCTGCAAGAACATCTTGCTGCAGATGGTGTATCTGTACATCGTTCTACAATTCAGCGCAATTTGCACAAAGAACATCTGTATGGCAGGGTGATGAGAAAGAAGCCCTTTCTGCACTCACGCCACAAACAGTCGCTTGTTGTATGCCAATGCTCATTTAGACAAGCCAGATTAATTTGGGAACAAAGTGCTTTGGACTGATGAGACAAAAATGAAGTTATTTGGTCAGAACAAAAAGTGCTTTGCCTGGCGGAAGAAGAACACCGCATTCCAAGAAAAACACCTGCTACCTACTGTCAAATTTGGTGGAGGTTCCATCATGCTGTGGGGCTGTGTGGCTAGTTCAGGGACTGGGGCCCTTGTTAAAGTCGAGGGTCGGATGAATTCAACCCAATAGCAACAAATTCTTCAGGATAATGTTCAAGCATCAGTCACAAAGTTGAAGTTACGCAGGGGTTGGATATTCCAACAAGACAATGACCCAAAACACAGTTCGAAATCTACAAAGGCAGAGGGAGAAGTACAATGTTCTGGAATGGCCGTCACAGTCCCCTGACTTGAATATCATTGAAAATCTATGGGATGATTTGAAGCAGGCTGTCCATCAAATTGAACTGAACTGGAGAGATTTTGTATGAAGAATGGTCAACAAGACCTCCATCCAGAATCAGACACTCATCAGAGGCTATAGGAGGACAGCGTCTAGAGGCTGTTAGATTTACAAAAGGAGGCTCAACTAAGTATTGATGTCATATCTCAGTTGAGGTGCCCACATTTATGCACCTGTCTAATTTTGTTATGATGCATATTGCATATTTTCTGTTAATCCAATAAACTGAACGTCACTGCTGAAATCCTACTGTGTCCATAAGGCATGTCAGATATTCAAAGGAAGTTCAGCCAATGAGAAACAAAAATCCAAAGAATTAAGAGGGGTTCCCAAACATTTTCATATGACTGTATTTATATGTTTAATTATCTGTATATTGTGTTTGCTCAGGTTATCTTTTGTATCAAATGAAATTTGTTTGGAGACCAGAAACAATTAAGTGCCATGAATAAGCTAAAATGGAGGAAATCAGGAAGAGGGCATCCCCTTTTTTCACAGCCCTGATGCGTGCCGCCCGCTAATCCCATTGTTTGCTGTCTCCTGTCCTGCAGGGCTTGTATCAATCAGCACCTGATGAACAACAAGGACTGCTTCTTTTGCAAGGCCACCATCACCGGTGTTGACGATTACAGTAAACCAGCTGTGCCATAGCAAAGCCCCCCGAAAAACAGAGCTGTGGAGGTAGAGTCCTGACTCTTAATGCTGCTTTTGGGAAACGCGTATCATGTAAAAACATACCTGACTGTGAGCTGACGAGGCCCGTGATGAGCTTCAGTTATAGTAATGGCTGTTTGTTTCATGGAGAAGATGCCATGGCCTCATAAACCCCACTGTATCAATCTTTAAATGGGGCCGCGGTCACCATCTGCACTGCTAAGGCCTTGTATGTACCACCTTCCAGCCGCTTTAGCGTTAGTGACCTTCTCCAGGAACCGGTGCTTCTATGATGGCCTCCTTTCAAGCGTCTTTTGATCCTTTTTGTCATCCCCTACCACACGGACCTTCAGTTTTCACTTCTTTTCATTTTTTTTTGTCTCAGCAGCACTTTTTGTTTTTTTCTTTTCATTGTACCACCAGTACATTGGCATTGCTGGCCTCTCGGGGCTTCTTCTCTTACTCTGCTTCCCCGTCTACGTGATGGCGAAATGTCGCCGACCCATAAACGAGCCGTTTCTGCGAATCTCGCATGCATTTTTCTTTCTTTTTTTTTGCTGTGGAGTCTCCAGCTTTAATTTTTTTTTTGTTTTTTTTCCGGCTGCTCCTTCATTGTCAAATGTCACGGGTGTCGGGTCACATCTCCGTAAAACGCAGCCTTTAAAGTGTGCCCAGAGTGAGCGAGCGAGTGCGTGCCCTCCATTCACAGAGGTGTGTTTTTGTTTTTTTCAACGTTTCTGAGTGACTGCCGAGATGTGAAGAGAAAAGCAAGCCGAGGTGAGGAAGGCTTCCTATCAGTCTTCCTCTCTTCCTTCTATGAAGAGTGCCCTGCACGCCACCCCATTGCCAGGTACTTTTGGAGGTCTTTTTGTTTTATTTGTGGACCCTTTGACCTGAACTCCATTAAATTATTTATCCCAGCCCAAGCCTTTCCCCTGACTGTTGACGTTTCTTTTTGCAGTCGTGCCGTTACTGAAAAGACCCTAAAGTCTAACGGAACTAAGCCGCCTGTAAAGAAGTGCAGTTAAAGTCTGAAGTCTCTGTACGCTTAGCGTGAATTCTTTAAAACTCACTTCATAAGCCCCCATAGCTTTGATACAAACGAGCTATAAAGCTGGCGTATCGTTTAAGACGTCTGCTTTGTGCGGAGCAAAAGGAAATTTTTTTCCAGCAATGTTAAGACTCGGAGTGTTTCACTTTTTATTGACTGTCACAATTCCAGTCGGTCAGTCATTGTCCAACCTGCTATATCTTAATGCAGGGTCATGGGGGTCATCTATCTAAAAATCTCTGGGGGGGGCTTATAAAGTGAGAATTCATCCTAAGTGTACGTATACACGAGTATATACGGTAATTCTGGGGCTTGTATACCCAATGGGCTGCCCCAGTGAGCATTTAGGGGTGTCATTGTAAAGGGGGTGAGTACTTGTGATATGCATTATTGTGCGTCTTACTAGTAGTTCATTTAGAGCACTTGGCTTTTCTGACATCAGATCTGTGCAAAGTTTAACTCCACTTAGGATTCAATGGGGTGTGAGAAGAAAATGCCTTTAGTGAGGCATCGGCACATCTGAAAATGGATGGCTGGACCCTCACGAAGTTCCTCAATTTGTTTGGACTTTGTATCCAGCTTTACATTTCTTCTATTTTTTTTTTTTTTGCATCTGTGAGCCTGGGTTGGTGTGGTGGACGGGTGACTAAACACAACTCGGAGTCCTGCCACGTGCAAAAGTTCACTGACGACACTGCTATCGTGGGCTGCATCAGGAGTGGGCAGGAGGAGGAGTATAGGAACCTAATCAAGGACTTTGTTAAATGGTGCGACTCAAACCACCTACAACTGAACACCAGCAAAACCAAGGAGCTGGTGGTGGATTTTAGGAGGCCCAGACCCCTCATGGACCCCGTGATCATCAGAGGTGACTGTGTGCAGAGGGTACAGACCTATAAGTACCTGGGAGTGCAGCTGGATGATAAATTAGACTGGACTGCCAATACTGATGCTCTGTGCAAGAGAAGACAGAGCCGGTTATACTTCCTTAGAAGGCTGGCGTCCTTCAACATCTGCAATAAGATGCTGCAGATCTTCTATCAGACGGTTGTGGTGAGCGCCCTTTTCTACACGGGGGTGTGCTGGGGAGGCAGCATAAAGAAGAGGGACGCCTCACGCCTGGACAAACTGGTGAGGAAGGCAAGCTCTATTGTAGGCACGGAGCTGGACAGTTTGACATCTGTGGCAGAGCGACGGGCGCTGAGCAGACTCCTGTCAATCATGGAGAATCCACTGCATCCACTGAACAGGATCATCTCCAGACAGAGGAGCAGCTTCAGCGACAGACTGCTGTCACCGTCCTGCTCCACTGACAGACTGAGGAGATCGTTCCTCCACCACACTATGCGACTCTTCAATTCCACCCGCGGGGGGTAAACGTTAACATTCTACAAAGTTATTGTCTGTTACACCAGCCTCGCACTCTCCACCTTGCACTGCATTGTTATCACTCTTTAATTTAATTTAGTTTTTTGTATCAGTATGCTGCTGCTGCTGCTGGAGTACAGTATGTGAATTTCTCCTTGGGGATTAATAAAGTTATCTAACTATCTAAACAGCACCTTGGACCCCCCCACACACACACTTTATTGACCAGACAGTCTTGAGAGGCAGGAGTTGTTCTCATTGTCTGAATGTCCTGACTTGACTGTGCTAATGTGCTAAACCTGAAAGCCGCTCAGATAAACGCCAAGGCCTGTGGTTAGGCTGTCAGCGCCGCTGCTCGGCTCGCACTTTTACTTGGTGGTTTCCTCTTCTCCTTAACGTCGTCGTCGTTGTCGCTGCTGCTGTGTTATAGGAGGCACCGCTGCTGAGGTTTGAATGTAACGATAAATGGCAGCTCCTGCGTTATTTTTACTCTTGGAAAACAGCTAATGGCTTCCACGACTCCCTCTGTGCCGCCGTGCGGGTGGGGGGGGCATCTTTGTGTCTTTATCAGCGGGATGCTATTTCAGGCAGAAGTTTGGATTTGGTTTCTGTGCTTTATTGATTGCAGTGACCTTGTCTTTCAGGACTAAAGTGCCGATAAAGTTAACAGCAGGCCGACTTCTGACAGCGGCTCTCCTGCTCTCCTCCGCTTGCTCGGCCCCTTCCAGTCCTGGGATGTTTGTCGTAAACTTCCAATGGCTTGAACCTGGGACTGGAAGTGACCCACCTGTGAGCCCACTTTACAAGGTGGCTGACAAGCGCTCTCTAACATGCTGGACAGACTGGCTTTGGCCCAAAATGGCAGCCATTGACATGTGCGTGTTGGCCTTTTATCTCCTCACCATTGGCTACTTAAGAGTTTTCGTAACATTCCAGTAACAGTTTGATGGTTTTGTCAGTGAAGTTATTTTAAAAGTGTGATTTGAATGAATTACCATCAGCTAAGTGGGGTGACGTTTCAGTGCCAAACGTGACCAGCTTTGACAAATAATAATGAATGAAGGGGGCTCGTGACTCAAGTGACAACATCCATGGTGGAAAACGGAGAAAGTCTGCTTTAGTTCAACCCAAAAATGAGAACACAGAAATGAAGAGTCCGCTGGCAGACCCCTCTGTGGCTGCTCCATCTTCAGGACCTCGTGATGTTTGTTCAGGGGGCCTGCGGCTGGAGGTGCCATCTTGACAATGTGCCATTCTGTGGGTCCCCAGGATTAACCCATCTGTTTGGGGCATAAGCATCTGAAGGAATGTGCCACCAAAAATGAGACGCTGCTGACCTCGTGTAATTTGGATGATGGCGGAGGAAGAACATTTGAATTTCACGATTTCATGGAGGATGGTGAGTAAAAAAAAAAAAAAAGTGATCTTGTTTCATGGAAAGCGCCCGCTGTGTTTAAACCGGAGAGTTCTTTTAGATATTAGCTGTCAAACACACATAAGTGGGTCTGTTGTGGTGGGCCGACCTGCACAGTGAAGACAAACAAACTCTAGAATGTCAAAGTGAAAACAGATCTCAGTAATGGAGTCCAAATGAAATTGGTTACAAATCTGGAAATCGGTCTCATTTTCGCTTTGGTACATACAGTATGTAGACTGTCATTGTTTATCAAAGTCCTATACTTGTTGATTTATAACTTTAGGATTTATTAACGCAGTTTCCCAATCTTGCCCTTAGACCCAGTCCATGATGACCAGCAGATCTTTTTCTCCCTTTCCCAGTCACATTACTTAAACTGCCCTCAGTGACCCACCTACCGTGAGACCCTACAGAAAGCATACGTGACCCCGGCCCATTGAATACAGCGGTGACCCATGACCTGTGTGACCCAACCCAACACTTCTTTTATTTATATTTCAGAGAATATTCCACCCAACAATGATTTTTTTTTATGTTATTTGCCCCAAGTAGATTGTAGTGATGGCCGAGAACAATGTCAGTCTCTTCATGCAGAGGTGAGATAATAAAGTTTGATGTGATAGAAGCCCACAGAGCCCAGGTGGACACACCTGGTATCAACCAAGCTGATCCTACATTACTGAGCAATATAGATGGTGACTGTTCTTGCATTCCAACATGGGGTGCAGACAGCCTACTTCAGGACTAAATTATGTGCGACGCTGTTGGGCACCCCATTGCTAAGAACTTCAGTTCTTTACCAAAGACTGAAAGACTAAACCGAGCCCACTAGTGAAGTGTCGGGCGTCTCACTTAGAAGAGTCCAGCTGCTAACCTGTGTGATCTGTGAGGTCTGCTGAATAGCCAATCACAGTGCATGTTTATGGCACATGACTTAACACAGTGCAAAGTCTGGGCTGGGAGCTCGCAGCGCTACATGACAGAGTCACTGCCATCATTACTCCTGGTATAAGTTAAGCGTGTTTAATGAGAACAACGTGCGAGGTGCACCTCAAAACGGACGCGATGAGTGGGCGTGTGGCGTAAAACAAAGGCTGATAGGCTGCACTGGAGGTGTGCAATCTGATTGGCCCTGCAGCTTGACTGTAGTGGTCTTGCTACATAAAACGTATTTTCAGTTTGGCCCGTGGCCTCGTGATGCGTCTTATAAAATCAACAGCGGTAAAACAATGTTTATTATTATTAATAGTGTTTCATTTCTATTATAAAAAAAAAAAAAATCTTACGATGATAGAATTTTTTCCTGCAACGAGATGTGATCTTTTGAAGAGAGACGGACAAGTCACGTCATACTTACAAGTCCCGTGATACACATGCAGAGCAGGTCAGAGATAATGGAAGTAGGAAAATTTGAAAGTCTCAAAAAAAAAAAAAAAAAATATGAGTAAAGATGGCATTAGCGCAAACAAACGGACAATAGTACTCGGCGAAATAACAGAATGAATATTCAGGTGCTGTACAGGCTTTTAAATGTTTGAAGGGCTGTGCGAGATGCAGATCACGTGGCACGGCAGCAGCAAACCAGCAGCTGATCGAGCAAAGAGGAGGTTTCCCGTTGTATCGCCGTTTAAGAGGGGGTTTCGGAGGCGCGACCGCGTCTCCTTGGGGTGCGTTCAGTCCCCCTCTTCACAACAGCCCACTAGTTTATCTAAACTTCAAACAAACGCTGGCTACATTTTTGATTTGGTTTAAGCCGTGATGGGATCTGCTGCACCACATGGCTACACATTCTTGTTGCTGCTCTTAAAAATGACTACGAGTGGAAGTCCAGTGTGACAATAAATGACCTCAGTGTCCTAATATACGGACCACACTCAAGGAATTGTCAAAGCCTTTTTTAGTTTTAATTCAAGAATGAGGGCCAAGTTGTCCCCTCTTAATTTTAAATTGTAATTTAAATTTGACGTGAGGGATGCTCTTGCTTCCTTTCTGCTGTGGTGACTGGCGTCCGGATAAGTTGCCCCCCCACCCCACAAGAATGTTTAAATTAGGAAAGTCAGTTTTGAACGCCGAGAACGATTATTCACTTTATTTTTTCTAGAAACTTCCACCACTCAAAACGTCTGGATGTGTGTATTAGAAGTTACTTGGGTGGGGGAGAAATATCATGGAGGCGAAATGTCCATAACCTCAATCACAGAGCATCTTGTTGTAGCTCCATCGTTTTTTAAGCGAGTTTGTCTGTTTTGAGTACCTTTTAGTTACTTCGTTACATGCATCTGCCATCACCACCTCGCTTCTCTTACTAGTTGTGGTTGCGGTGCTTTCGGCCTCTTCTAGTTCTGTGCCTATCGTAGCTCACTGCTGTCTAAAGACCAAATAAGAAAAAAATAACATGTAAATAAATGAAACTGATAATTTATAAAATTTAATCAAAATAAAAAAAGTATTTGGAAAATAGAATTCTAATTTTAGGAAAGATTCCACTTCCCAATCCCATCCCCTTCCACTTCCCCCTGCACCAGGTAATTAGGGTCATCATATAAATGGCTGCTACTGCTCACAAAACCGTGGAAACCTGCCGCCGAGAACTGGGAAGTTTGTATCCATGATGCATTGCGTCCCTCGGTGCAGACAGCAGTTTCTTCACATGCTCGCTCTTTTTATCACAGTGAGGCAGACGTCACAACACATGCTTCTCTGTCGCTGTGTTCACTACTGCCATCCGCGGGGCCAAAGCTTTGGCTGCTGAAGTCGTGCAGGCCCTACATTATGATGCGAGGTTCAGGCACCGATTCTGCAATGGACTTGTGTGGCAGGACGTTGGCGCCATTCAGATACAGTTCATCATTGACGATCACGTCCTCTCCAAGCACCGTCACATTCTCCATGCGCACCTACCAAAAAAAAATACTGAAAAATCAAATCAAAATTGCTACCTTCATTTATATAACATTCAGATTGCTCTAAAAAGCTCAAAGTGCTTTACAAATACATTCTGTGTATCCAGTCCCTTGGTGCAATCTGATTGGTCAGTTTGGCTCTGGTGACACGACAAATGAGGAAGTGCGAGTGTGAGACACGTGAGGAAGAGTAAAGATGCACGCCGAGCGAGTCGACATTAAAGACAAAAGTATAAAACTGGACAGGAACTGAGAAAGGGGCCTCGAAAAATAGTAAGAGCATTCTGAGAAGCAGGAACCTGTCTGAGACTTTCAGACACACACAGATCAGGGGTCCCCACACTTTTTCAGCTTGCGAGCTACTTCTAAAATGACCAGGTCCAAATGATCTGCCTACATTAAAAATGCTATATATATATATATATATATATAATATATATATAGTACGCGACACGTGTTTCGCTCTAATTCTGGGCTCATCAGGCGTACACACTCACTGCATCCCCTCTCGGGAATCGAACCTCGAACGTCAGCGCCAGAGGTGAAGCCCCTAACGCTGCGCTACGGCGTGTGGTTCGTTCATTTGACAGCATGTAGATCGGGGTAATTGCATTCACGGCATTCATAGTCTGAATCACAATCTGATTGTATGGGTGGTTACCTACCAGGTAACGCTTGTGGTTGGTCAGCAAGTCAGCGGATGTTAGCCGGACCATTATGGCAGCACTCTATAATTCGGCATTTATGGTTGAGGGGCTAGATGTAAGCCACCCTCAAGTAAAAGACATACGACAGTTTAATAGACTCTGACAGTATGTCTGATAAGACAAAAATTAAACTCTTTGGGCAGAATTTCAAGCACTGTGTCCGGTGAAGGCTGGGCACTGCTCATCACCTGCCAAAGACCAACAGTACGGTGAAGTATGGTGGAGGCACTATAAAGGCTAGGGAGGTGTTTCTCAGCAGCGGAAATAATGAAGGCAGCCCAATACAGAGAAGTGCTTGAAGAAAACCTGCTCCAGCGTGCACACCACAGCTCATCTTTCAGCATGAAAGTAACTGAAGCATACTGCCAAGATAACACCGGAGTGGATTCAGGACAAGTCTCTGAGCACCCTCAGTGGCCCAGCCAATGTCCAGACTACAACACCATAGAACATGCGTCTCCACCGGAAGATGGAAATTTACAGATGCATCCCATCCAGTCTAGCGGGGCTTGAGGGGATTTTCCAGGAAGAATGGGATAAAATGCCCAAATTCAAGTGTGCAAAGCTTGTAGAGAATTACCAAGAAGATTCAAAGGTGAAATTGATGTACAAAGCACTGCAATCGAAGTACTGAATTAAGGGTCTGCGTACTTATATGAATATACAGTAATTCCCCGCTCCATCGCGGTTCAGCTATCGCGCCCCCACTATATCGCGGAAAAATTCACTAACTACATCCTACCTGTAGTGTACTTTGCAGCCCAATTCATAACAAAGCACCCAGATGATTTCTTACAAAGCCCATTATTGGCTGAAAGAGGAGACTCAACCAATCAGAGTGGATTTTATTCCCTTGGGCTCTGATTAGCTGCTACTAACGTGGTGTAATCTCACAAGAACAGTGAGCGTGGGTCCCTGACGAATCGTGTATCACGTACCTTGCTTGTGGTCCGACTTTTGTGAGCTTTTCGTTTGTTTTAAGCCCTACGATGGCTCCCAAATGTCCTGCATCTTGTAAGCCTTCTGGTAGCAGTGAGCCTAAGCGCCAGAGGAAGACCTTGACCATACAGGAGGAGGTAAAACTGATGATTATTATTATTATGTTACTCATATCTTTAGCCCGACATCTGTGTATCATATGTGTACCCAAAGTGTGTTTTAATAAGTTTACGTGTGCTTAAAGCGTGTGGGAGGGGTATTTTAAGGCTTAAACTATAAAAAAAAATGTGGTCTTTCCACATCGCGGATGGGTCTGAAACGTAACTTCCGCGATAGGCGGGGGATCACTGTATATGAAGGATGACCACAGGTGGACTCCAATCACATTCCAGACAAATCTCAAGCGGAATTTAAGGAAATCGGATGCAGCGGACTACAATTTGGTTAATGGAGAGATTTCAGTTTTTGATTTTTAATAAAATTTGCTAACCTTACTGAAAACAAGCTTTCATTTTACCATTACGGGTTATGAAGTGTAGATTAGATGAGTAAAAATGGCAAATGTATCCATTTACAACTAAATATACAGCACAATAAAATATGCAGAAAATGAAGCGGTCTGAAGCCACAGTATATCACCTGTGCCACAAACTTGCCTTTTTATGAAGTAATTTGGCTTTTCTGAACATGCATTTTAGGATTACAGTATGTTCTCTTCAGCAGGGCCCTATATTGTCTTTTTTGGCTTCTGCTAATTCCTAAAGTCTATTCTGATATAGATTTATCAGATTCTCTTCCATAGTGAAACGTTCAGGAATTATCACCTAGTAAAGAAAAATACAAAGAAGACGCTTAGGCGTGGCACGTCTGGCACCTTAAAGAATCTGTTTAGTCTTACCCATTGTCCCACTGAAGAACTCCAACCAATAATGCAAGACTCAAGCCAGGAGTGAGATCGTACTCGGGCTCCTCGTAGCACAGTGCAGCGCTTGATCCTGACACCATCTTCAAGGACCACATCTGCCCCAATTGTCACATTGGGGCCAATGGTGCAGTTGTTGCCAATTTGTGCAGAAGGATCCTGAGGAGAAAATGAGAAGGGCACCTACCATCACACAACGCTGTAAAACATAACATTCCCAAATCTAATTTAGATTTACAGGACGACCAGATCCACGCTTTGAGTAGTGAGGAAAGCTCTATATAAATACAAAGAATTATTATTATTATCTTGGCAGCATTACGCACAAGGTGGGAAACAACCCTGGGCAGGAAATCAAAAGTTGCCTCTTAATGCCGATACACAACCTCACACAAGGTTGTACTGGAGTCACTTTAGTGTTGACAATTAAAAAACACTCTTTATTTGAAAAGAAGGCTGTGGAGGGGGCACAGCGCCCTCTGCTGCCAGTAGTCCTGCCATTCGGCATTCCTGGCCGTTTGCTTTCTAGCATTTGTGGTTTCTTTTGTGCTCCCACAGTTCACTGCCCAAGGCTCCACTAGGCCAAAAATCCAGAAAAAGACAGAAAACTGAAGAGAAGAGGTTACTCCATCACAAATGACAGTCTACAAACCACTCAAATGATACTTTGATATAAAAATCACAGCTACACCATGATCTTCATGAAGCAGCATGACAAGCTGAGCAGTCACTTGCGTCAATCATTGAGAAGAGTCTAGCTGCAGAACTCTGGATCTCTGTGATTCAGCAGCTCTGCTGAACAGTCAGTTGGACTGCATGTTCATATCGCATCATTTACAAGGTGCAAACACTGAGAAGGGCCCACAGCAATATATGGTCTTACTAGGGGTCATACGAACTTAATAATCACGATGCTGCCTTGTCGTTTGTGTGTGGTGAAGTGACATCATCTGCTGTTCTACCACCTCAGAGCTCACTGTGTTCTGTGTAGTCTCCTTCTTTTGGCTGCTCCCGTTAGGGGTCACCACAGCTGATCATCTTCTTCCATATCTTTCTGTCCTCTCCATCTTGCTCTGTCACACCCATCACCTGCATGTCCTTTCTCAGCACATCCATAAACCTTCTCTTAGTTCTTCCTCTTCTCCTCTTGCCTGGCAGCTCTATCCTTAGCATCCTTCTCCCAATATACCCAGCATCTCTCCTCTGCACATGTCCAAACCAATGCAATCTCACCTCTCTAGCTTTGTCTCCCAACCTGAGCTGACTCTCTAATGTACTCATTCCCAATTCCGTGTAGTGCTGGTCATAATTCACATGGCAAGCAAGGTTTTCGAAAAGTTTCTCCTCGGTGACACTCACCACTAGCACATTTCCCAGGAATCCGGGGCCAGTGCGCAGACGTTCAGGGCTCTGCTGCCGCAAAGACTGCAGGTATAAGCACATGCCTGTCAGGAAATCTTTGGGCTGCCCGATGTCCATCCAGAACCCTGCAGAAAAAAAAAAAAAAAAAGCAGTCCACTGAGCACAGGAGAAAAAGAAAAAAAAAAAAAGAGACACAAAGGCGACATCTACTGGAAATGCTGACAGGACGAGCAATGATTCTACTTTCAGGACTTTGATTTTTACTGGTGTCTAGCAAAGGCAAAACAAGGAAAAGATAGACAACTATGCCACTAATCCTTCTCACTTAAAGACACAATCCAGTGCAGTCAAAATGGCACAGGAGTGACTTAGGGCCACAGCCTCTCACGATTTATTTACTGCACTTGGTCAGTAGAGGAGCCAAAACTCAAAATAACGTGATCAATGGTACAAGCAGTCTCAGTCTCACAGGGCAAGACGTGTGATCTATCGGGGTATAACTAACTAACTAAAATGTCTGTAGTGGATGGTGGCAAAATCTGCTGCTGAAAAGGCTCCGCCCACAGGGTTTCAACCTAAAACCCGCCCCCAGTGTCCTCCAGTCTGTGCACTTTACATGTTAGAGGAGTTGCAGTGTCCTATTTCTGCTCATGTATATTTGCAGGACTTTTTTTCGTGACGGCACACACCAGTACAGTGTACTGGCACCTTGGCTGCGACAACTGGTCTAGTTATCTGAAAGCAACGCGATTCACAGATTCTATCAGTACCTCCTCGAAAAACAGTCTGAAACACTGCAGCCTCTATTGCATGCCCTTTGTTGTGTGGCAGTTTCACCAAGTAAGTACGAATGTGGGTTTTCACAAATGAATCCAATTGTTACTTCAATGGGAGCCTCATTACTGACAAGCACCGCTACGCACTTGTCTTCATATGATTGGCTGGCCTTCCACTCACATGCTTTGATCCTGCAAGTTATGTTAATTTAGGGCTGTTACGAGGACAACGATCAGCCACTGACACTCAAAGCAGAGAATGAATTTGATCAAAACATGCAGAAAGTTTGGAAATCTCTTTAAAACTCGGTCAAATTAAGGACTATTTGCTTTGCAGGACTACATAACTTTTTTGTGGAGCTCGTTATTAACTTGCAGTTGATATTCTTCGATTTTGGAAATTCTGTGTAATTTTAAACTGTCAAGCACAATATTATGCAGCACAGTACCCTTGATGATTTCTCAATTTCAAATGTTATGTTTTCACCGAACAAACAAAATGTGTAACGCTAGGACTCTTGGACTGTATATGATAATAATAATCTTTACATTTATAAAGCGCTGTTCTCATTACTCAAAGAGATTTGCAAGCTCCATGCAGAGAGAAGCCGGAATGTGAACCCATGTTCTTCTAACTGTGATGCAGCAGCGTTACCCGTGCGCCACAGCACCTCAAACGTGATCCAAACACACCATATACAGTATGCATACCGCCTCCTCCTGCAATCCAGAATGACACTTCACTGTGTTACCTCCCTGACTTGTGTCCTTCTCAAATTGCCAATTTCCATCTTCTTGCTGACTTGTTGCTCTGCTCCCAAATGAAACTACATTTCCCCTTATGTGTTTAATTAATTGGGCACAAAGCTAGAAACAAAGACAGACAGTCACCTTCCAGCTCCATTGCGTAGAGGTGTCCCTCCTGTGCCATCACTGGAAAAATCTCCTTCTCGATGGACGTGGGCCGCAGCTGTAATTATGGGAACAAAAGTGTGACGAGTCAGCAGCTCCTTTGTCAAAAGATGAGAACGTGACATCTGTCGTTGGAGGACCAATGTGCACCAGGTACATGTGTGCAAGTGAAGTGTTAAACTTGGCCGATTTCCGCTCAAATTCAATTTGAGAGTCTGCTGGATTGGAAACAGTGTGAGCACAGCCATAAATGACCATGCAAAGATACAGGCAGAGGTTAAAATGTGGATCCTTAAAGTCCCATTTTGTGAAACAGCAGAAGGATGAGATGGGCTGGTGCCATTTCTGCTGCATATATTACGTAACATCAGACAGTACAGGCGCCCCTTTCAATTTACAAATTCACCATTCGCTGATCCGCCTAATCGCGGGTTTGTCATAAGTTAAATGAAAATTATTCTGCAAGCTTTGCGAGCAGAAAACAGGAAAGATGTAATTTTCTTAATGCTGTGCATTTGAATTTAAAGACAGGACTCTCAACCAATGAATAAAGAGGAGAGGCAGAACTTCAAGTCAAATGTATCTCAAATCGAGTTTTCAGGACATAACTTAATATTTTAGCAAAAAATGCACACATTTTGACCATATGAATAGATATTGGACATGTGGATTACACAACATGACAATTCCCCCCCACCCGTGGACATTTTCCACATCATTTGCCATTGTCAAAAATGAGTCACCACCAGACATTGTGGAGTTTGAATATTCAAGCTGTACTTTCTCCATGAAAACAGGACATTACAAATTTTTTTCAGCAACCACTACAAACTACATGGGGTAAATAATGTTTAAATATTATATATATATGTATATGCATGTATATATATGTGTGTGTGTGTGTGTGTGTATATTACAGTTGTGCTTGAAAATTTGTCAACCCTTTAGAATGTTCTATATTTCTGCATAAATATGACCTAAAACAACATCAGATTTTCACTCAAGTCTTAAAAGTGGATAAAGAGAAACCAGTTAAACAAATGAGACCAAAATATTATACTTGGTCATTTATTTATTGAGGAAAATGATTGAATATTACATATTTGTGAGTGGCAAAAGTATGTGAACCTCTAGGATTAGCAGTTAGTTTGAAGGTGAAATTCGAGTCCGGTGTTTTCAATCAATGGGATGACAATCAGGTGTGAGTGGGCACCCTGTGTTATCTAAAGAACAGGGATCTATCAAAGTCTGCTCTTCACAACACAAGTTTGTGGAAGTGCATCATGGCACGAACAAAGGAGATTTCTGAGGAACTCACAAAAAGAGTTGTTGATGCTCATCAGGCTGGAAAAAGTTACAAAACCATCTCTAAAGAGTTTGGACTCCACCAATCCACAGTCAGACAGATTGTGTACAAATGGAGGAAATTCAAGACCATTGTTACCCTCCCCAGGAGTGGTCGACCAACAAAGATCACTCCAAGAGCAAGGCGTGTAATAGTCGGCGAGGTCACAAAGGACCCCAGGGTAACTTCTAAGCAACTGAAGGCCTCTCTCACATTGACTAATGTTCATGTTCATGAGTCCACCATCAGGAGAACACTGAACAACAATGGTGTACATGGCAGGGTTGCAAGGAGAAAGCCACTGCTCTCCAAAAAAAAAAAAAAACATTGCTGCTCGTTTGCAGTTTGCTAAAGATCACGTGGACAAACCAGAAGGCTATTGGAAGAATGTTTTGTGGACTGATGAGACCAAAATAGAACTTTTTGGTTTAAATGAAAGTGTTATGTTTGGAGAAAGGAAAACACTGCATTCCAGCATAAGAACCTTATCCCATCTGTGAAACATGGTGGTGGTTTGGGCCTGTTTTGCTGCATCTGGGCCAGGACGGCCTGCCTTCATTGATGGAACAATGAATTGTGAATTATATCAGAGAATTCTAAAGGAAAATGTCAGGACATCTGTCCATGAACTGAATCTCAAGAGAAGGTGGGTCATGCAGCAAGACAACGACCCTAAGCACACAAGTCATTCTACCAAAGAATGGTTAAAGAAGAATAAAGTTAATGTTTTGGAATGGCCAAGTCAAAGTCCTGACCTTAATCCAATCGAAATGTTGTGGAAGGACCTGAAGCGAGCAGTTAATGTGAGGAAACCCACCAACATCCCAGAGTTGAAGCTGTTCTGTACGGAGGAATGGGCTCAGATTCCTCCAAGCCGGTGTGCAGGACTGATCAACAGTTACTGGAAACGTTTAGTTACAGTTATTGCTGCAAAGGGGGGTCACACCAGATACTGAAAGCAAAGGGTCACATACGTTTGCCACTCACAAATATGTAATATTTGATCATTTTCCTTAATAAATAAATGACCAAGTATAATATTTTTGTCTCATTTGTTTAACTGGTTTCTCTTTATCTACTTTTAGGACTTGAGTGAAAATCTGATGATGTTTTAGGTCATATTTATGCAGAAATAAAGAAAATTCTAAAGGGTTCACAAACTTTCAAGCACAACTATATATATACATATACAGGTATATACACACACACACACACACACACACACAGTGGGGCAAGAGTATTTAGTCAGCCACCAATTGTGCAAGTTCTCCCACTTAAAAAGACGAGAGAGGCCTGTAATTTTCATCATAGGTATACCTCAACTATGACAGACAAAATGAGGGAAAAAAAATCCAGAAAATCACATTGTCTGAATATTTGCAAATTATGGTGGAAAATAAGTATTTGGTCAATAACAAAAGTTCATCTCAATACTTTGTTATATACCCTTTGTTGGCAATGACAGAGGTCAAACGTTTTCTGTAAGTCTTCACAAGGTTTTCACACACCGTTGCTGGTATTTTGGCCCATTCCTCCATGCAGATCTCCTCTAGAGCAGTGATGTTTTGGGGCTGTCGCTGGGCAACACGGACTTTCAACTCCCTCCAAAGAGTTTCTATGGGGTTGAGATCTGGAGACTGGCTAGGCCACTCCAGGACCTTGAAATACTTCTTACGAAGCCACTCCTTCTGTATCCGGGCGGTGTGTTTGGGATCATTGTCATGCTGAAAGACCCAGCCACGTTTCATCTTCAATGCCCTTGCTGATGGAAGGAGGTTTTCACTCAAAATCTGACGATACATGGCCCCATTCATTCTTTCCTTTACACGGATCAGTCATCCTGGTCCCTTTGCAGATAAACAGCCCCAAAGCATGATGTTTCCACCCCCATGCTTTACAGTAGGTATGGTGTTCTTTGGATGCAACTCAGCATTCTTTCTCCTCCAAACACGACGAGTAGAGTTTTTTTCATCCAAATCCTCTCTAGCAAACTTCAGACAGGCCTGCACATGTACTGGCTTAAGCAGGGGGACACGTCTGGCACTGCAGGATTTGAGTCCCTGGTGGCGTAGTGTGTTACTGATGGTAGCCTTTGTTACTTTGGTCCCAGCTCTCTGCAGGTCATTCACTAGGTACTCCCGTGTGGTTCTGGGATTTTTGCTCACCAATCTTGTGATCATTTTGACCCCACGGGGTGAGATCTTGCGTGGAGCCCCAGATCGAGGGAGATTATCAGGGGTCTTGTATGTCTTCCATTTTCTAATAATTGCTCCCACAGTTGATTTCTTTACACCAAGCTGCTTACCTATTGCAGATTCAGTCTTCCCAGCCTGGTGCAGGTCTACAATTTTGTTTCTGGTGTCCTTTGACAGCTCTTTGGTCTTGGCCATAGTGGAGTTTGGAGTGTGACTGTTTGAGGTTGTGGACAGGTGTCTTTTATATTGATAACGAGTTCAAACAGGTGCCATTAATACAGGTAATGAGTGGAGGACAGAGGAGCCTCTTACAGAAGAAGCTACAGGTCTGTGAGAGACAGAAATCTTGCTTGTTTGTAGGTGACCAAATACTTATTTTCCACCATAATTTGCAAATAAATTCTTTAAAATCAGACAATGTGATTTTCTGGATTTTTTTTTCTCATTTTGTCTCTCATAGTTGAGGTATACCTATGATGAAAGTTACAGGCCTCTCTCATCTTTAAGTGGGAGAACTTGCACAATTGGTGGCTGACTAAATAATTTTTTGCCCCACTGTGTGTGTATGTACGTATGTATGGTATTATATTATATTATATATATATATTATATATTATATATATTATA
This sequence comes from Erpetoichthys calabaricus, assembly GCF_900747795.2. Lineage (NCBI taxonomy): Eukaryota > Metazoa > Chordata > Cladistia > Polypteriformes > Polypteridae > Erpetoichthys > Erpetoichthys calabaricus. Next base: position 74,321,193 of record NC_041411.2, on the reverse strand, counting down.
TATATATATATATATATATATATATATATATATATATATATATATATATATATATATATATATATACACACATACATACATACATACATACATATACACATACACATAAATACACACACATTTTTGGGTGGAGTATTCCTTTAACAAGTTCAGAGTGAGGCATATCAAGAAAAAAAAAAAAGCCAGGAAGTCTGAAGATGTTGCTGCAGCTACACCAGCGAGCACAAACTCTGTACGTTACAATTGAAATGCAGTGCAGTATATGATACAGTAATAACATTTCATTTTACTTTTTTTTTTTTTAGGGGTTTTGTTTATATATTTGTATTGTTGTCCACATACTGATTTGGCAAAATTTTACACTGGATGCCTTTCCTGACGAGCTGCCAGGTAAGAGGAAGAGAGTAAGGCCTAAGAGGAGGTTTACGGATGTGGTGAGAGAGGACATGCAGGTGATGGGTGTGACAGAGCAAGATGACGAGGACAGAAAGATATGGAAAAAGATGATTTGCAGTGGCGACCCCTAATGGGAGCAGCTGAAAGAAGAAGTAGGTGTCTTGTTTATATGATGACTGCACTGTTTTGTGTGGGATTTGTTAAATAATTACTGGTAAGGCCTGTGGTCAACAGTACAGTATTAGGAGGTAAGAGGAGAACGTAGAACTAATTAGCAGATCTTCTCATTCTCAGAGGTCTTGCGCCCCCTAACTCCAACAAATTGCAAGGGATAACTGTAAGCCCTCTCTCATAACTATTGCAGCTTTGCTGTAAAGCAGTGAGAGACTCCATAAAGACCCGATTGGCCTACTCCCACAGTGCTGCAGGTTTGCCCAGAGACCAAAGACAAACACCTCCAAATCTAGACGCACACTTACTTGTATTCTGTCCAGCATGGATGGGCTAAAGATATACAGGCCGGCGTTAATCTTATTGGACACAAACACCTGCGGCTTTTCCACAAAGCGGTGTATCTGTCCACTGTCCCCCTCATAGATCACCACTCCATACTTTGATGGTTCTTCAACTCTTGTCACCTGAAGATAGAAAAGTAATAATAATAATATAGACAGAGCATTTCAACCATGTTGTATCATCAAAACACTATTTTTGGGTTTTTATATTCTTGCTATTCGAGTTCCTAGAAGAACGTATGTGTTTAAAATGTGTTCCAAAGACACTTTTAAACATTCTGTGATCATAAAGACCTACAGGGAAAAATGTGTTAAGTGTCTTACAGCAATGGTTCCCTGCCTGCCGTGGTTCTTGTGGAACTTCACCATCTCCTCAAATGGAAAGTCACAGATGACATCGCTGTTGAGGACGAAGAAAGGATCAGAGTTGTCAGTCAGGAGATTTCGTGCCAAAGCTAAGGGTCCCGCTGCAATTCAAGAACAAACAAATAAGCGTGACTTCAGAAGGTCACCAAGCTTTCTGTTTAATCTCCATATCAGCTTGCTTTTAAAAGCTGGGATAGAGTCACTTTTCACTTGGTGATTTAATTAGGATTCTAGCTGAAGGTGTACACATGCCACCACATGTCTGTGCTTCCTAACACTTGCTTTTGTGAAATCGTGAATGCTGAGCAACTGGCGGAAACAAAATAAACCAATGCAAAAAGAAGTTGCAGGTGCCCTTCTATCACTTTCATATGTGTCATCTCAGTCTGGTAACTGAGAGAGCAAGCAATCATTCAACCGTGACTTAGAAAGCCACATACTCGTTTGACTGGATGTCCCTAAACTGTGCCAATGCTTACACTGTGGTGGGCAGCATCTCAAAAGGGTTCAAAAGCAAAGAAACACAATGCGACTTACCCGTTCCCAACGGCTCCTTTTCATGGGACAGAGAGATCCGAATGCCTAACTATAAAATAAAGAAGGAAGAAAAGCTGCAAAGTTTATGTGAAGGCAGTGAAATCCAACAAAGCTGTGTTAAAGAGAGTTACGCTGCAGATTACACCCTCCACATTTCTGGAGCTGCGTTAATTCAGGCTACTCCTTCACGTCAATGGAAGCTCTCACCGCTCACCCTCTCTTCCTGGGCCTTCATTTCCCGTTCCAGTAGATCAGACATGTAACTCACGGCTAGAACGACATGATTTACACCTGCCTGTAAAAAACAAGAAAATGGTTAAGAGTATTAAGGACGTAACTGAATAACCCTACAGCAGGGGTCCCCAACTCTGGTCCTGGAGGGCCCCAATGGCTGCACAGTTTTCATTCTAACCCTTTTCTTAATTAGTGACCTGTTTTTGCTTCCAATTAACTGCTTTTGAATTAATTTTAATTGACTTGTTTTTTTAAGATTTGTTCCTCTGAATGGCTTCATTTCTTTCCTTAAATGGCACCCAAACAAAAATGAAATGTGAAGCGAGTGAGCCAACAGGAGACAAACCAAGTCAGGACCTCAAACTCCAACCAATTTCACTCCAACCAGTCGCTTAATTAAGCTCTTGTTCTTGTTGTTCTTTAATTCCATGGCTTGTTGCTGCTCTCATTGTGCAATGACAGACATTTCAGAAATTGTTGATTTTCTCTTTTCTAAGTGCACTGTGAAAATGTTTTGTGGACCTGAGCAGATCAACATTCCTGAGACCTTCACCTTTCTTTATTTTCAGATTTTGTATGATGGGCACAGTTTGCTGGTACTGTTTTGGCTCATTTTGTTATCTCATTATTGTTTGGCTTCTCATTAAGGAAAAAGAAACAATTAAGGGGTCTGAGTCTTCAAGAGTAAGTCGATTAAAATGAATTAAAGAGAAGTTAATTAGCAGCTAAAACAGGTCACTCATTAAGAAAAGGGTTAGAATGAAAACCTGCAGCCACTGTGGCCCTCCAGGACCGGAGTTGGGGACCCCTGACCTACAGTATTTAACGTTACTTTGACTATTTTGCACAGTTCTGTTTTTCGTCAAAGCTGGAAATGCGTTAGGGACTTAATTAGAACGACAATGTTCTCTAGACAGATAGATACTTTATTAATTTTTATTAATATTTATTAATCCCAAGGGGAAATTCACAATGTCTCTAAGTTCTCTAACTTTTAACCGCACTGCAGTTTGTAAGCTACATACACAAACTTGGGTGGCATGGTGCTGTAGTCTTTAGTACTGATGCCTTACAACTCCGTCAGAGTCCTGGACTTGGTCGGTGTCTCTGAGGAGTCTGCACGTTCTTTCTGTGCAGAGATTTTTCTCCAAGTGTTCCTTATTCCCTGCTAAATCTGAAAGGTGTGTGGTAGGATAATGTACAACTCCAAATCATCCCCCTGTAAGAGGGGGTAAGAATGTGCCCTGCCTATGGCTGGTTCCTGCCTTGTGAATGGGGCTACTGGGTTTGCTCCTGGCCTCCCATGAACCTGAACTGTGTCACATATATGAAATTTACTGCTGGGCACTAAGCACCTTCAGTCCAACCTAAAATGAAGACCCCTAGAGGAGGGAGTAAAGCACACATGGCCTAACTTCCAATGCTTGGGTCACTTTTTATATCCTAGACCCATCTTTTATATATATTTCTCTTCTGGTTCGTCCTGCTTCCACTTCAAAACCGGTCCCGCCAACACGGCACTTCTCGAATCCTATTTGTCCTCTTCAAAACCCTTCCCAATGCTGCCTGCGTAAGTACTCGAGGTGCTGCCTCAACGGTAAAGTAGCTATACCACCTTTGCGGGAGTCACCTGTGTCTTTACGACAGCTTCTTACACAGCAAACAACAGAAGCTAAAAATGATCGTGAACACATTCGAGAATACAACTCTTCTCTAGCGTTTGCTTCCATGGGTGCACAGATAACTCAACCTCCTGGCCATGGACCGTTTTAAAATACACGGGCAAATTTAATCACCAAATCTCTCCACTATACACTAACACTTAGACCTCTCCAGGACATGGACAGTTGTATGTTTTTGACACAGCGCAAGCTACTGAAGTACACCTACAAAATAAAGGAAACTCTGCATGCAGCAAAAATTTACTTCTCCAGCTAGATTCCATGCTCAGAACCATCAACCCCTTCATTAAATCATACAAACACATGCATCAAATCGCTCAATCCAATCCAACAGCATCTGTACGAATGGTTTTCAAGGAAAACCCTAGGCAGGATTTACGACGATACAATGCCCCGACATGTCACACCGATGTTGCAGTGATTTTCGTCGGAGAAGATGGCGAAACGCCTGCCGAAAGGGACATTTGCATCTATCCCACAGGCAAGTCTTGTAAACAGATTTCCATGCTCAATATGAATTGCGATCCTATGGTTTACCCACTTTTATTCCCTTACGGAGACATTGGCTGGCACAAAGGTTTACAACATGTTCCCGGTAAAAGAACCACCAAGCGAATAAGGCTTACTCAATGCCAATTTTACGCGTACAGATTAGCAATGAGGAATACATTTAGTATTTTGCACTCCAGTGGCAAACTATTCCAACAGTACGTCGTAGATGCATATTTTAAAACAGAGGGTGTGCGTCTCAACTATCTCAGATTACATCAACAAGATCTGCGTGTGGAACAATACAAAGGACTATCAGACGCACTGCAAGCAAACGCTGAAAATAACAACGTACATGTAGGCAAAATGATCGTATTACCGTCTACATTTCCAGGAAGTCTAAGATACATGCAACAAAACTATCAGGATGCCATGGCCATAGTACGTAAATTCGGAAAGCCCGATTTATTTATCACTTTCACATGTAATCCTGCTTGGTGGAAATTCTACAAGCACTGTCGGATACCCAAAGATCGGAGCACAGACCTGATAGTGTAGTACGGGTATTTTGGATTAAGCTGCAGGAATTACATACAGACATCCTACAACATCTTTTTGGGGTTGTTATTGATTACATTTACGTAATCGAATTTCAGAAGCGTCACTTGTACATGGCATTTTCTAGGGTTAGATCTTTCGACTCATTATCCGTCGTCTCCACCAAAACACCTATTCACAACTGCGTCTTTCAAAAAGTATTTATTTCTTCTTGATTTCTGAATTCCTTTCTCACTATTTTCCGTTCCTATTCTTACATCGCTGTATGGTACGGCAGGCGACCGCTAATGCACATTAATAATATATGGACACCCATATGTGGAAAGGTGTTTGATAACACCTGTGGTACACAGCTGGCCAGTGTGCACGTGGGCTTACTGACTTTCATCAAGATTCACTTCCAGATGCTAACTTTTTGACAGTACCACCTAGCCAGCTAAATACCATTTTGGCTGTTATCCTTGAGTGCTGAAGTAATATGGAATGCTGTGTGTTACTTCTGTGAGAGAGTTAAGTAAAATATATCTTTTTTCCCCTAAAAATGTTCGTGCTGTAAAGAGGATGTGTAGAACTTTTTAAACCCCCCCCCCCCCCCCATTTACAATTATTTAATTTCTTCCAGTTTTTCAGTTTCATAGTAAAGACGCAACAAGTCTTTATTTCTTTAATAATAGTGAATGACTCCATAAAAGATACACAAGAGTCCCACAAAGAAGGCAGCCAACATGCACTATATGACCAAATGTCTGTGGGCACCCCTCAGATTATTGTGTTTAAGTGTTTCAGCCACACTCATCATTAATGTGTGCATAAAAATCATAGCCACATAAAGATAGTAATGTTCATGGACAAACACTGGCAATGGAATGGGTCCCACTGAAGAGTTCATTGACTAAGCGTGGCCTGGTCATGTCTGATCTGCTAGGCACATCTCTGCTCTCCTAGATCTGGTCTTGTGTAACTGCTGTTATTGTGAATTGCAAGCATCTAAGAGCACAGCAACAGCTCAGCCATAAATTGGTAGGCCACGTAAACCCACTGAGCGAGAGCACAGCACATAACAATGGCCCATCCTGTGTTTCTCCACTCACAACAGACTTCTAAACTGTCTCGAGAAGCAACGTCAGCACAAGAACTGTGTGTCAGGAGCTTCACAAAATGGGGGTTTCCATGGCTGAGCAGATGCACACAAGCCTAAATCACTATGTGCAATACCAAGTGTAAAGCACGCTGCCATTGAACTCTGGGACAGTGGAAACGTACTCTCTGGAGGGATGCATCACACTTCACTCTCTCACAGTCTTAGAGGTGAACCTGGGTTGGATCGGCAGATGCTAGGAGAACACTATAGTAGGTGCTGTGTAGTTCAGAAGGTAAATTTTGGAGGAGGAGGGGTAATGGCAGGGTTTGGGCAAGGCCCCTTGGCTCCAGTGAAGGGTACTGGAAAGGTTACAATACAGTAGACCCCCGCAAAGTCCCGGTTCAGCGTTCACAGCCTCAGTCGTTCACGGATTTTTCTTTAGAGCCTAACTAATAATTGTTAGCGGAAACGGCAAATATCCTCCGCAATTTTTTTTATGGATGAAAACACGGCTTAGGATGGTGAAATCAATCCGAGAGTGTTATTCATTTCTCTTTGCTGCTGATTGGCTGCTGCCCTGTGACGCATCTCCAGCAGATGCAGCCCAGCATTCCCACATCATAACAGTTTACCGCGTGTAGCTATCTCGAGTGTTTCGATGAGTGTTCTCGTGTTTTTTGTTTTGTTCTTCCTAAAGCCCTAAGATGCCACCCAAACGCCCTGCACCTTCTAAGGCTTCTGGCAATGAACCTAAGAATCAGAAGAAGTTTAAGACACTCCAGGAGAAAGTTGAACTACTGGATTTGCTCTATGAACTAAAAGGTTATGCCGGAACTTCCCATCACACTGTTCCTCAAACCTATCAAGAAAAGCCAGCACGAAACCCCACCAGAAGACCACCCATCAGAAGATACAACTCTTCCTGAAGAAGAGGTGCCACCCGAGGAGCTGTAAATCCTCTGCTTTGCTGTGCAGTCATTATCTTCATTACATACCTTCATCGTACCCCACAGATAATTCAACATCATCATCTTCAATCAATATCATTCATTATTGGTGAGTACCCGTAAATTTTAATTTTATTTAATAAAAATACAGTATTACGTATTTACCCTACTTATACCAAAGAAAACGCACTTGCATGAATTACAGTATAGGGGTAACATCGGAATTTTACATTCTAGCACTGCGGGAGACATAGCAGTACTGTACTGTACAGTAGACGGGTTTACCTTTACATTCTTTTTTTTTAGGGTAATGTATTAAGCGGAGTTTGAAATGAAATTAAAGTGTTTTGGGGCATATTTAGGGTTTAAACTATAAAAATAAGCATTTATTGGCATTTTTTTTTTTTTACCACATCCAAAATTTGCAGTTTCATAATTCGCGGGTGCTCTAAGAACATAACCCCCGCAAATTTTGGGGGTCATCTGTATACAAAGACATATTAGACAATCATGTGCTTCAGCTTCGTAGCAACAGTTGGAGGAAGGCACTTTTCTGTTCCAGCATGACTGTACCCCTGTGCACAAAGCCAGGGCCATAAAGACATGGAGGAGCTCAAGTGGCCTGCACAGAGCCCCGACCGCAATCCTAAGGAACACCTTTGGGATGAACTGAAATGCCGATTGAGAGCCAGGTCTTTTTCTCCAGCAGTCAGTCAGTACCGTCATGACCACACAAATGCTCTTTGGGTGAATGGGCACAAATTCCCACAGACACACTCAAATCTTGAGGGACAGCCTTCCCAGAAATAGCTGCAAAGTGGCGGCCCACTGGATATTAAAGCCCATGGGTTTAGAAGGGAGCGTCCAACAAGTTCAGATAGGTGTGTTGGTCAAGTGACCACAAATTTCTGGCCAAAACAGGTATGAGGACAAATGACATTAAGGGTACACAAAAAGTCTGTTTGCATGTGGCTAACGTATCAAAACGTTCTTTAGTTATTAAACTAGATGTGGTAAAAAGTTGTAAAGGAATTAACTAGTAAAAAAAAAAAAATACGCATACATACTGTAAAGAACGTGACCAAGATGTTGCAATCCTCTTCCTGTCAGCAGTACGACGCGACATCAACTAAAAAGCATTCTGCCAAGGGGTGTAAAAGAGGAACAAGTCAAGCCATGTGGAGAGGTCATGTCACGTCGGGAACAAAAGTGTCTTACGAAACCCATTCAAGACGTGCTCCGCAAGGACAGGCAAAGATCAAGAGGTTAATGTGATACAAGTGTTTAAAAATATGAATGGGAAAGGTAAATTAATAATAATAATTCATTACATTTATATAGCGCTTTTCTCAGTACTCAAAGCGCTATCCACACAGGGAGGAACCGGGAAGCGAACCCACAATCTTCCACAGTCTCCTTACTGCAAAGCAGCAGCACTAGCACCGTGCCACCTGTGAGGACAACAACAAAGTGAGCCTGGTCATTAATGAGTAGCTCTTAAGAGGGGGAGCACTGCAGCTTCACAGAGTCAGGGTTGGGGGTTTGAATCTTGTGCCCTGATCTGGCTGTCGGTGTGGAGTTTGCATGTTCTCCTTGTTTCCCACATCCCCCAAGAAAAGCAGATTAGACGAATTGTAGTCTTCTAAATTAGTGAGTACAAGTGTGGATGGACAGGTATGAGACACAGTGGCCTAAAATCCTAAGGAAAAAAAAATGATACTCCAGGCACTTGGATTCCTCCCAAAATAACAGCAGCAACTGCAGCATTTAGGAAACAGCAAGGCCCTTAACCTGCAATTGCTGAGCGCTTTGAGTAGTGAGAAAAGCGCTATATAAATGCAAAGAATTATTATTATTAACAAACTACAGGAAGCCATAGAGGGAGGCTTTGAAAATGGCAGAATTTCACAAAATGACACTTGCTTCCCCATAAATGCCATTCAAGCAAGCGGGGATTAACAGATGACATGATTGGAGTGTTTCGATTTTTAAAGAAAATTAGCACCGTGGGATCCTGGCTGTTACTTTAAAAATGGGTTCAAAAAGACTACAGGGATACCGATGGAAACTTGTTAAGTATTTCTTCACACACAGAACTAAAGATGCATGGAATAAGTTACCAAGTAGTTTGGTGGAGAGTAGGACTTCTGGGACCTTCAAATCTCAACTTGAAGTTACTTTAGAGATATCAGGTGAAAGGGACAGGTGAGCTCCTTGGGCTGAATGGCCTGTTCTCATTAGAATTTTTCAAACGTTCTAACATAGGAGTGGTAGCTCTGAGGTAGGGATCTGCGCTGGCGATCGGAACATTGCCGGTTCGAATCCCGTAAATGCCAAAAGTGACTCTACTCCATTGGGCCCTTGAGCAAGACCCTTAACCTGAAATTACTTTGTCCTGGGTATGACGTTAATCTGCATCCTGAATGGAAAAACCTTGGGGTTGGTGGCAGAATTGGCACTCCAGCCACCATAAAAAACCTTACACTGTTCCACTCCATCTGAACTGGTGTGGTGCTGAGGTGTCACCCGTTGCATGGCTGCACTCGGGTCCTAACCGGAGTTGGTTTGTCATGTAGTGGGTGCGGCAATGTGCTGTATCAGTGCACGCTCCTATCCTCCTCTAACACAGGAGTAAATGGGCCTTCGTAGGAGAAACTGGTTCAAAGACACTATGAAGGCCTACCTTATAAAAGGTGAGATCAAAATCACTAGCTAGAGGACCCTAACCAGAAACTGCCCCCTGTAACATCTCGGAGTGTGAAGTGCTGCTTGATATCTCCTGAGACTGGCTGCCTCTCCAATGACGTGGACAGAAACGGGCAGCAAAAGAAGGAGAGGGAGAAAAACTCCAGTTTATGTTTTTTTTTAAAATTGGCTTGCAGTGTTCCTCCCAAACTATCCCAACACCTGCGACACAAATACTAAACTCCTCTGGAGTCTACTGATACAAATAACCATGACAGGTGTCATTCTTCTTTCAAGTGACTACCAAGCAAAAAAAGGCTATGTGCAGAGCGGAGAAATCTAAAATATGAGAAGCAGGTGGGAACCAACGTGAATTGGTCAGAATATGAAATGGCCTGCTATATAATGAGATCCTGATGTTTAGAGGCCAGTCAGATAACAGAGGTTGGAAGAAGGGGGGGGGGCGGGGTTTGTGCTGAATTCTTGCGCTCATTCAGAATGGATGGCAATGCCACAATGGAACTGTAGTCTGCGAAAAAGCCACCATGGGAGGAGCAGAGGTGTTAGTGCCTGGGTGCAGTCCCAGATTATCTTCTGTGGCACACACTATGTGCTCAATTGGTTGGCCTGCATGACATGCATAGAGGACAATATGCACTTTGTCTCAGTAAAGCCCAATGATGGGCAATTGACAAACAGAAAGCTTCTCTCCATCCTACATGTCAGTCTGCTCGTGTGTTTATGTATCAGAAATCGATGACCATATGCTGGACATAGCAGGGACACTGGGGCTTTTCTCAAAAAATAAGTCAGTGTACAAAGAAGATGTGGAAAAACCAAGAGATAGTCGCACCACCATAGTAGCAAAGGACCTTTAACACACACGGCCACAAATGAGATTCCGTCACTCAAGTGGCACACACAAGGACTCTACATGGCCGTCACATCACTGACTCTTGTAACCCATGGTGTTGAGAACAGATGGTTACCTTACCTTGACCAACGCTTCAACTTGGTGCAGCAGGATTGGTTTGTTGCAGAATTCAACCAGTGGTTTGGGGACACTGAGTGTCAACGGCCGAAGTCTTGTCCCATAGCCGCCAACTAGAATTAGAGCCTTCATTCTTTACCTGGGGACAGAAAGACAAAACCCATCAACAAAATTCAAAACCTGCGGGTTTATGAATGAGGTGTGTACCAAGGACCACCTGTCAGTGGCAGGCTGAAGTTCTAGATCTGTAAGACAGCAGTGTGCCACCTACGTGTCAGTGTGGTCTGTGATGACCTGGCAGCCTGTCCAGAGCAGTTTCTTTTCCTTCACCTGATCCGGTCTTGCTAAAAAAAAAAATAAAAACTGTCAAAGTCATGTTTCGTACTTCTCTTCTTCTAATAACGGAGAATAAAAAGAGACTGTGTTCAGCCGTGCCATATATGCATCAGTATGGAAAAGATATCTCGACGAAGTTAAGTCGGGCACCTGTGAGAGATGACTGCGCCATTTAAACGAAACACGTCTGTTGGCAGTGGAGGAGCCCAGCCGGATACCTACCGGTCAGTAGGGAGGGGCCCCGTCACTCCGCTCAGGACTTTAGTGACACCCCCGAGGTGCGAAGCGCTTCGGCATTTATCTTTACCTAGATGGGAAAACGGCCATCCCGATATCCGAACGTATCACTCTGTTAGAACGCTGACTAAACTGAAATCGTGGAAAGCTGAGCACATCTTCACTAATCACAAACAGTGCAATTCAACGTGACGCTGAAACTTTACAGTCGGTACAGTAATTGGGTTCGAAAATGAATGGACAACTAGATAGATAGATAGATAGGAATTACACTATATGACTGTCGCGATTCCTAGACAATGCGAATAAATGCATCCAAGACAACTGTGACATTTGCTCCTTATGGGCAGTGCGCCGACAATCCTCGTGCTCTCGTCTGGCTGTTCGCATAGTCGGTTAGCAGACACGTCACCGGAGCTTGTATCCAACACACATATCAATTCCTTATGAACCATTAGAGCGATGGTCCCTTGTCTTCTTTATAACAAACAGTCAGTCACTCAGTCAGTCAGTGGCTGCTGTCTGACTGGGCAGCTGAGCGGCGACGCCGACTTCCACACCCTGATTTTCACATAGGAGCCTTGACCGGCGCAAGCCACGAACCGCACTCGTTCTCGCTCCCTAATAACAAGTCGCTCCAGACACCCTGACAGACACAGCTACTCACCGGCAGGATGACACGCCACGCTCAGTACGCCGCACACCAGGTGCTCCACTTCGGAATCACTGAAGACGACCACTGCCGGGGGCGTGTCCAGCGAAGACACGCCGAAAGGTCAAAGGTCTTTAGCGCGTACCACTTTTCCGGAAGACAGGAGGAAACGGAGAGAAAAGTAAGAAGGGCTAAACTAGCCCATATCGCACGGAGACTGCAATCAGCCCAACAAAACAATAACGCCATTTACCTTAGGAAGAACCGAACATATAGAAAATATCAGAATACACAAAGTTCCAGGTATTTGTCGCCTAGCAACGCGTCATCATCCCGATGCCACAATTACATTCGCCGACGTGGCATAACGGAAGTAATACTTGAAGTTCACGGTGTGACAGACTCCAGATATTTCCGGTTACGTCAGTGTCTTCCGTGGTTCTCTTAAAAAAAAAAAGCGAGAAAAAGAAAAGTGACAAAGTGACAGAGAGCAAAGTGTGGGCGAGAGTGGAGGCCGAGCGGAGATTCGGGTTGCAGTATGCATTAAAAATTGGGCCTTAGATACCACTTTAATTAATTTAACCTGACGACTAATTTTTTTTTGCGCTAAAATGTGCAAGTGTGTAAAAAGTAATTTCTTCATTTAAATTATATATATATATATCAGTACTGTGAAAAAATGCTGTAAACAAAGAATGCTTTCAAAAATGGAAGTGTTAATCATTTATTTTCATCAATCAACAAAATGCAGTGACTGAACAAAAGAGAAATCTAAATCAAATCAATATTTGGTGTGACCACCCTTTGCCTTCAAAACAGCATCAATTCTTCTAGGTACACTTGCACACAGTTTTTGAAGAAATTCGGCGGGTAGGTTGTTCCAAACATCTTGGAGAACTAACCACAGATCTTCTGTGGATGTAGACTTCCTCACATCCTTCTGTCTCTTCGTGTAATCCCAGACACACTCGATGATGTTGAGATCAGGGCTCTGTGGGGGCCATACCATCACTTCATACCAGGACTTCTTGTTCTTCTTTACGCTGAAGATAGTTCTTAATGACTTTGGCTGTATGTTTGGGGTCGTTGTCCTGCTGCAGAATAAATTTGGGGCCAATCATACGCCTCCCTGATGATATTGCATGATGGATAAGTATCTGCCTGTATTTCTCAGCATCAAGAACACCATTAATCCTGACCAAATCTCCAACTCCATTTGCAGAAATGCAGCCCCAAACATTCAAGGAACCTCCACCATGTTTCACTGTTGCCTGCAGACACTCATTATTGTACCGCTCTCCAGCCCTTCGACGAACAAACTGCCTTCTGCTACAGCCAAATATTTCAAATTTTGACCCATCAGTCCAGAGCACCTGCTGCCATTTTTCTGCACCCCAGTTCCTATGTTTTCGTGCATACTTGAGTCCCTTGGCCTTGTTTCCACATCGGAGGTATGGCTTTTTGGCTGCAACTCTTCCATGAAGACCACTTCTGGCCAGACTTCAGTAGATGGGTGTACCTGGGTCCCACTGGTTTCTGCCAGTTCTGAGTTGATGGCACTGCTGGACATCTTCCGATTTCGAAGGGTAATAAGCTTGATGTGTCTTTCATCTGCTGCACTAAGTTTCCTTGGCCGACCACTGCGTCTACGATCCTCAACGTTGCCCGTTTCTTTGTGCTTCTTCAAAAGAGCTTGAACAGCACATCTTGAAACCCCAGTCTGCTTTGAAATCTTTGTCTGGGAGAGACCTTGCTGATGCAGTAGAACTACCTTGTGTCTTGTTGCTGTGCTCAATCTTGCCATGACATGAAACTGTCTTCCACAACCTCACCTTGGTAGCAGAGTTTGGCTGTTCCTCACCCAGTTTGAAGCTGTTTCTGTTTCAGTTAATGACTGTGTTTCAACCTACGTGTGACATTGATGATCATTAGCACCTGTTTGGTAGAATTGATTGATCAGACACCTGACTAGAATCCTACAAAATCCCTGACTTTGTGCAAGTGGACCTATAAGAATTGATGCTGGTTTGAAGGCAAAAGGTAGGAACACCAAATATTGATTTGATTTAGATTTGTCTTTTGTTCGCTCACTTTGTTTATTGTTATCAATTTACAAAATGCAATCATTATTTATATTTCTGAAAGCATTCTTTGTTTACATCATTTTTTCACACCTGCCTAAAACTTTTGCACAGTACTGTATATATATATAGATAGATAGATATAGATATAGATATAGAATACACAGAAGCAGTAAAAAAAAGTCCTAAGAAGAGCGACTTGGCTGATTCAGGGCTACTGGGGATGAGTTATGAGGAAAGATTACAAGAGCGGAGCCTTTACAGTTTAATGAGAAGAAGATGAAGAGGAGACCTGAGTGAGGGGTTTAAAATGATGAAGGGAGTTAGTCCAGTGCAGGGGTGGGCAGTGTCGGTCCTGGAGAGCCAGAGTGGCGGCAGGTTTTTGCTCCAACCCTGTTTCTTTATGAGAAGTCAATTATTGCTGATGAAGCTCTTATTGCTCAAGTGAAATTTTGATGCTTCATTTTAGTGGTCTCGCTTGTTAAAGTTCCCCACCCTTAATTGCTTATTTTAATCTTAAACAGCTGCATTCACTGTTTCAATGGCTCCTTATTTAGTAATAAGCTGTAAATGACAACACGGCCAGAAGTTCCCCATCTAGCTTGTTTCCATTTATATCTGTGTGTGTTCGTCATGCACTGTTTGGTGTTTGATTTAATAAAACATTTAATTTAAAATGTAACGGACTGAAAATGATCCTTTTTAGGTTTCAAATCATTTGGATGATATCTTTGGAAAGGAAAAAAAAATCTACAATATAAGAACCTTACATTACAGACTAACAAGCCATAAAACTAAATCAGGTCTGAGATTGGCAAGGATTGGTTTCTAATTAAGCAATTGGGTTGGAATGAAAACCTGCAGCCACTGCGGCCCACCAGGACCGACATTGCCCACCTGTGGGACTCCAGTGGATCAACACTGTGACTTTAAAATGAGTTCATCAGAAACACAGGGACACAGTTGGAAACTTGTGAGGGGTAAGTTTCGCACAAACATCAGGAGGTTTTTCTTGACACAGAGAACTGCAGACCCATTAAATAAGTGACCAAGTAGTGTGGTAGACAGGAGGACTTTAGGGACCTTCAGTGTGCCACCTGGACTGGCTTATCCCTAGCAACGTTTATCCTGCTCCACCTTTGCAATTCCCAGACACCCTCCGGGCAAGTCAAGAGGTGTAGTCGCTTCGGTCGTCACCAGGCTCGCCTCTCAGTCTTCTCCCATTGGCCCATACCTTGGTTGTGGGTGGTGCCTGAGGGGTGGGGGAAATGAAATGGAGCATCTTAACTACAAGCTCAAAACCCAATAGCCTATAGCTGCAGACCTCCAGAGGTCCACTTCATTGAGGCGGTTGTCACTTTACATTAGACGTCAGTGATGATGCCTGGTTACACTATGGTTAAGATTAGGGTTAGGGTTAGGGAATGACAAAAACCTGCAATCCAACTGGCTGTCCAGCAGTGGTGCGGAGCTGCGGTGGTCTCCAGCTGGACCCATCTCCTTTAAACACCTCCATTGGCTCTTCTAAACGTAAGAAACGTCTTGCCTGTGGCCTACTGCGGTACAAGCCACTGGCACTGCGACACACCGGTCAACAGGACGGACTTTCGCAGCCCTAACCTTAATCATAGTTACGTAATGGCAGCAGGCCTAGTGGAAGGACATTTTAGGAGAATGTGCCTACTGTTGTGGAGCAGGCCCACAGCATAACGCTGCCAGCCGGTGTGTGTTACAGCATGGATGGTGTCGGCTGGCTGATGTACACCGTTAAATTTATGTCACATATAGCGCTTAGTGTTCAAGCCAAAAAGTTCCACTTTAGTCTCGTCGGACCACAAGACTTTCCGCCCCATCGTTTCCGTTTCTTCCAAGTGACACTTTGCAAATTCTTTACGGGCACAGACTTGTTGTGTTTTTTTTTTTTTTTAGCTAGGGCTTCTTCCTTGGCACTCCTCTGTGCAGTGCGGTGACTTGGAGACTGTTGAGCTGTGAATGTCCCCATCACAGATACGGACCTCTGCCACTCAGTCACAGTGTCACCTGGAGTCACAGCGGCCTCTCTGCCAAGTGTGATTCATGTTTTAGACGAGGTGGCCTGTACCTCGGCAGCATGGCTGTAGTTTTGTATTTTTTCCCTCACTCCTGTATGATGGCCTGCACGGGGCCCACAGGTCAGTTCAATGCCTTTGAGGTGGTCCTGTGCCCTTCCCAAAGGCTGTGCTCATTTATATTTCCATCTCTGATTTATTGTGAATGATCTTTTGTCTTCATTCGTTTTGTAGAAATTATCTGCCATACTTCTGGACCTCGGCAAGAGTGGAGGGAATCATCCTTATCAAATATTGAGCAACCTGGTGATCCACCAGCTGGAGACCATCAACAAACTGGGTAAACTGGTCAAGGGAGATGCTGCACCTTAGCAAAGTGAGCTGGAGATCTACAAAGGGTAGGAATACTTTTAAACAGTCATAGTTTCCATGTCTTCCTTGACCACAGACACAGTAGAATAAGTGACCAAGTAATGTGGTAGACATTTAAGACTTTAGGGACCCTTCATTATGGCACCTGGACTGACCAGGCTTGCTTATCCTGCTCCACCTTGGAAATTCCCAGACCACCCCCTGCCAAGGGCTAGTCAAGTGGTATAATCCCTTCAGTTTGCACCAGGTCCGCCTGTCAACCTCCCATTGGCCCATACCTGGGTGTGGGCGGTACCTAGGTGGAGGCGGAGCATCATAACTCCAAGCTCCAAACACCGCTGCTGGTTCTTCCGAATTTCCTGTTCCTCTCTTCCCATTTGAAATCAGAGGAGGGTCCAGATCTCACGAGCTGCCTGTCACTTCCGGTGCCCTTTTACAGTCTCCGTCCAACTCCTGCCGTTCCACCGCATGCGCATCAAGCGATTCCAGTTCCTGCCCATCGCTGTCTCAGAGCATATTGATTTTATTTGTGTGTCTGCAGCAGCAGCCGCCATCCTGTTTCACTGGAAATGAGAACACCAGGGGGGGTGACAGATGGTGGCGGTCTACCTGTCAGTCCCCCCTCTTACGCTTTCAGTTCAAGTCTTTTTGGTAAAAATAATCAAAGGAAATGATCCTCTTGATTTCCTGTTCTTTACCACACAGTACATCAGAGGGGGCACAAATCAGATAGCCCACCTGGCAGATGTGAGATGTGATGCACCACCAGAACGACAAGGGGGTCATGTCAGTTGTATTAGACAGCTAGGAGAGTCCAGGATGCGTGACATTGCCTCACCTGCATTATGAAATGTAACATTTATTGTCATGGCGGTGACAGCACTTGAGAGACCACCTGTGAATACGTGAAACACGGTGTATTATAAATAAGGCAACCGTCTGCCTCATCAGATCCAAATCTTCATACTGGAATAACACTGGTGGGGAAAGAACGATTGTGAAATAGTTTAGATTAGGTACAGTCCGTCTATGATGTCATAATTATCATCTACTCAGTGTGGACGCTAGGGGTCACTGTTGCCCCTTAAATGCCAACGGACAGACACGCAGCACACAGCGTAAAAGCACCAAGAAGTTGTTTCATTTCTTTTCCTTCTATAAAAATAGTGCCCCCTAAGCACCACCGCCACACATAACAGGCAAATAATGCAATCATTACAATTCTCTTCTTTCTATATATCTCTCTCTATCTCCTCCACACTTCCCAGCAAGCTTTGTCCACCTCCACCCGACTCTGGTTCGCTTTAAATAGTACCTGACCCAGGGCAGATGGAGAACTTGAATTTTCCTTCATTCCGGGCTTTCGTCCCCGTGACTTGGTAGTACTTCCGGGCTATGGCTGAGACAGGACTCCCCCCGGCAGCACCCACGGTACCCAGCAATGCTGTGGTATTAAACTACATGGCCCATGGTGCCCTCAGGGCACCGCTACACTGCAGGGGAAGCTGCCATCTAACGTCTTGGGGGATGTAGTATCCCAAAGAGGCCGCCTTCCCCCATTCTTCCACTCTGTGGACGTCCCGGCCGTCTGTCACATCTGATTATAAACCTGCTTAGGCGGACGTCAGGTTGAGATTTGGGGCTATGGACTTCAGAAAGCCCTGACCTCTCAAAAACAGGCCTAACAACCTGAAATCTCAAAAAAACAAAATCTTTGGAACCACAAAAGCTTCTACTTAACAATACAAAAAACAAATGTAATAAACAACCAAACAGCACAAAGTAGGACAACGGCAAAATGGGAAAACTATTAGGAAAGGACTTTAGGACAACAAGAGCACTAAGTGTGACCGTCGTTTGGCATCACTCTTATACATACTGTACTTACATGAAGGGGCTTCTCCGTGGAATATTGCAGGGTAACTGGCATCACCTGAGACACCGTCTGGATCGGACCTCTCAGTGTGTGTGTGTAAATACTAAAGTGCGGGAGTAGAGGATTAGAGGACCCTGCTAAACATACCTGGTGAAATCTCACAAATTCCAAGATGACACATTTTGCCGCTGCACACGAGGTTATCAAGGCCGAGAGGTCGCCCCTCCATATTTAGAACACGTATGGCACAAGTCAGACACTGTTGGGTAGAAAGTGGCCCCCTGTAACCGAAGTGATTGAGCATGTGTGTGTGGTGAGGCCACCTGGGGCAGCACGGTGGCACAGTGGGTAGCACTGCTGCCTCGCAGTAAGGAGACCCTGTGGTTTGCTTCCCGGGTCCTCCCTGCGTGGAGTTTGTTCTCCCCGTGTCTGCGTGGGTTTCCTCCCACAGTCCAAAGACATGCAGGTTAGGTGCATTGGCGATCCTAAATTGTCCCTTATGTGTGCTTGGTGTGTGTGCCCTGTGGTAGCTGGCACCCTACCTGGGGTTTGTTCCCTGCCTTGTACCCTGTGTTGGCTGGGATTGGCTCCAGCAGACCCCGTGACCCTGTGTTAGGATATAGTGGGTTGGATAATGGATGGATGGAGGCTACCCGGATGGTTGGTAGTGCTGGTGATAGGGAGTCCCTATGTAGGGTACCAAGAGTGAAGTTCCCCTCTTAGAATATATGAAGGGTCATATTTATATTAACTAAATTAGTCAGCCAGTCATTTTCTAACCCGTTAGTCCAGATGAGGGTCATGGTGGTCTGCTGGAGCCTATCCCAGCTAGCATAGGGTGCAAGGCAGGAACAAACCCTGGATTGTGTGCCAGTCTATTGCAGGGCAAACACACAGCCCCCCCCCCCCCCCCAATATTAATAATAATTACTATTACTAATTAATGACATTTATATATATTGCTTTCCTAACCTACTCTCTTCCACCACCACCACCAATGTGTAATGCCCACCTCGATGACATGATGGCAGCCATTCGCAAGTTGGTACACTCGCCACACATTAGCCATTAGAAGGTGAAGGGGAGAGAGAGGGGGGGGGGGGGGGTAGTTAGACAGACAATTAGGGACAGCGATGATTAGGGGGCCGTGGTGGGCACTTTAGCCAGGACATCAGTGAATGCCCTCCTGTTTTTGAAGGATGCCCAGGGATCTTTTCTGACCTTGGAGAGTTCAATTTTATGTCTCTGCCAAAGGCCAGTTTTTGATAGCACAGTGTCCCCCCCCCCCCCCCCCCCCCGTCACTGTACTGGGATACACACACAGACCTGACCAGCTGGCCTCACCAAGAGCCACTCAGGATTTTAGACCAACACTCCACTCCACCTTTCAGTACAGCAATCACAGCCCCTCGATGGCACTGCCTTCCACAAGGTCACCTAGGGGCGCTCACGGACGCCATCTTAACCTCTTCTTGAACTAATGTGTGTCGATCTTATGGCCGTTCGTACTTCCCAAAATAACGAGTCCAATTAAAAACAGAAGCTGGCTGGAACAAAAACCTGATGCCACACACGGG